>NC_136068.1:824924460-825514460 GCF_964261635.1 Lissotriton helveticus | reverse complement strand
GTGTTACATAGCCATGTTAAAAGTGATACAAACATGCTGCAAAGGCAATCAAAAAACGCTTTCATGTGTTTTAAGGACATTTTAAGTCATTTTCCCATGTGCAGTGTTTTGAAATTATGATTTGAAAATCGTTTTTGGGGAAAAGGAATTGTTTTTAAATTTATGACAAGGACATAATGGTGTATGCTTCTTTATAAGGCAATTGACTGTCCCTGATGTTATTTTTCCCATTTTAATGTAAGACCTTTCTCTGTGGCGCAAATTGCTTGTAAATATGCTCCCACCTGTGCATGGTAAATTTAGATTTTAAATGTTTGTGTTACATAGCCATGTTAAAAGTGACCCAACCATGCTGGAAAGGTAATCAAAAAACGCTTTCATGTGTCTTAAGGACATTTTAAGTAATTTTCCCATGTGCAGTGTTTTGAAATTATGATTTGAAAATCGTTTTTGGGGAAAATGAATTGTTTTTAAATTTATGAGAAGGACATAATGGTGTATGCTTCTTTATAAGGCAATTGACTGTCCCTGATGGTATTATTCCCATTTTAATGTAAGACCTTTCTCTGTGGCGCAAATTGCTTGTAAATATGCTCCCATCTGTGCATGGCAAATTTAGATTTTGAATGTTTGTGTTACATAGCCATGTTAAAAGTGATACAAACATGCTGCAAAGGCAATCAAAAAACGCTTTTATGTGTCTTAAGGACATTTTAAGTAATTTTCCCATGTGCAGTGTTTTGAAATTATGATTTGAAAATCGTTTTTGAGGTAAAGGAATGTTGTTAAAATTTATGTGCGCCATATGCCCCCAAATTTCTTTTTCAGCGGTGCAGCAGGGTGTTATTGAGACACCCCTGCACCTTTGGAAAAATTCCTATTTTGTGATGAGCTAATTGCTAATCGCAAATTGCAACCTACATTCCTATGAGTGTCCTAGCCCATGGAAATGAATGGGTAATTTGCAATTAGCAATTTGCTCATCGCAAATTTGGAATGGTAAAGAATCGCTATTTATTCCTTAAAATTCGCTATTTTGGAAATGGAAAATAGTTATATGATACATATGGCGGTTGATGTCTAACAAGATAAGAAGCTTAGGGATACATTTATGATGACTGGCGCAATGAAGTGGACATCACTTACTTCATTGGTAGAGCTTTACATGTATTATCTCCTCTGTATTCTTCATCAAGCGTAACTTTAATCTGCAATCCTGAGTAGGCCTCACCTTAAACAAACCTCTGGATAGGCCACATCTTATTGTCATCCTGAATTAATCATTTAAAATGCTAGGGACAGATTTATGATAGGTGTATGCCTCTTTTGCGCCACTTAGAAAACACTGTCCATGGGGAAATGACTTAAAATGTCCTTAAGACACATGAATGTGTTTTTTTAAAACGTTTGCAATTTTTTTGGGTCACTTTTAACATGGCTATGTGACTCAAACAGTCAAAATCTAAATTCGCCATGCACAGGTGGGAGCATATTTACAAGGAATGTGCTCCATGGGGAAAGGTCTTATAATGTAATATGGGAAAAATGACATCAGAGACACTGAAATGCCTTATAGAGAAGCATACACCATTATGTCCTTGTCATAAATTTGCAAACCATTACTTTTCCCCAAAAACGATTTTCAAATCATAATTTGAAAACACTGCACATGTGGAAATGACTTAAAATGTCCTTAATTCAAAATTTGCTATTCCTTATTTTGCAATTGCACTGAAGGATTTGCAAATTTTGCGATTCCTTAAATGCAATGTATCAAACAAAAAATATGTAAAAAATGATATTAAGGATTTGGAAACTACCACCAACTTCTACTTTGTGGTAATTTGCGAATTCTTTTCAAAAAGCATTTTTTTCTAAAAAACAAAAGGTCCCATATGACGCCCATACATGCCCTTAGGGCATGTATGTGTGCCATATGCCCCCAAATTTCTTTTTCAGGGGTGCAGCAGGGTGTTCTTGAGATACCCCTGCACGCTTGAAAAAATTCCTATTTTGTGATGAGCTAATTGCTAATCGCAAATTGCAACCTTCATTCCTATGAGCCTCCTAGGCCATGGAAATGAATGGGTAATTTGCAATTAGCAATTTGCTCATTGCAAATTAGGAATGGTAAAGAATTGCTATTTATTGCTTAAAATTTGCTATTTAGGAAATGAAAAATAGTTTGATGGTACATATGGTGGTTCATCTGTAACAAGATAAGAAGCTTAGGGATACATTTATGATGACTGGCGCAATAAAGTGGACATTACTTACTTCATTGGTAGGCCTTTACATGTATTATCTCCTCTGTATTCTTCATCAAGCGTAACTTTAATCTGCAATCCTGAGTAGGCCTCACCTTAAACAAACCTCTGGATAGGCCACACCTTATCGTCATCCTGGATTAATCATTTAAAATGCTAGGGACAGATTTATGATAGGTGTATGCCTCTTTTGTGCCACTGTGCGTCACTTTTATGATGCAGCGGCGGTGCAAAAGATTTGCTATGAGGCGACAAAATTACAAATTGATGCATTTAGGCAGATGTGTCATGGTGTAAAAAAAACGTACCACATGAAACCAATGCAGCAGTGATGCAAAAGATGCACCATGTCGCAAGACAGGCCTCACTTGGGGCCATATGTATCAAGCTAATTAGCATTCGCAAAGATCAAAATTCTACAAATTTCGGCCTTTGCAAATGTAAATTAGACAAATGGTATGTATCAAACAAGTTTGATGCAAAATAAGGAGTAGCAAATTTTGCTATTCCTTATTTTGCAATTGCACTGAAGGATTTGCAAATTTTGTGACTACTTAAATGCAATGTATCAAACAAAAAATATGTAAAAATGACATTAAGGATTTGGAAACTATTGTGGTAAATTGGTGGTAATTTGTGAATTCTTTTCAAAAAGCTTTTTTTAAAAAAAACAAAAGGTCCCATATGACGCCAACACATGCCCTTAGGGCATGTATGTGTGCCATATGCCCCCAAATTTCTTTTTCAGGGGTGCAGCAGGGTGTTCTTGAGACACCCCTGCACCCTTGGAAAAATTCCTAATTTGTGATGAGCAAATTGCTAATCGCAAATTAAACCTTCATTCCTATGAGCCTCCTAGCCCATGGAAATGAATGGGTAACTTGCAATTAGCAATTTGGTCATTGCAAATTAGGAATGGTAAAGAATCGCTATTTATTCCTTAAAATTCGCTATTTAGGAAATGCAAAATATTTTGAAGATCACTGTTATTGTTTTACTGTTTGGTAATAATGGTTAATAACATTTTTTAATATATTTTACCACAGATTCAACTGCAGATTATTTCAAGATTTCACCATGCCTACAATAGAAAGACAGAGAAAGGCTGCAAAACGTCAAAGACAGCAGGTGAAAAAAAATAAGCAGCAGTCCTCTAACAAAAAGATTTGTCAAGTCACGAAGAAAGCACCGGGTAAGAGCACAAAACAATTCATAAGAAATATGTGTAGTAAAAAAAATATTACTACAGAAAATGTTTCAGTCCATAAAACGAGAAGGAAATCAAATGGAAAGGAAAGACCAATGAAAAATGTTACTGCTAGAGCAAGAGATAACTCTGTGCATGATAGTAGAAGGAAACAACAGTTTAGGGAGATTCGTAAACGAATGTTCCGCAACAGGATAATTGGCAATTTGTTAAAAAATATTAAGAAACGTCAACAGAAACTGGTTTTTTATAAGAGAAAAAGAAAAGTTGAGAAAGTTATTGATCAGGCATTTGAAATTAAACGTAAGTTATTTATTTTGATAATCAATAGAATTAGGAAGCTAAACAAGGCAATTTATGATTTCAAAAGAAATAGTAGATGGAAGAGAATAGTTAATCGTAGTAATTTTTGTGAAGTTTTTTCTGGAGAATGGATGCATAGTTCAAGCTGTGAGGCATTTTTTAATGAGGAGAGTTATTTCCAGGATAATGATTTGGTGCATGCAGTTGACACCAGTGGTCGTGCTTATGAAGTGAAAGATGGTTGTCCAGTTGAAAAAGAAAAACTTGTGACAACAGAGGCAGAATAGGTGTTAGGTAATGAGGTTTTAGGAAGACGTGCTAAGGGTCCTGTGTACACCTGGAAGTGTAGTAGTATTTGCAGTGTGCGACAGGATTCCATCAATTTGCTTTGTGATTTTGTACGGTCATTTAATAAGAAAAGTTTGAAGCAGAAAATAAGGTTGTTGCAAGAATTAGATCCTTGCAGAGTAAGAGAAGTGACAGGTTTGCATGGTCATTCACTGGCTTGTCTTTCCAGGAGAGTATGCCAGAGTGTTTTTCATCATTTCAGGATGCTAGCAGTGCATCATAACAAAGTGAGGAAATTAGTTAGAATGTTGTATTATGCTAAGAGTCCAGCAATTATGCTTAAAAAATTATGCGCTGCTCTTTTGCATGGTTCTGAAATAGATGTGAAGAATATATGTGAAGAAATTGAGTTTTGTTACTTTGGAAGTAAAGAGGAGAATGTTGAAATTGAGCAAGAAGAAGAGGGTCATGTGGAAGATAGTGTACAGGTTTCCAGTACAGATAATTTCCAGAGGGAAATTGTGACGTTTGAGGTGAAATCAAGTGAGAGGCCTAATTTCACTTGTGTGTGTTGTCGACGCACTTATTATAAGAATCAGACTAAGTTAGTGGATTTATATGCAAAAAGTGAAAGGGAAAATAATAGTGAATGGAAGGATTTCGCAACATACTTGATGGTAGAAAATTGTTTTGATTTGGGATTGGATCAACGTGTGTGTAGTTATTGTTGTTGCAAATTAAATCAAAACCAGATGCCTGCTAGAGCAGTTCATAATAATCTGGAATTGGTTGAGATTCCTTCTGAATTGAAGGATTTAAATACTTATGAATCTATTTTGATTCAAAGTATCCATCCCTTTCAGGCTATTGTAAGAATGGAGCCAAAGACAGGGAAATTGCCGCCATCAGATTTACAGAGAGGATTAAAGGGAAGAGTTGTTTATTTGCCTCTAGATTTGAAGAAAAACATTAACACAATTGGAGTAGAAAAAGTGGAAGAGGAACCTCTGGTTATCTTAGTTAATGGGGTTCCGACAAAGAATAAGAAAATATGGCAAGATTTAGTAGATGTTAGGAAAGTTAAAAAGGCAACATTGTATTTGAAAAAAAATAATAAATACTAAAAGAATGTATATGTTGCAGAAGAGGAAGTAAGTGAGGAAGAGGATAGCGATTTGTGTGCTGGTCAAATTGAGAAAGTAGAACCCTCTACTAGTGAAGAAATATATGAACATTATAGTGTTCATCCTTTGCATTCCAAGGAAGTCATGGGGAATGCTATTGAGTTGTTTCAAATGAAACAAGCCAAAGGGAGTCCCATTAGTGTTTGGGAGGAAAGTTTGGAAGCTCGGTGTTTCCCACAGCTTTTTCCAACAGGTCAGGGAGGAAGATATGATGAGCGACCTCATCAAATTCCTGCTTCTGAATACCGGACTTTGCGATTGTATGCAGGAGATGCTAGGTTTCGACAATGCATTCCTTATTTGTTTCATCTCCTGTTTGAAAGCGATCTGTCTGGACTGTCATATGCAGTGAACCACATCTTGAAAAGTGGTATACACATGCAAAACATCTCGGCAAGTGACTTTATGGATAAAGTCAATGTCCAAGACAGTATTTTGGATTCTCACCTAATTAATCTCATGGCGTGTCAGCGTGGTACTAATGAGTACTGGTACCGTCGTCATGGTGATTTAAAATGTATGCTGAGGAACTTAGGTACTCCCACATGGTTCCTCACTTTGAGCTGTGCCGAGTATGGCTGGGAAGACTTACTTGAATTTCTACGAGAGGCAAATGCTAACGTAGATAACATCGAATTCAAGACACCCGGAGAACTGTGCTCTTTGGATCCAGTCAATGTATGTAGGTACTTCAATCATAGATTTGAAGCTATGATGTCTTTCATCATGAATAAGAAGAATCCACCTCTTGGAGAGGTGTTGGATTTCTTCTGGAGAAAGGAGTACCAAGCAAGAGGTGCTCCTCATATACATATGTTGCTGTGGATCAAGGATGCACCTAAATTTGGAACGGATCCAGAAGACTCAGTGATGAGTTTCATCCAACAGTATTCTACGTGTGCTGTTCCAAACGCAAAGGAGAAGAAAAGCCTAAGAGAAAAAGTTCTGCGTTTCCAAAGCCATCGATGTGGAAAGTACTGCCGTCGTAAATTCCGAAACAAGGACAAGTTCTACACTAAATGTCGTTTCGGCTTTCCACGACCGGTGATTTCTAAAGGAAGAGTAAACAGTTTGATGTCTTCGCTGCGACACAATGTCATGAAGAAATCACCTAAAAACACTTACAATTTGAAGAGGAACGAAGAGTCCAAGTACATCAACGACTACAACCCGGTGATTTTGTCCATGTGGAATGCTAACATGGATATACAGTTTGTGGCTGATAACTGTATGGCTGTGGCTCGGTATGTGACGTCTTACATCACCAAAAAAGAGAAGACAGAATTGAAGGATATGTGGGAGGACATTTCCCATGAAAAGAGCCTCAGCAAGAAGTTGTACAGTTTCAGTCTGAAGATGTTGTCGCATCGAGAAATCGGAGCGTACGAATGTTCTGACCGGTTGTCTTCAGCAAGTCTCTATGCCAAGTCCAGGAGTATCATTTGGGCGAGTCTTGGTCTTGCTGCAACGCGTAATCGAGTTCTCAAACCTGTGCGGGAAATTGAGTATTTGGCAGAAAAGGAGCCAAACAGTACCGACATTTTGAAGACAAACATGTTGGATACATATTATCCAAATCGAAGCATTCACCTCGACAATGTTTGTCTGTATGAGGTTCTGCAAAATTACATATTCAAGAGGAACATCAAAGAAGATACTGAGAAAGGAGTGTATGCTGTAATAGGAAGTGAGGGATGTCTGGTCAAGCAAAGAAAATGCCACTCGGTAAACCATCGAAAATTGAGTGGCGAATCTCCTGAAAAAAAGGAGTTTTTTTATTTAGCACTTTTGCAACTTTTCAAGCCTTGGCGTGCAGAAGAGGAACTGCTTGGAGATTTCCTCTGTTACGAAGACTCTTTCAATGCCGCCAAGGAGACCATAGAATGTCCTGCTTTTCCCAAATATGTAGAAATGTTGAATGCGGAAATTGAGCAGGAAGCAACGATTGCAGCCGAGATTGCCAGAGACAGTTCTCAGGACAGTCAGAGTTCTGCTTCATTGAGTCAGGATCCACTAGGAGGACCTGTTATCGAAAATGAAGCTGCCACTGCTATGAATGAAGTGGAAAGAGCCATGGCACATGCTCAAGAGGATGCGGTTAACTTAGAAGAGTTGGAAAGACAACTCAATGTTGAGCAGAGGAAAATATATGACGAAGTTACCATGCAAATTGATCATGGATTAAGTCATGACAAGAAAGAGTGCTCATGTACGTCGTTGAAGCCTGTCCGACTGTACGTGAGTGGAGAAGCGGGAACTGGAAAAAGTTTCCTCATTAAAGCAATTTCATGCTATTTGCAGGAAAGGACAGAGTCATCGCTGTCTTGTGTTGTCACTGCTCCAACTGGACTGGCAGCACATAATATTAAAGGGATTACTTTACATCGTTTACTGATGCTGCCAGTGGAGCATGACAACAAATTACAATATCACAAGCTATCTGGAGATGCTTGTTTTGAAGTTTCAAGAATCTTGAGGAAAATGAAACTTCTTATCATTGACGAAGTAAGCATGGTTTCCAATGTCATGCTTGCCTTTGTGCATTTGAGGATGCAAGAAGTTCTCAAAACAGAGTATGATGTGTTATTTGGTGGCAAACACATCATTGTTTTCGGAGATCTTCTGCAGCTGACACCAGTGAAAGGGCAACCTGTGTTCAAAATGCTCACGCATGAAGATACCAGGAAGTGCCTAGGCAGCATTGGCAATGTCAATATATGGTTAAACTTCAATTATGCTGAACTGCATGAAAATATGCGTCAGGCGAAGGATGAAGTTTACAAGACTATTCTACAAGATGTTAGAATTGGAAAAGTGACCGAGCATGGGAAAGAAGCTTTACATGCACGATTACTGTCAAATTTATATCCAGAACAAGATGTTGTGCCTGAGAATATTTTTCAGAAAATTACTGAGAAGAAATCTGGAATATGTTTGATGCCAACTCTTGCAGAATGTGCCAAATTTAACAACAAAATGTTGCATTTAGAAAAGCAAGAGATTGTGAAACTGGAAGCTATTGATAGAGTAGAGCATATGGGATCAACAATTATTTTGTCTGAGAATCTGAAAACAAAATTGGATTCATTAGAGAAGAGTATATCTAAAACTGCAGGTTTTGAAAAGACTCTGAATGTGTGCTTGAACTGCCGTATAATTTTAAGAAGGAATTTACATGTTGAGAGGTCTGGTAAATGGATCAATGGGTAATGTTGTTGATTTTGTGAAATACAGAAATAGAGATGGAATTGAATTTTTAAAAATTAAATTTGATGGCATTGAGGAAGTACAGCTAATTGCTCGTTGTTCTGCTAGATTTTTGCTTGTAAAAGACTTATATGTTCGCCGTAAGCAGTTTCCTGTTTGCTTGGCATATGCGATGACAATCCATAAATCTCAAGGTTTAAGTGTAGAAAGTGCATTGGTGAATATTGGCAGTTCTGTGTTCAAGGAGGGTATGGCATATGTGGCATTGTCACGAGTTAGAACTTTATCGGGATTGTACTTGATTGAGTGTGATGTCACAAACATTTGTGCGGATCTAGATTGTGTTAAGGAATACAATAGGTTAAGAAGAGAGTATGCGCCACATTTGCCTCAGTATCCTTTGTTTGAGAAACGTGTGGTAGGCCGGAAACGAAGAAATGAGAACAATACTGGGGAGGTTGTAGCAAAAAGACAAAAAGTCAATGAACCTAAAATTACAAGCAGATACAAAAAGGATTCTGTTGAAGATGTTGTTGGTTTTCAGTTTGAAAACAGTTCTGGTGTCAACTGCTATGCTAATGTAGTGGTTAATGTTTTGTTTTCTCTAAAAAATGTAAAAGAAGAGATTGTGGTCAATTCTGATCAAAGATTTTGCAGTTTGTTAAATTCTGTGTTAGAGAAATGTAGCACTGATAGAAGAAACATAGAAAGTGTGTCTGAAATTCGAAATCTGTTAGACAGATGTTCAGGCCAAACACAATTCTCTCAAAATATTCAGCAAGATTGTCAGGAGTTTTTAATGTATATGCTTGATGTATTGCATGCTGAAGGTGTAGATGTAGATCACCTGTTTGGGCTTTCTTATCAATGGCAGCATGACTGCGAGAACTGTATGGTATCAAGTACTACTAGTGTAGACTCAGAAAGATTTATATATTTAACTTTGCCAGACAGTAAATCAGTCTCCTTTAATAAGCTAGTAAAAGCAGCTGATCACAACATGGAGTGTAGCCAATGTAAATCTGAAATGATGTCCACATTATTTATACGAACATATGGCCAGTATGTCATTTTAATGTTGCAACGATGTAGGCCTGATGGAACAAAATTGACAACTTTAATTAAAAATTTTGTAGCTTCGCAGTTGTCAATATCAGGAAGGACTTTTGTAACTGCAGCAATTATATATCATGACGGCCCTTCAATAACATCAGGACATTACACAGCTTATTTAAAGTGTAGAAATGGCTGGTCATTCTGCAATGATTCTGTTTTAATTTTCAAAAATAAATTGCCGTATGACCTTAAAAACTCTTACCTGGTGTTTTTAAAACCAAAATTTTAGGGAAATAATCTCGGGATGTGCTCTGTGGAATTTCAAGAAGTTCTAATGGCTCCTACACAATTTGGCCTTGAGGATAAGTGTAGTTCAGAGACATAACTTCTAACCATAGGACTGGACGTCATGAAGAAATATGTGCACTTTCAATGAGTTCAGAAAAACTGTTTCTTTTTATAAGCTAATTGAAGCAGCCAATGAAAACATGGAGTAGAGGGAATGTAAGTCTGCAATGCTGTCTACTGTTTTACATTGCTTTGTGATTAAAAGTGATGTAGAGAATTAAATAATTGTAGTAGTCATAGAGGTAGTGTAAGTCTGCTTCATAGTAAGCAGTATCAGTGTCATAGGAAATGTAGAACATGACTGAGCAAGAAGGGGAAGATATTACTATTCCAGGATTGTGAAAATTATCTTCAACATTTTAATTCTGAAAGTTGCGGAAATGCCAAATGACGGGATTGGCTTACAAGAAATCCAAGAGTTATAAATGGCTCTGACCAGATTTGGCCTTGTGGAAAATTGTGATAGAGAGCAAGAAGTCATTTATTGCATGTAACGTGTTTTTAAAAACGATGGAGATTTTCTTTCAGAAAGTGGCGGGCTGAAAGTAATAACAGCACAAAAGAGTGTAAGCTGTTCATAGGACATCCTTGGACGTCATGGAAAGTAAGTTAACTTTAAGGAGTTCTGAATTTTGATTTCTGATGTTGTATGGGTTTTTTAAACACAATCATTTTGATTGTGTTTTTTTTCCCCGCTGTTACATGATGAATACCTTCAAGTCACTGTTTTTAGTGAAATTTGATACATTCTGAGAACAGCAAAAATAAACCATTTAACATGTATAATTAATTCTGTACTGTTTGCATTTATGATGTATATGTAGAACTGTGTAGGAGGCATGGAGAAGGTGAGGCTTCTGTAAGTGTCAAAGTTGTTGCATGCAGTGCTGCACTTCTGCGTATTCTTTCATATGCTAGACTACATCTGCACAATGAGATACCTAAGCAAAGGAAACACAAGTGATGTGATTGTGAAATGAGCAAAATAAATTGCACGTATTTCAATTACATCACCTGTGTTTCCTATCATTATGAATCACATTGTGCAGATCAAGTTTAGGTCTGTCCAGGGAAACATAGGAGATTTGGACTTTGTTGAAGAGTGCAGTGGACATGACTCACTTCATTGGTAGACCTTCACATGTATTATCTCCTCTGTACTCTTCAACAAGTGTAAATCTCATCTGCAACCCTGAGTAGGCCTCACCTGAAACAAACCTCTGGATAGTAGACATCTTATTGGCATCCTGAAGCAATTATTTAAAATGTTAGTGTCTTGCGACACTTTTCTGAAACAACAGCAATGCAAAAGATGCACCATGTTTTAAGATAGGCCTCACTTCATCTGCATCAAGATACTGTTAGTTTAAAATTTATATCTTTAGGACTGTGTAGGGGGCCTGGAGAAGCAGAAGCTTCTGTAAGTGTCAAAGTTGTTGAAAAACTGTTTGTCCTTCAATCTTTTCCCTTGTCTTTTCTAATTTTTAAATACATTTTTTAATATTTTTCAAATGTTTGTTCTCTCTTTCACAGATTGAAAGTATAAAAACAAAAAGTGAGTAATTTAACGACAATTTTAAGGTAAATATTTTGTACTGTTTTCGTTACATTTCTATCACATTTAACTACTATTAGTTCCACTGCTTCATTTCTTTAACCCTCAGTTTCCTGCCTTTGCTACTTCCTTCATTCCTTTCTCTATTACCTACTTACTCAACTCCTTCCACTCTTTTTCTCAGTCCCTCTCTTCTCATAGTTCCTCACTCTTGTTCACTCACTGCGTCTCTATTACTCTTAGTGTCTTTGACTGATCACTCTATCACTACTTGTTCATAATGCTTTCTCTGTGTAGTTGAAGCACACTAAGGGGAATAGTATGAACAC
Source organism: Lissotriton helveticus (assembly GCF_964261635.1). Taxonomy (NCBI): domain Eukaryota; kingdom Metazoa; phylum Chordata; class Amphibia; order Caudata; family Salamandridae; genus Lissotriton; species Lissotriton helveticus. The sequence continues at coordinate 825,502,716 of NC_136068.1, read as the reverse complement.
AGCCAATAAAATTATTGCTCTTTTTATTGGCAGAAAACTGGTGCAAAAGTGGTTTTAGTGGCAGTTTTCTGCCACAAAAGCAGCTTTAGCGACACATTTCTGCCAATAAAAGCTGCAAAACTTTTATTGCCTATGTTGATGATATGGCTCTATGTTAATTACATTTCTTTGCTGTTTCAATTAATCTTTTTCTGTTATTTTTTGTTTTCTGTTTTCTATTTTTTCTCTCTGTTATTCCTCATGTTTTAATCTTATTTTGAACATTCACTCACATTCTCCAAGAAACTCTTCTTTGTTAATGTTATACTCTCTTTTTTTTTCTTTCACTTCGTTATCTATTTTGTTTTTCACAATTCAATCAATCAATCAATCAATCAGGTCATTTGTAGAGCGCACTACTCACCCGTAGGGTCTCAAGGCGCTGGGAGGGGGGGGGGTGCCGCTACTGCTCGAACAGCCAGGTCTTGAGCTTCTTCCTGAAGGAGAGGTGGTCTTGGGTCAGGCGCAGATTGGTCGGAAGTGAGTTCCAGGTCTTGGCGGCCAGGTAGGAGAAGGATCTTCCTCCTGTTGTCGCTCTTCGGATGCGGGGGACGGCGGCGAGGGCGTGGTTGGTTGATCTGAGGAGGCGCTTGGGAGTGTAGAAGTTGATCCGGTTGTTGAGGTAGCTCGGGCCTTGGTCGTGTAGGGCTTTGTGCGCGTGGGTGAGGAGCCGGAAGGTGATTCTCTTGTTGACCGGGAGCCAGTGCAGGTCTCTCAGGTGTCCGGAGATGTGGCTGCGTCGGGGGATGTCGAGGATGAGTCTCGCCGAGGCGTTCTGGATCCGCTGGAGTCTCTTCTGTAGTTTGGCAGTGGTTCCGGCGTAGAGGGCGTTGCCGTAGTCCAGTCGGCTGGTGACGAGGGCTTGGGTGACCGTCTTCCTCGTCTCGGTGGGGATCCACCGGAAGATCTTACGTAGCATGCGCAGGATGTTGAAGCATGACGAGGAGACGGCGTTGACTTGTCTGGTCATGGAGAGGGAGGAGTCCAGGATGAAGCCCAGGTTGCGTGCGTGGTCTGTTGGTTTGGGTGCGGTGCCCAGGGCGGGGGGCCACCAGGAGTCGTCCCAGGCGGAGGGCGTGGAGCCCAGGATGAGGACCTCCGTCTTGTCTGAGTTCAGTTTCAGGCGGCTGGTCGTCATCCATTCGGCTACGTCTCTCATCCCTTCGTGCAGGTTGGCTCTGGCGGTGGCGGGGTCGTTGGTCAGGGAGAGGATCAGCTGGGTGTCGTCGGCGTAGGAGATGATGTTCAGGTTGTGTTGGCGTGCGATGGCCGCGAGGGGGCTCATGTAGATGTTGAAGAGGGTTGGGCTCAGCGAGGATCCTTGGGGTACGCCGCAGATGACTTTGGTGGCCTCTGACTTGTACGGTGGTAGGCGGACTCTTTGTGTTCTTCCGTCGAGGAAGGAGGTGATCCAGTCCAGTGCCTTCTCCTGGATTCCGATGTTGCTGAGGCGCTGTACTAGGGTGCGGTGGCAGACAGTGTCGAAAGCCGCGGAGAGGTCCAGGAGGATGAGGGCCGCTGTTTCTCCGTTGTCCATCAGAGTTCGAAGGTCGTCGGTGGCGGCGATGAGGGCGGTCTCGGTGCTGTGGTTCGCTCGGAAGCCGGACTGTGATGGGTCGAGGGATCCATTCGTCTCGAGGAAGGCGGCCAGCTGTTTGTTGACGGTCTTCTCGATGACTTTGGCCGGGAACGGGAGGAGCGAGATGGGACGGTAGTTCTTGAGGTCGGTGGGGTCTGCTGTGGGTTTCTTGAGGAGAGCGCTGAGTTCGGCGTGCTTCCAGCTCTCAGGGAAGGTGGCGGAGTCGAAGGAGGTGTTGATGATGTCCCGCAGGTGGGGTGCGAGGACAGCGTCGGCTTTGTTGAAGACGTGGTGAGGGCAGGGGTCAGTCGGAGATCCGGAATGGATGGAGTTCATGGTGCGGATGGTGTCTTCGGTGCTGATCGGGGTCCAGGTGCGGAGGGTGGTGGTGGGTGGCGTCGTTGCGGTTGTGGCTTGCGTTGGTTGGTTGTTGAAGCTGTTGTGTATGTCCGTGATCTTGTTGTGGAAGTAGGACGCGAGGGAGTTGCAGAGGTCTTGCGACGGGGTGATGTCGTTGTTTCCGGCGCTGGGGTTGGAGAGCTCTTTCACGATGTTGAAGAGTTCCTTGCAGTTGTGTGCGTTGTTGTCCAGCCGGTCCTTGTATTCATTTTTCTTGGTGGCGCGGATCAGTTGGTGGTGTTTCCGGGTGGCGAGCTTGAGGGTGGTCATGTTGTCCGTCGTTGGTTCCCTTCTCCAGGCTTTCTCGAGGGCTCGACAGTTCTTCTTGGAGCACTTGAGTTCGTCGGTGAACCATGGTGTTTTTCTGCTGCAGGATCTGCTGGGCGGGGTCCTCAGAGGGGCGAGTTCGTCCGCGCAGTTGCTGATCCACTTCGTGAGGTTGTCGGCGGCCTGGCTGGGGTTCGCTGAGTTGGCGGGAGGGTGCTGGCTCAGGGAGGCGGTGAGCTGGTCGGCTGTGATCTTGTTCCAGCTTCTTCGAGCAACCTGTTGCTGGAGGTGGTGGATCGTCGTTCTTCTGAAGGTGAAGTGGACGCAGCTGTGGTCCGTCCAGTGGAGTCCTGTTGCGTGGCTGAAGGTGACGTCTTTGCTGGATGAGAAGACGGCGTCGAGTGTGTGTCCGGCGAGGTGGGTGGGGGTGGTCACCAGTTGCTTGAGTCCGAGGTTGTCGAGGTTGTCGAGCAGGGTGATGGTGTTGCGGTCGTTGTTGTTCTCCAGGTGGAAGTTGAGGTCCCCCAGGAGGATGTAGTCGGCGGAGGGGAGAGCGTGCGGGCTGACGAAGTCGGCGATGTCCTCGCTGAATCGTGTGCGTGGTCCCGGGGGTCGGTAGATCAGGGTGCCTCTGAGGGTGGTCTTCGGGTTGGTGTGGATCTGGAAGTGCAGGTGTTCAGCGGTGGTGAGGGTGTCATCGGTGTTGGTACTGATGCGGATGGTGTCTCTGTGGATGATGGCGATGCCTCCTCCGGTCTGGTTGTCGCGGTCCCTCCGGGTGATCTTGTAGCCCTCTGGGATGGCGATGGCGATGTCAGGGGCTGAGGAGGCGTTCATCCAGGTCTCGGTGATGAAGGCAACGTCGGGGGCGGTGGTGTCGAGCAGGTTCCAGAGTTCTACGGCGTGTCTGTGGACGGAGCGGGTGTTGAGCAGGATACACTTGAGGTGGGTGCTGCTGGAGTTCGGCTTGGCGGGTGCAGGGAAGGTCCGGATGCAGGTGAACTTGCAGGCGAGGCAGCTGAAGGGTCCGTGGGTGTGCTTCGGGGCGGCTCGGTGACATCCTGGGATGTGGCCGGTGTTGAGTGCGATGAGGTCGGCGGCGTTGTAGGTTCGTCGGGTCGGCTTCCGTCGGTGGGGGCCAGGGGTCCTGGCACTGGGCGCGGTCCAGGCGCGGACGGGCGCAGACGGGCTTACCTTTGGCGCGCCTTCGGCGCACAATCGGCGCGCCCGCTGCGCGTCAACGCTGCGCGTTCGCACGGTCGCCATATAAGGCGAAGTGCGCGGGTGGGCGGAGCAGCTGGGAGGCGGGAGCGGGGAGGGAACAGAAGGGAAAAGGGGGCGGGGTCGGTGGTAGTGGCGGGAAGCGGGGGCGGCGAGGGAGGCGGGAAATCGAGCGCTAACACGGGTAGAGGTTAGAGAATCTGGACAAGCAGACAGGAATGTAAAAACAGGCTAAAACGGGGAAAAACGCTTAAATACAGGCACAAGTGATTGACAAAATAGCTAAACACGGAGAAAAAAGCCTAAGAGAAGAATACAGGCACAAGTGATTGACAAAATAGCTAAACACGGAGAAAAAAGCCTAAGAGAAGAATACAGGCACAAGTGATTGACAAAATAGCTAAACACGGAGAAAAAAGCCTAAGAGAAGAATACAGGCACAAGTGATTGGCAAAAACAGGCTGAACACGGGGGAGGGATTTGAAAAATAAAAACAAGCACAAGCGCGTGGCAAAGGAAGGCAAACTGACGGCAGCAGGGTCAGTCGGCAGCGAGGCAGCGAGGCAGCTAGGAACAGCTAGGGGGGCACACGCAGCAGCTGGCGGCCGTGCGGCGCGGGGGTGTCCCACAATTATACCCTCTTCTGTCTTTTCTTCGGTAAATAGATCTATTAAACAGTATCTCTTCTTTACTCCCTATAGCTGTCTTTCTTTTAACATCACTCTCTGTTTCCTTTCCTTATACTTACACTTTTTTTTTTTTTTTTTTTTTTTTTGGTTAGCTCCCGGTCCGCGTACCGGGAAGCTAACCCGAAAGCGAACCAAAAGAAATAGAGCTTGCCAGAGTGCTAAACATTCTAGCAATTTTTTTGGAAAGGGAAGGTAGTTCTGAAAAGAACTTTTTTTTTAAATATTTTTGTTGTTTTATATATATATTTTTTTTTTTGAACATTTTTTGTTTTTTTTGTATTTTTTGAACGATTTTATATTTTTTGGGGTTTTTTTTTGGGGGGGGGGGAAACAACAAAAAACAGGCGTTGAAAAGGGCTCAACAGGAGCAAAAAAAAATTACTGGGGGCGGTTAGGGCAATCATGGTGTTCATACGCCAGGTTCAGTGCATTGATGCTCATGTTGCCACAAGCTAATAATGCACGACAGTGCATACATAAGTGGATCATGTGCCCAAAATTTTGTTGAATATTTGGCACAGTTTCCCGTGCCTCTTCTGGTGTTAGAGAAACCGGTATTGTTGGTCTGGCCACAGGAGTTGGTCTGGGATTGTCGTGCATATCCCTTAATTCCGCCCGGCTGTAATTTAGGGGATGTTTCCTCGTCATGTGCCTGTGCATTGTGTGATTGCCAAAGCTATATTTTTTGTCCGTCCCTCTGGACAATTGTTCCTTGCATATCAGGCAGGTGACATACCTTGCGTTGACCTTTTTTTGGCCACGAGGCATTGAAAAAAACTGCCAGATGAAACTGGCTTTCTTTCTGGAAACCCGGGGCAACTCTTCTAAAAATTGTGGTTCTTCTCCCTCCTCATCCATTTCTTCCTCTTCCTCCTCAATGTTGGTAAGGACCTGGGGAGGTGGTCCTCTCTTCCCATGAGGAGGTGGTGGTGGTGGTGGGGGTGCACCAGCTGAAGCAACCAATGAAGCCATTTTCACACAAGCAAAATAGGTCTTCCAACAAGCAAAATAGGTCTTCCTCTCACAATGATGAAAGTCAGAGTGAGGAAAGAAGGAGGGGTTTTCATCATTTGGGAAAAACAATACTTCTCAACCAATGAAAAGTGTTATTTTTAGGTCACCTGACCTAGCCTTCCATCATTATGAAACTAAAAGTGAAATGAACCAATGAAAAGTTTTATTAACAAGTCACATGACCTCTCACGCTCATGTTACGCGCTGCGGAACGCTCCCCGGTTAGCTTCCGGGTCGCTCCGCTTCGCGCCTCGGTCCGCGCCCCGGGACACTTCCGGGTGCGCTAACGCGATACGTCACAAGACGCATTTCGCGGCAACGCGATACGTCGCGCTTTTGCGCCGCGGATCGCTTCCGGGGAGCTGCGTTTCGCGCCTCGGTCCGCGCCCCGGGGCACTTCCGGGTGCGCTAACGCAGTACGTCATAAGACGCACTACGCGGCAACGCGATACCGTCACTATGTTGATTTCTTACTGGTTCGCGGACCGGGTCGCGGAATCAAATTGAGCTAACGGGAAGCTTCCCGGTTCGCGGACCGGGAGCGAAACAAAAAAAATATTTAAAAAAAATTATTAATAAACATATAAAATATATTTTTGGATTTAAAGAAGAAGAATACATTTTACAGCTATATATATTAGCTTTTAAAAAACCAATGAAATTCACTGAAAAAACCATAGGTTATAGACCATATATAGTTCGGAATTAGCATTTACAAAACCTTGAAAATTCACTGAAAAAAACCATAGGTTATAGACCATATATAGTTAGGAATTAGCATTTAAAAAACCTTATTTTACTCACACAAAACCATTGAAATTCCATATATAGTTAGTTGTACTAACTATATATCGCGCACCCGCAATCCACTGCTGATCATGTCACATATTACATCATTCATGACATGGTCAGTGACATCACTGATGACATCACTGATGACATCTCAAATGACATCACTGATGACATCACTGATGACATCTCAAATGACATCTCAAATGACATCACTGATGACATCTCATTTGACATTACTGATCACATCACTGATGACATCATTCATGTGATATTATGATGAACCTCTTCAGACTCTTATATAACCTTAGATACACTCAGTATAAACAGACACTCACAGACTGTCACTCATCAATGGAGTTACTCACACACATAGTCAGTCATGCAAAGAATCAATCACACCTCCATTTCCTCAACTATACAGTTATACACACCTTACTTATTCAAACATATACTAAAACATATTTACTCACTTATACAATCCTGGATACAAGTTCACAATGATCCATACAGCCACTCACACATTCACTGGCTCTTATGCACAGTTATTTATATATGTCAACTCTCACATGTACTGTATTTTACATATGTACTTACTTTGACATGTAGCACTGAGATAGCCATTCACTCACCAATACACTCATGCACACAGTCAACCGCCCATACAGCTGTTTCCACATGCACTTTTGAACCCATACATCTAGTGAATCAACTGCTCACACATCTATGCACAGAGTCATACACCTCCCAGCCACCCACACACACACTCAGTCTCCCATAAAAATGCTTGGGCAACCAATCAATAACCCATATAGTTAATCATATAGCTACTGATCAACACATGCAGCAGTTTACAGAACAACAGACATAATGATGCACAAATTAAGACAGTTTAGTCACTAACCCATGCACTCAGTGAGACACATTTAATCAGTCACTCATACAGTCAGTCATGCACCTACTAAATCCTTCATCCAGACACTTATAAATCCACTCATTCTTCAATATGTAAGACATATTTTAACTTTACAGAAACATACAGCCACTGGATGTAGTCATCAGTGATGTCATCAGTGATGTCATTTGAGATGTCATCAGTGATGTCATCAGTGATGTCATTTGAGATGTCATCAGTGATGTCATCAGTGATGTCACTGACCATGTCATGAATGATGTAATATGTGACATGATCAGCAGTGGATTGCGGGTGCGCGATATATAGTTAGTACAACTAACTATATATGGAATTTCAATGGTTTTGTGTGAGTAAAATAAGGTTTTTTAAATGCTAATTCCTAACTATATATGGTCTATAACCTATGGTTTTTTCAGTGAATATATATATATATATATATACACACGCACATATGTACATAGTGTTAATACTTATATTAATTTTAAAACGCATATGTCTTTAGCATGCATGCCTTTAAAGGCAATCGTGATAAAGGCAAAGAAGTTGTAAAAAATAGTGGTTTAGACTAAGTAGTGGTTAAGGAGTCGTTGTTTAGACTGTATTTATTCAAGTGGTAGTTGTTCCATTATAAAAACGGTTTGGTGAACACTGTCTGCTCACTGCTGTGAGGTGCTAGAAACCCATAAGAGACACTCTTGCACACCAGAAACCCATAAGGGATGTCTGCTGCTTTTCTAAAGGTTTCAAGGATCACCGCTGCAGATGAAGCTGAGAGAAAGGGACAGCAAGAACCAGAAAAGGATATTACTGATTTGTTTTTCTTATCAGCCTTCTGGCTCCCAAAACATTATTTAGTGTTTGTTATTTATTGTATTGCACTACCTTTATTATTTCAAGCAATATTGGTAGTTGTAAATGTTTCACAATTATTGATTTGGTTATTCTGATGTAATACTATGACTGAGATTTTATTGGGTCATTCCTGAAATGACTGAGTGGAGCAATGGGCAGGGGCTAAAAGAGTGGTGAGAGTAGTAGCAGGTGCAGAGAGATTATGGCCCCATACAGATAAGGCATCTTCTTAAAAGACTTTCATTTATAACGGAAAAAGAGGCAGCCATATAAAAGGTGTCAACCTTTTTCCAGGTCGGACTTGACATCCCTTGACAACCTTCTGCAAAAATCACTATTAAAATGCCACTTCTGGAGGCATATGCTTTACTCCGTAATATCTGGAGGTGTGACTCTTACTGTATATTGAAACGTGTCAAAAGTTTTACTGCTTCTAGTGTTTGCAGAATGTAAGGCCTGTCTGTGTCCTGCTGTAGACATTTGGTCCTGGATTTCAGAAGTGTGTTGTTATATCTATAAAAAGGAAATCAAACCCTCGCCCATCATATCTGGCATGCTTCATTCTATGGTTCACATCAATGTAGGACATTGCCTGCATTTGCTCCTGTAATTGTAGGGTTTATCATGGTAGGGTTCGGCTGTTGCACCCAAAGTGAGTGCTATTACCATCTCCAAGGGTAAGAAATGTGTCCTTTCCCCACCTTGATGTTTCTGCCTGCCTTAATCGGTAACCAGCCTCAATTATTATTATTATCATTATTATTATAAAGTCTTGTAGCACGGTCCGCTACCCAAATAGGGTTTCCCGGTGCTAAGGCAAAGAGGGGCTGGCAGGGTCAAGAGGCTTAGAACTTCCATGTCGTCAGGTTCTTACACAAGATGCTCAGTGAGGTGCATCTTCTCAAAGACTTATCTAGGGTATTGCACAACCTAGGAGCAAAGCATGAAAAGGAACAACCTACCATACTAGACAATTTGAATATAGGAACCGTGTACAGGGACAGCTTGCACAACCGCAGAGCGGAAGTGGGCTGATAAAGAGACCACCAAATCATGTAGATACCACGGCCCTGTGCATAGTCTAGCCTTATGCATATAGGATAAGGCTTTAAAGTGCATTGATTTTTCCACAGTGAGCCAGTGAAGCTCGCCGAGGTAGCTCGACACCAAGGGACGTTTTGGGAGTCGAAGTTGGAGCCTAGTGGCAGAGTTCTGAACTATTAGTAGGGGTCTAATAGAGGCCTTGTCCGCTTCTAGATAAGATATTTCTGTAGTCCAGTCTCAAAAGTATCAAGGCCTGAATGACCATCCTTTAGGATGAATAAGGAATCACCAAAATTATGATTATTTTTTTGTAATTTCAGTACGCAAAGCTGGTGTAGGCAACCTTAGTAGCCTGTTGTTTTATCAACAGATTTTAATCCAGCCAGAAGCCGAGGTTCTTTACCTTGGGGGCCAGCTCAGGGAGAGTCCCAAGGGTCTCAGACCAATGCTGTGGACCCCAGAGTAGAGAGTTCCTGCCTAAGATGATTTCCTCAGTCTTATCGCGGTTACGTTTGAGCAAATTACTATTCATCCAGGTGGAAATCAGACCGAAACAAGAGTTCAGGGCCTCAGAGTTGTGTCCCTGTACATATGACGAAAAAAAGATAATTTGATTGTCATCTACGTATGAGAACAAGGTAAAACTACAACTTTCCACCACATCTGCAAGTGAACGGACATAAATATTAAATAACATCGGACTTAGAGCTGAACCTTGCGGGACTTCAGAGGTGAGGGCACATGCCTCTGACATAGAGCCGGCTGAGAAAATTTGAAAAAAGTGTGATATTTTAGGAAAGAGGTAATCCAGGATAAAGCTGTCCCCTGGAAAACAAGAATTGCCCTTCTTTCCAGGAGCGTGAAATGAGTCACAGTATCGAAGGCCTAGCTAAGGTCAATCAAAATTAGCACAGCCGTTCCACCCTCAACCAGAATTCGTCTGAAATGATCCGTGAATCCTAGGAGGATGGATTCAATACCATGTCCCGCCCTAAAACCTGATTGTGAGGAGTGCAGGAAATTTTGGGCTGCCACAAAGATGGTTGGCTGCAAGTTAAAGTTTCTCCAAAATTTAGAAGAAAATGGGAAGAATTGAAATTGCCTTAAAATTAGACTAGTTAGTGGAATTCAAGTTAGGCTTTTTGAGGAGGGGTAGAACCATAGTGTGCTTCCATGCTTGGGGAATTTGTCCCTCTTGTAATGAAGACTTGAGGAGTCTTACTGAGAGTTGTATTAGATCTGAGTCCCATAGGTCCGCAGAAGAGGATCTAGCAGAAAACCCAATTGACTGTAACAAGGTCAGAAAACGGGGGGTATCCAAAAGGATTGGTAAATTCATTGTAAGAATAGCTTGTGCAGTGTTCAAGATATTTTCTTCACCTGTTGGAGGTTGCAACCATTTACTAGTGTAGGAAATATTACCAACAGCCTGCCATTCAAAGGTTTCAAACCTTCGCTAGAGCTTGTTGGATGTTTGGCACCTTTTTTTTTTGTTTAAACATTTTTATTGAGTTTTGAATAGCAAACTTGTGACAAGAGGACATCACAATAATTCGAGAGGACTCCCGTCTTCAGATGTCTTTCCCACCCTCCCGCCAGGGGGCAAATCTCACCGTTGCTTACTAGAATGTGTCCTTGAATGCGAGTGAGGGCCCCGGTTTGATTTGCGATGTCCTGAAACAATCCCATCATCAACCAACAATCCCCGCTCCCTCCACCCTCCTCCCCCTTTCCCTCCCGTGTCCCTCCCCCCCCGGTGTGGTAGGCAAGCGTAAGCTAGGCGTTCTGAGGCGTGCATAAAGTATGAGGTTCCGGTTGAGGTCCCTGCGTCCTTCCTAAGGTCGTCTGGTAGACGGATCACCCTGAGGTACTTGGCGCACGTGATTTCAGCAAATTCATCTGATAGGAGAGAGACCAGGGGTTGCCATGTGTCCAGGAATGTGTCCCGTGTCTGAGTGAGGGAGGCTTGTATCTTTTCCATACCCATGATGTACCAAAGTCTATGGAGCCACCCCGTGTGTGTGGGTTTCCTTTGAGTGCCCCATAGTGACAGGATATGGTGAGTGGCCGCCCCCATAGCCAGCCCCATCTGCCTCCCCCTGAGCGATTTGAGAGGGAACGTGATGGCGTTGGGGAGACCGAAGAGTGTATATGCTGGGAATCGGGGGATCTCCGTCTCAAAGTGTTTATCGATATCTTTTAACACCCTTTCCCAGTACTCCCGCACCTCCGCGCATTCCCATAGTATATGAGTAAGTGTCCCTGTGTGGCCACATCCCCTCCAACATGTCGGGTCTTTGCGCGGGTTGCTCTGATGCAGTCGTGCTGGTGTAAGGTGCCAGTAGTATGCTATTTTCACCACCGATTCCCTGCTGGCTACATTCCGGGCAGTGTGGTGGGCCCTGAAGTATATGTCTTGCCATTCTTTGTCTGTGAAGGAGCGTTCCAATTCTCGTTCCCATCGGTTTTGACCCGCTGACCGCGCAGCGGAGGGAGGTGGGCTGAGCATCTTATAAATATCTGTGATCGCCTGTTTATCTGTCGTTTTCGTCTGTAGCCACTTCTCGTAGGTTGTAAGATGTCTGCTTACGTGAGGCAGCATTTCTCTTGCCGTAAGCCAATGTCTGATCTGAAAGTATTGAAAGCGACGGATCTGTGGGAGCGTATAATAATCATGTAGGGTATGCATTTGCAGGAAGCCCTCAGGATTAAAGAGATGGCCGGCCGCCCTGCATTCCGACGCCCGCCATTGCGGAAACGACCCAGGGATCATTCCCGGTGGAAAGGCCGGATTATCAAATAGAGGTGTCATCGGGGATGGAAAAGTGGTGAGGCCCCTCGGTACCGCCACCTTGTCCCACACCTGCATCACTGTTCTCGTGATGGGCGATTTTTTAATGTACGATGGCCTGTCCGTGCGTTTCAGGAATGGGACCTTCCACAATGACATCTGGCCCATAGCTCGGTCCTGGAATAACCATCTTTTTTCCGATTCGGGGCTGTGCCACTCTAGGAGATATCGGAGCTGTGTGGCTTGGAAATAGCGGAGTAGATCAGGGACCCCTAGGCCGCCTTCTGACGTAGCACGCGTTTTCAGGTCTCTGCGAAGTCGCGGGCGTTTGCCGGCCCAAACAAATTGTCTGATGCTATCTTGCAATTTTTTGAGCACGCCTAGTGGGGGAGTCACCGGAATGGTCTGGAACAGGTATAAGACTTTCGGTAAGAGAGTCATTTTGACTGCTGCTACTCTTCCCAACCAAGAGAGTGGTTGCCGGCGCCACCTTGCCAGGTCGCTTTGTAGGTCAGCAAGTAGAGTTGTGTAGTTTTGCTCGACTGTTTGGGTCGTGCTCGGTGTCAGGGAGATGCCTAGGTAGGGCAGCGAGATCCGGGACAAAAGGCCCCCGTAACGTCGCTGGCCTCGCACAGTCGCGCGTGCGTTCCTCCCCAGGGGCAAGATCAATGATTTCTCGATATTCATCCTGAACCCCAATACCGTCCCAAAGTCCTCCATTTCTGTGAGGAAGGCCGGTACCGATGTCGAAGGGTCTTCCAGAGCAGCAAGGACGTTGTCTGCGTAAAGACTTATGGTCTGTGGTTCTCCGCCAAACCCAACCCCTACAATGGCCTGGTTGTCTCGAACCCTTTGCGCTAGCGGTTCGATGTATAGTGCAAACAGTAGGGGCGAGAGTGGGCACCCCTGTCTGGTGCCCCTCTGAATATCTAATGGCCTTGAACGCACCCTGTTGACACTTATCGTAGCTTGCGGGGCTGCATAGCAACTAGCGACCCACGTGCGAAACCGGTCGTCCATTCCGAACCGTGCCAGGACTGCATCGAGGTATCCCCAGTCCACCCTGTTGAACGCCTTTTCAGCATCCACCGACAGGAGGACTGCATCAGAGTCATTGAAGTGGGCTTTGTAAGTGACGTGGAGCAGGCGCTTGGTGTTGTCCGCGCACTGCCTATTCGGGATGAATCCTGCCTGGTCCGGTTCAATGATGCCTGGCAAACAGGGACCCAAGCGCGCTGCTAGTACGCCAGTGAATAGCTTCAGGTCAAGGTTGAGTAGCGAGATGGACCTGTAAGCCTTACATTGAGACGGGTCTTTGCCCGGCTTGGGGAGGACCACAATGTCAGCCTCCAGCATGTCCTGGGGGATGGAGCCCCTGCCCTGGAATGAGTTAAAGAGCCTGGTCAAAATTGGCGCTAGCAAGGGGCAGAAGGCTTTATAAAAGCCCGCCGAGAAGCCATCAGGACCCGGGGCTTTTAGCGGCTTGAGGCGCGCGATCGCGGAGATGACTTCGTCTGTCCTGATAGGCGCATCGAGAGAATCCCTGGTGGCTTCGTCGAGAGGTGTGATTGCCGTCTCGTTGAGATAGGATTCAGCCGTTATGTGCCCGGTAGGCGGTTCCGCCGCGTACAAAGAGGCATAAAACGCCCGGAGGGCCTCTGCGATCTGGTCGTCCTCCTGAGTGACATGCCCCTCTCGGGTTTGAATGGAGGAGACTTTCGCGCACAGAGTCTTAGCTTTGAGGCTGCTCGCGAGCAAACACCCTGTTTTATCGCCGCCTACATAGTAAGAGTGGCGCAAACGCAGGGCTGCGTAGTCCGCTCTGTCTAAGTCTAAACTTGCGAGTTGGGCCCTAACTGCCTTGAGTTGGCGCCATACCTGGGGAGCCCCGGTTCGACTATGAGCCTGTTCTAGTTCAAGTGCTTGGCTGGACAGAGATTGCCGTTTGTCCCTCCTCTCTTTGGCTTCCGCGGCGGCTATAGCGATTAGGTTACCTCTCACTACCGCTTTAAGCGCCCCCCATACCGCGGTCAGGGCGACCTCTGGAGTATCGTTCACCTGTAGATACTCAGTAATGCGATCATGGAGTTGTTGTTTTACTCCAGTATGTTGGAGGAGAGCTTCATTGAGGCGCCATCTACCTTTCCGCTGCGCAACCCTAGGAACTCGTAAGTGTGTCATGAGTGCATCGTGATCAGACCGTGCTGCCGGGAGGACCTCTATGTCATTTACCAGGGGGGTGGTGTCAGTGTTTCCGAAAAAGTGGTCAATTCGGGCATAAGTGTGGTGTACGTGGGAGTAAAAGGTGTAGCCCGGGGTGGTAGGGTGACGTTGTCTCCATAGATCTACAAATCCCCTATCCGTTAACCACTGGCTCCCCTCCACCGAGATTGCTCCTGCGAACCCATGGCGATGGCCCGACCTGTCCATGTTGGAGTCCATTACTAGATTTGTATCCCCGCCCACCAGTACAGATTTCATATTAGGTTTCAACGCGTCTGCCAGGGCCCCTTTGAGAAATGGTTCTTGTTTAGAATTTGGAGCGTAAAGTGAGCCTATGACCATTGCCATCCCGCTGATCTGAAGGTTATAGGCCAAGAATCTCCCTTTAATTTCGGCCACTTTATCCCCTACTTTCCCTTTGAAGTGACGTGCCACCAGCAGGGCCACCCCCGCTTTCTTCTCTATTGTTGAAGAATAGTATTGGAACGGGAAGGCCTTAGATCGCATTCTATGCCAGTCTTTAGGTAGCAAATGAGTTTCTTGGAGTAGGAACACTTCTGCGCCGGAGTTCTCCAAATAAGATAGGACAGCCCTGCGTTTAAAAGGGTTGTTAAGCCCCTTTACATTCAAGGTGAGAATTTTCAACGTGGAGTCCGCCATAGTTGGGACATGTAGGGAGTGCAATGTGCGCCAAAGGTCCGCCGACCTCTCGGACCTGTGTACTCTACCTCTAGTGAACCACACCGGGAGGGTCCCTGAACCTTTGTAGCTAACCTCCCCTGAACACCTTTCCCCCATCCCCCCCTCCCGCCCCTCCCCAGATCCAACTTTCCCAACTCACCCCCCAACCCTCCTCCCCAATCGCAGTCGCTAGCCCCCCAACTCCCTCACCCACCCCGCAATATTCCCCTGAACAATCCCCCATAACTTTTCCCATAGTCTCGGGCCTATCGGGACACAATCCAGGTCCGTAGAGTATCAAAGTATATGAGGACATGGCGGCGGCCGACTCGTTGGCCCCCCCCAACCCCATCCCCCCGGTGAGGCAATTGCATGAGGGCAAACCCTTGTGCGGGAGCACCTTACTGTTTAGCCGCTGTGTTGTCCGCCACCTCTTGCACAGCCGCCTCTCGTTCTAGGGCTGTCACAAGGGGGTCTGGCTTCCGAAAGGATTTAGAGGAACGTCGTCTTCGCACGGTCTGCCAACCGTCTCTGGATCGTCTCGCAGGCCCTTCCGGCGATCGGTGTAGGGAAGTCCCCCTAGAGTCAGCCCCCTCCGGTAGGTCAATGTCCAGCACCGTGCACGTGCCCCGAAGGGATCTAAGCTGGTGAAGTGTCCCCTTCCATTTGAAGATGAGGCGGAATGGGTGGCCCCATGTGTAAGGTACTCCTTTGTCTCTTATGAAGTCCGTAGCTACCTTGAAGGCTCTTCGTTTCTGCAGGGTGATGGCAGAGAGATCCTGGAAGAGGGCCACTGGGTCTCCCCGGAAGGTGATCGGTTGTCGCGCTCGGGCCTCCCTCAAGATGCTCTCCTTCAGGGGGAAGTCCGGGAGAAGCCAGTATATCTGGAGGGGGGCCTGTGTCCGGCGTGCCAGGCCGACCCTATGTGCGCGGTCAATCCGGATTTCGAATTCACCTGGTTCCCCGATAATCTCCCGGAAGAGCTCCTGCAGGTAGGTGACAATGCTATTCCCTTCCGATTTCAATGGAACTCCCCGGACCCGTATGTTGTTCCTCCGGGAACGATTCTCGAGGTCCTCCGAATGTGCTTGGAGATCCACCTGCTGGTGCTGGAGGCGGAGGATTTCTTGTTGTAGTCGTTCCACTTCCATGCTGCGGGTCTGGTCCGCCTCTTCCATCACCGCCACGCGCTCCCCCAGACCGTCCATGTCCCTGCGCAGTTCTCGCTGCTCACCCGCTAGCTCTTGCTTCAAGGTCTGGAAGTCGTCCATCAGGGTGTTGAAGAGGGAGGCCAGAAAGGCCTTCGTGATGGGCGCAGATTCGTTGTCCGGGCCCGTGGCGGTAACCGGTGTCTTTGGGGGCGACTGCGCCGGGGCTTTCTCTTCTTTCGCGGCATTTTTGTGGAGCATGTCCGATATGTTGCGGTTGCCTTTGCGTCCCGCGGTGGCCATGTTGTCGGCGCTTTAGAGTCGATGCCGGTCAGGGGGTCTCCCTTTAGGCTGCGAACGGCGCACCCACCAGTTTAGGAGCAAGTTCCAATTCTTGCCCTGTTCCCGATGTAGGAGCCTGGGAGCGTGGAGTCTTTTCCTGACGACGGTGTAGGGCGGCGTGGGCCCCTCTCGTAGAGTAGCCCTGTCCTCCCAGTGGGGGGGTTCCGCTTCGCGTGAGGGGGTCTCAAGTGCAGTCCCCAGCCCTATAGGCCCGTCGCTGCGGTGGCCCAGTGGTACAACTGCCGGTGCTGACCCCCGTCCTGTGGGCAACCGGGTTATTCTTTTACCGGCTCGCCTTCGGTGTCCCGGATTCAGGGCCCGGCACAGTCAGGGGGGGCACACTCCTCACCTTCCGGCCACAGGGACGTCCCTTCGTCCACCAGGCGCAGGTACCCCACAGCTTGGCCTGCCTGGGCTTCCGTGTAGATCTCGGCCTTCCCTGTTGCCTCTCCGCCGGTTCGCCTCCTCCCTTGCCTCCGCACCGGTCAGCACTCCAACCGCAGGGGGTCTCCTCTGCCACCTCCACTCAGGGCCACGGTCACCGACGTCCGCTCGGCCGCCTGCTTTGGGCGTAAGAATCAGGGTCCGGTCGCTGCCCTCCGCAGAGGGGGCCTCAGATGCAGTCCCAGCTCTCTACGGCCTTTCGCCGCGATGGTCCGGTGTGGCCTGATGCTGGTGTTGTCCCCCGTCTTGTGGGCCCCGTAGTGTTCCGCTACCGGCCCGCCCCCGGTGCTCCGGGTCCAGGGCCCGGCGCAAACAAGGGGGCACGCTCCTCACCCTCCGACCACCTGGGCGCCCCTGCTCCCGCCAGGCGCAGGCACACAGCAGCTTGGCTGGCTGGGCCTCCGAGCCGACCTCGGCACTCCCTGCTGCCCCGCCGCTGGTTCGCCTTCCTTCCCTCGTCTCCTCACCAGTCAGCACGCCGGCCACAGGGGGTCTCCTCCGATGCCCGCACCCCGAGCCTCGGTCCCCGATGTCCGATCGCCCGCCCGCTCTGGGCGTAAGAGTCAGGGCCCGGTCACTGCCCCTCGCGGACCAGGCCCGAAGCCGGGGGCTCACTTATTGCGGCAGCCCGCTCGGCCTCCCTCGGTCACCGCCGCGACCCAGCCAGACCACTTCTCCGCCGTTTGGAGCCGCAGCTGCTCAGTCGCCGCTCCGGGGGTCTTCACCGGCAGTCCACTGCTCTCGGCCTCCGTGCGCGGCCCGATCCACCTGCCGCACCGGGCCCCGAGAACTCCCTGGGCGCTGGGTTCACGCTGCTGCCATCTCGCAGCTTCGCGCCGGGGAAGGTCGGAGCCGGGCCACTTCGTCCCCCGCCTGCGGCGTCTTTCCAGTCAGCCCGCCGGTAGCACCGGGATCGATGCTGCTCCTTTGGCGCTGGTATGTGTGGGAATTTTAGGGTATTGCCCGCTATTGAAAGGGCGGTAAGGGGTTTAGGGCCGGGGAGCCTCGGAAAACGCGTCCAGTCAGGCCGCCATCGTAGCCAGGCCCCCCCCCGTTTGGCACCTTTTTAACAAAAAAGTGTGCCAGCTCCTCGCATTGCGACTTAGACAGCACGGTAACACAGATATTTTACTACGGTCAAAGAGTTACTTACCACTTTAAAAGGTGCTTTAGAGCAGTTTAGGGCAGCAGAGATATTACTGGAGCAGAACGACTCCCAAGTGTCTCTACAAAGCCCACAATAGTTTTTCAATCCCGTTTTATACTTGAATATTATCTCCTCATCATTATTAAATCTCCTCTGAACTTTCCAGGCCCTTGCATTGATTTTTCGCCAAAGGCGCTGGGGGGTTGGGGGAGGGTTTGGACAGAACTGGAGATTTGGCCGCTACTATATAGTAGGTTAAATGAGTCTGGATGGCACAAGACACTGCCAGATGGTACGGCCAGAGTAGCGGCAGGTGAGGGTCCGTAGTTAGTTCTTGAAATTCAAAGAAATGGGATCTATGAGGTGGCCAGTCTTGTGTGTGGGTACTGAATTAATTAGAGCCAGATTCAGCATGTTTAGATACTCTATAAAGGTCCCACCCAGACTGCACATGGAATTTTCCAGGTGAATATTGAGATCTCCAAGCAGTATGAAGTTGGCACACTAGAGGATGTAAGGAGAGAGTAGGTCAGTAACCAAGGAACACCAGTTCCCAGTGTATCCTGAAAGAATGGAAAATCAAAGCACCGGATACTGTAAGATTGTGAGTAGGACAAAGTGAAAAACACAAAGCTTCACAAGCAGAAATAGTAGCTCCTGTACTTTGCATTTGCCGCAGATCCTTCACCTCCGACAAAGCTCCCATGACCACCGAAGGCCCGCCGGATGCATGCACCAACGAAACCATGACTTGCATCCTTCTCAACGTGCGCTCCCTGCACCGACACGCTGTAGAAATCTGGGACCTGATCGACACCCTCTCGTCCGACGTTGCCTTCTTCACGGAAACCTGGACCAACGCCACCTCCAGCCCCGACATCGCCACTGCCATCCCCGACGGCTACAAGATCCAGAGAAAGGACCGCCTGCACCCAGGAGGAGGACTCTCCATCGCACACAAAACCCCCCTCCGACTCTCCACATCCAGCACAAGTGAGCCCCACTTCAACACAGAACGCCTCCACTTCCAGATCCACACCAGCCCCAGTACCTCGAACCAAGCCCGCAACCACCATCGCCGAGCTTGCCGCACCACATGCCATCACCTCCAAGGACTACATTCTACTCGGGGGACCTGAACTTCCACCTCGACAACTGCAACGACCCCGACTCCACCACTCTCCTCCACAATCTCGCCAACCTAGGACTAAAGCAGCTCCTCGCCAACCTCGCCAACCTGGGACTGAAGCAGCTCGCCAACACGCCCACCCACATAGCAGGTCGCACCCTCGACCCCATCTTCACGGAAGGAACAAACATCTGCTTCAGCCACACCACAGAGCCCATCTGGCCGGACCACCACGACGTCCATTTCTCCTTCAACTCCACCACCACACCCAAGCCCACCCCGCATCTGCCACGATGGAACTGGAGCAAGGTCACAGAGTAACACCTCAACACCACCCTCTGTCAAACCCCTCCACCCCCTTCCCCCCCAGGCCCCCCAGCGCCACGACTGACACCAACTCCACAGCCAGGGAATTTAACTGCTGGGTCTCCTGCTGCGCCGACAAGCTCGCACCCCTTTGCCTCCCTGCAGTAGGTCGCTTGGTTCAACACAGAACTTCAAGAAGCCAGACGCTCCTGCAGATGCCTAGAGAAAACCTGGCATAACCAGAAAACCACGGAACAACCACTAGAGCGCCCTGAAGGAATACCACCGGTGTATAGGAGACACCAAACGGACCTTCATAAGAGACAAAGCCCAGACCCACGCCAAGGAACTGTTCAATTTTATACAGCAGTTGGCAAAACCCACCTGCGAAGCCACAGACATCACACTTTCCCAGGAACTCTGCGACAAGCTCAGCTCCTACTTCCATCTGAAGATCAAAGTCCTCTAGGACAACTTCAGAGAACCGCTGCCGAACACCACCCCCCCCACCGCCGCCGATAAACCAACCATCACGTACTGGGATTCCACTACCGTCAAACTCATCACCGCGACCATGAAGAAAACACACTCAGGAGCCCCAACGGACCCCTGCCCACCACACCTATTCCACAGGGCAGCCGCGGTCATCGCACCCGAACTAGGACGTACCATCAACTCCTCCCTCAGCTCCGGCATCTGCCCAGATGACTGGAAACCGGCAGAGGTGAAACCCCTCCTAAAGAAACCAATGGCCGACCCAACGGACCTGAAAAACTACCGGCCCATCTCTCTCCTCCCCTTTGCGGCCAAAGTCACTGAGAGACAAGTAAATGCCTTCATTGAAGAGAACTCCATCCTAGACGCCTCCCAGTCTGGGTTCCGCAGCACCAAGACCGCCCTCCTCGCCGCCACTGATGACATCCGCATGCTACTAGTCCAAGGACGCACTGCGGCCCTCATCCTCCTAGACCTCTCCGCAGCCTTCGACACCTTATCACATCGCACACTTGCAGTCAGACTCACGGCGCGGGGGTACAAGGAGCCACTCTCGAATGGATTCAATTCTTCCTCTCCGGCAGAACCCAGAGGATTCGACTCCCTCCCTTCCTCTCCAAACCCACGGAAATCAACTGCGGAGTACTCCAGGGATAGTCACTCAGCCCCACGCTCTTCAACATCTACATGGCCTCCCTCGCCGCTATCGTCAGACAGCATGGGCTCAGGATAGTATCCTACGCCCACGACACCCAGCTCATCCTCTCACTCATGAAGAATCCTGAAGACACCAGACTCTGGTTTCAGGAAGGAATGAAGAACGTGGCAGCCTGGATGAAAGACAGCTGCTTGAAGCTCAACTCTGAGAAGACCAAGGTCCTCATCCTCGGACCCTGCACTTCCGCCTCGGACAACACCTGGTGGCCCTCTGCCCTTGGGAGCCCACCCACCCCTACAGACCACGCTCGGAACCTCACCATCATCCTTGACTCCTCCCTCACCATGAACCGCCAGATCAACGCCGTCGCTTCCACTAGCTTCAACTGCCTTCTCATCCTCTGTAAGACCTTCAAATGGATCCCCCCGACTACACAAGGACAGTCACCCACGCACTCCTAACCAGCAGACTGGACTACTGCAACGCCGTAATGAACAGAACTCTAATACACAAACTCCAAACCATACAGAAAGCCACAGCCAGACTCGTCCTAGGGACACCATGTCATTGAGCACATGACCCAACACCTACGAGACGTCCACTGGCTCCAAGTGGAGAAGAGGGTCACCTTCAAACTCCTCACCCACGCCTACAAATCACTCAACAACATCGGACTCGAATACCTCAACGAGAGAGTATCCTTACACGTACCCAAGAGAAACCTTCGCTCCACCGACCTTGCCCTGATAAAGGTCCCCTGCATCTGCAGAAACAGAACCAGCGGGAGGGCTTTCTCCTACATTGTAGCCAAGACCTGGAACGTGCTCCCTGTGAACATCAGACGCTCCACGAACCTGCACACTTTCAGGAAGGACCTCAAGACCTGGCTCTTCGACTGATACGGAGCCGCCCCCCGCGCCTTGATACCCTCACAGGTGGGTAGCGCGCTATATAAGCCCCTGATTGATTGATTGATTGATTGAATAAGATTATGGGAAACATAAAAATAAACAAGCATAAAGCGAGCAGGTCTGAAATTGGTGGGTAGCCTTTTAATGTTGTCAATGTGTGACTTGTTTTGGCATGGTTTTTGTTAAACCTTAAGTGGTATGAGAGCTGCCGGGCCCTCATCATTATAACAAACATTGGCAAAAGCAAAAATAGTTTTGGGTCTCAAAAAGCACACATTAATTACCAGAGTAGTTCCTGGCACTGAACAAAACTACTTTGTGTGCTGATATGCTCCTTGTGAAAGGTCTGAATGCTGTCTCTTACAGTGAAGCCAGCCAATAGACAGAGAGAGAGAGAGATAGAGACAAAATTTAAATAAACACAAATGGTCATGGTTAATGTGTTAATAACGTTTAAAGCAGGTAAAAAACCATATCAACAGAGAGACCCTGCCATTAACATTTATCCAGAAAACCGCACAATAAAACAAATGCCTACCAATTATGCTGTAACAAAACACTAGAAATTGGAAACCAGCACCACTCTAAAATCCATTAGCAGTCCAGTTACCCAAACGCATCATACCTTTATGTAAATTGATTTATCCAATGCATTATTCCAGAAGAGCTTTTGTTGCATTTTCAGCCCCTGCACTAAAACACCAAGGCACAATTTCCTACCTTTCAACTCTTTCCCTGACCTTTTTAATCGTTTCAGATTTCCTGAAGCATGTGGGCAGTCTTGCTTGAAAGGTAAATATATGAAAAAAAAGGAAACATTAGACCGACAAAAGTGTCCAGTAACCCCATTAGCCAAAGCTCTTAAGGACAAGCATACCTTAATGCTGATTACATCTACGTTGTATGTATTCTGTCCATATCGTTTTACGATTATAAACACATCTTTTCTAGTCAGCGACATGTGTACTTTGCCCAGTTAATTTACATTAACATAGCCATAGCTTTACTGTACAGTTGCTGTGAAAAATTATAATGTGCTGTCAAGTGCACTTTTCTTTAATCACTCCACTGCAAACAGAAAAAATATAAGTAAAAAACATTGTCATTTACAACGCCGAAAGCTCTAACTTTCATAAATGTGAAACCGCTTGCATTGCAAATGCTTGTTTAAGTTTAGAGATGTAAATAAGGGGGAATTTGAAGCCCACAAAGCAGCCCGGAACCAGCATGGTAGCAAGGCTAAATACTTTTATGTAGACTATCCCACATGGCATTTGCTCAATCGAATTAATGTACAGTTCACCATTCTCCTGCTGTAAACATAGTAAGAGTAGAGGAGCCATTCTCTGAGGACGCGGTGGTGGCACAGACCCAGCAAGCCTTTTACAGACCGTCTTTTGACCTGCATGCTTATGGTCAAGGCGTCTTCCTCATGTGTTTCACTTTTTCGCAGCAAGAATAAGATTTTGCTTTAGCTGTTTTTCAAATACAGTGTATGAGGTTCGGAGGGTTTCCATACTTCATCACATGTGCTCCACATCTGGCTGCTTCACCAAGGAATTGAAAGCCAGTGCGGCGTAGTGTGGTATAGAGTCTGGATTAACCAGTTTAGCGTCTTGTCTATGACTGCAGAAACTTTGGTAAATTACGTATACAATTCTGGTTTATTAGTATGCTACAAACCGCTTTACTAACCTCATCAGTTGAACCTGGACACAAATCTGCTCTCACGAGGAACTATGCCCGCTTTATTTACCTTGTAAGAGCCACTTGGTGTTTCTCTTGCAGGAGGTGCCTGGCTCCTAAGTTTGGGTGCCATGTTTAGGTCGAGGACGGTCGCACTGCGTAGCAGTGGGCGGAGCCGAAGATTTTATGTTTCTTAGAGGGGGCTTAGAACCCGCCCCTCTTCTCCATTGGCAGGCCTAGTAAATGCTGGCCAGACATTGGAGGAGAGGGGTGTCACTCCCTTTAAGCCCCGTCTTTTGGAGATTCGGGCGTGTTTTTTAGGTTCTTTCTATCTCTGACGTCATCCGTCACTCAAACCTAAACACACCTCCCGAATCGCAAAATGACGGTGCCTTTCTCTGAGGCATTTCTTCTTGACCTCGGAGAAAGGCGGATGTGCTTTCCCTCACTCTGTGCCCCCCGAACATTCCAGCAGCAAAGCAGCGCTGCAAGGCTCCTCCTGGCATCTTCTTCACGATAGCGGCCACTGATGTGATAAAGACACCTCTTTAAAATATACGAAGAGGCTGTGCTCGTCCCAGTATTATGAACATGAAGACGCCGACGCGTGAGTGGCCGAGGTTGGCTGAGCCGTGTCCCGTCAAGCAGCGCTGCTTAATTCTTCACCTGTTCATCCATAACATCTGCTGCTTCAACCCTCCCCACCCTATCCCCACAACACCCCCCATGTGGGCAGTGGGCCAGAAATTCAATCAGAAATTAATTGAAAGACTTCCCATCATTCCACCTCCCTGCATCGCCATTGGCAGACCGGCGTCCTGCTATCCGTGCCTCCCCTCCGTGGCTCCGGTGAAGGAGAGCCCTGCCCGCGGCACCAGGGGAGCTCTCGAGAGCCCTGAAGCGGAAGTCGTCGGTGAGGAGAGGGAGGACGGGAGCCCACCCCGCCTCCTAGGACGTCCCGACAGCCATAGAGCCTCGCAGCCCAGCCGCCGAGAGGAGCAGCTGCCGCACCGGGAGAAGCCGGTGAGTGTGAAGGGCGGAGGAGAGCTCCGGGCAGGTTCAGCGTGCCAGAGAGGCACAGGGTCCTACCTTGCGTCGAGCGGCCCCGGTTGACAGAGGGCCGCTCCAACGACGACTGGGGCATTCTTCTTAAGAGCCCACGAGGGCTCCAGCTGCCATTGTCTTTCTGAGTCCCCAGAGAAGCGGGACTCCCATCGAGGGGCATAATTGTTTTAGAGCCCCGAGAGGCTCTCAGGATCCATTGCGATCACGAGTCCTCCTGCCAACGAATGGAGTGGTAGCTTTATTCCTGGGGCGAGAAATGCTGGTGAGTGCTGCAACATGAGCAATGGAGGGTCCCGTGAAGGGCAGGTAAGACGAGCGGAATGAGTGAAAGCTAGGGAAAATAAGGGTAAAGTGAAGGGACGGTGAGAATCTGGGAACGTGGGACAAATGGCTGCCAAGGACAAGTCGGTATGGAACAGGAGGCGATGTATGGAGCTGCTGAGTAGGGGCAGTGGAGATGGGGAGCTGCTGAGTAGGGGCCGTGGAGATGGAGGAGCAGCGTGCTGGAAAGTGAGCCAAGAGAGCGAAAAAAAATGTGAAGGTAAACAATACGTAGGTTTGGGTGAGTGTGAAATGATGTAATTGATACCACCAGGGAAGCACACTAAAAGTGTATGAAGAGATGAGTCAACTACTTACTGAATTTTGTTTTAGCTTCCCTGGCTGTGCTTGCTTCCCTGCCCCCTGGCTGTGCTTGCTTCCCTGCCCCCTTGCTGTGCTTGCTCTCCTGTGTGTGTATGTGGCTCTGGGTGTTTATGTGGCTCTGGGTGTGTATGTGGCTCTGGGTGTGTGTGTGACTCTGGGTGTGTGTGTGGCTCTGGGTGTGTGTGTGGCTATGTGTGTGTGTGTGGCTCTGGGTGTGTGTGGCTTGTGTGTGTGTGTGGCTCTGGGTGTGTGTGTGGCTGTGTGGGTGGCTCTGTATGTGTGTGTGGGTGGCTTTGTGTGTGTGGCTCTGTGTGGGTGTAAATGCAATAGGTCATGCATTTGCGAGCGATTAAGCTATTGGCATTGTAAATGACAATGCCATTTATTTAACGATTAAGCTATTGGCAATGTAAATGACAATGCCATTTAATTATGATGTAAAAAAAATGTCATGAGCAATGCCATAGCTCTACCTTTAATAATGCCGAGACCATTGCATTGTAAATGCTTGTTATGTTTTCTGTTTGCCACTACTATTTTAATTATAACTTGATTTACCAGTAGATCATGCAGCACAAGAGCCTGCCTGCATGATTAGGGGTTGCTGGACCCCATTAGTGATTTTTTTTAAATCCCACCGCTTCTATATGCGCGAATCGCACTTCAGCTCCACCCCCTAACACACTCTGCTTCATGGACGGACATAAGCTCACAGGAAGTCCGCGCTGTGGGCGCGCCAAAGGCAATCTCATCTGCGCCCGTCCGCGCCTGGACAGCGGCCAAGGTCTGAAGCCCTGCTAATTTTGCCCTAGATCTAACTACTAGAAGGGTGTACTCAAGGGAGGAACTCGCCTCCATTCGTGAAAAAAGTAAGTCCCAGTGCTGCTCTGTAGTAGACTCATTTTCAGAGTCTGTGCCTCTGGAACACTGTTGTAATACATGCATGTTTTAGTTACACATAGAGGAAAGCTCAAGAATAGCCAAAGAACAATTTCAATCGCCTCTACATTCACAGGCAGCTACAACCAAAATGAGTTGCTATGTGTTGATTAAGTCCAGATCTTCAGTAAAATATACATTTGAAGTAGCTGACCTGATAGAATCCCATAAGCTGGATGTTTTGTTTATTACAGAAACTTGAGGCGATCAGGCGTGTGGCTCAGACTTTGTTGCAGCCACACCACCAGGCTATATGTCATACAGGTTAGACAGAGAAACCAAAAGAGGCGGAGGCTTTGTCATTTTTTTACTCCACCACAAAAAAAGTGAATTTTAAACATGTTATGTTACCACATTGTGAAGCCCTTTCCTTTAGCATTGAATTAACCAAAGCCCATACTTTTATCAGCATACATATATATTGTACCTCAGCCCCCAGGCAAGCTTTTTGCTAAGACCTAAGCACTATCTTGGAATCCTGTGCAAATTTTACTGATTTTACACTCCTAGGGGATTTCAACTTTTATCTTGAAAATCATATTGATAAAGCCACTGAACATGTTATTGGGGTGACAGCAAATTGTGGTCTTAAGCAGGTAGTGGTAGGATCAATCCATTCAGCAGGGCATTGTATTGACGGCATTTTCACTTATAATCCTTCTATTAACCAACTTTAATAGATTACTTGTGACCTGGTCAGACCATTCAATAATAACATTTGACATCAATTAACCACATCCCCCACAACAAGACTGGGCATTTAAAAAAAAATCTCATTATCCAACCATGGCACAATATCTTTCCAGACAATCTACAGCAAGTCTTGCAAGAGTCAATACCTTCAACCTCAGATGAGATCGATATCATGGTTAATAATCCTACTTCTTGGCTGAAATCTGCTGTTAATGTGCTTGCTCGACCAAAGGCATCTTGCAGCAAGAGACCACATCCTACGGCACCTTATTTTACTGATTCCCTTAGAGCCCAAAAACAAAGCTGCAGAAGGCAAGAGAGCATCTGGAGAAAGAATGACTGCGACATTCAGAAAAAAAAAGTATAAACTAGAACTGTCCTCTTATAAATTAATGATAGGGAATGAAAAGGCTTCCTACTGTTGGCAAAAAATAGAAGCTGCTAAAAACTTAACAAAATAACTATTTCAAATAGTAAGGAAACTTACACTACTAGATATAGAGATGACCAGCCACTATATTTTGGTAACCGCTTGGCTAACTTCTTTCAAAACAAAGTTAAAGAGGCCTATTTTAAATTTTCCCTTAGTAAACGCTCATGTGAAACTGCCTCCTATGACCCTTTTCATGAGAATTGCAACCTCTTTACTAAATTTATCGAGCCTACTCTAAAGAAGGTTATCACACTCATAAAGTCCACAAAATCCGGATTCCCACTTTACCCATGTCCCCCTTCTGTGGTTAAGATGGCACCAGAATCAATTGCCCTGAATCTTATTGCAATTTTTTAGCTCCTGTTTAATACAGGAATCTTTCCTAATCAATGGAAACCCGCTTCCATATTGCCTCTTATTAAAAAAGCATTGATGGACCCAACAGATACAAACAACAACAGCCCCATTTCAAGAATACCTTTTTTAACAAAAATTGTCAAAAAGATTATGAATCAGCAGGTAGCATCATTTATACAAGATAATAACCTTCTGTATTCAACTCAATATGGTTTTAGAAGCGGGAACAGCTCAGTGAGAGCCTTGATTAAGGCAACAGAAGAGAAGAGAAAAACCTTAGGTCAAGGAGGTAGGGCAGCTCTTATACTACTCGAGCTGTCAGCAGCTTTTAACACAGTGAACAACGAGCTGCTGATAGCCGACTAGCGGACCTAGGAATTGGAAGAGAGGCACTTGCTCTCCTAAAATCCTTTATGACCAGTCAGAAACAATATGTTTCACTGAAAAGTTCACTTCAAACTTCTTTTCACTGCTATGTGGAGTGCCACAGGGATCGTCATTGAGTTCGACCCTGTTTAATATCTGTTTTCAAGTTAGCTACATTGATCAGACAGTTTGGGTTCATGTTGACCTCCTACGCAGATTCCACACAAATTGTCATTTCTGTAACAGAGAATGATCGTGATATAGACTTGGATTGTATACTAGCAGTCAACACATGGATGGCAACCAACTGCCTTATGTTGAATTCTAATAAAACAGAGGTCATCCTCCTTCTGGTCCTACTCTTGGTGGCCCCTTGAGCTAGGAACGCCTCCTATTCCAGTCAAATCACCCCACAATCTGGGAGTGATTATCGATGAGAGACTCGCATATAAGGAACAGTTTAATGTGGTCTCCTTCTCCGTCTTTTACACCATCAAAACAATTTTTTAAATACTTCCTTTTCTGCCATCCTCCTTGCAAAAACAGTAGTCACTTTGACGTGCTTTCAAAACTTGACTACTGTAATGGCCTCTATTCGAATATACAACAGTAACATATGAACAAACTTCAGATCTTGCAAAATGCAGCCGTTCGACTGCTATTAGGAATTCCCAACTTCAAATCCTTAGCAGATGCTCTAAAAAAAGCTTTACTGTTTGCCAATAAGACAGAGATTGATATTCAAGTCGGTCTTCCTCATCTTTAAAACACTGCATGGAATGGGCCCTGACTACTTTACGAATAAAATCCTATAGAGACATTTAGCCGCAGATTCCTTACCTTTAAACTTCCAGATGTCTGGCTGGATTCTGAAGATTTTTTGATACCAGTACTCCTGCACACCGATAGGTGGCGCCGGTGGACTCTGCGTGACATATTAGGCATCAAGTTCGTCATCGTCATGACGTCCACGTCGTCTATATAGGCGCGCCCCTGGCACTCTGATGTCAGTTCTTTTCTTTCCGCGCCAGCCAGCGCAGATCTGTTGGGAGAGCTACCCCATGTCACTTTTTGACAGACTTTTTCAACTTGTTATCGACCCTTTTGGTGTGTAGGAATGTCCAGCAAGAAGACTCGGGTTCAAACAATACAGCGCCTGTCACCGTGCCATTTTGGTCACGCACCCCTACCTGGTGTGTCTTTGGTGCCTGGTGCTCGACCATGACATAAAGTTGTGCTCCGACTGCTGGGCTATGGCGCAGAAAGCTTTGAGTGAGTGATCCCTAAAGCTGATTGTGGCCAGCGTCCGGTGCCATGGAGATTGCCCCGTCAATCCCGTTCTCAGTCACGAGGAATGTCTGAGCACTGCTCCTGGGGGTCGAAGTCTTCTTCCTCCCACTCGAAGTTGTTGAGATCAGTTAAGAAGCACCGCAAGAAACACAAGAAGTCGAAGCATGCTTCGATAATACCCCGTCCATCTCACACGAGACGGAGGAGTCTCGACGTACGAGACCCCGCTCCGTTGAGCGGGTGCCTAGGTCGGCTCCACGTTTTCCTCCTTGTCCGCGACCAGGAGCTACCCCAGTGCAATTAAAGGACTTTTATGATGTCATGTTTGCCAGCGCACCTTTGGCCCTCGCAGGCTCAGCAGAAGGAGACCCAGGGGGATCTGCACCTCTGGTGCCACCAGCTCCTCTTAGATTTGTTCCTGGATCTAGACCAGCGCCAGTCGCAGCACTCCAACCTTTCCCGGTGCCATATCCGACGTCAAGACCCTCTGTGTCGCCGGCGGCGCCTCCTGCATTGTCATTCCAGATGACAAGTAGCCAGCTGGATGTCCACCAAAACCGAGACTGGCGCTGACTGAGCCGTTGAGCTTCATGCCATGCACTCTGCCTTATTCTGAAGGGCTTGGGCTGGATGATGATTGGGAGGTGCAGTAGTGTCCCTTAGAAATCCTGGCTTCCAATGAGGAAACGGGCTGGAATGAGGACCTATGTTATGCCTTCGGCCTGAACACCTCCCCAGAGCCTGGCATTGCGGTCTCTTCCTAACCTGGCTACGGAGGAGGGTGCTTCTTTTGCGATGGTGGTGCGTAGGGCTGCGAAGGTCTTGGACCTGCAGCTCCCTACGGTGGCAGTCAAAACTAATGTCTTGACGGAGGTCCTGCAGCCTGGTGTCTCCACTTCGGAATCCTTGCTGCCTTTCAATGAGGCCTTTGCTGATGTTCTACTGCGCAGCTGTCCAAGTCCAGCACAGGATCTCCTGTGAACAGAACTATTGCCCGCCGCCCCCGCCCTGCACCAGACAACCCACCTTTCCTCTCCTCCAATCCCACCCCACAGAGCTTAGTGGTCCAAGCCTCTACTTCCCGTAGCACATTCTTCTATGTCCGGACAGGGAATCCAAAAGGCTGTACAGGTGTGATAAGAAGATCTTATCTTCCACCAGCCTAGCATTGCGGTCGGCAAACACTGCATGCCTCTTGTGCCCAATCACTATGGGATATTGTTGCGCAGGTGCTGCAACGAGGCTCGTAGGAGGACCGGGCTCTCCACTCCCAAGCTGTTGGGTATGGGAGAGAAGCAGCAAAGTTTGCTATACATTGTGGCTTAGACGCGACAGCCCCCTGGGCACAGTGATTTACTCAACGGAGGCTGTTAGGCGCCACGCCTCGCTGAGTACGTCTGACTTTTCAGGGGATGTCCAGGCCAGCCTTATGGACATGCCCTTTGATGGCTCTCGTCTCTTTTAAGACGGGGCATAGGCAGCGCTAGAGCACTTCAAGGACTTGCAGGCTACGGCCAAGTCCTTGGACCTTGCCATGTCATCCCTGCCTTTGGCTACGGTAAGGGCTGCCAACCTCAGCAGGGCCTCGGATGTGGTTCACCCCAACCTCGCGGATTGAAATGCCAGAAGCCAGATTAAGCCACAGACCCCTTTCCCCCTCCTCCACCGCAAAACCTTCATAGTCCGATGCTCCCAGATCATGGGCATCCAATTGGTGGCAGGATACGCCATCATCTCCACCACTGGCAGGAGATCACATCGGACGGGTGGGTGTTGTAAATAGTCTAAAGGGGCTCATCCCCCCTTACAAGTTACCCCTCCATCCATGCCTCCAACTTATGATCAACTGATGGAGGAACACCTTGCCCTACTCTATGAGGAAGTCATGATTCTCTTGCCCTATTGGAGCTATAGAGAGGGTTTCTGAGCCAGAGGTAGGCTGTGGTTGCTATTACTGCTATTTTCTGGTGCCAAAGAAGGCTGGATGCCTTCGCCCTATCCTCGACCTCAGAGCCCTCAACCACTTTCTCAAAAAAGAGAAAGTCAAGATGCACACCCTTGCTCAGGTCCTGTCTGCCCTGGACCTTGGAGACTGGATGGTAGCGTTGGACTTAAGGGACACCTACTTCCATATTCCCGTCCAGCCTGCCCATCGCCGCTATCTGCAGTTTGCGGTGGGCCACGAGCACTATCAGTGTACCATGCTCCCCTTCGGCCTCACCGGTGCCCCTTGGGTGTTCATCAAGGTGATGGTGGTGGTCACAGCCCATCTGCGGAGACGGGGGTTCGAGTCTTCACCTATCTCGACGATTGGGTTTTGAAGACTGGCTCGTCCCAAGCAATCATCTCCCACCTCCAGACTACAGCACACCTCCTGCATTCACCGAGGTTCACTTTCAACATGCCGAAGTCACACCTGACTCCCTCTCAGACGCCCCCTTTCATCCGAGCAGTTCTGGGCACAGTGCCGTTTCGGGTTTATCCCCCGTGCGGCGAGTCCAGGATATTCAGGCTATGAGACCGATGTTTCACACTCTATCCTGGATTTCGATTAGAATGACTCTGAGGCTGTTGGGATTCATGGCCTCCTGCATCCTGCTGCTTCTAGACCATGCCAGATGGCACATGCAGGCCCTGTAGTGGTACCTGCAGTTCCAATGGGCGCAGCATCAGGGAAGTCTCAGCGGCCTGGTTCAGATATCGGAGGGCACCGTGAACGACCTGCGGTTGTGACTTACAAACCACGATTGGGTCAGAGGTAGACCCCTTTCTCTTCCCCACCCAGACCTCACAGTTTTGAAAGATGCGTTGCTTCTGGTATGGGGCAGCTATCTGGGAGAGATGGAGATCAGAGGACTCTGGTATCCGAGGAAGCAGGGCTCCATATCTGTCAGGGACTGTCCGGGACTATGTGGGGAACACAGTCAGGGACTTGGGCAAACACTGAGAACTGGGTATAGAAACGTACTCAGAAAGAGGAGTACAGCGCTGCCCAGGATCATACAAGAAGTCAGAGGAGAAAAGAAATCCAAAGGGAATGCCTGCACGAAGGAACAAGATGGCTAAGACTCAGAAAGGAAGGGCACTCACAAGGCAGTTTAGCATTCAGACCAACTACACCCAGGACAGACGTGCAAGACATATATATAATACAACATCCATACTAATATTATAAAGAGAGAGTCCAAACCTTTGAGGCGGGTAATCTCGGTAACCACAGCACCAATCACAACACCCAATACAGCGTTGGAAAGGGCGGTTGCAGCAGAAGGACATTGCCTATGCAGACGGCCACCATATATATTTTTTTTTTGCAGAGTTTTATATAGCGAGAATTTGACCCGAACTGAATCCGGTATCAGAGCGCTTTACATAGCACCAGTTACTTTACATGAGGACACACATTCATTTTTCTTAGGCACGGGGAGATTAAGTGATTTGTCCAGAATCACAGGATGTTTGGCGTCGTTACCAAGACTCGAACCCAGATCCCCAGGTCCGAGGTCGAGCGCCTTAGCCGTTAGGCCAACTCCTCTATACATTTAAAAGGTAAAAGAACCGTGCCAGGAAAGTAGTCCCTTGTGGGCGTGTCTGCGTTGTGCAGTGGGCGTGGGCTGGGGGGGCGTGACTAACGCTGGGGGCATGTGGTACAGCCATCACATCGTGGGCTGTGGGCATGTGCTGGGGGCGTGACAAACGCTGGGGGCGTGTGTACGCCCTTCATGCCATGTGAGTCGTACATACAAGCGCCAATTACGTTGCTGCGCAGCATCAAGGGGCACGCTGGAGGCATGAGAAACGCTGGGGGCGTGTGTCCGGCCTTCATGCCATGTGAACGCAATTGCGCCGCATCAAGGGGCACGCTGGGGGCGTGAGAAACGCTGGGGGCGTGTGCTACGTTCCGCCCTTCATGCCATGTGGGTCGTACATTAATCAGAAGATCGTCTGCTGTGGCCGTGTGCTGGGGGCATGACAAACGCGTTCACCTGGAGGCCTGGTAAGTAACGTTACTGCAGCCTCTCCTGCGCGCTGTTACTGAACTCTCTCATTCAACGATATTACACGCGCCTGCTTTCATCAACCAGGGCGCTAGGCGGGCTCAGGCGGCGGATCAGGACACTAATTACACGCGCCTGCTAACATCAAACAGGCCTGCATCTGGGCCTCAAGCGGGGGAACACGCAAATGAGCGTGTCTGCGGGGACAATTACTGCAGCCTCTCCTACTCGCTGTCACTCAACTCTCTCATTAAACGGATTTACCCGCGGCTGATAACTCTCTCATTCAACGACATTACACGCGCCTGCTAACATCAACCAGGGCTGTAGCCGGGCTCAGGCCGCGGATCACTACACCAATTACACGCGCCTACTAACATCAACCAGGGCTGCAGCTGGGCCTTCTCCGTCCCTATTCTAATGAAACAAAAAATGTTGTCTACCACGAGATTTTAAAATAAATTGCCCTTGCCAAATACACACATTACACACATTCTATTTCATACCCGGACAACGTCGGGACGGGCTGCTAGTTAACAATAAAGCGGAGTGTGGGGTAAAGTACTCAGGAGCTCCACATGGTAAGACTGAAGCTCAGTAAGTTTCTCACCCACAATTGCTGTTACAGATACTGACTGCAAATACCCACATATAGGATATGCATGCAAAGGCAGGGTCTGTGGACCTTATACCTATGGTGATGTTATAAATGCAACTCAAAGACTATACTCACAGTGAACAAGAAACACCACCTAGGTAGTCAGCTGTGCCCACAGATCCTGGCGATCAAACAGGAACACGCAAGACAATAACAGCAAGGGGGTAGAATTAAACACAAGCACAATAGACAAGGAGCTAGCAAGGAGAAGTGCTTAACAGGAAAGGAAGAAAATCACAGCGCACACTTGGCAGAAAACATGTAAACAACATACAAGGCAACAGAAGCAAGACAGCAGAATAGAAAGACAGAAAACTAGAACTGGAACCAAGGAAATGGGAAGAAAGGCCGGGACTGGAAAGGGATATACAGAAGGGGAGGCTACAAGGGTATACTAGAATAGTGCAGGTTAAGGAATAGCATGGAAGGCAGTGCTGGGGCAGGAACAAGAATTGAGCTAAAGCTCAGGAGTCTAGGTAGCCCTGCAGGCATTGCTAGTACAGGAATAGGGAATTACTAAGGCTTTAGGAGTCAAGGTAGCACTGCGGGCAGTGCTAGTTCAGGAACAGGGAATTAGCTACAGCTCAGGAAACAAGGAGTCAAGAGAGCACTGCAAGCAATGCAAATCAGAAACAAGAAATCGCTGAAACCCAGGAACAAAGAATAACTATAGCTCCGGAACTCAGGACACAAGAGCACTGGAGGCAGTGCTAATTCAGGTAAAAGGAATAGCTATAGCTCAGGAACTCAGGAAACAAGAGCACTGCATGCAGTGCTAATTCAGGTTCCAACAGTGATGGAAGGTCCAGGGATCTCAGGCCTATATCTTTATTCGTAATTATTGTGGAAATGAAGGAGCCATACTCGAAGCCCCGGACCCTAAGAGCTTCAAAACGGGACTCTCGCCGAACACCGGATTATCCGGAGAGCCTTGGAACACCTGATGACTCATCTTTATTAAAAAATTGAATGTGATACAAAACATTGTCGTGCATCAGAAAAACCTGAAAAAAATTGAGAATAATGTAAACCAATTCATTTAGCCTTGAGAAAGCCCTGGCGCTACCTGCCACATAGGGAGAAACATGTGTCGGCTGTTTTTCCTCTTTGTTTAATAAATAAAATTTGGATAAACCTAACAAAAATGAATTGAATCATTAAAGAGCCGAATGGACATGGCTATGGCCTTTGCTAAGATCAAACAAAAGTAAGGAAGGATTTACACTTATCACTCATCTATTCAAAGGAAAGGAATACATACTCGCTTCTAACCCCAGTGCTAAATCAGATAAAAGGAATAGCTATAGCTCAGAAACTCATGAAACAAGGTAGCACTGCAAGCAGTGCTAATTCAGGAGAAGGGAAACTGCTGCAGTTCAGAATCTAGGAATACTAAGGCTCAGGGGTCAAGGTAGAACTGCAGGCAGTGCTAATTCAGGAACAAGGCAAACAGCAGCAGGTCTGGAACAAGGCATAACTAAAGCTCAGGAAACAAAAATTGCAGAAGCTCAGGGAGCACTGGAAACAAGGATCCCTCTCACCAATAATACAATAACCAACTTTGGCCTGAGGCTTATAAGAGCTCACAGTAGTCACATGCAGCAGGTGTGAGCAAGCTAGCAGCAGCCAGCCACAGGTGAGCTGAATTCCTTCGCCCATCCTTGGCACGCAGGGGTGGAGACAAAGAAGTGAGCAGGGAATTCTGGGTAATGGAGTAATGGAGTTTCAGACATGAGTAGGCTGGCTTCAAGTATAAGCAGGCTGGCTTTCACAAAACCCGGCATGGATTGGGAATGGATGCCAGTTCCCAATAACTGTCCAAATGGCTGGAAGTCAGGATATTCATGCAGGGGAGGGTCTGGAAGCTTATTAGAAGACTGGAAAGGCCCACTATGTGGCCCCCTGGTGGTGGGTACGAGAGCACAGGGAGCGAATCGTGACAATATCAACCTGTTGGAGCTACTTGTGAAAGCACTAAAAGCCTTGTTACCATCTCTTAAGGGAAGGCTAGTTCAAGTGTTCACAGGCAACACTACCGCCATGTGGTACTGCAACAAATAGTGCGGCTGTCAAGAGGCCCTGCGTCTCTGTACTTGGCTGGAACAACAGACCATTTCCCTGGTGGTTAAACATCTGGCCAGTTCCCTGAATGCTAGAGTGGACAAACTCAGCCGTCGATGCCTAGCGGATCACGAGTGGTGTCTCTATCTGGAGGTGACAAATGTATTTTTCAACAGTGGGGAGAGCCTTGTTTAGATCTGTTCGCCAATGAAGAGTACACGCAATGTCAGCAGTTTGTATCTTGGAGTTCACAAGGCAGGTATCTCGCTCAGCAAAGCTTTTCGTCGCAAGTGGAGCACAGGCCTCCTGTACATCTTTCCGCCCATACCAGAGTACTCAAGAAGATCAGGAGCAACCGGGCACAAGTCCTTCTTGTGGCCCAAGACTGGACACTTGGAGTATGGTATCCCAAGCTTTTGCAAATGAGCATCGATCCGCCAATCAGGCTGCCCTTTTGGGAGTATTTTCTGTCGCAGCAGCAGAGAAGGGGTCCTCCACCAAAACCTGTCCACTCACCTCCCTGCTTGGAGATTGAGTGGCGACAGTTGACAGTTTTTGACCTTCCTCCCAAAGTCTGTGAAGTTATTCAGGCAGCCAGGCGTCCCTCCACCAAGTCGGAATACGCCTGCCGATGGCAGAGATTTTGTAAATGTTACACAGAATGGTTTGTTGACCCTTTGTCTGCCTCCTTCTCAGACATTCTTCTTTTTGTTCTTTTGTTGTTCCAGCTGCGTACTGCTCTGCCACTATGAAGAGCCACCTTTCGGCCCTGTCTGCTTTTCTTCGGTTGCCAGATCAACCATCACTTTTTAAATCCCCCGTTGTACAAAGATTTCTGACGGGGCTTACTCGTTTGTTTCCCCCTTCACCTTTTATCATGCCCTAGTGGGACCTTAACTTGGTTCTCACCTTCTTGATGTGTGCACAGTATGATCCGCTGCACAATTGCCCCCTCTGGCTGCTCACTGTCAAAACAGTCTTTTTAGTGGCAATAACTTCTACCCGGAGGGCGATTGAATTGCAGACTCCGTCTTCTCAGCTGCCATTCAAGACCGTCTTTCCGGCCAAATTAGTGCTCCGCACTAAGGATTCTTTTTTGCCTAAGGTAGTAACACCTTCTCATCTGGGACAATCTGTTACTCTGCCCACCTTCTAAGTGCCTCTGCATCCTTCTAAGGAAGAGTAGCTT
The DNA here is from genome assembly GCF_964261635.1 of Lissotriton helveticus. Lineage (NCBI taxonomy): Eukaryota > Metazoa > Chordata > Amphibia > Caudata > Salamandridae > Lissotriton > Lissotriton helveticus. The sequence goes on along the minus strand of NC_136068.1, from coordinate 825,466,252 downwards.
CTCCACTGTCTGGACCCAAAGAGAGCATTGTTGTTCTGCCTTGACAGCACTAAAGCGTTCCGGATGGACTACCAACTCTTCGTAGGGTATGTCGGAGCAAAGAAGGGGTGTGCTGTACAGAAGAGGACAATTTCGTGTTCGGTTATCCTCTGCATAAAAATGTTATGCCTTGGTAATGTAACAACCTCCTGAAGGCCAGATTTATGACGCCAATGAACCTGACACCTACAACGTCACGCGGAGTTGACCGATGTCACCTATTGGCACACAAGGATACTTCTATCAAAAAACTTCATGATCCAGCCTGATGCCTGGTAGTTCAAAGGTAAGATAAGGCGTTACCAAAGGTATGTAACTTCAAGTGGTATAAGCCATCAAGAACCCTGGAGTCCTTCACAGCATACAATGTCCTGTTTCCTAAATATAAGCATACCTCGTGGGGAGGAAGAAGCTTCATCTACAGTGCATCACATTCCTGGAATAACCTACCTATTCATTTAAAAATAAGAAATCTTTTGGCTTTTTAGGAAAGCTTTAAAAACTTGGATTTTTCATTTTATATAAAGTGCCTGTAGGCGATCTTTATAGCAAGAAAGCTTAGAAGACTTTTCTTTCAGTTTCTTACTGCGGTCAGGCCTGAGCGCCAGGACCCCTTCGAGACATTAGAACAATATATAAAACTCATTACAAATTATGTAAGGAGAGAGTGAAATATATCGGAGTTGAATGCAAAGCGTAAGTTGAATCAGGAGTGACCTCATTTTTTGAGGGATGTCTAATGAGGAAGAGAATATAATCCTGAAAGAAATAGTGAAGCCAGTTGCAACTTTATTTTTTATCTTGTTTAAATACTGACAAATCTGAAACAATATGTTGTATTTCCTTATTTTAAGATGTACATGAGGTTTACTTGCAAACTATAAATATTTGTATTAAAAAAAGGAATAGTTAGGCTCTCCCTTTAAGCTGATTTGTTCTTTCTGTTTTCCAGTCGGCTACTGCCACCCAGTGGTGGTGAATGCCGCCCATGAGCAAAACCAGCTGCTGAACACAAACGCCCGCTACCTTCACGACAATTTGGTAGAATATGCAACAAGGCTCGGGAAGACGCTCCCCGAGGAGCTGTGCGTCTTCTATTTTGTGAATTCTGGGTAAGTTTCAGTCACGTGCTTACCGTCATACGATACTGTATGAGGAATGTGCGCACCGAAAAACGATGCTGTTGATTCGTAGTAGATTAGACAATACTTTAGTACTAATAGTAAGAATAAAAGATCCTGGGGGTAAGCAACATATTTTATGAAATGTGAACTCTCTAATCAACATGCAGGGGCGGTGTTGTACATGATAAACTCAAAACCAGCATTAACAAAGCCAGTAGATCTCGCCTATGTATTGTGTCGAGCTGTTCTCTTTGCCACTGCTTGTCTATAAAGCAGAGTTGAAAAAGACAGTCATAGGGGGAAAAATGTCAAGACAGTCGACGAAAAGCAAACAGGAGTCTTATGATAGCTCAACTGTGTACATTTTAATTCATTCTTTTCAATTTTCATAAGTGGCAAAGTTTATTGTTTCAAATAATTTTCGCTCCGGAAACTAAACAAAATTTAAAAGCAACAATACCTAATTACTTTACACATGATTCTACCACTTGCTCCACTGCACTAGCCCATGGAGCACATGCAGAGGCCTCCATGAGAAATGCCATGTAGCCCCAGACTCCAGCCGAGTGAGTACAGCAGAGGGCCCATCTCCCAGCGCCAGGAAAGCCTTTGTGTGCCAAAGCGTGGGCTTTGTGAAATAATAACCAAAGGGTTGTCTACTTGTATACATTGTTTATTTCTGTGTTTTAAACAGCACTGCAGATCACATAGGCCACTCGAATGGGCTGATTAAGGCAATCACATGACTAATAATAATGGCGTAAAAGTATACTTTGTAAACTTCTCATCAGAAGGCAACATCCATAAACCCGCTAGTGATAAAGAGATGTTTTGGCACAATCACTATAACTGTCTGCCTTCTTCAGAAAAAGCAGATGGTAGGTTAGATTTGATAACCTATTGACTGACAAGTTTTGAAAACCTAAAACAAAAATAATCTGTGATTTATATATGTAAATCTTTCTAGCACAATACCGCATTTTTAATACAAATATTTGAATGAGTAGCATGTGTGTTAGTTGAAGCACCTATGCCATTACATTTATATACAGCCTTCTCAACTTCATCATTACAAAACAGCAGTGTAGTAGTAGCAGTTTCTATATTGTTATTAATTATTATTCATAGGATAGGAGCTTCATTCAAAGCAAGAATCTAAGTATGCAAGAAAATCATTTTAGTAAGTGTACCCATTGGCATAACCTTTCCTCAGGACCTCCTCATGTAGCAGAGCTACAAGACAAAAAAGATTTAAAAAAAAAGATTTCTCTGGATATCGTCATCATATGTAGTCATCAGCTTATCATATCTCCCTATAAAACAAGAAAAAATAAATATACATGGCAATGCCTCTCAAGTCTGTCAAATTTTAATTAAAAATACAGCAAGATATCCTTTTTTGATGTCCATTTTGATCCTCCTTTTTTATCATCTAGTAGGTGAGAAGTGTGGCTCAATGGTTAGAGCGGCAGACCCTGATGCGGAGGTCTGGCCCGGGACCAGGGTTCAATTCCCGCCTCGGCGGGTCTTGGGCTCAATTTCCTCGGACCTGATAATTCTCGCCTTGGTGCCTATTCTAATCATGGGTCCCACTCTGCAACTCTGGGCAATAGCTTGCTTAATCTCCAAAACGGCCCCAACAGCACTGGGATGCCTGGCTTCACCTTGGGGGTGCACAGGAGTGGACATTTCACAGGGAAAAGCCAGGAAGGGTTCCACAGCGGTATGCGTACAGTGCCAGGAAACCCCAGTTGGGGTATAAGTGCGCTTTACAAGTACAAATTCATTTCATTTCATTTCAGGTCTCATTTTTTAAGTTTGGCATAGAGATAGTGTCTCGCCAGGCTCCTATTTTCCCAAAAAGTCACAATAAATTATATTCTTAACAGGGGCTTTCTGTCGGTCCTATGCATCCATTTGTCTGTTCAAGTGTCATTCACATTTTGCTTCCATCCACCATGTTATGTTATGTTATGTTATGTTATAACGTGTTTTATATAGCGCTCAGCTACTCCGAGGAGTGTCTCGGCGCTTCAAACCCAATACAGACCGAGGGCAGGCTGGAGATGCCACGCACTACTGAACAAAAAGCCAGGACTTGAGATCCTTTCTAAAGGCCAACAAAGTGCCGATCTTTCTCAGCGAGACCGGCAATGTATTCCACAACTGAGGCGCCAGGCGTCTAAAAGAGCGGCCTCCAGTGCGGGCGCGCCTTATACTAGGAACAATAGCCAAGGCCAGCGTAGATGACCTGAGCGATCTCGAAGGATGGTAGAAGGCCAGCCGTCTTCTGATGTACTTGGCGCCTGAGTCATGGAGAGCCTTGAAGGCCAAGGTGAGCGCCTTGAAAACAATACGCTTACGAATGGGGAGCCAGTGAAGAGTTCTCAGAAGGGTGTTTGCACTGGTTCTCCGATGGAAGCCAAAGATGGCTCACACAGCCGAGTTTTGGACTACTTGTAAGCGGGAGAGAAGATACTCTGGGAGTCCGAGATAGAGCACGTTGGCGTAGTGCAGACGAGAGCTAATTAATGCCTGCACGGTGATTTTCCTATGATCCTGAGAGAGCAGAGGAAGAAATTTTCTTAACAATTTGAGGAGGCCAAAGCATTTACTAACTAGGCCAATAATCTGGGGCTTCATGGTAAGACTGATATCAATCTTCACTCCCAGATTCTTGGCCGTGTCCGAAGCAGCGGAGGGAGGGAACATAGCAGCAGGCCACCAAGACTGCCACCTGGGGTCGGAGGGACAACCAAAGAAGAGCACCACAGATTTGTCCGAATTGCACTTGAGGCTGTTCTGCTGGATCCACTCAAACACCGCCCCAAGGCAACCTCTGATACTCTCTGCATTGAAGTCTGAGCCCTTCTTGCAAGAAAAGAGGAGCTGGGTGTCGTCAGCATACGAAACAATCAGGGCACCATAAGATTCCGCCAGTGCCGCCAAAGGGGCCAGTAGATGTTAAAAAGCATAGGGCTCAGGATTGAGCCCTGGGGAACTCCTACCTCCAATGGCGACACTGCGGCTGAAAAAGGGGGTGCCCAGATCTTTTGACGACGATCTGCCAGAAAGGACTCAAACCATCTGAACACTGTCCCCCGCAGACCAATCTCCCTAAGTCTGGTCAGAAGACCTCGATGGGGGACGGTGTCAAAGGCCGCCGACAGATCGAGTATCACCAGCATTGCCTTGCCCCCAGAGTCTAGGACCTCCTTGATAGCTTCTGTAACTTCTAGCAGCGCTGTGTCTGTGCTCATATTTGCACGGAAGCCAGACTGAGAACCGTGTAAGATGTCATTGGTCTCAAGAAAGTTGGAGAGGGAAGAGTGGACATGCTTCTCCACAATCTTGGCAAATGCTGGGAGGAGCGAGATGGGTCTATAATTGACGTGTAGTAGAGGATCCAAATTAGTTTTTTTTAAAAGCGGCAAAATAAGGGCCTGCTTCCAGGGAAACAGAACCACACCGGAACTAAGTGAAAGATTGAGCACTGGATTGATGAGGGGATTGATGACTTGAGCTGTACTGGCGAAAAATTTGGCCGGACAGGGATCCAAAGGGGAACCAGATTTTAATTTGGTCAGGGAGTCATGGGAGGATGGAAATGAAAGAAGAGGAAACTCTGAAAGGGTAGGCCCCTCCGTAGTCAGGGATGGAGAAGGGAGGGCAGTGGAGCAGGAAGCAGCCTCAGCACTGACAGGCGTAAAAGAGCCTTGAATGGCTTTAATTTTATTGGTGAAAAAGTCCGCCAGTTGGGAGACCCAAGATTCGGAATGGTGGTGAGTAGGCATGTTCAGAGTAGGCGAGGTAAATTCCTTAACAACTAGGAAAAGTTCTTTGCTGGTGGCGCAGAGCAATGGGCAACAGGTTAGCCCACTTTATCCATTGACAGTCTTGCACTGGCAGTGATTGTATTTTGCGTGTTCGCATGTGCACAGGCGCCTGAAACGGAGCACACTTAAGTGACCAGGCAGGTGTGTTTGGGCTGCAGGGCCACTCTTTTACCTTTATAATTTCTATATGGTTGCCATTTGCTTATTACTGCATATGTTTGCAAAAAATAACTAAAGGAGTGATGCATTGGATGCTTGCTAAACCCGACCTTTCACAATGCTTGTTTTGTTTTGCGTCCTTGGAAATAATTCATAAAGATTATTGAAAGGTACAAGCCTGGGGAGGATTACACCTTTTTCATGTTATTTTCTTAAGTTACATATTAAAGTGCTTGCCTTTCTTTTTGTAGATCAGAAGCAAACGATCTTGCCCTGAGATTGGCACGCCAGTATACCAAGAAAAACGATATTGTTGTTTTAGACCAGTAAGTATTTAATGTAACTAAGGTTTGTTCATCGTTAATTCTTTTGTTACGTTACATTATGAATATGTTTCGTTTGACAGTACATGGGGAAAAGGACAGGGCAGATGTAATTTAAATTAATGTTACCACACCATCTCTCGAATGTAGCAGCTGTCATGGAAGGGAAGCCATCTGTGCCAATTTTGGGTCATTGCATGGTCTATTGCTGCTGATTAAGCTGACATCTAAGAAAACAACGTAGATTTCTTAAAGTCTGAGTATCCTTGCTTCATTAGTAGAACAGTTTGATGGTGCCATTGGCTCACTGGATTGAAAAGATTTTCCCACTCAAGTAAGTAAATGTGTCACCTTCACCCATACAACCACAGGACATATCAGCCACCTGCCCAGTAACTCACATTTTGTTGATCCTAAGGATTCAGGAATTTTCACATACAAAATGTGAGGAAAATGTCTGAGTAAGAAAACGAAGTGGGATCCATGCAAGCCACACTACCCTGGAGTAGCCTAGGTGTTTAGTTTTCAGAAATATTTGAGTTTGATAGGATTCATTGGGTGGAGGCTGAACCTTGGCCCAAATTCCATAACGACCAACATCACCAAAAACAGTCAATTCTTCCACGGAACATTTTGATGTTGCCACATTGCATTTTGTGGCCTCTCCTACTGTGGGGTCTAGGATCACTTACATAAGGTTTTGATTTATATTTACTGACAAGGTTTAGGTTTAATATCTTCTTTCGCCTAATAACATTCCCAAATATGAATAACTGGGATAGGAAGCTATGTAGCTGTCCGTGTGACAACTCGTCAGTTCAATCAACCCTGCATGCTACCTTTTTCTGTAAATTTTATGTTCAAGAAAGGTTGAGGTGGATTAAACCACTCTTAAAAAAGCATGGAACTTGGAGACAATGCAGGCCGGCCCTACTGTTTCTTTTGTCACTCAATGATGTATACACTGTGGCTGTAATGACAGGCTTTTTAAAAAGTGTACTAAAAAAACAGAAAAGCTTAAATATTCTTTATATTTAATTGTTCTTTTTAATCTTTTTAACGCATTATATGAATTACTGTATGTATTAAATTGAATCTGCTGCTTTTATGATTTTATGTATTTTAAAATCGAATAAAGCTTTTTCTATCATTCATTCATTCATTCACTTACATAAGTGTGGTATAGTTTTTACAGGGAGGGGTGTGGGAACAGAGATTAGTAAAAAATATGTTGTCAGTTGAATTTCTCCATATTTGGCTTCCAAATGTAAGTCAGTGTGCAAGGATGAAGTGATATGGCATAATGACTTCTGAATCACATGATGGTATCGGTGACCCCAAATTCAAAGGTGTAGAAAAAAACACTATTCCAAAGCTTAGTGTCTAGGACATATTTTTAAAAAGCGGAGGTTTCGTTCATGCCTTTTTTCATTCATTAGATTTTACCATATGAATTACTGTATGGTTGGTACACATTGAAAATTCATTGTAAGCTGCTGCTTGGTTGTTGGCCATTGGTATTGAATGTTTTTCACCAACCAACAAACACTATGTATGTCTGACTGACGTAACATTACAATGCTTTTGTAACTGGCTATCCGGATTCAAAAAATCATAATTGAAAACACTGTCAGATATTTCAATTTTTTCCAGTGTTCTCGTTATTTTGTATTTGAACAGATATTTTCTTTGAGAAGACCTTGAGAGACCCCTTGCTGAATATTGAATTTTGTCTATAGTTTTCAGAAATGTATAGGTTTCTCCATTCACCCATTGGTTTCACACCTGCTTCGACCTCAAACTACAAGTAGGGGGAAACCACAAAAAAATAGGAAAAATTGACTACCATCTAGAAAAATGCAAATATTGCGATAACATTGGGAACATTGTGATTTTTCAGCAAAGCAAAAAAAAAGTGCTTTCATGCACACTGCTTTTCCCCCCATTTTTTCACCCCCCCCCCCAACATGTTGCTATATTTTGGATAGAGGGATTCCACAAACCCTGCTCATCTTTAGAATGCCCACATTGCGATAAATAGTTAAGGCTTAAGCGAGAAGTACCCCAAACACCCCCCAAAAAAAGGTTCAGCGCTAAGAAAGGAAAAGGCTCGGCAGTTGAGGGGTTAAGTGTTAGGGATAATGGAGCTTTAATATCTTATCCTACAGGACCTAGAAGTTACTCTCATTGATATTGCTATATGTCAAGTGCTATATGCCTTCCCAAAAACGGAATTGAAGGCCTTCTGCAGAAGTGAGAGGTAGTTTGGAAGGTGATCAGCTGATGACAGAAGTGTGTTATGCTCAATGAACCACATTTGTCTTGAGGCTAGCCATAGAATAGATGCCCAGGTGTTATTTTTGCAGCATAGTGTCTCTCATTGTAATAGTGGCATACCTCATTCTCACACTTTCAGGTAAGGCAGTTTGCCAGCCGTTCATGAGACGCGAAGTGGGTAAGCGGGAGTTAGCAGTGTTTCATGAGTGCAAGAATTATGGGTGCCATTTAGACAGCATAGGCACCTATTTGGGGCTAGCCACGCCAACTGGGGATTAGGGATGAGTTGTTTGAGCAAACCATTATCAAAATTGCGAATACAAGACATTGGGAATATGCAAATGAAGTTGGAGTTAGGACTTACAAATTATTGTCACTTTATGCATAAGAGAGCAGGCATATTTCCTAAAGAGTTGAGTTGACCGATGTGTAGTCTTTTGCTAAGGAATGCATTCCATTTCAGGGAAAGGTAAAGTAGGGGATTCGAGGAACTGGTAACCCTACCGGGGTAGGAAGTTGCAGATAGAACAAGTAATCTCAGCTTGCGTATCTATTTAGCCGAAAATCAGAGTAATGGCTAACAGGTTCATTATTTTGAATGCCTATTTGTTAGTTTGTTCTAAAAATATGTGAACACCAGAATATTTGAGAGGAAATCAACACAGGAAACAAATGAAGTTGACTGATGGATTTTCAACCCACTCTGAACATCAGAGTGAGAAGAGATTCCAGATAATGTGTGCAAAGTTATTCCGTAATGACCTGTTTGATGTGTAAGATGTTTAAAAGGTGCCACACATGCTTTCCTCATTCCATCAAACATGCAAGAAACCTAAAGTGAATTAGTAAGGACAGACTAACCGGGTCCCCAGAGAAGTGACTTGTGATGCTCATGTTGTAGTCTCTTGCTAAAGTTTGTATAAGATGAGTTTAATTTTTTTCTAAATAATGTTTGATCGTCCAGAGACAGGGTGACAGGTTAATGTGTGAAGGGTACCTTGAGCTGATAATAGATAGGGCTATTCCTGAGACCTGATATATAAATGGAATAGCTGAGGAGCAAGAAAGGAGGCACTGCTAATGAGCAGAGATCTGCAGTTTCCTAGACACTCATGAACAGCAAGTATAAGGACCCTCACTGTCCTAATGCAATAGGCAGTTAAGCACCCACCAATGGTTCTAGGCGAATGTATCACTCTTTCGTTTCGCCTGCCGGTAATGTTCAGGCACTGAATTTCCTTCTACCCCACCTCCTTTCTAAGGAGCAGGACAACCCTCCTCTTTCCCTCATGCGCTTGTGTGTTTTTTCATAGAAATACCTGGACATTTGCGCGCTGGCCTAGCATCTCAGTACCCTTCATGGCTGTCCCCTATTTTAAACTATTTTAAACAAAGAAGAAAAGCACACACAGGCAAAATGCAATCCACAGACCCAGGCAGGGAAAGAGGTGGCGGGCTCCACAAGCCAGGATGTAGGTGGGTCATGACCCGGAAGCACTCCAATGATAAGCGTGAGACTCGCCTTCTTATCTAGATTGTTGACCTCTGCTTCCCCATGGAGAGTCTCTCATAATGCACTTCTTTATAAACTGTTATCCCATACACCTTCTATGCTTTGCCACTCCTGTGCTTCTACAGGGCAAATCTATACAATTCCCTTCAGGCAGAGGATTCACTTGGGCAAGGAATGCTGCAGTATATTCCCTGCAATATGCGACGGAAGAAGTGTCGGTAGGCGAGCACTCACTGGTTCTATCAGTGTTGAATGTTCCTTCATGAGTGTATGGAAGAGGAACAGAGAGTCGCTCAACAGCAACACTACTGCTCGGTTAGTTAAGCAAACCCCCCCCCCCCCCCTCCCACCTGAATACCAGGCTGGCTGAGCTAGTGCTGTAGGCTTATGCAATGTAGTCTTCTAGTAAAACAAAATTGAATGAAGCAATTCCAATTGGTACAAAGCTGGAGTCCACCAAAACTGACTATAGCACAGAATAAGGTTATTATCCTCATAAAAAAGGGTGGTAGAAAACTTTGTGGTGATATTCCAGCTCCGCTATATTTTACGATCATTTATGCAAGGGCATGGTGTATATAGAAGACTTCTGTCCAACTTTGGAAGTCCACAGGCAGAGCACTTCACTGGGGTTTCATTCATCAAGTGGACCTCATTAGTTTGTGAATGTGATTCATGAACGAGGTCTACCAGTCATCTGCTGAGACTGTGAAACCTTTCAATATTACAATGCCAGCAGTGGAGAAGCGAGCACTTTCCAAAACAAGAACGCTCTTCTTATTCTTTGGGGTGTTAAGAGAAAACACAAGATGGTCTTCCCGGATGCCCTTTGAGGTACAGGAAGTCCCCAGGGACTATATCCTCTCTTGGTGGCCAAGCAACACATCCCCGTTTACAGACATATGGGCCATATGGCCGTGGGCCTCTGGGACATCTCGTTGACCAAGACGAAAAAATCGATGTGGGGACATAAAACAGTTCACTATGCCCTGTTTACTAATCCGTGAGGCATTGAGGGGTTTTGAAATGTAAGCCCTATGCCCAGCAATTAGCACCTGGTAGTAAAATTTACTACCCACCAATTTCATCTTAAGAGAACCGTCTTGTCTCTGTCGGTGTACAAACCATATTGAATTTTGGCTCTGGGTACTCTGGTTTACTGTTCCCGAGATATACAAAAACAAGAATGAAGATCTTTGCAGGCAATCTGATCTCTAGTATACCCATGTGTCCCTGCGTATGAGGCATGCTTTGTAAGTCAAAGGCTCAGAAACGTGGAACAACCACAACTCTAGCTTAAGATCTCAGAGTGACCACTTCAAGTTCTGTAGGAGTCCAAAACAACCCTCGTTGTCCAAGCACCTCTTTAAATCCTGCAGCTTCATCATTGAGCTTTTTTTAACATAAGCATCGAAATGTCTTGTTATGTGAGATATCTGTGGTTCCAACCAAAATTAATGCCCCAAGTGACCTCAAGGGTATGAATCCACCCTAATATCCGCCTAATAAGTAAATAAACTATACTTTGTCATATAGTAAGATTCTAACTGACTCCCAACTAGAATTTATAATGTAACTATCAGGAGAAACTTGAATTATGAAGCTAATGATATCACTGTATTCATTTTTTTTATTGACATCACATAAGGATAATATACAATAATTCATAACATAAATTCAACTATATGCATAAAGTCATCAATTAAAAAAAAAAGAAATAGAATTGGTTTTAACAACCCCCCCCCAAAAAGGGAATTAATATAATCCACATCAGCAGATAGTCTGCCTAATCTGGGACATTCCAATTCCTAAATGATACTAATTACATTCTTTATCAGTAATAACCTATATCAAAAGATCCATAGGGCCCCATATTTTCACATTCTTGACCATAGAGGCTGTACCCCTAGCTTTAGCCAGGGCAAATTCCATGCCATAAGTCGCTTTAATAATGGACCACCAGTCATAAATTGTTGGTGAAAGCGGGGAAACCCACATCCGGGCGATAGCCAACCTAGCTGCTACCATCATGATAGTCAATGGCAGTGCTAGAGCAGGTTTGTCTACCTTATACTCTAACATGATTTCTAAAGTAGTAAATGTTGGTCCCATTCCAAGTTTGCTATAAAACACTAGGCCGATCTTCTGCCAATGAAGTTGTAATTTCGGGCAATCTATAAACATATGTATTAGATTTGCAGCTTGAGTCCCACATTTAGGACAATTAGTCTTTTCTCCTCCACTATTACCTCCTGCCTATCTACTAATCCTTTTGGGTGTATAGTACAACATACCTATTGTACGAAATTATTGTAGTTGCAGACTCACAGAGTGGACTGAGTCACCAATATTACCCAAAGCTTGTGCAATCATTCCGGATGTTATTGCCAAGTTCAACGTTTGACTCCATTGTAGTGCTAGCTTTTCACACCCATCGGTCTTAAAACTGGTCAACAACTTATACATATTGCCTATAAGAGATTTCGTTTTCTCCTCAAATAAAAGATCCCAAATCGAGGATTTTTTAATGAAATTTAGATCAACATTTTTCTGAAGATAATCCCTTATCGGTACATATTTAAACAGGAGGTTAGTAGGCAGTTTATATTGAAATTGTAAAGCTTCAAATGATTTAATTCCTCTAACATCATATATATCACCCAGATATAGGATCCCATACTTAGACCACGATCTACCTCTATAATCCTGAAAAATTTCTGGTAGCATTGGATTCCCCCTAAGTGGAAGCTTGGTGTGAATTACAGACAAAGTACCTTTGGCGACCATAGCCCGCCATATAAAAACAGTCTCTAATGGTCTTAAATTTAACACGTTTGAAGTAGTTTGGATCGTTAATACAATATAAAAAAAATAAGCTGTCATCCCCCAAGATCAGTCGATATAGAGAATCCCTGTGATCAATCCCCAAAAGAATACGAAAACGTCCAGCAAACGATGACCGAAAATAAAATCTAAAATCTGATAGCCCAAGACCACCTTGTTTATAGGTTAATTTGAGCAAGTCAGTAGCCCGATGAGCCTTCTTGAAGCCCCAAATGAAACTGCTCAGGATTCCATCCAATTTTTAAAATAAAATATTCGAGAGACGTAAAGGAATGGACCTAAACAGATATCGATATTTGGGTAGTATTTTCATCTTTATTAAATTGCATCTCCCCATGAGCCCTAAAGGGAGTTTATGCCATGTTTTTAGGATTTTGGCAGTTTCAGTTAATAAAGGAGTATCATTTAAAGATATTATTTGACCTATTTTAGCAGAAATTTTAACCCCTAAGTAACAGAAGTACAGCTCCCCAAAATTGGAGGGCTAGATTCAAAATTCAGAAGCACCTGTGTCTTGTTAATATTTAATTTATATCCTGAAACTAATCCAAATTTAGTTGCTTGCCTCTCAATAGCTAGAACAGCTTCTACAGTATTTGTAGAAAAGATTGCCAGATCGTCCGCATATGCAGTTATTTTTAAGCTACTAAAGGTAGTCTTTAATGACTTAATATTCTTATCAGCTTGTAAAACACGTATAAACGGCTCTATGTAAAGAGCAAATACCAGCGGGGAGAGAGGGCAGCCCTGTTTTGTACTGCATAAAATGTCAAATGGTATAGAGTATGCACCAGAATATGAGAGCTTAGCTCTAGGTTTGCGATACAAGGCATGGACACATTGTCGGAACTGTCTCCCAAGGCCGAATGCACTTAATGTAGCCCATAGAAATTCCCACCAGACCTTGTCAAAAGCCTTTTCGGCATCTAAAAGAATCATACCGAGACCCACCCTTCTTTTACGGCATAATCGAATGCCCAAATTGTCATATTATCATGAGATGTAGTATCTCTGCCTGGTATAAAACCATGTTGAATATCGGATACCAGAACTGCCATCATTGAGGCAAGACGATTAGCGAGGATCTTTGAAAAAATCTTGGCATCTGTATGTGATCACCTCAGTAACACCACGCGCTGGCAGAAGGAGTGTTCGTTGGGATTTTTAATAGTCAGTCTATGATGTACAGAAAACAATTGGGGCAAACGTCAAACTAGGGATATTTAATAAACTGTAGTCCTTTCTTAGTCCAAAAAAAAAGAAAAGATGTAATGTCCATATGTTTTTGGGGTTCTCTCTCCTTCTCGGGCGCTGCTGTTGGGTATATCTCTCTCCTCTTATTCTGGTCGTCCCGCGAGGTCAAGGAAGGAGAATAGGAGCATTGACCCTCAAAAATAAAAAAAATAAACAGAACTCAATAAAGCTGTCCTATCTTTCATTTAATACCGTCACCCGGGAGATGTGAGTATGGGGTCAACTTGTGCCAAGAAAGGTATGTGCTGGTCCCCCTTTGATAGACAAACAGACAGTGGCAAGCCCTCAGTGTCCCTGACTCCACCACCCTGTAATGAGGTATTTCACAAAGGGTACTTGCCGTCGGCCACGGCCCTCCTGGGTCGTGGCAGTAGGGGTCTTGCCGCCCTCCTCCTCCTCCTCGGTTCGGTCAGACCTGCATGTGGTGCCTCTAGGCGGTAGGGTCAAGGATTCTTCTCCTGGGCTGTCCTCGCACTGTAAGCTGGGTTGGACCTCCCGGTCCTCCAGGGGCTTATCTCCTGCCTCTGCCTCCTCTGCCACAGCGTCCTCTTCAGCTTTCTCCCCCTCCTTGGTGTCCTGTCTTGATCCTTCGGCGTCGGCATCCTCTTCTGTTCTATTGAGAGATATAACAACCTCATTTCCGCCCTTTTCAGGTCCTGGCGTCCCGACGGCTAGAGCGCTAACCTCCTCTTCTGGGAGACTGGTCGCGGGCGCCATCTTGGAAATCCCGCTCTGGCGTGATGCGGGATTACACTGTATTTATGAGGGAGATGGGTCGGTATGATCCACAGTCAGTAGAGATTTTACCCTTTTTAAGAAAAAAAACAATCTGGGTCATATTCCACGACTCCTGTGGCTTATTATTTATGCCTATATGTTGAATAACTATGCTAAATTGTGCTAGCAAAGTGTGTTTAAACACCTTGTAAAATTCAATTGGCAGAGAATCTACCACTGCGGCTTTGCCTGAAGGTAATGAAGAAATAGCTACATCTATTTCTTCCACCGAAATAAAATTATCTAACAAAGCTGCCTCGTTTTCACTTAGGCCCGAGAGGTTACTCTCAGTAATATATTGTATAACATTTCCTGCATCAACGGTAGCAGAAGGTGAGTAGAAGTTCTGATAAAAAAGTAAAAACTGTTCCAAAATCGCTGCAGTATGACTATGAGCAGTACCGTCTGCACTTATGATTGCCTTAATTTTAAGTTGAGCCCTAGCTTCTGCAGATTGAAAAGCTAACACTTTACCAATATGTTCTCCATATTCGTATTGCTCCTGGCGATGTTTGTTATACTTCTCCGGAATTTTCTCCCTGAATATTTTTTTCATTTCTGTTCTGGCATCCAATAAAAGAAGAAATAGTTGGTCCTGATCTGATGGACCTCGTATTATCGCCTCAGCTTGCTGTTCTTCCCTGCTTTGTAAAGTCTAGATTAGTTTGTCTATATCGCTTTTCCTCTGTTTGTTTTGGCGCCAAATGTACTGTTGGGCCACTCCCCTAGCAAAAGCTTTCATGGCATCTCAAACAATCAAAGGAGAAGCGGTCCCTACATTCAATAAAAAAAGTCTCTAACTGATGCTTCATATGTGTAACATATTTCTCATCGGTTAGTAAGTATCTGGGAAAGGAGAATGGCCTTGCGTTCTTATTTTCGGAATTGACAGCAAAAGATAACAAAATGGGGTTATGGTCCGACGTCACTCTAGGGCATATTACAATATCTGGTCCTACTACCACATTTTCAGAAGCCAAACCATGTCAATTCTTGCAACAGATTTATGAGGGGCTGAATAATAGGTGTAGCCTGGAATAGGTGGATATAGCTGCCGCCAAACATCGTGCAGAGACTGTAATCGGGCCATTTCAAGTATGTTATGTTATGTTATGTTATGTTAATAGGAATTTGTTAAGCGCACGGTCACCAGAGGTTTCATGGCACTAACCATATGAGTATTAATGCGAGAAGCCAGGTTAGCAGGGTTGCCCGAAGAGCCATGTTTTCAAGGCCCTTCTAAAGCCCAGTAAGTTGTCACAATTCCTGATTGAGAGTGGTAATGAGTTCCAAAGCCTAGGTGCCAGGTAGGAGAACCTGCGTCCACCCTGCCTTTTCAGTTTGATGGTGGGAGTAGTAAGGAGATGAAGGTGGACAGATCGAAGGTTGCGCATAGGGACATGTTTGTTGATCAGGTTATTAAGAAATTTAGGGCTATTACAGTGCAACGCTTTAAATACTATACAGCCTGTCTTAAAGGCGGTGCGTTGCGCTATGGGCAGTCAATGAAGTTTTGACAGTATAGCTGCCCTAACTTTTTGCATTCTGCTAATGCCCCCTCTTTTAGTAGAATCAATACTATAATCAATAACACAGTTGAAGTCACCCATTATCAGACGTTCCCCATCCCAATTCAACAATTCTAGATTAAGAAAATCAAATATCGCAGGATCATCTACATTAGATCCGTGTATTGACACAAAAACATATTTTCTACCAGAAATTTCAATTTGAGCTATTGCCCAGCGGCCTTTTGGATCAGCCATTACCTTAATTATTTTACAGGAGAACCTCTTATCTCTTAGTATAGGCGTCCCTTTCATAGAAATAGTTTGAGAGGTACAGATAAGTTCATATCCAAGATGTTTAAACAAATGGCGATCTTTATAGGCCAAATGAGTTTCAGTCATAAAGAACAAGTGTGGTTGATATAATTTTAACTCTTACTGCACCAATTGTCGTTTGCTAGCACTGTTAAGACCGGATACATTCCAAGCCATACATTTTACCTTGGCCATATCAAATTGCATTTTCTTTTGAAAGCCCCTTTACCAAAAAAATTACCCTAAAGAAAAAAAAAGAAACCAATACATGATTAGCTAGTAAACTCTTATCATAGCTAAATTTCCCCTTAGTGATGTCCTTTTTAGGTCGAGCGTAGAGCTGCGCATGCGTAGCATGCGCTGTCTACCTCAGTACCTATAGCTGTTACTTTCGGGGGAATCTGAGACAGCGTTCGGCCACGAGCCTCTGCTGTCTCAGATTTCTCCTCGTGAGCGCGCCTTTGCTGCTGGCTGCTTGCGCGCTGTTTCGCTTGCTTTGACAAACAGACAAACGGGCAGACAGACACTCGCTTACACACCCCACCACCCCCACCACCAACCAGTCATCGTGCTATTTTAACACACACGCATACATACACACGCATACACACACGTGCGCACACACACACACACACGCGCGCACACATCCCCCTCACACCCCACTCACCAGGTTCTTCTTGCGTGTCCCTCGGCAGCCAGCGGGTCATTCCGGTTACCAGGCGAGGGCCGCGGGGCTCTCCACGAACACGGGGGCCCCGCTAGCTAACACAGAAATCCTCCAGCGGGCACAGGAGCGCCTGCTTCCTGTTTTTGTCCGGCCCCGCCCCCGTCCCAACAAAGGTTGCCTGGCTTCCTGTTGAAGCCGGGCTGCGGCGGTGAGTTCTGAAATTTCCAGCAGCACCTTAAATTTATTCCACTACTTAACGTGATTCGGATAATTGTGTTCAGCGGTTGCCATTACTTAAAAAATATAATTAGTTGTCGAACTCAGGAAGGAAGAAAATTCTGCAGGTGTTTCTCATTATTTTCCATGCATATGAAATATCTGCATAAATTAGCATTATTTCGCACTGTGTACTAAAAGACAATGAGGCATTAGCAAGCGCAGGGAGCGCGGCTGACCCACAATCTGGGCTGGCAGCTCGGAGGTAATGTGTGTTCTGGCCTCGTGTGCTATTTCCGCACATGTGCCGACGCGTTCACATGCACGCTGCAATTTTGCACCTGTATCGGCGCTACACGGCAAACAAAACCCATCAGCGAGACATTGAAGGGGCTGAAAACAATCTCATTAAAACGTGTGCTCGCTCGGAAGGGCGCGGGACGGCATATTGCACGGCGGGAGCGGCCGGAAAACAACGCGGGGTTTTGGCGCGGGTCAGCGCAGACATTTATACCTGCACCCCTGAATCAGATATTGACGAGTTCAGTCTGCATGACGTGTCAGGGTATGTTATCTTATTTACATAGCGCAAGTAACACATGACACACAGACTCTAGGCACATCATCCAAGACGCTTTGGTCTCCAACCACAACTTTTCTGCTCAGGGCCATTAGCAGTCATTAACACCCTTTCCAAAGAAGTTTAACTGTTCCTAATTGCCCAGCTTCCATTATGAGGGCAGAGGCAATGAGTGGCTCTTCATTCCCAACAGCAGGTGGGTAATAACACACCCACCTCCCATGCCATCCAATACAGACAGAATCATACCGTCTGCCATGCTCTGATTCATGGGCCTATCATTGAAAATAGAATGAAGGCAAATAACAGCAGTTAGTGCACGCATTCCAAGCATTAGGATTGGCTGAACTAATCTCAGCATTACATACTGGGTGCTATTAACTATTCAGCATCACTCAGCACCACCACAGCACCACTCAGCACCACCACAGCATCACTCAGCACCACCACAGCATCACTCAGCGCCACCCCAGCATCACTCAGCGCCACCACAGCATCACTCAGCACCACCACAGCACCACTCAGCACCACCACAGCATCACTCACCACCACCACAGCACCACTCAGCACCACCACAGCATCACTCGGCACCACCACAGCATCACTCGGCACCACCACAGCATCACTCGGCACCACCACAGCACCACTCAGCACCACCACAGCACCACTCAGCACCACCACAGCATCACTCAGCACCACCACAGCACCACCACAGCATCACTCAGCACCACCAATCAGCACCACCACAGCATCACTCAGCGCAACCCCAGCATCACTCAGCACCACCACAGCATCACTCAGCGCCACCACAGCATCACTCAGCGCCACCACAACATCACTCCGCGCCATCACAGCATCAATCTGTGCAACCATTCAACAACAACTGGTTCAAATATGTTCTCTCAATGTTTCAAGCTTTATTACAAATGTCACAAAAAGATGTTAATATTTCACTTCTGTTCTTGGATTTTCATCACAATAAAATACACTGAACATAATCTTCACAAAAGTTATTTACAAATGTTTAAGCTATTGCCATTATAAATTACAATCACTTTTATTTAAGTATTAATTATTTAAAAAAATTAAAAGCCATTGTTATTTGTAATATCAATACATCTAAGTCACGTAAATACAAAACATGTTGCATTACAAATGCTATAGGTGTCACATTTGCGAAAGTTATAACTATTGGCATTGTAAATGACAAAGCTATTAATTTAGCTATTTTCAAAACCAACACATAAATAAAAAAATTGTCATTTACAAGACCAATAGCTCAAACTTTCATAATGCGAGACCTATTGCATTGCAAATGCTTGTTTAGTTTGTGCACCCCCTCACCCAAACCACCTCCATCCCTCCCTCTGACCTGAGAGGCCCTGGAGGGCCCACCCCCCTCCCTGTTCCTTGAAGGAGGAATCCTCCCTTTAACTAGCTGCCGCTTGCTTGGCAGCCCACTAGAGCCATCACCGCAGGAAGTAGCCTCCCCACACCCAAGCATATCAAAAAGGAGAAAAAATTAGCAAGGAATAAATATTGTCGTCACCCAATCGCATTCCTATTCCCAACCTAATTGCCATATTCTTGTAAGAAATGTAAATAATATTTTTTTCTGAGTAGCTTCCATTTGCCACTTAGAAGTTGCCAACTTAACATCATGATCCTCATTAAAAAAATAAGACCGTCCATCTTTGAAGACCTTCAGACGAGCCGTTCCTGAAGATAGACTTGGGCCCCCCGAGCTTTGAGCGGATCGATTGACTGTTGGAGCTGCCAACGTCTATCCATAGTGATTTTACAGAGATCTGACCTGGCAAAGAATGTAACAGACTCCACGGTGACTGGAGTATTAGGTCTGGCTTTTAGAGTAACAGCCTACCTCAATAAAAAGTTTCCAAAAAACACTATGAATGGACGAGAGTAACTGCTTTCCTGATTATGTTTAACCATTGGGAGCCTATGTGCTCTTTACAATTGAGAGTCCCAATCCCAGTCAGATAAGTCTGGGAATGCACTCCGAAATAGCTGTACCAAATAGGCTCGAGGATCCGCCCCTTCCACTCCTTCGGGAATACCAAATATGCGCAGGTTATTGTGCTGTTGGCGGTTTTCGAAATCTTCTAGCTTGAGCTGGAGAGTCGAAATGTGAGTCGCCTGCTTCTGTACCATAGTGTCTGTAAGACTTACAGTATGCTCCGTCTCTCCTACTCTCTGCTGCAGAACTGATATATCGTTAGCAAGGCCACCCACTTTTACTGTAACCTCCTGTAATAGTTGCAACATCTTGTCTGTGTCTGATTTCGCCTGGGTGAAGTGACCTTGTGTTTCCATTCGTTGATCTCTCAGAAACTGCATTATTGAGGCAGGAGTCGGATCAGAGTCTGCCAAAGAATCTGAATGCTGAATTGCTTCCATTGAAAGCAAGGCAACTGTAGTAGATGTTAGTTGAGAACCCATCTCTCTTTGTATTTCAGTGGGGCAGTTTACCTTCTCCACTTGTTTTAGAGCAGGACTGTTGCCCGCCGTTTTGCTAGTTGTATTGTCCTCATTAGGGCTGTGGCCAGCAATCCGGGACACCATACTCTTTATTCCTCCGTTTGCTTGGACCCACTTCCGTAAGGAGCTATTTTCTGAATTACATTTTCTATGCAGATTACTTTAAGATAGGCTCTGCTGAGAGTTATCCTGCCTCTGAGGTGTCTTCTTGTTCTTGTATTTAGCCTTAATTCTCTTACCCGGAGAAGTATTAGTAGATCTGCCACTGATTGTTGAGACCGGCGAGGCGGCTATGCTTACTGATGTCTCATCGCTGTGAGATGCCAACTCTTACCACTCATCTAAAGCATTGTCATGTTTTTCTTTCTCATCCTTTTTAATAATATCTCTAGTTGCTGTTCCCAAGTCATTACTGTCGAGATTACCATTTCTTAACTCTATTAGGGACTGATTCATCACATCCCCCATATCTGGTGAACTCGTTATTGGAGGGGTAACCTGGCTGTCCTCGATAAATATATTGGCTTCTGCTTCTGCTCCTATATGTATCCCAGCAGTATTTTTAGACACAGTATCAGCACTAATCTCCAGAATACTATGTATCCCTGATTGTGATACATTTTTAGTCCCACTTTGATTTGATGGTATAGCCTCAAGCAGAGTCTCTGATAATTTGTTGCTACTATCCGTGTGACTCATAGAGCCGGTTGCGAGCAGCTCAGAAGCTTTCCCTGTCTGAAACAGTCGTAATATGGGCTTACCGACAGCAGAGCCTCCAGTCTTGCTCCCAGCAGCGGTAGTAGTAACAGCAGAAGTAACAGCTTCGCTCACCTCCCCTGTTTCAATGTTAGAGAGGGCACGGCCAGCTCGCGTTCCCCGTGAAAGATTTTTTGGAGGCGCCATATCTCGCTGCAGGGTTGCTGGCGTTGTCCGCGCTGTCAAGGAGCCGTATGCAAGCCCAAACCAGTTGCGCGCCGAGCGACGACCAGACAACCAACGCAGCAGCCTGAACGCCAACAGCCCGCGTCTACCTCCAGCAATGCCGGTCACCAACATAGGCTCCAAGTCATGAATCCCCACAGCTCCTGGGTCCAGTGTCTTCGCCAGTACCTATGCGCCTCCTGGCGCTTGGAACCTCGTCAGCAGCCTGAGCACTGCTCTGAATGCTGGGAAATGGAGTCTTGACAGAATAGCAGCAGCGTGACCCTGTGTCCCTAATCGCCAACAAGGCTGATGGCAAGGCAGGGCAAGGTGAGTTTTTCCAGGAGCTCCCCCTGGTAGGTCTTTCCGCCGAATTAGCTGAAAGGGGTCCTCTAACATCTTGTTTGAACTATGGCGCTGCTTGTGCACCTGCTGGGTTGCGCTTCTTCATGTGGCACCCAGATTTTTGGGAAAGGTGATGGATATTCGGCCAGCTCCTGGTTTTCTTGTGCGCAGAGGCGGCAGCGGTTTACCTGCCTTTTCCTCAGCCCTTCCGCCGCGCGCCTCGCAGCCTGGAGCTGTGCGAACTGGAGAACAGCGGTGCTGCGCGAGGGGCTGGGAGGGATCAGGTAGGTCAGGCAGTCGCCACAGTGGAGTTTCCAGAGTAGCTGGAGACTTTGTATTGCCCTTCTCAGGGCTCCCTTTGAATATCTCTACGGGTCGCACTCCGCCGGAACGCGCTCTCACCTGCAGTTACAGCGAAGGCGGCCGGGGTTGCAGTCTGGCTACTCGCGCTCGTTATCATACGCGGGGAAGCTCTCGCTGTTGCCTCAGGCCCCCTCAGGTCCGCAGCTTCGGTGGGGAAATCGTTAGCGTCGTCTGAACGTGTCCAATGTTTTCGATCAAGGTCAATAAAAGTCAGTTTTTTTATCGGGTGGGTAAATGAACACATTTCACTCCATCATGCCGCCGCTACTTTTCTCCCCCTCCGAGTAAAACACACTTCAGTATGCAGCCGGGGTTGGAAGGCACTCTCTCCTACGGTGTGCTCCGTGGCGGCGTCAGACCGCCATCTTGCTCCTCCCCCTCGATATCACTGTATTCGAGATAAAATATAAAAATCTGCGCTGCTCCATTGAAGAATTTCTCTGAATTAAAAAGTTTCATCACATTAATAACACAAACAGAAGTGTAAATAAATTTCATCTTTTTCTTCCAATGCATTTTATTTTTGTAACTTGGAAGCCCTAGTTATGTGATATGTACATACTGCTGCTAATTGTTATATCTATGCGTATATTTTATTTTCCACTTTTATGGCCGTACGGCCGAAATAAAGTTTTATTACTAAACAAGTTCATTTTTTTCTATTCTTTCTTTTGATTGAGATTATTTAGTTCAAAATCCTGAAAGAGTATTGCTAGGAGACAGTGAAGCTGACCTGGGTTACTTCTACTTGGCTATACATCCATAATACCTACAAACGTGCTTTCAGCTAATTTTGTTTTGTTTAGTGCATATCACGGCCACCTGACATCTCTCATTGACATAAGCCCTTACAAATTCAGAACCCTGGAAGGACAAAAGGAGTGGGTTCATGTGGTATGTACTTGAACATATTGACAAATGCTGATATCAGTTCTATCAGTTTAGCAGTTTGGCCTCTTACATTTATTATATACTTGTGTGCAGGCTCCCCTACCGGACACTTACAGGGGGCTATACAGAGAAGATCACAGTGATCCAGCAACTGCCTATGCCAATGAAGTGAGAAAAGTCCTTGAAGATGCACAGAAAAACAATCGGCAGGTAAGACAGATAGTCATGATGTATATATTTAATAACATGAATATTTTATTAGACTGGGTTAGATTTCATACAAGGAAACAAAGGAATCACGTGGTAATTATTCATATGTGAGTAGTCACCAAGTTTTACAAAACGTGTTCTGCTTAGGTTAGGGACAGGGATTCATGCCTTGCACTGTACCAATATGACAAAAACATGCACATATATATCCGTACTCACTAACATTGTCTCTCTTGTTCTCAGTCTCTCCTCTGCACGTTTTTTCTCTCCTTTCTCGTGCTCACACCTGTGCCATACTCATTTGTTTCTTTTGTCTGCTCTCTGTATGCCTATGTCTTCAAGAATCCATGTGTAACACCTTTCAGTGTTTTGGTTCATGAGTGACCCAGTTGTCCTTCAGGCACTTTGAAGGTTTGCAAGCAAGCTCAGTATTGCAAACAGCATATGTATGATACACACCTCAACCAAGCACAACAAAAGAATCCGTCTTTTCCAGAGGTTTGTGAAGAGAGTATTTGTAAGAAGTATTTCAGTGGCACACTAGAGGAAATTTAACTCCCTAAATTACCCAGAAAGGATCATGAAATCCCCCCAAAATGATTCAAGAAATAACTGGGACAAAAAAATCACATTTAATGACTATGCCATTCAATTAGCAATGCACAAAAAAATATTGTGTTATAAAGCGCACATACCATTAATCCATTTTTGTCTATTCTCAATCCTAAACCGAGGCATTTAGTAGAATCACCTATTTCTTTAATTGTCACAAAATAAGATTCAAGAATGAGCTCAAATTCTACCGTAATTGCTCATCAATGCACATAATGTTCTTTGTCAGTGCTATGGGATTATGCCACAGCACATATTATTATGGTCAAGTCAGAGGATATCACTACTAATATGCATCATTTTGACATTAATGCACTTAATATAGTCACATATTTACTCAACACACAACCTACCCACACAATAATTGTCCAGTGCTGTAGTACCTCAAAGGATCTTATAAGTTAGGATTGGAGAGTGCTAACTAATGTTTATGGGTATAGTGTGGAAATCACCTGAGCAGAGGATTGAATGGTTTTAAAGTATTGTTTTTACAGTATTTACACAGAGCATATATTAAACAATAGGATAGTCAGTAAAATGTAACCTCTCCTAGATGTGATAAAAAGGGGGTTGCGTACTTGTCTTTGAAATGCTCAGAACTGGATCCCGGTGGGATTTAGTTATACTATTTTTATGGCTGAAAAACCTCATGGTGTAGGCATAAGTGGAGCGAGGTGTCAAGATGCTAGAATGATGGCATGCATAATGACGTATAGTGAAGTTATATAGATTTAATACCTATCTATCCGGTGAATACTTTCATCTCTCATGTTTTTAGGACATTTTTTCATTTACTGTGGTGTAGTATAAAATGCGGGGATGTTAATTTTTTCTATGAATGATGTCTTCCCATTACCTTTTTTTTCCTTGTCTGTTTCTATTTGTCTCACATTTTATACAGCTTGCTTGCTTGATCAAAGATGTGACCATTTAAAAGGTGACGTTATTTGGGATGAAGCTGTGGCACTTAAAACCCTTTATGGAAGCCCTTATTTCAAGGGTTGATCTTACAGAACATAGTTTAATGGCTGCCCTTGCATGGTTGCGCTTCAGTTTCTTTATATAATTTTTCAACCATCCCAAATGTGCTGAGCAAATGTATATTGCATGGTCAAACGTTCCCTGTTCCTGGTAACACCATTTACAAATTTTTCCTCTTGGATACCTTGTCTCTTTAATCACACACTCTGTAGATTCACACATGATGGCATAGTGCAAACTAAAACTAAGGAATTTCATTCAGAATGCATCAAGTAGCTCTGCGGCATAGGCTTGTCATAACTAAGTAATAGGGTGTCTAATTGCCTGGAGCCCAGTCGCAGTTGTGACTAATGGTACTTACTCGTGCATGTAAACGCTTTATACAAATTGATTTCTCCCTATCAGTTCAACCAGACACTTTCTAGATTGTTATTACAACAAGCTATTTAAACACACTGGATAAGAACATTCCATTAACGATGCCAGTATTGATTAGCTATTGCTCTTACTCAATGATTTCAATTTAATGTTGTCCTGCGAAGTCAATAATACATTCAGGGTTGCTTCATCAATCACGCTACAGATAGGAATGTTCCCTGATTCTATGTGGGTGACTACTAGAGCTGTACCTATATAAATCCTAAAGATTTTACAAAACAAGTTAATTCCCAAAAAATTCAGCCTTATAGTTCTTGCCCCCATATAAAATGGCCCCATTGCGTAGGATTGCATTTGTTTTGGCACAGAAATACTCTGGCAAAGAAATACTCTAGAAGTAGTAAGAGCACATTTTGTGCCATAAAATGTAATTTCTCCTGGTTCCTACTCTCATTGATCCAGGTTCTGAACTAATTCTTTCACATCGTGTATCCGTTCCACATACTGTATATTCCTGTATAGGCTTTAAAGGCTCTTGTTAACAGCTGTTCCGCCTTCCGTCTCGACAATTCTTCAATATTTTCAAAAATAGGTTCTGTCTACTATCTGTGTTGGTGTATTTCGCTTTAACTTTCGTATGAAATAATATATGCATTTTAGCTATTGATGCAAAAATCAAGTCAGGCACTGGTACAAGTGTTTTTAATAGTGGGGTTAACAAATCACTATGCACATTTTACTGTTTGCAACAGTGGCTACATCTTTTGGAAGTCTCTTTATAGATCGTAAATTTGAAGATACTTTTTCTCTAGATGGTTTGTTGTTGTAGAAAAGTGCATTTTCAACTGATTTGAATGTGAAAGAAACTAACAATAATTGCCAGTTGGTTTCCACTTGTTATATGTGGGCCCCATTTCTTAGCACTGACCCAAAAAGACCTTTCAAAATATTGTTAACTGCAAATGTGTAATGGCACTGAGGGAAAAAAACTTGTTTTGTTTTCCAGTTCTGGGACGAACAGTTCTCAATCCTGGAGCTGGAGCCTACCTCCTTCAATCCATGTGCATTTCTTTTTCGATTTTGCCTGACCCAGCGCATGAGTTGTCGGCGAAATCTTTTTCAAACAAAAAAAAAGCTTAAAATAGGCTTAGAACCCACTCATTATCTACCATTGGTTAGCTTCGACGTCACTCTTGTTTACTTGTTTCTTATTGGTCTCTGCCTCTCGCTTCCTGCTGGGGCTTCGAATGTTTGTCCCTGCCAGGTAGCCTGGAGCAAGTATAACTTCCTGTCTGCAGCCAGTGTCCTTCCACTGACCGCATACTCTTGCTGCTGATTTGTTTTTTAATTATTCTTTTTTTCATGCACTCTATAAGAATGAATGTGTCTGCAATCCTTCCTCCACCCCTGCTGCCTGTCATGTTGTTCTCTCCCTCCCTCCTCCCACTGTCCATGCCCTTCCATCAACCTCCCTACCCCACCCTTGTGTTGCTTGCTAGCCCCATGCGCGGCGGTTTTGAATTTTTTTTATTTAAAGGTCTATGATGTAGTCGTCCTGTCCATTGAATTGCTGCTACCTCCCTCACACCTCCCTCATGTTCTTGCCCTTATCCTGTAGACTTCTGTGTTGCTGCTCTCTCCCTCCTACCCCTGCACCTCCCTCATGTTGTTTGCCCCCTCCCTCACCATGCTGCTGTACAGCGTGCCTTAATAGAAAAAAAAGGCGACATGACACGGCTAACTCCAGCCGTGACTTAGTGCTTTCTTTTTCTTTACCTTAAGCCATGTTGTACATCAGCCTGCTGCTTCTGTGCAGCATTTCTAAATAAACATTGTGAATGCCACTAGATCTCGCATAGGCGAAACCTATTGGCTTTGCCAATGTGTCTATTAAAATTCCACTATTCGAAAAACCTGTTCCAGTAGTGGACAGGTTTGGATCCCATACACTAGATAAAATTGCTCACGGTAGTGACGTTATAGACAACTGGGGCTTCACTTTTGTGACCAGTTTCATTTCACTCAGGACACCTCACTGAAAGTAATTCCCCACTATTCAGAGTTAACCATCGAATCTATATGTCTTCATTCTTGTGTATGATAGCCTATCATAAAGCCTGTTACCTTGTGTGACACAAATTGTGTCGGAAGATATGAGAATAAGAAATGTTTGAGAAAATCAGTTGTCATTCTTATGTATATATTTTTCTTTGAAACTGGCAGAAGAGAACGTACAAACTGTCCCTTGAAATGTGATATTGTAAGTAAACCACAAACCATGTTTGAAACAGCAATTAAGTTCATTTTCCCATATAACAGGCAGTCATTTAAAATAAAGTAAATTATTTTGAAGTATATTTTAAAATTATCAAGGTTTAGGGAGAATATCTTTTGGAGAAACCACTAGCAGTATAAAGAAAACATCTAAAAGAAACAAGTTAGTGATAGATTCCTTACCTTAGAATTACCCCCAGGCGTCAGGCTGGATCTGGAAAGTTTTCATCAGTAGTACCCCTGCGCGTTGGTAGGCGTTGTCGTGCGGCTCCGCGTACGTCGTTGGCGTCTTAGTCACCGAGATGACGTCGCTGGAGCTACTTAGACGCGCCCACGCGCGCTGACGTCAGTTCTTTTTTTTTCTGCTCCAGCAAGCGCAGAGCCGGAGAGAGCGGTACCCCCAATCACTTTTTGACTGAGTTATTTTTGGGACTTTTGTCTCTGGTTTTTAAGTTTTGACACCTGGTGTATAGGGATGCCCGGGTGTAAGTCTTGTGCGGCTTGTCCCCGCATGATGTCGGTGACGGACCTGCACCGTGAGTACCTCCACTGCCTGGGGTGCGACCACGACTCCGAGTCGTGCCCCGAATGCCGGGCCATGGCTCCGAAAACTTTGCGGGAACGGTCCCGAAAGTTGCTGGAGGCCTGGGAGTTGGCTCTGCGCCGTTCAAGGTCCTGTTCCCGTGGGAGGTCGAGGGACCGGTCGCGGAGCCACCACCACCCTCGTTCGACGAAGTCTTAGCACTCTGAGTCAGGTAGGGCGAAGCACAAGAAGTCGAAGAAGCGTCGTCGCTCTTCACCTTCCCCTAGTCTGTTGCGCGACATGGCTCAGGGTGTGGGTGGTGCCACCCCCGCGGCTCTGGCGGAGACTGCACAGTTGACGACAGCCTACCCGCCCTTTTCGGGTCCGTCGGCGACTCCGGCCCAGCTTCAGTACTTTCTGTCAGCCATGGCCTGCCTTTTTGGCCCATCGGGCCCTGCCAGCACGCCTTCAGGCCCTGTGGGTCCAGCTGGTGGTCCTTGCTCTTCTTCGTTGCCGGGGCCGGTCCCGAGGTCATCGACGACGACGGTCTCCAGACCACGAGACCCCCATGGATCCATGCATGGATCCCAGCCGATGTCGGGTGGCCTCGTATGACCTCCACCGACGTCTACGGCACCACCACCTGTGCCGGCCGGCCGGCTCCATGGCCGACGCCATCCCCGACTTCATGGTCGATGCCGTCCCCGACTTCCACCCTGACTTGGAGACGGTGCCGGACCGGTGTCGATCAACGCCGATGGGGATCCCCTTCTCCATCCGACTCCCTCTTTTCCGCCTGCCCAGCAGATTGGGGAGGACGCGGAGGACTGGGAGGGGTCCGAGGACCCTCTCGCAGCCCAGTGCGAGTTAGATCCGGACTGGGAAGAGGATTTGGAGAATGCAGGTGACCTGGATTTTACTCCAGAACCTGGCACACTGTCTCCTTCTACCGTGGCTACGGAGGAAGGTGGTACATATTCTGCGGTGTTGCGTACAGCAGCCGCGGCTCTCCATCCCGAGCTCCCTAGGGTGGCCGTCAGGACTAACCTCCTGACAGAAGTGCTTTGGCCAGCGTCTTCCTCTACGGAGGCGCTGCTTCCCTTGAATGACCGCACCTTGGGACGTTCTTTTGGGCACCTGGTCCAGGCCCAACACAGGGTCTCCTGTGGATAAGAACGTGGCCCGATGCCATCGCCCGGCCCCAGGCAACACAATTTTCCTCTTCCAACACCCTACCCCTGAGAGCTTGGTTGTCCAGGCCTCTGCATCCCCAAGCGAATTCCCTTCCGCACCACCAGATAAGGAATCCAAGTAACTGGAACAGTTTGGGAAGAACATTTTTACTTCCGCCAGTTCAGGGCGGCGGTCTGTGAACACCACATGCCTTTTGGCCCGTTATTCCCATTCTGTGTGGGACACAGTCGAGCAGGTGTTGCCTCCGTGTCCGTAGCGTAGGAGGCCCGGACAGTGCTCTGCCAAGCCATTGCGGAGCGGAGAGACGAAGCCAAGTTCACAATTCATTGTGGCCTTGACACTGCCGGCTCGCTGGGCAGAGCTATTTCCACGACAGTGGCACTACACCCCCACGCTTGGCTGAGGACGACTGGCTTTTCTGGGGATGTCCAGAACACTCTGATGGACATGCCCTTTTATGGCACTCACATTTTTGGCGACAAGGCAGATAGTGCATTGGAGCATTTTAAGGACTCACGGGCTACGGCCAAGTCCTTATGCCTTTCGGCCACGCGCACTCCTTCTGCTTTTTGCTCCTTTTGTGGCCAAGGAAGGGGCGCCCAAACACGTTTGTTTCAGAGCCACAGGCCTGCGCAGCAACAGTCTCAGCGCAGCCGCGGGACCCGCAGAGGTGGGTCACTTGGCCAGCGAGCGGGTCTGTCCACCACCTCCTCTGCCGCCACTGCCTCCAAACCTTCCTAGTCTGGTGTTTCAGGCCCAGCAAATGCCAGTGGGTGGCAGGATTTGTCATCACCTCCCCCACTGGCGCACCATCACCTCGGGCAGGTGGGTTTTGCAGATAGTCCGAAGGAGTTACTCTCTCCCCTTCGAGACTACCCCACCAGCCATGCCGCCACAGTGCCACCGCATGTCGGGAGATCACTTGAAACTTCTCCAGCAGGAAGTTGTGGCCCTCTTGGCCAAGGGGGCCGTCAAGCGTGTTCCGATGCCAGAAGTAGGTTATGGTTGTTACTCCCACTACTTATTGGTTCCAAAGAAGGACAAGGGCATGCGTCCCATCTTAGACCTTCGGAACGTCAATCACTTACTCCGGAAGGAGAAGTTCAAGATGCTCACACTTGCTCAGGTCTTATCTGCCCTGGACCCGAAAGACTGGATGGTAGCGTTCGACTTGCAGGACGCTTATTTTCATATCCCCGTCCTGCCGGCCCACCAGTGCTACCTGCAGTTCACGGTAGGCCACGAGCACTCAGTTCATAGTGCTACCTTTTGTCCTTACCAGCGCCCCTCGGGTGTTCACGAAAGTGATGGCGGTGGTCGCAGCTCATCTGCGCAGATCAGGGGTTTCAGTCTTCCCCCTATCTCGACGACTGGTTGTTGAAGGCAGACTTGTTCCAGGCAGTCGTCTCCCACCTCCACACTACGGCCAACCTCCTGCATGTGCAGGGGTTCTCAATCAACGTGCCGAAGTCACACCTGATTCCTTCTCAGAAGCTCCTCTTTATCGGAGCGGTTCTGGACACGGCGCAGTTTCGGGTTCATCCTCCCGAGCAGCGAGTACGGGACATTCGGGCTATGATTTCGATCTTTCGGCCCTTGTCCTGGGTTTCGGTAAGGCTGACTTTGAGGCTGCTTGGCCTCATGGCCTCCTGCATCCTGCTGACCAATCATGCCAGATGGCATATGCGGGCTCCGCAGTTCCAGTGGGTGCAGCATCAAGGGGACCTGTCTGAACATGTCCAGATCTCGGAAGGCACTGCACAGCAGTTGCAGTGGTGGCTCACGAACCAACATTGGGTCAGCGGCAGATCCCTCTCCCTTCCCCAACCGGAGCACACAGTGTTGACGGATGCATCCATCCTGGAATGGGGCGGTCATATGGGAGAGGCAGATATCAGCGGCCTCTGGTCTCCGGCGGAGTCCAGGCTCCATATCAACTTTCTGGAGCTACGGGCGATCGTACTTGCATTGAAGGCATTCCTTCCCTCTGTCAAGGGGAGAGTATTGCAGGTGTTCACAGACAACATCACCGCCATGTGGTATTGCAACAAGCAAGGCGGGGTGGGGTCGTGGACCCTATGTCAACAGGCTCTGCGTCTCTGTACATGGCTGGAATGTCAAGGCATTTCCTTGACGGTTCAACACTTGACAGGTTCCTTGAACGCCAGGGTGGAGGAACTCAGCCCCAGGTGCATGATGGATCACGAATGGCGTCTTCACTCGGAGGTGGCGCAAGGTCTCTTTCAACATTGGGGAGAGCCTTGGTTAGATCTATTCGCCACGGAAGAGAACGCGCAATGTCATCTCTTCTGCGTGTTGGCATTTCCAAGGCGGCACTCGCTCGGCTATGCTTTTCGTCACGAGTGGAGCTGCGGTCTATTGTAGGCCTTTCCGCCTATACCACTTCTACCCAGAGTGCTGAAGAAGATTAGGCGTGACCGGGACCAAATCATTCTTGTAGCTCCGGACTGGGCTCGAAGAGTTTGGTATCCCGAGCTACTCAGTATGAGCATGGATCCCCCGATTCAACTGCCTCTTCAGGAGGATCTTTTGTCGAAGCAGCACGGGACGGTCCTCCACCCGAACCTGTCCAGCCTCCACCTACATGCATGGAGATTGAGCGGCGACAGTTGATTCCATTTGACTTGCCTCCTGAAGTCTGTGATATCATTCTGGCCGTTCTGTTCTCCGTGGCTTTCTGGTGTAATCTTGGTTTGCAGACCCACCACCGAGGTTGGTATTGCTGGGGTATCTATTCTAAGGTAAGGAATCTATCACTAACTTGTTTCTTTCAGATGAACAAGTTACTTACCTTCGGTAACGATATATCTGTAAGACACATTAGTTAGTGATAGATTCCTTACCGCCCCACCCATCCTCCCCATTCTGCAAACTGATTTTTAGGGTTAAGGTCATCCCTTTCAGGGCCCTAGTTTCAATGCACCAGTGGCCAGTATCTTGCATGGCTCTGCGTTCCTGGCGCTGAAAGTCATGTACAGAACTGACATCAGCGTGCGTGTGCGCGTCTAAGTAGCTCCCTCAATGTCATCTCGGCGACTACGACGGCAAGGACGTACGCAGAGCCGCTCGATGTTTCCTACCGATGCGCAGGGGTACTGCTGACAAAAACTTTCCAGATCCAGTCTGACGCCTGGGGGTAATTCTAAGGGAAGGAATCTATCACTAAGTAATGTTTTCTTACAGATATATCGTTACCAAAGGTCAAGTAACTTGTTCATACGGAATGTGTTGGCGAGGGTTGCGTCCCCAACAAAGAATTTCATCAAATGACTATCATCAGAGGAATTTTGGTACATAAATTTGTGAAGATGTCGAATGAATAAGAGTTGCAGAGAAAATGTATGGCATATGGAGTCCAAAGGAAAACACTAATGAATTCCTGGCAAGCATGTTTGGTACGGTGGGAGGGGCTCTTTCACTACTTTCAGCAGACAGTATATATGGTAAAAGGATTAAACTGTTAAAATTGCTCTCAGAACTAGAGGACTTAGAACAAATGCATCAAATTTGGGGTTTTAGCTAAAGTCGTATATGGAATCAAAGTCTGGCTGCATTAGCCTCTGCCAAAGTTTCAGGATAAAGTAAAGTCTATTTCTGCATTTAAACAGGTAGTCATTGGGTGGGGAAGAGGAATTTGGAAGGAATATAAAGACAAACAAGTATTGGCAAAGTCAATCAGGCTCGCCTTTTAAACCCAATGCGGGCAATGCTTTGCTAATGCCCTTTTTCTGATATTGCTCCGCATGAGCAAAAAAAAAGTACTTCTTTGCATATGCTGAACAGTATGGGCAAAAAAAAGAAACCTTTTTTAAAAGCACGCCAAGTCTGATGACATATACATAAATACTGCATCATGCAGCCACCATTTGATTTGCACCTATCTTGGAGCTGTAAATAAACAGGAATATAAAAAGCGTACCAAGTTGTGCATTTAGAAAGGACCAGCCCAATTAGCATTGTTACTCAAAACCATCGCATAACAATACAAATAATCCTTAAAAACCTTATAGAGAAGTAAAACTTGCATAGCAATAAAAGCAGTCCATAGAAACCTTTACAGGATAATGAAACAGTTAGTAAAACCTTAAATACGCACAGTGTGCAGTAGTGCAGGTTGTGCGACATTAAAAGAAGGACCCTCATTGATGACGCCCCTTGGGAGCAGGATCGATCGGCCGAAGAATTTAAAAATAGAGATCATTCTAAGATTTGATCCAATGCACCATACGAGTGCTGCCAATTCAAGTTCTAACTTGAGTCTGGCAACGCACTGTTAGGGTTGCTATCCACAAGTAGAGTACAGGAGGAATTGCCCTGCAACTAGAATCACATGGCCTATCAGTGGTAGAGTCAACAAAGTACGTAAAAAGTGATTCCAGAAGGACACTGGGACCATCCCCTAGGGAACACCTTAATTTCCTCTTATGGACAGAGGATTCCACAACGTTAAATGCGTCAAGTTTTTCTTTTTATTGATCAAAAGTTCATTAAATGTTGATTCAAAACATATTGATTTAGTTCATATTTTCACTCATTGGAAAGCATGAGTGACACCTTAATTCCTGAGACATCATTATAGTTCAAAATATCCAATGCATTTCGGGCTGTACTATACGCCCTTCATCAGGGAATAATGCTGTAACAAAAGAAATATTCAAAGTCACCACCTTCCATATAACATTATACAGTTCATTCAATTAAGCCTCTTATGATTTCAAAACGTGCATCTGTCCGGTTATACAAAACGAAACATTGTTTGAACCATAAATCAAAAAAGCCAATCAACTATAGATGAGTAACTCACATGTCTGTTGACTGATTTGGTAACTGCTCAACCGGTGTATTAGCGCTGTTACAGAGAAAAGAGAAACGCGGGTTGTAATGAGTTATGTAGACGCGAAATGAAAAATGTGGCGTATCTGCTGCGTTTTGGTAGATGCACTAACCTGATATTCGGTAAGACCGGTGTGTTCAAACGTGAGTGTGCCCGCTAGTCAGAGGGTCCGTGCTCACGGCAATTTTAGATTTCTCAATGCAACATTGTTGCTGTTCGGTTAATTATTTGAAACGCGATGCCGATCACGTGGGTAATGAGGTTAGAAAAAAGACTATCGAGCCGGAGTGACTAGAAATAATTACACGTATCGTGGTTTGTACGTGCCAAAGATAAGTGCCACACATAAGTGTCAACTTTATCTGAACTTTAAATAATGAGTAAATGAAACGCTGTAAATTGAGTGTATGAAACGACTGAAAAAATGGTAATAAAAAGGAAATTTGGACAAAAAGTGGATGACGTGGTATCGAACCGGTAAGCATGAGGAGCGGTCTCCAGAAACATGCTCCAGTAAGTGGTGCTATTGACGACTGGTTTGGAATGACCGTTAATATGGGTGTGGTAAATGCTAAACAGGAGAACCAAACTTACAAGACACATGGGCAAATTTACAGTTTGCATTATAATTCACAGGTAACATGAGAATTCATTTCTATCATTCAAACCAAATGGCTTCTGCGTGCACAATTTGAAAATCCAATAATTCTCTCTTTGGAGAATATATTTTGTATTGTCTCTTCCTTCTATTTTGTTAATAGTCTCTAGGATCATGAATTTGAGCTGGGCAATGCTGTGTTTAGCTTCCATGAAATGCATAGCAACGGTTGATTTTGCGTTCTTTAAACGTACATTAGATTTATGCTCTGTGAGTCTAGTTTTCATCTTACGTTCAGTCTTCCCGATGTATAACTTGCCACACGGGCATTTAAGGGCATATATGATGTTCGACGAATCACAAGTGGCATTAACTCTCAATTTAATTTCTTGGCCTTTCATTGGATGGTTAATTTTGTTTCCTTTAATCACATTATTGCAGTGTCCGCAATTATAGCATGGTCTAGTTCCTTGGTAGATTTCAGAGATGGAGGTTCTTGGTTGAATCATTTCTCCTAAGTTTCTTGATCTTGTAAATGCGAATAGAGGAGGTTCTTTAAAACTCTGGTTGAAATCGGGTTCTAACATGAGCATTTGCCAATGTTTAAGGATGGTCTTTTTGTATTTGTAGCTTGTGGTTGAAAATTTAGAAATGGCAACTATTCTTGTTTGCTCATTCTTTAGACTGGGTTGTAGAAGTGTTTTTCTATCTTTCTGGTCAATTTTACATTTTGATTGATCCAAAATGTGTTGTGGATATCCTCTTTGTTTGAACTTGTCTTCCATCTCTTTTAATCTTTTTTGTGATGTGCTGGGTTCTGATGTTATCCTTTTAACTCTAGCCATCTGAGAGAAAGGTAGGAATTTCTTTAAATTATGCTCGTGAAAACTACTGTAGTGGAGCATATTATTGCGATCTGTGCTCTTGATGTGTAGATCAGTTGCAAGGCCCTTGTCTGTACGAATGATTTTCACGTCTAGGAATGCAATGGTGGTATCTGACATTTCCCAGGTTAATTGTATTCTCTCATCAACTTGATTAAATTGTATAAGAGCCTCCTGTAGTTCATCTTTCGTGCTAGACCATAGAATAAAGATGTCATCTATGTACCGGATGAAAGTTTTTAGATTTTTGACCCATCGTTCGTTGCATAATATGTGCTTTTCTTCATAAAACTTCATGAGAGTCAACAAAGTAGACAGGTCCAGCTCGAAAGGTACTTAGTCAAAATCTCTCAGAGTCACTTTCTGGCATCTTCATGGCCACCAATATAAGGAATCGCACCATTCGGCAGTTCAGCCGCGGGTCCTCAAGGGCGTAGCAGCCCAACGTTGCTTGTCTCTGAGTGTGAATCCCTCTTTGGTAAAAATAAGGTTTTAGCAGGTGCCTCCGTTCCGCCAGAAGCTCTTTGCAGGTGCAACATATCTGCCGTGGTTAAGCTGCATAAGCAGCAGGCCGCCTTTGCGGAGTTGTTTTGCCTGTGCGGAAGGTGCTGGAAGCATGGTAATAGCCCCAGACGATATTAAGGAGAGATCAAGAAAGCACGTGCACTCCATGGAATAGTAGTACATATAGAAACAAAGCTGTTCACTGAAGGCAAGCAGTGGAAGGACACAAGTAAAGCAATTGGAAAACAGTAAGGAAGTGCTCCAAAGGGGTAATAAACAGTCTGGATGAAAAACATTGAGAAGGAAGTAATGACAAGATATAGTCAAGAAGACTATCCAATCAAGAAAAAGAGGCTCACCCAAAGGCCAATGTATGTATAAGTTTTAATGTATTAAAGACAGTAGGTTTTTGTCGACAGACAGCTAAGAATGTGTATAGGGGAGAACTAAAAAGACATACCAACTTCTCTACTACTACCACTGCAATTTGAAATACTCGTCCTTCACATAGTCTACAGACCACTCGAGAGATTCGCAGTGTCATATACAAGCTTTGACCTGGTCCTGATGTGCTTTCTAATCTGATTAGCTCTAAAGACTGGGACATGTCCGAACCTTCCTTTGCTACCTGCAGAAGATCAGCAAGGAGTCTGAGCTGTAAATAAGAAACTTAAGCCTCCAGAACTAATCCTGCATCACATTACTTAACAGTGAGGCTGCAGAATGACTCTTGTGCGACACTTAGGGAAATGTGT
Source organism: Lissotriton helveticus (assembly GCF_964261635.1). Taxonomy (NCBI): domain Eukaryota; kingdom Metazoa; phylum Chordata; class Amphibia; order Caudata; family Salamandridae; genus Lissotriton; species Lissotriton helveticus. Next base: position 825,430,033 of record NC_136068.1, on the reverse strand, counting down.
TTTTATCTACATAAGGATAGGTATAAATTTCAGATTTCTGTAATTAAGTGCACAATGATTTCTTTCTATCTATTCTCTATTTGCAAAGCACTTGTTTTATCTCATTAACTTCTACCCCAATAAGGGGGTTTGTTTAATTTTTATTGTTGAATTTGTCCAGCTGAGAACAACTTTGTGGCACAGTGATTATCCGCTTTGACGTTTTTATTAATTAATAAATATTATTTCATAGCTGTCTGTGTACATTATGGTAACAGATATCCACTGGTTTCAAGTTGTGGAAGTCCACTGACCCTTTTACCAGTTGCCAGACCATTTACTCAACCTTGCTTCTCACCAGATTCAGTAGTAATTATACTTGCTATTTGGGTGTCATTCTGAATTCTGCAAGCCCCACTGGACGATTCTTAGTTGAGGCACTCCAAATCTGTTGAAAAAATGTGAACACTTGTGCAGATGTTACACATTTTTGTGGTTAAAACGTTTAAAATGTGCATTCAAAATAACTTCATTTCAGCAACTAAGGCCATAAAAGTATACAGTAAAACAATTTAAAATGCATAAATAAATATCTAAAAAGATAAAGCTGCCACATTGATTCTACATATTTGTTGTCTGGTGCAACATTACCTAACATGAGAAGTCATAGACAAAGAGAATTTCATGAGTTAGTACGAAGATCAAGTTCAAATTGTTTCAAAGGAAGAGCAGATTAAAATAAAATCAATCGGACAGTAGAAATGCATACAACAGTCATGTATCGGCTAAATAGCAAAGCATCTCAAGGAACGCAACATAAGGTACAATATACTAATGAATTGACCTCTGTTATGTTGGCTGAAAATGTGGTTATGCAAGGAAATCCCGCTGACACATTTGATAGTTAATGATTTTCTGGCTCTTGAGAACGCTCTAAGCACTCCCTGGCTGAAGTATTTAAAAATATGTTTTACTGAGTTGGGCCGCCCTGAATTGTTTGAAAACCCATCAGGAATTGGGAAGGCAGACACTGATCTAGTCAAACAGTTGTTTTATCAACAAAAGAAGGCAGAGAGGGAGTGTGCTGAGTTAAAAAAAGTAAGTGTGAGGAAATTTATTATGGTTAAGACATGTCTGACTACAGAGCCGTATTTACTCGGCACTTTCAGCACTCACGACAAGTTTCTGCTTACAAGATTTAGATTCAACCAGTTCCAACATCTGCTCATCAGACCTAAAAAGGAGAGCTTCTGTAAAATTCCCTCGTCCTGTGGCTGCGACGGAAAGTCTCCACAGGACATGATGCATTTCACGTTTCTATGTAAATATTATGAATTCCCCCGCAAACGCTTTTTAACCTCACTTTTAAAAAAAATGAATTTTAATCAGATACGACCAGCCTTTTTATACTTACAATTGTTACACAGTAATGGTGTCCTTCAAGTCCTTGAATTTTTAAAACTGGCTCTTAAATTACGATTATGTTTGGACCAATGAAAGAACTATTGTATGTAATGTTCATAGCCCTCTTACTCTGGAATTAAAATGTAATTTGATGTATGTACTTGATGTATTTTTATTGCACTTTTATGGTTGAAATACACCGAATAAAGTCTATTTTGAATTTTGAATTTGAATTTATTCCAGAGCCACCCATTTGCAAACTAAAAATTTACATTCTCCACAGTGAAAAATCTTTAATGATTCTTGCATTATTGCCTAAAATAATAGGACAAGAGCAACAGACTTCTGAACCTGTTTATTTTCAACAACCCTAAATGTTTAAATAACAAGTTAAATAAAAAATATAGGAACGTTGTCCTGATCTCTATTGTGCATTTCCATTCACTGGCAGCCTTTCTGTGTCCTAATACAAGAATATCTGTATGCTCACCCACCTTCCTCAGCTCACCTTTTCCATTGTCACACTCAGTGATAAGAAATCAGAGTGATTTTTCCCAATTCATACTGCAACTCAGCTGAGTTACTGTTAAAGCTAATACAGGGGGTGTGGTGCAGTGGGGTCTGGATCAAGATGGCACTGGTCACTTAATTATAGAGCTCTGTATAAACTGTATACACCACCATTGGATTGAACGGGAATGAAGAGAACTCTGGTGGGGGTTGACCCTGCTATAGGCTGGGGTTAGCTGTACAAAGCTCTGTCAAGGAGGAGGAATATAGAGCCTGCAAAGGTCAGGCTTGCATCAAGAAAGCGGTTGCCAACTGAGAAGACTGTGGAGAGACCAAGCAGACTGTGTGATGGAGTATCCCAAGAAGGAGCATTGGGGAAGTCCATAAGATTGCTCAGACACAGCAGAGGTGTGTGGAGGGAGGGAGCCCTCGGTTTGGGAAGTGAGAGTACCTCTGCTACGGAGAGAGAATGGGGCTACAGGTTCCTCCATGGAGTCTGTTCCCTAAGGTGGAGAGTTGTGGTAGGAATTGGAGCCGGTGAGCCTACAACCTTCAGAGTAGTTGGTAGGAAGGCTGGGGTCCCCCAGGATCCAACTAAAGTGGAGGTAGGCTGAAGAATGCAGCAGGTGAGAATCTTTGTGGTTGGGTCTAGCCTTTCTATTAGGCCTATCCAGTGATCACTCTCTTAACGCTTAAGTCTTTTCAGACGGTTACAGAGTTTCTGAGACGTAACATGATTTTTAGTAGGGCCACTTATTCAGGATCACTTTCAGTTGGAATGTCTCATAATAAAACACAGATTCTCTAGAATAACCCTGCCATATCTTATGTATGCCAAACAAAGAGATCCAGTTTGAAAGTGTGGAGCACAGAACTGATTCCAGAACACAGAGCAGTAGGGCACAAGGTTCACCAGTGACTCAGAAAGGAAAGACCAACTAAAAAAGAGGAACAATCAAGGACTGCAGTATACAAAATGCATCAACTTAGGGAAATTGAAAGGGGTGCAGTCTTAATTCTTCTGAGTATCAGGCTATAACAAGAATAAGAAAGTAGAATGGATAGTTTAGTATTAAAAAATAGACTAAAGGGATCCCTTAGTTTAGTTACAGTTGACACTATGGAGAAGCTTTGGATCTCTCCCACTGCTCAGAGGAATGATATTTACAAATCACAGCATCTGTCCTATTCAGACCATACTGCTTTCTGCTCCTCTCTTAGTTACACCTGGAGCTCTAGGCCTTTACCTAATCATCACTCTAGGCCCCACAGACCCTTACCTCAGCTATCTGAAGAGGACATTCTCGCCCTCCTTTTCTCCTACACTGACTCGAGGACGGTCTCCTCCTCCAACTCGACTCTTAACATCCCCTCCATCATTGCGGATCCTGACAGGGAACTAAGTCTTAAGCACAGACCGGTGAACAAAGAAAACCTACTTCACATAACCACCTCTCTTCAAGAAGTGGTCACTTCCAATCTGCATGTTAAATCGATGCTACTTAATTGTAGATCAGCTGTGAAACATGCAGCTGATATTTCAGAACTTATCATTGCGCAAAACTTGGACCTTCTGATCATCACTGAAACCTGGCTCAATGATACCTCTTCCCCAGTTCTTGACATCCTAATTCCCCCTGACTACTCCATTCTCAGAAGTGACTGACTTGATAAAACAGGGGGGGGGGGATTTCTTGTATTCATCGTTCCAACCTCACAGTAGAACAATCTCTATGTGCTGTGTTATCCTCCTGTGAACAGCTAGTCACTGAAATCTGGAATAAAGGAAAGAAGATCTGTGTGCTGCACTCTATCACCCTCCTGGTGACAATCTGGTCTTCATATAGCAAATAATGGTAGTCATTAGCTCAAGTTCAGATCAAATCTGCCACATATTCCTTGGAGACTTTAACCTGCATTGGAATGCCACAAAAGATCCTATTGTATGTTCATTTAAGACGTTCCTCTCTGACCTTAACCTCTCGCAGCTTTGTAAAGGTCCTACACACAATGCGTGCGCCACTCTGGAGCTTATCATTGCCAAAGACAACATCATACAAATAGGAGACATCTTACCCCGCGACTGGTCTGATCATTTTCACATTCCTTTTCTCATCCTAGGTAAGGGTTTGGGTGGACAGGGTAAACCCCTTAAAGAGAAACAATTGACTCGCAATATGCAAGATCTCAACATCAATATGCTACCTTCAATGACCAAAAATAAACTACAGCCCTCCCCCCCACCCCCCCCCATATGACCAACCTTGATGATCTCTCGGATCATTACATTAACATGTTGTCTAACATTCTTGATTCTGTTGCACCGAAGCAGCTCAAAAGGATTCCCGTCAAACTTTCCAAACCATGGTTTAATGGTTCCCTAAATTATGAATGGCTCAACCTTAGACTCTGGAGAAACTCGCCCTCCACCATAAATCTCACTCAACTTAGAAAAGTGAGAAGCTCCTACAACAAACGCATCCGCCTGACTAAAACAGACCACTTCAGAACTCAATTGGATGGAGCCAAATATAGGCCCCGAAAACTTTTTGAAATCATTAAGGAACAATCTAACCAGTCTTCCAACCAGATCTCTACTCAGATACCCCTGCTCCCTAGTGGTGATGATTTCACACCTCACTTCTCGAAAAAAAAACATGGAAATAGAGTTAGAGCTACTACAAGTCACCCCAAATCTGTTACCTAAGAAACTTCCCGCAGGATCAGAGGTGTTGGCAGAAGCCTCGACAGTATCCTCGCCTTTGGGCTGCGCACTCGAAAATAACGTGTTGTGGAACTCTTTTCTCCTCCCAGATCACACGGAGCTCCTTCACAACATGGCATCCCTTAAACCCTCCAACCATTTCAGTGATCCTTTACCCGCTAAGCTATATAAAGATTTAAACTCAGCCATTCTCACTCTTTGGTCCAGGATCATTCATGAATCCCTCTTACAGGGAAGGATTCCGGACTGCCTAAAGGTTGGGCAAGTTACTCCCATTCCTAAGAAGCCCAATGCGGACCTATCTGACCCAAACAATTTCCAACCTATAACCAATATTATGACTGTAGCTAAATTGCTTGAAAAATGTGTCCATTCGCTGCTATGCAACCACATTGAGAAATACCAGCTCTTTGACCCCCATCAGTCAGGTTTAAGATCAGGGCACAGTACTGAAAGGGCACCAACGTCGATGACGCCTTGCGAGCTCTTGATCAAAATGACTCGTGTCTCCTGATCCTTCTGGACCTGTCCTCAGCCTTCGATACCATCAAACATGGAATCATAATTGATCTTCTTCAAAGGGTGGGTCTCTCGGGCCGGGTTCTAAATTGGTTTGCCTCCTTCCTGCGTAACCGCACGCAAAGAATCAAAGTTAAACACTCCCTTGCATCCAGTACCCCTGTCATGATTGGAGTCCCCCAATGATCAGCGCTCTCGCCCACCCTCTTCAAACTTTTTATGGAGCCACTTGCTGTCATTCTGAAACGAGCGAACATTCAGTACCACATGTATGCGGATGACATGCAACTGTACCTGAAGATCTCATCTCAAGAGGACATAAAAACATTAAATGCTGCACTTGCACCTACCCAACAATGATTAGCTCAGAACCTTCTCCTTCTAAATACTCTCAAAACTGAATTTCTTTTGATCTCCCCACCCAATCATTCGGCTCCTACCCTTGACTGGATTAAACATCTCCCTGCCCCCCTCATGTTTTAGACTCTGCCAAATCCTTAGGTATCACCCTGGATAAACACTTAAACATGCAAGCGCACATCAGTGCTACTACTAGGGGAGCCAATTTCCAACTTAACACACTTAAAAAAAAATCAAACATTTTAACCCCCCCCCCCCCGAAGCCCTCAGACCGGCGGTTCAATCACTGATTATCTCTAGATTGGAATATGGGCTGGTGACCCTTGCTGGACTTCCTAAAGCTAGTTTGGCTCCACTCAGAGCTATCTATTGAAGACAGAATCAGACTCAAGATAGCTTGCCTGACTCATAAAGCCATACACTATAACACCCCATACTCCCTTAAAGAGAAACAATTGACTCGCAATATGCAAGATCTCAACATCAATATGCTACCTTCAATGACCAAAAATAAACTACAGCCCTCCCCCCCACCCCCCCCCATATGACCAACCTTGATGATCTCTCGGATCATTACATTAACATGTTGTCTAACATTCTTGATTCTGTTGCACCGAAGCAGCTCAAAAGGATTCCCGTCAAACTTTCCAAACCATGGTTTAATGGTTCCCTAAATTATGAATGGCTCAACCTTAGACTCTGGAGAAACTCGCCCTCCACCATAAATCTCACTCAACTTAGAAAAGTGAGAAGCTCCTACAACAAACGCATCCGCCTGACTAAAACAGACCACTTCAGAACTCAATTGGATGGAGCCAAATATAGGCCCCGAAAACTTTTTGAAATCATTAAGGAACAATCTAACCAGTCTTCTAACCAGATCTCTACTCAGATACCCCTGCTCCCTAGTGGTGATGATTTCACACCTCACTTCTCGAAAAAAAAACATGGAAATAGAGTTAGAGCTACTACAAGTCACCCCAAATCTGTTACCTAAGAAACTTCCCGCAGGATCAGAGGTGTTGGCAGAAGCCTCGACAGTATCCTCGCCTTTGGGCTGCGCACTCGAAAATAACGTGTTGTGGAACTCTTTTCTCCTCCCAGATCACACGGAGCTCCTTCACAACATGGCATCCCTTAAACCCTCCAACCATTTCAGTGATCCTTTACCCGCTAAGCTATATAAAGATTTAAACTCAGCAATTCTCACTCTTTGGTCCAGGATCATTCATGAATCCCTCTTACAGGGAAGGATTCCGGACTGCCTAAAGGTTGGGCAAGTTACTCCCATTCCTAAGAAGCCCAATGCGGACCTATCTGACCCAAACAATTTCCAACCTATAACCAATATTATGACTGTAGCTAAATTGCTTGAAAAATGTGTCCATTCGCTGCTATGCAACCACATTGAGAAATACCAGCTCTTTGACCCCCATCAGTCAGGTTTAAGATCAGGGCACAGTACTGAAAGGGCACCAACGTCGATGACGCCTTGCGAGCTCTTGATCAAAATGACTCGTGTCTCCTGATCCTTCTGGACCTGTCCTCAGCCTTCGATACCATCAAACATGGAATCATAATTGATCTTCTTCAAAGGGTGGGTCTCTCGGGCCGGGTTCTAAATTGGTTTGCCTCCTTCCTGCGTAACCGCACGCAAAGAATCAAAGTTAAACACTCCCTTGCATCCAGTACCCCTGTCATGATTGGAGTCCCCCAATGATCAGCGCTCTCGCCCACCCTCTTCAAACTTTTTATGGAGCCACTTGCTGTCATTCTGAAACGAGCGAACATTCAGTACCACATGTATGCGGATGACATGCAACTGTACCTGAAGATCTCATCTCAAGAGGACATAAAAACATTAAATGCTGCACTTGCACCTACCCAACAATGATTAGCTCAGAACCTTCTCCTTCTAAATACTCTCAAAACTGAATTTCTTTTGATCTCCCCACCCAATCATTCGGCTCCTACCCTTGACTGGATTAAACATCTCCCTGCCCCCCTCATGTTTTAGACTCTGCCAAATCCTTAGGTATCACCCTGGATAAACACTTAAACATGCAAGCGCACATCAGTGCTACTACTAGGGGAGCCAATTTCCAACGTAACACACTTGAAAAAAAATCAAACATTTTAACCCCCCCCCCCCCCCCCCCCCCGAAGCCCTCAGACCGGCGGTTCAATCACTGATTATCTCTAGATTGGAATATGGGCTGGTGACCCTTGCTGGACTTCCTAAAGCTAGTTTGGCTCCACTCAGAGCTATCTATTGAAGACAGAATCAGACTCAAGATAGCTTGCCTGACTCATAAAGCCATACACTATAACACCCCATACTCCCTTGCAAATAAGCTTGAACTATCAGGCTCCAGCCGGAACCTTACAAGTACGTCCACCCTTCTCTTGAAACCTCAAAAAGAAAAGATGTTACAACTGTGCTTTCACTGGTCTTGCTCCGAGAATGTGGAACTCCCTGCCATCTGAGATCAGATCCAATCCTTGCATGACATCCTTTAAAAGACTGGTCAAACGACTACTCCTGAATGAACGCTAACACCTTCATCCTGTGATCATGCTCTTGATTTGATTAATACCCAATTTGGTTTTACTACACTGATGCGTTTTATTGTATGCTTCTAGGTTATTTTGATCTAGTCCTCTATGGCTCCTTAATTGCATTAACTTGTGATCTTGTTCATACTTTTGTTAAAAATTTCCTTGATACGTATTGCACTTCTCTGGTGCATGTTATTTTATGATGTTTTGCTCTTCGTGTTCTAGGGCACCGTTTATACACCCAAATCGTAACCTGAACATTATCAATTATGTTGTAACTTCATCTGCTTTCACAATGCATTTATACCCTTGTATGAGCCAACTGTGTACAGCGCTCTGATACCCCTATGGGTCTTGTTTGCGCTTTTTAAAACTATTCAAATAAATAAACAGGGTTAGATTTAGGGAAAAGGGGACAGAGTATGGCTTCACCACCTCAAAGAGACGACTGAGAGAGAAGGGAAGACCTGAGATGAGGCTGTCCATAAGGAGCAGCAGTAACAAGACATCATGGACTGTCAGTCACGCACTGCAGGATCCCTATCCAGGTAGTGCAAGGAATAACTACAAGTTTTCTACTTACAATATATGATCGATGAATAAACGAGGAAAAAGGCAGGCAAGTCTGAGGGAACTCTAGCATGTAAAAACAGATGTAATGTTCATACTTTTACCTGCTGATCACAAGTGCCTTAGATCACAACTCTCTCCACAACCGTTCTTGGTCAAGGACAAGAAAAAAGGGGTGGTAGGCATGCTAATTTCAAAGAGGTTTTCATATGAGAAGACGCAGAACCTTAAAAACCCATGAGGTAGATAGATCATGCTCAATGGAATAATGTGAGGCTCCCCTTGATTGGAAATTAAAGTTTACTATCCCAACAGGGTATTGGGATGACTTCCACCTTCAGACACCACAAAGATTGTTAGCAAAAGCTATAGGGCCACAAATCTTAGGGGATGGAGGAGGGCATCAACATAACATTATATGCAGAGACTAATAGGACTACCCAAAGCGGCGGTAGCACACAGGTTATCTAGCGAAAAGCCAGAAATTACTTTGAGATCAAGGTCTTAAAGGTGGGTGGCGACACAGAGACCCTCTTCACATAGATTACTTGCACTTTTCCATGCCCATAAGATATATGTGCGAACTGATTACAGGTTCTTGGATAAATAGTTGTGAAGCACCCTTGTTGTCACATAACAGAGGCTGATAACATTATCTGACCATGGGCCACTACAGTGTCATTAACACTTGGGCTAGTCTGAAAAGAACAAGAGGAGCATGTTTATATAAATAAATAATACCGGATCTATTTTTGAATGAATGAATGAATAACAGATAGCTCAATAAAATAAGAGTCAAGATTCGAGGTAGTGGGAGTTTTGCAGGTTTATTACAGCATAAAGGACAGGGACAGGATAACCTGCATAGGAACAGAATGGCAAGGACTAGCATGGCCCGGCAGCTGCCGGGGGACAGGACAGGAATGGCTAGCTCTAACTTTTAATAACAATACATGAGCATATATACATAACGCAAACACATAGCATTACATTGCAATGGGCGTAGCAGTGGGTGGAGCAGTAGGTGTGACGCGTAGCAGTCGCGATAGATAAGAGTGAAAAGGAGGTGTAACAGGGCGTATACATAGACATGTGGTGCAAACGTAACAGAATATGTCATGAATGGGTGGAAACCATGGAGGGGGCTACCTAAGGAGCCGGGACCTCTAACCTAATGGTGCGCGCAAACTGACAATGACGCGTTACTAGGAGAAGCTGGGGGCTATGAACTCCATGCTAGGAGCAGAGACTAAAGTCTGGAGGGTCGGAGCGACATGTACCTAAACCCTATCTAGTATCTGATGTTTAGGGAACATGTTGATATAAACTAGAAGTCAAGAGGGGAAAGGCTAACGGACTCTAAGACTGAAGCATGCATTATTCTTCATGTAGTGCGTGATGAAGAATATTAAATGACCATTAAATACAGTATTTCTCTTAACATGGAGCCCTAAAGGCTAGACAATGACGGAAACTATTGATGCGATTCAGTAGCTTAGGAATGCAGGGAAGGAGGGCTGAACTGATAACTGGAATCATAACATAGTCTTGGCAGACTCAGAGGCAGAGCCAGGCTGCACCGGGCACTGCGAGGCAGGAAGTAAGTGAAGGGTCGAGGATACAGGTGGGGGCCGTGTCGCTCCTCAGCGAGGGCTTCAGGAGACAGGAGCTGAATCTGGTGTCCGGGCCCTTTTGAGGCCTAGAAACGGGGACTTTCAATGAATTAATGTGCACACTGAGAATCGTGGCAACATAACTTCACATAGGCCTGATACTCGTATTATTCACGAGGACTGGAAACTGGCATACTAGAGGTGGGCACAACTGTAATTGCGTCTTTAATCGAACATGGGGAATACATATGCATATTAATCATGCACACATAACATATGATGGATGACATGTAGGGACACAGAACATGGCAAAATTTACTTTTCCACATTCCCTCCTTGTCACTACGTTTCCATCAGGAAACATCAATATTCATGATACCATCTATCACTTCATACAGTATAATTTGCTCGTCTCGAATTCTTTTGGAACGGGTTTTAGAACGGGACTTGGGACTAGGAGTTATACTAGGAATACGGGATGTAGCACACATGCCGCAAATCGCAGGGCCACATTGTATACAGAGGCAGCAGCTGAATATGATCGCTACTGCTATACCTAGAAAGGACAAGACTTTCCATCCCCAGGCGGAAATTATATTCCAGAACCAACCGGACCATGTCCAGGTGCCTGGATCTTGGTGTAACAGATGGGCAATATTATGAAGTCTGGTTATAGCTGAATAAACAGACGGCGCGTCATTTGGAATGAAAATGCAGCAACTGGATCCGATGACTCTACAGGCCCCGCCCCTATCGGCCAGTATGACGTCAAGGACGAGACGATTCTGGAGCACGACAATTCTCATAAAAGACTGCTCTTCAGTTAAGTTACCTAGAGCGGAGGCAGTCTCATCTACTACAGCTTCAAGGGTTCTTGTTAACCTACGGATTAGCTTACTATTTACAACTGTACCTAAATAAGGGAAGACACCTTTATTGATATCTATGTATTGCTCTAGAGCAGTTTCAGTATAATCGACAATCGGGAGGTTTCTCTTATGTCTAGTATGTACTAGGTAGGAATTCCTATGATAGTCAGGTGGGGCTAGGAAAACAGGTGGCAGTAGGAAGGCAATGTAACAGGTACCCTCCCAATCGAGGGGCAGACGGACATATGCAGTATGACCACAAACAAAATAAGAATGACGTGAAGCTTTGAAAATAGATTTCCCACTGTCACTATACTTGATAATAGTAGTACAATCACTATGTCCTACATGTACGGAACCATAACTACGGACACATAATTCGCCTTTGACTGGTAATACTGAAATAGCAGGTGAGTCTGGAGTAGTATCAGATTGAACATTCAGGACCATAAAATTCGAAGAATAATTACCTAAATTGTACACTTCATTTTCTAGATCTAAACCTGTTCTGTGGGGGAGACCCTGCTTGTCTGGAAAACATGTACTGTTAAGAAAAGACATATCTGTTGAGGATAACGTTAACGTGGACCATGCCCCACACGAACCATTATGTGAAAAAGGATAAGGAAAGAGTGGCAGAACTCCCTTCGGTGTCTGGAAAGGGGGGAGTCGACCACACACCCAACAATTAGTGGCATTGCTGGTCTGGTGTGAGTAATGTAACATGCGGATAAAAGTATTATTTCTCATAGCGAGGCGGTAGGAAAATTCATGAGGGGGCAGATCACTAAACGTGTGCTCTTCTGTAACATTAGCAGACATATTAGCAGACATATGAGGAACTGGGAGATACAGATATAACGCATAGCTGGTGCAGGAAATCAAAATGCTGAGAAATAATATGAAACTTAGAAAAATGATACATCGAATTGAGTTTTGACTGACTCTCTCACTATGGGGGTCTATTTTATACATGTCAGAAACAGTCTAACCGTTTCACCTAGGGGAGGACTTATACAATCAAACTGGCTGACTTAATTTACTAGACCGTAGTTTTTGCTTGTACTCCTGCTGCGGAGTTTTCTCTAACAAGGGAGGGGTTGTGTCAATGTCATTTGCGGGACAGTCCTTAGGAACAATGTTTTGACAAGTTTTTAAATCCTGGGAAATGTTCTTGGAGACCGGCTTTAATCCATAGAATTTCTTGACGTGCGAAAGGTGCACCCAGCCGCGGCGTCCTTCCAACTTCACGGCTGTACGGGTGGTGAGGAGGACCTGACGGGGCTCTTTCCAGCGAGGCTCCAGCGGACTTGATCTGTCAAAGTTTCGGACGAGGACCATCGAACCTGGAACGATTTCATGCGGTGCCACCTCGGTATTATCTGGAAATGCGGCGGCAACCTGTGAACGACATGAGTTGAGGGCAGACATCAAGGAAGCTAGGTAATCTGTCAGCATATTACATGAAACATCGGTAATACTTCGGGGTCTAGGTGTACCCCACATGTTAGGGGGGCGGCCGAAGACGACCTCGTACGGGGACAGACCTGATCTGGAATGTGCGACCATGCGCATATAAAACAAAGCGACTGGCAGAGCTACTAGCCAGTCCACACCTTTTTCCTTACAAATTTTAGCGATGCGGATTTTCAGGGTCTGATTATGTCTCTCAACGAGACCGGCTGCTTCAGGATGGCGTACACAATGGAACTTCCACTGGTACCCTAACAACAGGGAAACGTGCTTCATGAGTTCAGATGAGAATGGCTGACCATTGTCAGAATATACGACTCTAGGGAGTCCATAACGAGGGAAAAATTCACGAACCAACTGCTTGGCAGTGGTCGCGGCTGTGTAATCTGGGACTGGATATGCTTCTGTCCACCTGGACAAAGCGCATACAACTACAAGGACATACTTGAAACCTCGACATCGCTCCATCTGAATATAATCCATCTGGAGGACTTCAAAAGGGTGGTCAGGGGGCTGGAATCCACCTTGTTCCACCGGGACACTTTTACCTGGATTAAACTGACAACATATCATACAGGTACGGACTTTCTGCTTGGCTGCAGCTCGTAAATGCTTGTTGAACCAAATGTTCTGGATACTGTCTAACATAGCTTTTTCACCTAAATGTGCTGGACTATGTGCGGTATTAATAAGGACTTGAACCATAGAGTCGGGGAGAAACCATGCGGTTCTTCCCTTCGTCACCCATCCTTGATCTGTCTGGACCCCTCCTTGTTCGGACCATTTCTTAATTTCATCGGGAGTAGCATGTAACTGGATGTCTATGACATCTTGTGTAGGGTCCTTAACTGTCATACATGTAGTCGGATCTGGAGTGTGTGTCATGTTAACTGGAATGTCTGGAGTCTGAGCTGTAAGCTTGGCTGTGCGATCGGCTAGATCGTTACCCTGGGAAATAATGTCAGTAACTTTCGTATGTGCTTTGCATTTCATGATAGCAATGGATGTCGGTAAATGTATTGCATCTAACAGAGCTAGAATAAGGAGACCATGCTGAATCTTGGTTCCATGAGAAGTCATGAAACCTCTCTCCTGCCAGAGCACTCCAAAGTCGTGTACGACTCCAAATGCGTAGCGTGAATCTGTGTAAATATTAACTTTCAGGTTCTTGGCGTGTATGCAGGCTTGTGTCAGAGCAACTAGCTCTGCGGCTTGGGCGGACAGAGTGTCAATACGGTGTGTCTCAATAACTTCAGTGTCAGTAGTCACTGCATACGCGGCGACTAGATCTCCTGTACTAGTTCTCATACATGACCCATCCACATAAAGTGTCAGGTCGGGATCTGGTAACGGAATATCTGTCAGATCTTGTCTTGGCTTTGTCGTAATGTTAACTATTTCCACACAGTCATGTGGGTCAGGATTTGATTTAGCTGATGGTAACAGTGTAGCAGGATTTAAAATGTTGCAGCGTCTGATTTCTATGTGTGGCTGGAACAGTGTCAATTCATAACCTGTTAAACGTGCAATTGTCAAATGCTGTGTTTGTGTTCGATTTAGAAGAACTTCTACGGAGTGTGGAACCTGTACTGTCAGGGAGTGTCCTAAAACTATGGAATCACTTTGTCTGATGGCTAGTGCTGTGGCTGCAACTGACTTGAGGCACGCAGGCAAAGCCTGGGCGACTGGATCTAATGTGCTAGAAAAATAAGCACATGGCTTGTATTGTCCTGCTTGATCTTGTGTAAGAACAGATAATGCTGTACCTTCACGTTCTGTGACGAAAAGTGTAAAAGGCTTACTGTAGTTCGGTGTGGCTAGAACTGGAGCTTGGCATAAAGCTTTCTTTAACTCGTTGAAACTCAGTGTATGTTCAGATGTCCAAGGGAGAACAGTCGATACGGCTGCCTCCTGTGTCGTTAACTGTATCAGTGGCTTGGCTAGAAATGCATACTGAGGAATCCATTGTCTACAATAAGAAGTGAGGCCGATAAAGGCACGTACCTCCTTCTGGGTCTTGGGCTGAGGAAGACTCGCTATTAACTGGATACGGTCTGGTGTCAACTGCCTACCCCTCTTGGACAGTAAGTGTCCTAAGTAGACCACTTGCTGGACACAGAATTGAAGCTTCGAAGGGGACACCTTGTGCCCCATCTCGGCTAGGAAATACAGAACTGTAAGTGACGCTCGCTCGCAATCACGTTCAGAACGGGCTGTGATCAGTAGATCATCGACATACTGGAGCAGGGCAGTGTCAGTTGGCATGTGAACGTTGTCTAGTTGTCTCTTAAGTGCTTGACTGTAAATACTAGGGCTTTCTGTGAAACCTTGAGGAGCTCGTGTAAACATATAGCTCCTTCCATTTAAACAGAATCCGAAAAGAAACTGGCTGTCTGGGTGAATGGGAACACTAAAAAATGCATTCTTAAGATCGATTACTGTAAAGAACGTGGCTTCAGAATCAATGGCTGTCAATAGGGAAGAGATATCTGGAACAACTGGGTATTGAGGAATAATACATTTGTTAAGTTCTCGTAGATCAATCACTAATCGATATACTGGGGGTGCATTTGGATCAGTACGTTTCATGACTGGAATGATCGGAGAATTACATACATTGGAGTCAGTTTCTACAACTACTCCTTGAGCCATGAGCTCGTCAATAATTTTGGATAAGGCTGCTACAGCCTCAGGTGGCAATCTATACTGTCTGATTCGGGGTAACACTACACCTGGCTTGAGAGTCACACGATGGGGTGTGATTTGCATGTACCCTACATCAGTTGGACCTTGTGCCCATAAATGCTGCGGGACATTAGACAGTCTTGGATCAAAATCTCGTAATACGTAGTGACCCTTAAAGTCACGTAGGAACAATCGTATTCCCTCTGGGGAACAACATATAACTGCACCTAACTCTTTCAGAGTTTTAATGCCTAATAGATTTTCTGGACATGACTTAGTAAGTAACAGATCAGTAGTGCGGGACAATGGACCTACTTCTAGAGTGACTGGTTTGGAGATCTCGTTAACTATTGGTTTTCCTGAAAATCCAAGGGAAACATTTCTAGAGCCTGAGAGCGGAGCCCCTGGAACTTCGGCGTGACTAATTGTGGTCCTACTTGCCCCTGTATCAATCAAAAACTTTCTGTCTTTCCCTAATACTTGACTGTGAACATAGGGACCTTCTTGATCTGCAGGTATCTCGATGAGAGGCAAGCCTACCTCCCTCTCTAGGCTGTTTCATGAATACTGTTGATACTCTGGATACTCAGACTGTGCATACTGGTACATCTGCGATGTAACATGCTGTGTTGCAGCAATAGGCTGCGGTGCTGTAACTGTCTGTGGTGCATTCTGTGACTGAGGAGTCTGTGAAACTTGTTCTTGTCTAGGCGGACGTGCTCTTTCTTTTGTCTTACCGGTAGCTATGTTGTGTTTCAGAACTGCACACTCGTTTATAAAATGACCTGGCTGTTTACAATAATTGCAATTCCCTTTAACGGGAGCTGCAGGATGACTGGCTTGATTCGGACCCCTCTTCTGACTGTCTTGAGGAACGGATTGTGCAACTAGTACTTTCATTTTCGTGTCTTTCATACGTTTTCTCTCGTGTTCTTGCTCTTCCCTGATTCTATTCTGGTGGTACTGGAGCATCTGTAACATTTGGGACGGGGTATTAGCTTGCCAGGTACTTTCGACTTTCAGAACTCGGTTTTTAATTGGTGGACTTGAATTCTCGACTAATTTAGTAACAAAAAGATGAGGGTATGACTCACTACTGGTCTTGAGGCCACTGTTGATACTAAAGCACTTTTCAAACCTAGAATAAAAATCACTAATATCTTCATCTTGTTTCTGTTTACAGGCTGAGATTGCATCCCAGTCTTCCTTTTTCGTTGTTAACAATCTGGGTAAAACTTGAATCAATAATTCTGGTAATTCTTTACATTTCTCTCCTAGACCGGTACCTGGTACACGTGACTTATCTTCTGCTTCTAGAACTGTCCAGTCTATCTTTTTCTCTCCCACCTCCCATTCTTTTTCTTTGAGCTTTTCATACACCCCTGCGGGCAACAGGACCTTTAACATTTTAATGATATCTGGGTAAGTGTATTCCCCCATACGGAGCATGTCTTTTAATTCTCTATGGAACCCTGCTGGATCTTTATCATGACAGGGAATTAATTTCTTCATCTCTAGAAGTTCCATCTTTGTGATTGGGGTGTAAACAAACACTCGTTGCATTTCACCATCCTCTGCCTTAACTGGATGCACTTCTCGTAACGGGTTCTGTCTTTCTATGTAAAATGGTTTACTTTCTGGGGGTGAGACATGAACAAAATGCGGGTTCAGAAACGTTCTATATTTGTGGCGCTGTTCTAGAATGACACTAATTAAATCGGTACCTAGACCTCTCCATCTATACTGGAGTAACTCGTTCAGAATATCATGTAACGGACCTGGATCAGAGTGCTGACCCTCATACAGAGTAATGAGGTGCTGGATCATATACATACCCACCAGCCGCTGCTCGGCTGGGGGCAGTTTCAGAAACATTTGTGCCACTATTTCGTCTGGAAAAGTGGTAGAATCAGTAATCCATCGGACTGCTGATCGGACTAGTTCTTGTTCATGCATGGTACTTAATTCACTGTAACCGATTCGTGATTTCAGAATGTGATCGGTAGCTTGGAACACTTGTTCTAGAGAACCTTGTTCTGGTGCTGAATGATGTAAAATTGGCTTGTGTTCTAGGCGTAAATGGCGATCTGGAAATCTAAGTTTTCCTACATACGCTATTCTGGCGGGATTCTCATCCTCTTCCTCTTCAGGATCAGAGATACTTTCTTTCTCGCTTACTTGTGCTGCTTTACGCTGTTCGTGTATCTTTATTATCTCTCTACGGATTTTCCTGTACATACTTTCCATGGCACTGATGGTATTGTGCTTACCCTCAGCTATATTATCACTCCACTTTGTTAGAATTTTCATTTCTTCCGGGTCTTTAGACGGGTAATCTTGTTCTCTTATTAGACAGTTAATTAAAAACTTTAATATCATACGCTGGATCTCAGCTTTCCTTTGAGACATGGCATCACTAATACTTCCTGGGTCATCCCCTGTACGGATGAAACGATATATCCTGTCTAGATCTTCTTTCATATTCGGCAGGGTGACTAGATACTCGGTCACCCTTCTTACGCGTACTGAATATAAAACCATATTGAACTCGCCTGGAACTGGGTCATAGGCACATTCGCCAAGGGCTTGCCTGATCTCTGCAACAGACTTATTACTCTTGGGAGTACGCTGTGATGCTTGAGCATGTAATTCGAGTGCTGATAAACGCTTGTGTGGCGGCGGGGTTTGAGGAAGACCTCCTCCTGCGGCCCCTGAACTAGAATCGTCGACTGACATTCTTCGTGGCGGAGCGGGAAGTTGAAATGCTGGCTGGACCGGGGGTACCGTAGCAGGTAAAGCATGGGGTGCCCCGGTGTCTGGGGGAGCAGGATGTGCCTGATTTACAGGGACTGGTGGAGCGCGAACAGGATTTGCATATTCAGGGACTGTGTCGTCCAGATAGGACGAAATAAAAATATCAGCTGCGGTCGGTTTGTGACGTAGCTTGGTCGGAACTAATGGTGGCGGAAAATCACTGGATGCCTCCGGGGTCGCTTTTGGCAAGCCCTCGGCAAGAAGAGGGTACATACCCTTAAGGAGGGCATTCCTCTGTCTGTCTCTTTGTTCAGTTTTGATTTGTTCACCTATCTCGATTAATTCTTTTTCTTGGGCTCGCTCTTGGGATTCTCTACTTAATTCTGACTTTCTGATTTCTTTTTCGGTTCTTTTATGAGCTTCTTTGCGCCATAACTCGATGGCATCTTTCTGTGACTGTCTGGCTTTCTTTTTCCATAATGCTTCTTCCACTCGCATGATGCATTCGGCATCCCATGTACCCGATACGGGCCATCTATACTTTTCTTCTAACTGTTTGGTATACTCTACCCATAAGTCTAGATACAATATGGCACTTATGCCATGTTTCTGATACATAAAGTGACCTGGACTGTCCCTGGGCGGGACGGGGACTGCTGCTTCCAGCAGACCCTTTCTAGTTTTTAACTGACGTAACTTGGAAAATATGGGCATGACTGAACTGAAATCTTAGACACAATACAATACACAATGAACACGATATTCACTTTTCATTCATACCACGACATCAAAATACATAAAGAACATTTAAAATAACAGTTCGAACAGAATACTACCTGGAATACTGAGAACAGAACACATGAATTTTTCTCGAGAACAGAAACTGACTAGAACAGAAACTAGATGCACTGCTAAAACAGTACGAAACTTACCGGTCTCATAAAGAGACACGTCAGGACCCGCATCCACCGAAGTGGACACTTCGTTTGTGGGACTGTGTACCACCAACCCACAGACCAGAGTCAATTAAATTGGCCCTGTCTAGATACCACCCCAGTAACGGTACTCACCGGGCAGCAAGAATGGAAGGCCTCGGACTGGACTGGACTGCTACGACGACGGACGACGAACTTCGGACTTCGGACTTCAGTTACGGGTGGACCTCCGGATACCTCGGACCTTGGACTCTTGGCTTGGGCTCTGGTCGGGACTCGCCGCGTTCCTCCACCGTCTCGTCTGGATGCTGGACCGCCTCCTCCGTCTCCTCCGTGGGCCTGAGGGATACTTGAGCAGAAATATCTGCCACTGCGCAGAAGAGTTCCGTCACGACTGCAGAGGGTCAGGGGGTCGGCGTGGCTTCACCGACGCGTGGGGAAAGGGCAAGTCCCTGTTCGGGCGCCATTATGTGGTATATAAATAAATAATACCGGATCTATTTTTGAATGAATGAATGAATAACAGATAGCTCAATAAAATAAGAGTCAAGATTCGAGGTAGTGGGAGTTTTGCAGGTTTATTACAGCATAAAGGACAGGGACAGGATAACCTGCATAGGAACAGAATGGCAAGGACTAGCATGGCCCGGCAGCTGCCGGGGGACAGGACAGGAATGGCTAGCTCTAACTTTTAATAACAATACATGAGCATATATACATAACGCAAACACATAGCATTACATTGCAATGGGCGTAGCAGTGGGTGGAGCAGTAGGTGTGACGCGTAGCAGTCGCGATAGATAAGAGTGAAAAGGAGGTGTAACAGGGCGTATACATAGACATGTGGTGCAAACGTAACAGAATATGTCATGAATGGGTGGAAACCATGGAGGGGGCTACCTAAGGAGCCGGGACCTCTAACCTAATGGTGCGCGCAAACTGACAATGACGCGTTACTAGGAGAAGCTGGGGGCTATGAACTCCATGCTAGGAGCAGAGACTAAAGTCTGGAGGGTCGGAGCGACATGTACCTAAACCCTATCTAGTATCTGATGTTTAGGGAACATGTTGATATAAACTAGAAGTCAAGAGGGGAAAGGCTAACGGACTCTAAGACTGAAGCATGCATTATTCTTCATGTAGTGCGTGATGAAGAATATTAAATGACCATTAAATACAGTATTTCTCTTAACATGGAGCCCTAAAGGCTAGACAATGACGGAAACTATTGATGCGATTCAGTAGCTTAGGAATGCAGGGAAGGAGGGCTGAACTGATAACTGGAATCATAACATAGTCTTGGCAGACTCAGAGGCAGAGCCAGGCTGCACCGGGCACTGCGAGGCAGGAAGTAAGTGAAGGGTCGAGGATACAGGTGGGGGCCGTGTCGCTCCTCAGCGAGGGCTTCAGGAGACAGGAGCTGAATCTGGTGTCCGGGCCCTTTTGAGGCCTAGAAACGGGGACTTTCAATGAATTAATGTGCACACTGAGAATCGTGGCAACATAACTTCACATAGGCCTGATACTCGTATTATTCACGAGGACTGGAAACTGGCATACTAGAGGTGGGCACAACTGTAATTGCGTCTTTAATCGAACATGGGGAATACATATGCATATTAATCATGCACACATAACATATGATGGATGACATGTAGGGACACAGAACATGGCAAAATTTACTTTTCCACAAAATAGGTACTTATTTAATAATAAACAGGTGTTTACAAATTTAAACAAGGCTATTAAAGAATGCATTCAGTTCAACAACACAGATGACACTTTGATAGCTACTAAGCAGGAGGTACTTGACTGCGTAGAGGAAGGGAAGTATAGCTAACGTCCCTGTGGCAAAAACTCCTTGTATTCAAGGAGCCACATAAAAATAAACTGTTACAAAAGACATGGCGTATATTAATGCACAAATGGGGAAGATAAAGCTGCTATGATTAGAGAACGTAGGGTACATATTAAATAAGCTAACCTTAAAATATTATGAGGGAGCGAGCAAGAGGGGGACATGGCGGCTTCCCGGTTGGCTAATTGAACATCGTGGAGAATGCAAAGTTCAAGATAAAGTGGGAGTATAATCAACATCTGAAGCTGATAAACTAGACGTATTTTACACCTTCTACCATGAGTTATATGCACAAGAACTTTTCTTTAGAAGCACATTCGAAGATTATATCTGCTGGGTACGTGATTACTACATTTAACAAAAGAGCAAAAGGAGATTTTAAACTTCTCTATTTCCAAGGAGAAAATCTTAACCGCTATTAAACGCTTCAAAACAAATAAAGCATAATAGTCCGCATGAGGGGGACCACCATAGCCTTGGCCTTGAAGCTAGGGGAAGATCAAAGACAGCCAATGCACTATAGGCCAATATCCATACTAAATCTTACTTATAAGCTATTTGCCACCAACTTTGCTGCATGCCTAGAAACATTTTGCCCAAACTAGTCGCCCCGGACCAGGCCTGCTTTTTAAGGAAAGACAAACTCGAGTTCAAACAAAAAAATGTGGGTGATTATTGGCAGGGGCACTAAAATAGTTTCTTCTCCCTTTTGGGATATACGTGCAGCCCTTGCAGCAGAAGATTAGGGATGATCAAAATATCAAGAGAGTGAAACGGAAGAAAGACACCATTCAAATTGCACTGTCTGCAATTGATGTGCTGTTAACATTGACAGATCTGTGTAGCTCGACTATGCAAGTAATGGAGGAACGTGAAGGTACTGAAGCATGGCAGTATTTAAAGTCAATATGTCCAAAGTCCAAATCATAGGGCCTATTGATCATGGTTGACGGTGCTGAGATAGAGAGGCTGATGCAGGGAAGCCTGTTTAGATGGTCATCCAACAGATTAAAATATCTGTGAATAGAGATTACTTCACAGCATAGACACCGATGCAATGTCACTTTCAGGACCATAAGAGAAGTATAATGACAATCCTGGAGATCATATAACATTTCCTGATGAGGCCACATAGCATGTTCCAAAATGTCTATTCTGACTAAAGTACTGTATGTATGCTGTTATGCTACCCAAGAAGAGATTTAAGGATATTGCAAAAACTCCCAACTGAGTATATATGGCCAGTCACAAAACCACAGATGCAGAAAATGCAGAGTATCAGGCACCCCAAGCAGGGAAGTCTGGGGGTACCTAATATAGACTTTTTTATCCGGTTTTTGATCCAGTGTATTGCAAGAGAATTGAATAAAGAGTCTTGATTGATGGACTTTAAAATAACAAAGACACCACTGTGGGAGATACCATGGATACCAAAATACCAGTGACTTATATACACGTATCTGTCCCCAGTAGCGTCTACAGTAATGAAGGTATGGGACACTTTAAATAGCAAAGTGAAACTGACGACACATCCATTACAGTTTAAACATTTGTGGGGGAAGTGCTGACTGAGGCTGAGTATTTGACTTTTGTTAAATGGTTTTTATTGGCATTTTTATACAAATACAATTCCAATACAGAACATTTGTCATATCACAACAAGGTGTGTGTGTGTGAGAGTTGTGTGTCCAAAAGAATACAGCAATGTATAGCATTACTTTTGATACAGGTCGGGTGCCTGTGCATAATCTCCAGTTAGGACTACTGGAACAGCAACAATTAAGTTAACAAGTGGTAGTTTAACGTTCACATAAGTTGGACTTGTTGGAGTAGAGATGCTCCTGCTGATGTCAAGTGGTAGGAATGACCCAGCTGTGGTAGTGGATACACAATGTGGTAGGGAAGGAGAGGGGGAGAGGAGGAAGAATGTGCTTCCCTAGAGTTTTCAAGAGGGGTGTGGAACAGTTGGCGCCCCCTCACGATGTTTCTCCAAAACAGCATCCCACGTCTCAGAAATTGGGTATTTACGGAGGCTCTTCACCTCTACTCTGTGCAACAGTGCACTCTCCGCCTCGGCCCGCACCAGCATGGACAGAACCCACAGGGAGGTCGCTGCGGGATTCGCTGCTTTCCACTTGCGGGTGATCAATATCTTCGCCAGTAGGAGGGTGAGGTCTCCAAACCATTTTGCTACCCTATCATTTTTAACACGGTGGTAAAGCGAAAGGATGCATGTCTCCCAGGTGTAGGTTACCACAGTCCCATGCAATGCGTCAAATGTGAGATTATGTTGTTCCAATAGAAGGTCAGTGACATTCATGACCAGAGCTTGTGCCCTATTTCCACTTCATGTGTTAAACAACAGGGACATACAGCGTCAGTGCAGTGGTAATAACAATTTATTTTGTTGGTGGTTAAGTAGGTGTAGGATATAGAATTTAATTAATTTAAAACTGTCGTTTAGGGACACTAAAATGGCATAGGCTAGAATGGTTTGTCATTCACTGTCAGTGCTAGCGTGGCCGAGATCTGTATCCCAGTGCCTATGCAGTTTATTGAGCGGGACATCTGTGTCCACACATACCTTAGACGTGTAATTATTGGATGACAAGATGTTGCGGGGCTCTTTCTGTATCCCCTCAGTTCCCCAAGAAAGAAAGCATGTAATAGGAATTGGCCTGGCAGGAGTTTGGAGCAAGCCAGTAAGTCTTCTATGGAGAGAAGAATTCCATCCTGATATAAGTTGCCTAAGCTGTGTAGGCCTGCTGTGTGCCATAGTGTTAATTCCCTGTGATAAGTTGACATGCGTCCGCGCGGCATTCCAAGTAGCGGCAAAGCTGAGGCGTATGATCTGGTCTATCGAGTAATAAACTGGGCTCTATGAGAACATTGGTAGGCTGTTTGGAGGAGGGAAACACTCGGTAGCAGGGCCCTGGGAAGGGGATGGGAGAGGGCAAGTCCCATGCAGGATCTTCCAGATTGTCACCTGCAAACCATTGTGACATCCACTGAAGTTGGGAGGCCATATAATATTGCTTGAGGTTGGGAACATTGAGCTTGCCACTGTCTGTTGGGAGGCAAAGCTTGAGCAGTGCTACTCTCAGATGTGTGTTGTGCCAGATAAGATCTCCCATCATACTCTGTTAGGAACGGAAGAATGGTTGGTGTATAAAAAGAGGGAGATTAGTACAGCAGGACAATAGTCTCGGTAGGACCACCATTTTGTCAGAGCCACACTTCCCACCACCGGCAGTGGAGAGGTCTGCCAAAATGACATTTGCACCCATAGCGCAGTGACTGCATGGACCAAACTGCCCTCCAGGAGGTCCTTGGGCGTGTGGTAATTTTGTATCCCCAATTAATGAAAAGTAGATGTCTGCCATGTAAGAATGGTGCTGTTCACCGGGTTTGGAGTACGTCTGTTGAAAAGGGAAAGACCCGACTTGGTCCAACTAACTGGGTGGCCTAAGACGGTGACAAGGTTGGTTAGGAGGTTCACAATAGTGGGAGGTATAGATCGGACATCATTAGGATAGAGCAGCAAGTCATTTGCATGGGGGACTGAGTGCGTACCGTCCCCCAAGAGGATCTCCCAGTGCTGACCCTGGTTACTCAGGTGATGCACCAATGAATTTAGTGCCAGAGAGAACAATAAGGGAGATAGTGGGCAGTCCCGGCGAGTCCCTCACTGTATTGCGATGGAATCTGAAATATGACAGTCAATTTTTACTTCAGCTGTGGGGTTGGTGTACAGTGATTTGATCAGCCAAAGGAAGCGGGTTCCCAGGTCATACCATTGAAGTACTTCAAATAAGGGCCACTCGAGGGAATCAAAGGCTTCTAAAACTAAGCACCCTGGGGGGAATGTGCAAGTATACGGGAAAAAAACGAAGTTTCAGGGAGGTGTTTCTGGCAGGTACAAAATCGTTTTGATCCGAGTGGATGAGATGCGGTACCAGGGAGGCCAAACGATCTGCCAGAATTTTGGTTAAGATTTTGTAGTCCGTATATAACAGCGCAAGAGGTCTGTAGGATTCTGGGCCAAGCGAATCTCTACACGGTTAAGGAAAAGAAATGAGGGGGGCATCCTTCAAAGTAGGTGCTGCAGTGAGAGCGGTGTCGTATAATGTTTTCAGATGGGGTGCCAGTAAAGGTGCATACATTTTATAGAATTCAGCCGGTGGACCATCCGGTCCCGGGGTTTTGCTGGTGGCAAGTGCACGGATCACCTCAAGCACCTCAAAGTTGAGTTCTTCCTTGTTTTCAGGCAAGATCCGCGGTAGGATCACGCAGGTAAGTAAGTCACTTACGGCATCTAACGGTACTGTAGACACTGATGTATATAGCCATGTGTAGTGGCACGTGAAGGCAGAGTGTATGTCCCTCTGTGTGTGGAGCAATTGTCCTTCATCGGAACGGATAGACAGGATTGGACGTCTTTCCACTTCCGGACATGTCAATCACACCAGTAATGTACCTGGGTAGTCTGAGTGTGTGCGTTTAGTGTGTTCTGCATAATTAAGGCGGTGCAGCGTTTCCATTAGGGCAAGATGCTCCCATTGGAATTGGTGTAGTTGCTCCGGGTCCGAGCTAGTTCCAATATACCCTCCAATTGTGAGATGCCAATGGTGTTGTTATAAAAGTGCATGTTGAGTGCAGTGCCCCAGAATGGATAACTTGAAAGCATCCAACTCTATTAAGGGAGAGGAGGCTGAGCCAGAGTTAAGGTCAAAGTATTCCATTACACTATCAGCAATGGAAGCACGAAACGGGGGTCTTCCAGTGTGGATGGTTGAAGTCGCCAGAGGGTTAAAGGTGGAGGGATGTGTTCCCAACAGAACTGTATTTGGAGTGGGTTACGGTCGGAGTGTGTGCGGCCAAGGTATTTTGTGCGGGTGATATGCGGAATGATGTCATGGGTGCAAGTAAACCTGTTGATGCGGACGTGAAGTCCATGTGCATATGAATAGCGGGAGTTGTAGGAAGGTGGCTCTGTATATACTATACAAAAGTGAGGTATAGTGTGCACAGAGTCTAGTGGAACTCTAAAGGTAGGCAGAGGTAAAGTCAGATAAAACTTTACTCTCTATTTGTGGTAGTGTGGTCAAGCAGTAAGGCAGTATCAGAGGACAGTGTTAAGCATTTGTTGTACACACTCAGTCAGCAAATGAATTCTCACAGTCAAAGACTGAACTTCAGACCAATTGTTTGTATTAAAATATTCTTTTAGGTCTTTTATTTTCTAGAACCAAGCAAGCCTGGCACAGGTAAGCAGTAAGTACTTTACAGTAGTAATGAAATTGAAATGCAGTTTGAATGATAATTATATATGCACTTTGGTTTGATTTACAGTATGGATGCAGAGAAATGCAATACATAGACCTGAATAGGCTTTTCAGTAAAATAGCAGGAAAGTAACTTTTGAGATTACTAGGCGTACACAGAGTGGTATACCTAGATACTACTCTGGGACATTTCCTGAAAACAGGTAAGTAAAATTGTTTTTGTTAGATTATGCAATTTTAAAGAATTTCTTTAGTTTCTCAAACTCCACACAGAGATACTTTTCACAGAAAAACAGTCAATGTTATCCTATGGAGGAAAATAGTGTTATCGGTTTTGAGGTAAGTATTTGGTAGTGGGAGTTGAGGTTCTGGGGTAGGACTCGGGGGTCCCCCAGGGTCAAGGGTGCACTCTAGTTACACCATAAGCGGCACTAGGACGGCCGGGTGCAGAGTTCTGCGGCCCAATATAATCCAATGGGAGATAGGAGGCTTCCGGTTGGTGGCTGCTGGCAAGCAGGCCACTTGGCTGTGGGAGCAAAACTCCTGGACTTTAGCTCAGGGCAAATGGGGAAACAAAGTAGCACCAAAAGGTGCACCCTTAGTGGCACTGGGGCGGCCGGGTGCAGGGTGCTGTTTCGACATTGGACTGTTGTTTTCAATGGAGAACCTCCAGTTTGCAATAACACTGCAGGCTGGGGGACGAAGGTCTTCTGGGTGCGACCACCACTTCGAGAGGTAAGTTGGGAAGCTAGGGGTTGGTTAGGCACCGTCGGTTTGGGTACACAAGGCCATGGGGTGTCGGATGCAAGGGTACCTTTTGGGGTCGGATCTTCTTACCAGCTCCTGGTCGCGGTTAGGGGGGCCTTCTGGATTTAGACTGCAGGCGTTGGCTGGAGACTTGAGGCAGGTAAGGGGTCGCCGGATCTCTGGTCAGGATCGCCGGGGTGACCTCCTCATGGTGTTTGGCCACTTGAGCTCGGGCCGTGGACGGCGGGTGCAGAGTGGTGCGGATTTGCGGTTTACGGCCAAGGCCAAAGGATGCAGATGAACAAATCCGGTGTTCACAGGAGACAAAGTCTTTGAGGTTGAAGGCAGGCAGGTCCTCTGTGGTTTTCGAGGTTACTGACTGCACGACACACCGGGATTTTGCAGGAGCAGGTTCGAGGGGGAGACGGGCCTGTAGGGCTGGGGCCAAGTCAGTGGGCGTCTTCCTCTTGTTAGCTGCTGCACAGCTGTTCGGTCCTTCTTCTTCTTCTTCTTGTAGTTTGTTCTTGTCTAAGGAAGCAAGGTTCAGGGGTGCCCCTAAATACTAGATTTAGGGGCATTACGGGTAGTTAAAAGGCAGGGACCAATGGGTCCCTTCCCTGAGGTGGGTACACCCCCTATTATGCCACCCTCCAGTTTCAAGATGGCCTGGACTGAGAGTTGTGCTTCACCTTGCATCCCCCACCTGAGGGGTGGAGTTGGAAGAGGTGAGCACACCTCTGTTCTTACTTGTTCTTCCCCAGTTCTCCCACCCAAAGTGGGGGTCAGAACCAGTGGGGACCAGTTGCTGAGAGCAGCAAATGGCCTGGAAAAGCTCACAACGGTGGCAAGCCTTTGAAGCTTCTCCTTCATGAACCCTGCCCATCCTGGGGGCGGAGTCTTGGCACCTCGTCCTAGGATGTGCATTGTTGCAGGCCCCAGAGAGCAGCAGGCTCTTGATATCAAACTTCTCAGTTTTCAGTGTACGCAATATGGTGCTGTGGAGTTCGTAATGACAAACTCACAGCACCATATACTCATAATGGCAGCACTACACTTACAATGTCTAAGAATGGACTTAGACACTGTAGGGGTACATAGCTCATGCACCTGTACCCTCACCACTGGTATAGTGCACCCAGCTAGAGGGATGACTTGTCTATGCCAGGGCAGTGGGTTGTAGGCATGGCACACAGGGATGTTTGCCATGTTGACTCTTCACTTTGTTCTGCACCAAAACACGCAGCCTGCAAAGGCAGTGTGTGAGTGTAATGGTACAGGACCTCTAAGGGTGGCACAATAAGTGCTGCAGCCCTTAGAGGTCTTCTCTGATCATAGTGCCCTGGGTACCTGTGCTACCATTTACCATGGGCTGATCTGTGGCCAGATATGCCAAGTTTAGGGTTCAATGCAGTTTGAGGAAAAGAACATAGGCCCTAGGTACCTGATTAGCAGCAGCCCAGGGCACACTCAGCCAAAGTACATCAGCAATTCAGCAAAAAGTGGGGGCAACCATGCAGAAAAAGGGCACTTTCTCACAGGAGTACACTTTGGTATTGGGGTTGTGATGGTGCCACACATCTAATAACCTCCAATGTTTTAGCCATGTGGCAAGGATATGTGCGTTAGAGGTAGCCACAGTGGGGGTAGTGGCGGAAAGGGGTGAACAAGTCCCACGTCTAGGCCACAGTTGTAATCTCCTCCCAGAACCCAGGGAATGCCATTCCATCGGGCCATAGTCATGGTTAAGGAGTGAAAGAAAGGAGCCTGGTCTACATTAGGTGCATATATTGGTCCTAGGAGCAACCGCCTACCATCCAAATAGCCCGCCACAAACCCATATCAACCCTCTGGGTCCACAACCGTTTTTTGACTGCGAAGGGGACTCCCGCCCTGATCCAAATCAAAACCCCTTGAGCATAGGTAGAATAATTTGTGAAGAGCACTTGGCCTTGCCATCCTTTCTGTAGTCTGGATGCCTCCTGACCTGTAATGTGTGACTCTTGTAAGTAGTCAAATGTGTGTGTGTCTGCGGTAAGAATATACCGCGTATCTGCAAGAAGGGGTGTGAATACCTCTCACATGCCTGGTGAGGATGTTAGTGGCAGCCATGGTGTGGTGTCTGAGGGTGTAGCAGCTCCGGGCGCCCTAAGCATGGATTCCTGAGCTTAATTAAGAAATAAGAGCGAGTGCAGCTCGTAAAAATAAACCATCAAAAATGCACTAAATTAACAACGAACAGCTAATACCTTATAGAGCAGGCATACAACGGATTCCCACCCAAGCCAATGAAGTTAAAGGGACCGGTAAGGAGGAGCCGATCTAGGGAGTGAGCGGGATATGAGATTTTGAAGAGCTGCCACCTTCTCTGTTGATTGAAAAGAAAAAAAAATCTGTCTGGATGATAACCCAAGCCCCCACAGTCTAGCCCCTTCCATGCTCATGACGAGCTCAGCTGGTCATGCAGTACAGTGCTCCTGTGCTCATGACGAGCTGAGCTCGTCATGAGCAGCGATGCGGCTAGGAGTAGTTTAGGCCAGATGTGTCGAGGTTAGCATGGGGTGGATACTAAGGGCACGATTACGAGTTTGACTGTGCACGTTTTTTTGTCTTTGGTGGGCAGTTCTTTTGGCGTTCCCACGGCGGTACCTATGAAATATGCACCGCAATGGAAACGTCAAAGTAAGTTCCAGTACAGTATGAACTGTGAAGTCCATGCTCTGCTGAAACTGGGGGTGCATGCACACAGTAGGGCACATGTTGTGCCCCCTTGGGTGTATCCACAGGGAGTGAGGCACAAGAGGGCCCTGATTGGCCCCCTTTCTTTCCTCACCGCCAGTGTTTTCATGGTGGAAAGACCTCCATGAAATCAACAGCAGTGAGGAAAGTCGTAATATGCCTACCAGGACCGCTGCGTTCCATCTAAGTATTTTGATGCCTCTTGACCACTGCGCCTCTGCCAGGGAATGGTGGTCCCAGGGTGCCATGACGCCAAGGTCGTAATGTGGCAGACGGCAGACCACCCCACCACGAGTCTGGCGGTCTGAGAACCGCCAGATTCGTAATTCGTCCCTTGAAGTTCAGGTAACAATCATTAAGACCCATCTCCCCGTGGAACATAAACAAAACATTTCACAAACAGCGTACAATAGGGGGGGAAGCAGGGGAAGAAAGGGTATGCATGTACAATCACACCACCAGGATATCGTCATCTGTTTAGGGAGTCACCATTGGCATTCCATCAGTGCTCGGGAGATAATATCAGATGTAAAAGAGAGTGTTTGTCACCCGGAAATCTGGAGCTCTGTAGTGTAGTACAGGATCGCAAAAGTCAGCCACCATCTCTAGTACCTTACGGCATTCTTGGATGACTTCCTGTAGGTTTGGAGAACCGTGTGCCCATAGGTCGTCAAGTTTGGACATTGTGCACGGTTCCTGCATGTCTGACTTGCTAACTGGTTTTTCTGCTCGTACCTGGAAACTTGCCAGAGTCAGCTATTCCATGTTTTTCCATCCAGGACCAAGTGTCCGCAGGGTCGGTGAAGAATGAGATTTTGCCATCTGCTTGGATACGTAGATGTGCCGGAAAAAGAAGTGCGTAATGGATGTGGTGTTCCCGCAGTTTACGCTAAACCTCAAGGAAAGTGTGATGTTTCCGTTGAACTGTTAGTGTATAGTCTGGAAATACCATTACCCAGACATTGTCCACCAGCAAATTGTCCTTCTTATGTGCCTCGTTCAAGATAACATTCTTGTCTCTGTAGTGCATTAGTCGTGCCACCAACGGGCGGAGTGGAGCACCAGGAGGGAGTTGTCATGTAGAGACCCTATTGGCACTTTCCACAGAGAAAAAAGGTGTCAGTAGTTCCACAGGGTTGGAACTGCATATCGAAGTGTCTATGTACACACCTGTATCACTGCCTTCAGCGCCTTTGCGAAGGCCCACCACTCGATGTTTTGTCGAATTCCCACATTGCCATCGTTAGCGATTTCCACCAGGATGTGTACTTTCTGCTGTAAAGTGTTGATGTGGGATTGCAAGTCTGAGGTATGTGGTTGGAGAGTTGCTACTGCTTGTTCCGCAGACCGCACCCTGTCTGTAAGTTTCTGATGGTCATCGCGCAGCAGGGTGAGGTCTGTAACTACAGCATCAATATTCGACTCCATGGAGGCTTGGGATCTTTCAATTGAAAGTACTACATCCAATTAATCAGTGACCGTCTTTGGGTCAGACAGGCGACCTGTAAGTTCAGTAATTCGCTAAGCACTGGATGGTGGTGTGTACAACACCTCACAGCACGAGCACCCCAGTCTGAAGCACCAGTAGCACAGTACAGTTGAGGATTCAATGCATAAGGAATGTCACATGGCTAGAGAGGCGGAACAGGTCAATTTAATCCAGGACGATGCCAGGTACAGTAGGTTGTGTGATATAGAAGAACAACATAGATTATCTAAGGAGAGGCAGGGGAAACACTGGGGTCATTATTTTATAGTGTGGCAACAGGCAGTGTGTGGCAAGTTCTGGGGGTCCAAGTACCAGAAGTTAGGATTAATGCGCTGGGACACCTCGTCGCTGAGGCAGCCATGCGCATTATAAATCCTGTAATAAATAAATAATAAATAAATAAACACGTGTGGTATAGGATGGCTTTTGTTGATACAGCCCCTCACAGGGGGTCCTCCAGGGGTGTGAGCTCTGGGGCAGAAGCCCGTAGGGGACAGCGGCTACCAGCATGCGGGCGTAGCATTGCCTGTGCATGGTCCCACTGCGGCAATACATCTGGCCTGTGGGGTAAGGGAGGTAATCAAAAAATAGGGAATGGACACTAGTATCTAATGAACCGTTAGTTCAAAATTGACAACCCTCATAGGCAGCCTGATTCTTTCGATGCGGTATATCTTTTTTCCGCCCCGTCAGGTGTCATGGCATATTCATAGGGAAGTCAAAAGCGTGTGGTATGCCTGCCTCACCCGAGGCTACCTCTGGTCCAGGTAGAAGTGTCCAGAAATAATAGGGAGGGTGAATTATTATAAAAGCAGTGTATCTCCAAAAGTTATTTAATGAAAAAGGGGATGACACTGTCGATTAAAAATGTCGATATATATATGTAATCGAGTAACTAGATTACCATATACCTATGTATATATGGGTGCGTCAACATGTTTCAGCTCTCTGGGCCCAGCCGGGTCTATAGAGCTTTCGTCAGGACAAAGAACAAACAAAAACATAAATGAGGTACTCACACAGGTAGTGTAGGTTCCTTTCGCTATTTTTTTAGCGTTTCTTATTTTGTCACCTGAAATATAGGAGCACAAACACATACAATCCAAAACATTGTGGTATTGTGGTTATGGTGATTAGGCATAATGCTTTTTAAGAGCACACATACTAGGATTACTAGTGAATTTTTATGCACCTATTATTTAGTTACATAAACTTTTTTTGCAAGGGAAAGGTGAAGGAGAACAGATATTTACATTATATACAGAGAGCATGCTATTAATGCGTGTTAGCAATACTGCGCATCTAGTTGGAGTGGCGTGCAGAAACATTAACGCGTTCTATTGTGTGATATTAAAGACGCGCAATCAATGGTGAAAAGCGGTACCTTAATAGGTTCTTTTGAGGACTTCAGTAAGGGTATGAGAGTCGCTAAGCGTGGACTTTTCTAAGGGAATATAGTCAAAAGTTAGAGGATTCTCAGTTTTCAGGTCTTACCCGTATATCCGCATCAGAAACATTAACGCGTTCTATTGTGTGATATTAAAGACGCGCAATCAATGGTGAAAAGTGGTACCTTAATAGGTTCTTTTGAGGACTTCAGCAAGGGTATGAGAGTCGCTAAGCGTGGTCTTTTCTAAGGGAATATAGTCAAAAGTTAGAGGATTCTCAGTTTTAAGTCTTACCCGTATATCAGCATCTTAGGCAGTGATTCTCACCCACGTGGACCGCGTTCTGGGCCCTGTGCTGACTCTGCCCCTGGTTACAGGCGGGGCTCCATTTCTGGCCTTTTGTCAGCAGGATCATGAACACAAAAGTAGGACTCCGATGTATTCTCTCAAGATGGACGCCACCTCTTGGTGTAAAACTAAGGATACTGATTATTGAGCATTGAGTATTCATATTTCAGAGTTATTGTAAGGTTGAAACGATAAAGAATAATTCGTTTTTTTGAACATAAAGACACTTTGTATCTGTATGTAGATTGGGTTGTTATCCACATGTGGATTGTGTTGTTAGATTCGTTCAACCAGATGTATTATGTACTGTGCTGGACATGATAGTGATATTAATTAAACTGGCTCCATGGAATATTGTCGTTCATTCCGGAAAGGTGGGTGCCCAGACGGTCTACCCACCTTTGCTCCTTTTCAAAGAGGACTTGTTCCGCATTGTTGTTTTTGTCTTGCAAAATCTCGAGAACTGTCCAACTCAGGTCATCACAGGTATGTCCGGCCTCCACAAAATGTGTACAGAGTTTTGTGTTATTTTTCTTCATTCTTACATTGCTCCTATGTTCCCCAATTCGGAGCTTCACTTTCCTACCCGTCATGCCTATGTATTGGCGTTTACAGGGACATGTGACCATATAGATGAGATGAGACGAATTACAGTTCATGTGATGTTTCTGGGTCCATTTAAGAGTGTCTGTGAGTTGTAGAGTTTTAGTTGGTTTTGTAAACTTACATACACCGCAAGTGCCACATGGGTAATGTCCAACGACAGGTTGCATCCTGGCATCTCTTATGACTGTAGGTGTTTGTTTTATTCTAGGTCTCGTGTGGACCAGGACGTCTTTTATGTTTTTTGTTCTCTTGTTTGCAAAACGTGGTTTTGGCCAGTCAAATTGTCCGGAATTGATTATCTGCCAGTTTTTCCTGATCAGTTGCTGCACCTCGTAAGTGGCGGGACAAAAAGTGGTAACACAGGTCACCAAGTCTTTTACTGGTTCCTTCACATTTGTTTGTAAGAGGCATTCACGTGGCTGATGCTTTGCCCTTTTCATGCATTTTTTGATCACTGATGGTGTGTAGTCCCTTTGTTTCAATTTTCGGCTCAGTTCCATTGCTTGTATTTGGTAATCACTGTCCTTGCTGCAGTTCCTTTTATGGCGTAGATATTGACTAAAGGGGAGATTATCCCGCAGGGGCCGTGGGTGGTAGCTGTAGTACGAAAGCAGACTGTTTTTTGCTGTGGGTTTCGTAAAAGTTTTTGTTTCCAGTTTCCCATTCTCATGAAAGATTGTTAAATCCAGGAACGCTATGCTTTGGTTACTAGCGGTAAAAGTAAAATTAAGCCACCGGTCTCTAGCATTTAGCCATTCGATGAATTTGATCAGGTCTTCTTTGATGTCCCAAATTAGAAGGACATCATCGATGTATCGTTTCCAGTATAAAATACTGGAAACGAAAGGGTTGGTTGTGTTGAGTACCCAATTTTCTTCCAGTTGACTTACATAGAGTCCTGCCACCGAAGGAGCGCAGGCACTCCCCATGGAGGTTCCATGGCTTTGTAAGAAGAGTTGTCCATTGTACTCGAAATAATTTTCTTTTAGAACTAGGCGGCAACACTCCATGATGAAATGACGTGGGGTTTTGTGTGGCCAATCTTGACTAAACAGGAGGTCTTCCAACATTTGTAAGGTATCCTCCTGAGGCAAGCTTGTATATAATGCCTCGACATCTAGGCCCACCAGCAGCATTGTATTTGGATTGTATTCAAAATCCACAATTTGTGTTAGTAGATCTCTGGTATCTTTGAGATAAGTGGGAGTTCTTTGGACCAACTGTTTCAGGTACTCATCTACGAATTTCGAGAGAGGCTCTAACAAAGACCCGATCCCCGAAACAATGGGGCGTCCTGGTGGGGGGGACCTGTTCTTGTGGGTTTTTGGTAATGAGTAAAAGAACGGCGTTTTTGGACTCTTTGGTGTTAAGAAATCTGCCTCTTTTTTCGAAATCCATCCACTCACCTCTGCCTCATGTACCATGATGGCGATGATGTTAGTCAATCTGTCGGTAGGGTCTTCCTCAATCTTCTTGTAGAAGTTCTCATCAGAAAGAAGTGATAGGCATTGCTGGTTATATCCTTCTTTTGACAGAATCACTATCCCTCCTCCCTTATCTGCTGGTTTTATGACGATTTCGTCATTATCCTTCAGGTCCATTAATGCAAGTCGTTCCTTTTTGTTCAGATTTTGGTATGTCTTTTTCTTCGGTCCTAGTTTATCAATCCCTTTCATGATTGCCTGCTCAAAAGTTTGCATTTCAATCGGCACTGTGGTCGATGGAGGGCAGAACTTAGATTTTCTCCTCAGGTTTGTATCACCTTCGTTGTGTTGACAGTTGGATTCAGCGAAGAAAGCCAAAAGTAGTTTGGTCTGCCCTGTTCCCATGATGCACTGGGCCAGGGACAGACTAATTTGCATATAGCCAGGTTCTGAACTGGGATGGTGCAGTGAGCTAAAAAACGGTGATGGATCAAGCCCTGATCTGTTGACTGGGTAGGAGTGTTCTGATTAACTCAGATACTCTGTCCATCACCACCCCCTTTTTGAAATTATTTTGGCCACCATGAGTGTGGAAGGGTATGCTCAGACATGAGTCCCTTGCTCATTGCACCATCAGGATTCAAGCAAGCCGGGCCGAAGACGGCTGTAATGCCAGAAACTGGTCCCCGGAAGCTTGTTTCCTTTCCAGTGAAGAATTGGCTCGGTAGTTTGGTCTGCCCTGTTCCCATGATGCACTGGGCCAGGGACAGACTAATTTGCATATAGCCAGGTTCTGAACTGGGATGGTGCAGTGAGCTAAAAAACGGTGATGGATCAAGCCCTGATCTGTTGACTGGGTAGGAGTGTTCTGATTAACTCAGATACTCTGTCCATCACCACCCCCTTTTTGAAAATATTTTGGCCACCATGAGTGTGGAAGGGTATGCTCAGACATGAGTCCCTTGCTCATTGCACCATCAGGATTCAAGCAAGCCGGGCCGAAGACGGCTGTAATGCCAGAAACCGGTCCCCGGAAGCTTGTTTCCTTTCCAGTGAAGAATTGGCTTGGTAGTTTGGTCTGCCCTGTTCCCATGATGCACTGGGCCAGGGACAGACTAATTTGCATATAGCCAGGTTCTGAACTGGGATGGTGCAGTGAGCTAAAAAACGGTGATGTATCAAGCCCTGATCTGTTGACTGGGTAGGAGTGTTCTGATTAACTCAGATACTCTGTCCATCACCACCCCCTTTTTGAAATTATTTTGGCCACCATGAGTGTGGAAGGGTATGCTCAGACATGAGTCCCTTGCTCATTGCACCATCAGGATTCAAGCAAGCCGGGCCGAAGACGGCTGTAATGCCAGAAACCGGTCCCCGGAAGCTTGTTTCCTTTCCAGTGAAGAATTGGCTTGGTAGTTTGGTCTGCCTTGTTCCCATGATGCACTGGGCCAGGGACAGACTAATTTGCATATAGCCAGGTTCTGAACTGGGATGGTGCAGTGAGCTAAAAAACGGTGATGGATCAAGCCCTGATCTGTTGACTGGGTAGGAGTGTTCTGATTAACTCAGATACTCTGTCCATCACCACCCCCTTTTTAGGTCTCGCTGGTAAACTGCATCCGAAGGATGCGTGTCCAGCTGGAGACGTATAGTTGCCTGTCTCGGGGGAAGGAAGGACAAGAGGGTGCCACGCGCTTCTCTTGTCCTGGATTTCACTGCGTGCACACGCACCCACATTCACGCATGCGCACATCACAGCCACACGCATACACAGCCACACGCATACACAGGCAAACCCCCCCGCCCCGCCCCCGCACCTACACACACACTAGCGCACCTACACACACACACAGAGACCCCCCACACACACACCAGCGCACCTACACACACACACACACAAGCGCACTCCCCTCCCCCTTAGAACTAAGCCCCACTTACCGCCATTCGGGACTTCGGTAGCCGGGGCTCTCCCTCGGGCATGGGAGCCCCGCTCTCAGGTACTCCGTGGGCGCGTGCGCGGGACTTAAGAAGACGGAAGTCCCGCCCAAAGGAAGTGGCTCCACGTCTCCTCCGTGTTTGCCTGTCTTCCTGCCTCGGCGGCCGCCAATGCTGGCGCGGCCCGAGACCCCGCCCACCCCTAGAGCAGAAGGCAGCCTTAGGTCTGGCATCCATCAATGATTTACTATAACAACAAAGCGCCCGCCGCTCGCTGACACCTCTGCCGACAACACCCATTGTGCACTGCTGCAAATCACTCCCACCGCTGCAAAAATGTCTCCCCAATGTACAGAACCACAAAACATGTACGTTGTATTCCGTTGCAAATCATGCGTCACTGTGGACTGCTGCAAAACGTCATACTGCTATATTTACTTTCCGGCTTTATGCAAAACGCACTGCTGCAAAAATGTTACCCTGTACAACGCTGCTTAAATAAACAGTTAAATATGTTGTTGCGAATTTGGAACGCTTAGTTACCGCTTATCGCTTGTGGGTTTACCCCTAGAAATATGCACAGTTAACTCACAGCACAACATACAATCACGCGAATTGTGCTGCAAAATATGCACCTTTATGTAGTGTACTGATGCGCGATATATATAATTTAACTATGCGCTGTTATAAAAATATATACAACTGCACAACAATGCAGCATTTCTGTCTGTTCCAAAATGACAACAAAATATAAGTGTAAAACAAGAAATGTGTGCTATCACACAACGACGCCTACAAACACAAGCTGCTGTAAATACATGGACACAACTGGCACAAAGTAACCAACAATGTATAGGGTGCATAAAACCACACAACCTTGTATTTCTGCACAACATGCAAACGTGTACAATTCTGCAAAGCAAATACATTTACACATGACGTTTTCTATGTTAGTGCATAATGCTGCTTTGACTCCACTCCAATTGCATCTGGGTTCCCCCCTCCCGCTATCCTCATTTCTCCTCGGCCTCAGGTTGAAGGGGCGGGGTGGGTTCCGAGGAATGTGGAAGATGGTGGAGTGTTGCAGTAACAGGCACTGGTGCGCGCTGCACCCAGGCTGGACCCCGGGTGACTGGGGGTGAAGAGCTGTCTGTGGGGGAGGAGGAAGAAGCGCTATACAGAGAGCAAAGCCTTCACGTTATGCAGAGGGCCATGGGGGTCGGGTGATATGAAGGACACACTGGGAGGCTCATGCAGTCTTGTGGGTGTGGGACGTTTTCATGCGTTCTTATATATCGCGGATTTTACCCGAGGGTGTCAGAGGCTTCACAATAGGAATAGTAATGATACACGAGGAGAAAATTACAAGTGAACAAATTACAAAAGAAAACGTTAAGTTACAAGAGGTAAAAGTGACAATTGTGAGCAAAAAAATAAAAAATACACAAGGTAGCAAAAGGTGCAATATTTTATATGTTCCTTTTTATACAAACAAAACTTAACTACTGCAAAAATAAAAAGACATTGCCATTTACAATACTAAAAGCTCAAACTTACCTAATGCGAGACCTATTGCATTGCAAATGCTTGTTGAAATTATTTTGGCCACCATGAGTGTGGAAGGGTATGCTCAGACATGAGTCCCTTGCTCATTGCACCATCAGGATTCAAGCAAGCCGGGCCGAAGACGGCTGTAATGCCAGAAACCGGTCCCCGGAAGCTTGTTTCCTTTCCAGTGAAGAATTGGCTTGGTAGTTTGGTCTGCCCTGTTCCCATGATGCACTGGGCCAGGGACAGACTAATTTGCATATAGCCAGGTTCTGAACTGGGATGGTGCAGTGAGCTAAAAAACGGTGATGGATCAAGCCCTGATCTGTTGACTGGGTAGGAGTGTTCTGATTAACTCAGATACTCTGTCCATCACCACCCCCTTTTTGAATTCACCCATGGGTACTGCACAAGGCCTGTGAGAGGCCCGCCGGAACGTGCCGAGGCCCTGCACTCAGTGTGGACGCCGCCGGTCACGGTGCTCTTCGGGGTCCGGTGGCCGCTATTTTTAATCAGGGCTGCTTCCCGGCATTGTATCCAGTGTGGGTGGCGAGTTAGAGGGCCAGATGGCCATCCGCCATTGTGTAGGGTTCTGGATGACCTCCTAGGTGCTGATAGCTCGCACTGGTGTCTGTCTTCAACGTCTTCTGGATGCCTTTGGCACATTCATGGATCATCTGTGTTAGAAAGGCGAACCCGGGGGAGGCAGAAGGTGTCTGACTGACCACCCCTAGGTCTACCCCTCCTTCAGAGAAGGGACCGAGCGATGTCGACGGGCCTCCGACGTGAGGGCCCTCTCCTAGAATCGTACAGCAGAGTAACCACACCCCTACAAATGTACACCACACATAGATAGAGTTTTCAATCTTTATCTGGCAATAAGTATCGTTTCAATATATACAGCAGATCCCGAGATCTGGAAAGTCTCGTGACAAAGGGGCAAGGTAGCGGGACAGTCTTATAGATGGTCGGTTGCAAGGAGACTCTACGCACAGCTCTCAATCCTCGAGCTGGGGAGTTCCGGAAGGTTGGGCCGCGGCAGCGCCAGCAGGCTCCAAGATGGTTCAGCGAGTGTGGACCGCGGCAGCGCCAGCAGGCTCCAAGGTGGTTCAGCGAGTGTGGACCGCGGCAGCGCCAGCAGGTTCCAAGATGGTTCAGCGAGTGTGGACCGCGGCAGCACCAGCAGGTTCCGAAATGGTTCAGCGAGTGTGGACCGCGGCAGCGCCAGCAGGTTCCAAGATGGTTCAGCGAATGTGGACCGCGGCAGCGCCAGCAGGCTCCACGATGGTTACAGCGAAGATGGACCGCGGCAGCGCCAGCAGGCTCCAAGGTGGTTACAGCGAGGATGGACCGCGGCAGCGCCAGCAGGTTCCAAGTAGAACAGCAAGGTGAGTTCGTCTCAGGGTCAGCCGCAACAGCGTCAGCAGGGCTTCTCGACTCCGGGATACAACTGCCGTCCTACTCCGGGGCTGGCCCAGATATAGTTCTGGAGTCCTTTGATGTCCGGACCCTCTCGCCTGGGGGTCAGAGGGGCCGGGATGATGGTGTCCAGACACCCAGCAGGGGGTGGAGCCAGCGCTCAGGGAGGCCGGAGGCCGATCGAAACCAGGCATCCGGGGACGGTTGGTGAGCCATCGAAACTCCACTCTCCTTGTCTCTGGTTGAGTGGCCACTCTACCACCCGAAGGCTCTTGGTGCCTCGATGGCGGGCTCGCTGGGGCCGTGGCCGCGGCTGGGCCGGGACCACGTGTCTGTGACGTGATGGGCCCAAGATGGCGTCGGGCCTGGAATGAGGGTCCGGGGTGGGCACCGGACCGGTAATGCTGGGGCGGCCCGAGTGTGCCGTGTCAGTGGTTGTGGGCCGCCGGGTGGCGGATCTGGTGGTTTGTAGGTCGTGCAGAGGTGTGCCCGAGGCCGACCCGGGCTGGATGGAGGGCCGATGTCGTCCGGGGCCCGCCATGCGGGAGGGGTAGGACCACGCCACGAGGCCGGGTCCAACAATCTGGATTTTAAAATAATCACGAACAAATCACACACAATGGTTGTGGGGCGCCAAAGAAACAAGGGGATATCTAAAACCTTTGAATGCAAAGGTGAGGTTGTCACCAGAGTCCCGACTTTTCCCTATTTGGGGGTCCTTTTTGACGAAAGGTGCTCCTGGGGACCCCAGGTTAGAGCCAAGAGGCTGGCGGTGACTAGATCATCAGCAGCCCTCATGGGATTTGCAAATAGGTTGGGCGCTAGGCCGATGGAAGCACTTTTAAAGATTTATAATAGTAAATCTGTTGCATTGGCTTTATATGGTTCTACCCTCTGGGGTTATGTAAAACCTTAACCGATACAGAAGGCGTAAAACAGATTTTTACGTTTCCTTTTGTCTGTCCCACAGTCCACACCGACTTTCTATAGGGAGGTGGGCCTGGATTTCGTCACCGATAGACTGAACATGGCACCCTTGATCTTTTGGCTAAAGACGTGGCTCAATGAGAAACTATCTCTTAATCTTAAGATCATGACTGATGTCATGTCTTTGGACCACTCCAAAAGGGTGCCATGGTTGGCCTATCTGATGAAGTCTTTTTCAGACCTGGGACGCCCGGAACTCTTTACATCCCCTTTGGACATCAAAAAACAGGATGTAGATATAATCAAGAAGCAGTTCATGAGCAGGGCAAGAGTGGGGCGTGAGGAAAGGGAACTGCAGAAACCGGCAGTGAGGAAACACTATCTGCTTGTAAACTCCACTGCACTAGCACCTTACCTTAGTTTTGTTACAAAGCCATTTCATAGGTTTCTCCTGACCAAGTTTAGGTTTAATTCGTTACATTTTTATTTGGCCAACTTCAAAACTTGGGGGAAAACAGAATTAGCCCCCCATGTTGCTGTGATAACTTTTCTGTTCAAGATACCATGCATTTTGTTATGTTTTGTGTTTTTTTTTTTTGGAGCCTAGGAAAAAATATCAGGTGCCTGTTTTAAAGGAGGCTGGCTTCACGAAGGTGAGACCAGCCCTGCTCTAGCTTCAATCACTGAACAACATTCGTATTACATTTTGCATGGCAAATTTCTTAGTGGCGGCAGCTAGAACTAAAAAAGGCAACATAGAAATGGGCCCCTCTAAATGAGTTTTATTATTTTTAAACCTTGTATAAAATGAATTGATTTGCTCCTTTTATATATAGCCTGGAAAAGAACTTTATTGTACGCACTGATTTGTTTGATATTGTAAATAGTTTTTATCTGTATATTAATGGTTTTATCTCTTTGTATGATTTTTAATTAAATCGAATTAAGATCCTTGACTGACCTAGGCCACGCCTCCCTGAGGCTGAATACTTCATATTAGGTTATATGTTCAATTGAGATCAAATTAAAGGTTTGAGGGCATCCAGCAAGAATATGAATTGTCTGAGG
Source organism: Lissotriton helveticus (assembly GCF_964261635.1). Classification (NCBI taxonomy): domain Eukaryota; kingdom Metazoa; phylum Chordata; class Amphibia; order Caudata; family Salamandridae; genus Lissotriton; species Lissotriton helveticus. The sequence goes on along the minus strand of NC_136068.1, from coordinate 825,388,300 downwards.
GGGGGACGGTTTTGGTACACACAGGTGAAAGTGAGCCCTCCATTCTACAGTAGGATGGAGTGGGGTCTACTCGAGGCTTAACTCCCTTGGAAAAATGGGTTGCGTGACACAGCAATATTAAACATGAGGTCATTGGCTTGCATCAAGGTATACAGAAACTCAAAGGGGGAAATAAAGTGTCCTATAGGAAAGCAGAGGAGAGGGTGCTCGGCCTCCACTTAAACAAAGACCAGTGAGATGAGATACTCATTAGAAAGTTAGATACTTTATAGATTGCTCCTGTCCCCTGAAGGATTACATGTGTTTATCCTGCACAAGCCAGACAAATGCAGGAGAGGTTGTGACAAATTTGCAAGTATTTCTCATTTATTGTGGTATTGTGCTAGGGTACTGGGGTTTTTGAGAGAATAATTTGAAAACAAATATATCTAAAGAGATGAAAGGAAGCTAGATAGATAAGTGCCTTGAAATAGTCCCACTTGGATGCCCCTCATACGGGATATATCTTCCGCAAATGAGGAAAGGCAAACTTATCGTCAACCTACTCCTTGAAGCTAAGCGGAGATCCTGGCAGAGTAGCAAAAGTCTGGGTTTTCCCTCTCCTGATCTGGATGGGAATCCCAGGCTTCACCCACAGTGGGTGAGGAGCTGGTCTTTACTAAGTATGGAGAAGTTTGCAAGTTGTATACATAAGAAAGAGAAGGCATTTTCGAAAATGTGTGGCCTGCTGTTATAGTGTCTGGTGAAGGACTATGGAACACTCCAATGTCCAAGAAGATTGAGGGTGCTGCTGATAGTAGATGCACTTTGAGGTCTTTTGCGATTGTTTTGAGTCTTTGCATGTGTGAAGAGAATTCTAATGATGAATACGTTGTAATCTATACAAAGGCTTGTAATTGGGGGTGAATGGTGCGGGGTATGGGGGGAGGTGGGCCTGATGAGATAGAAATTCGATTTGGGCAGTAGTTCCAAAATTTCTTGTTGTGTACTAGTGCATCCTGGACTTCAGATAAAAGGACCAATTAACTGTAAAGCAGTGTTGTTTACATTTATAAAAAATGTATTGAAAATTAAAGGTAATGAGTATGGCAGTCAATGGCCCGCAGTGTTGCCAGTAAGGTTAATAACCTCTGTGGCTCCATGTCCTAGACCATAGGCATTCCTTTGCCTGTTCTGGTGTTTCTACATGCTTACTCTCGGCATGGAAATTCAGAAATCAGTAGAATACCTTCAAGTGATATCCAAAATTGACAAAATATGATAATTTGTAGACTGTCCAAAACTTTAAGAAATCTGTGTATAAACAGAATCATTTGTACCTAGTTTTAGCCTTGTGCCATAGTTTTCAGGTATACCTTTTTCATATCCTGCATGGGCTCCTCACAGTAAGTTCTGAGGCTTGTTGTAGACTGTTCTAGTACCCACTATCAACAGCAAGAATGGAAGGGCTTCAGTTGACATAGTAGAATAGAAACATTTGCCCACCCTTTTGAGTTCTTATATTAACAGTCCACTGGTGCCATAACAATAATACTCACAGCCAACAGTATTTATAGCTATTGGTTTGGCAACTTGCTAGCGCTGAAAAGGTTATAAAGGAAACATTTTCACTTCCTCCCATGTTTATTGGTGGTGGTGTTCACATTATCGTCATATGAAGGGTTGCCGTTTATTTGGTGTGGAGATACTGGGGAGCCGAAATCTCCCATTCTGGCATGCCAGGCTTCCATTTGGGGGAATGCATTGGCTGGTCACCTCGTGGTGCTTGAATGGGCAAGTAGGACTATCCAGGCATGCATTTACCAGGTGCATATCTTCACCTGGTAAAAGTGGGCCCTGTGTTTCAGGACCGGAAACACTGTACCACTCGTTATTGTCCGGCGCACCACCCTCGTTTTGGGATATCACTTTGGGGAACTTTTAGTATCTGGAGAAAGGGTTGAGTTCTTGATTTACACCAGTTAGGAAAACTGCACACCACTCCGAGATCATGGGGGTATTAAGCGGAATACAGGCAACAAGGTTGTACACTCTCTTATGTCATAAAGCTGTGTGAGAAAGAAACTATTCACACCTCTGCTACCCATAAGATAGCCCAAGCAATGACTCCGACTTCTTCTGCAACCACTGTCTTTCTTTTCACCATCTTCGATTCAAATGTATATTTTTAAGCTAATCTATTGAAAAACATTTGTGCATACTTGACAGTGCCCTAATCATTCACTCTATTACAGTCCAAACATTTGCTCCTCAGTCCGCCGATCTGTTCCCTACCCCATTCCTAAGACAAGCACTGGTTACTCTACCCATGTAAATAAGCAATTCAATATCACAGATGACATACACAACCTTCTGTTCAGTGTTAAACTTACCATTCAAAGCTGCGTTGGTGGAAAATGTAGATACTCCAGCAACTCATTATGCCCAACCCGTTCCTTGACGCATGCCAATCACTTGTTCGCCCTGTGAATCCCTTCAAAGCAATAGGGTGTCATTTGTAACAAATGAGCAATGCTACCTACAGCGGCAGGAATGCATTTATTCGTCTAGGTGTGTTATTGGTACTTCATTTGTATTTGCGTTTTACTACAAAATCTTACTCAACCTCTAGAAGCGTAAAATATGACTTGACTAGCTGCGCTCAAGGGCTGAAAAAAAGCATTATGTGCTGTGGGGAAACAACGGCTTTGCCAGGCTGATTTGCAGTTTGGCTCCGCACTCCAACACACTCCAAACAAGGCCCTAAATATTTTCAATCAGATCTTTATTGTGCATGGGTTTGTTTACCAAATCATTCTTTACTGGTATATCCTGATTACAATGTAGCATATAAACAGAACTCAGTAATAGAACAAATAACTTTACAGGTAGAAATACAAATCTTGCAAAGTATATCATTGTTTTGAATTTGAACACATGCAATTCAAGAAACCTTCACTCTTAGGAGAATATTTTTTACAATAGGACATTTCCTTTTACCCAATGTCTTATATCAGCTATAACAGCTACATTTATGACTTCTAGACATCTTCTTCTACAAACAAAACAGTAGCAGAATAGAAAAAACTCGCAACAAAACCGACCAATGAGCAGAGTAGAAAATTAATTGGCTAGATCCAAGAGTTTTAACCAGGAAAGCAAAGAAAATCAAGTGTAGAGTTCTAAGTAGCTTCAGATATTAAATAAATTCCCTGGTTTGATGGATGTTCATCCTTTGCCTTTTCCAGTGAATCCAGTTCAGTTAAATAATCCAGACAGTGCAATATTATGTTTGTTTTGGAGGATAATGTCTTTAGGTTAACATTAATTATTGACTCTGCTATCAAAATCTAAGCAAATTTGGTCTTACTTCACCAAGACCCTCTTCTCCACCCCTTGGATGAAGCTACACGTGATTTTTTCTAAAAATCGCGGTTTGAATTTAAAAAAAATAATAATAATAATGTTCCCTCAGAATAAGTTATGTTTATTACAACTCACGTTGTAGTAACAACAGCTGTAATATATATTTTGTCCTACTTGTGTGTGTGTTTACTTCAGGGGTGATTATTCAGGACCTCATGCTTTTTTTGTTCAGTATTGATCACTGAAGATAAGAAACGGAGAAATATTTGAAAAAATATGGGAAATCTGCATAAATGTTTTCATATTTCTGTTTGTGCACAAATAACATTGAATATAGGTCTCATAGTTTCTTAATTTAATGCCTACAATAGTGACTGAAAGTACATCTTCCTGCACTCTTTGTATTAGTCAGGATTCATCGTTATTTTGAAAGTAAGCTAATTGAATGATAAGTCCTTTCTCCTAATAACCCTCCCCTCTCGTCAATCTGTGTGTGTAAAGAACTGGGCTGGCCGTGTTCTGACGCACCTTGTCTCGGCTCCTCTAAGCTTGATTGTGCCACTGAGAGCACCTGCTTGCTTGCCCCATTCCATTTTACTGAATGAATTGGGCTGTGTGGCTTCCTTACAACAAGTCTGTATGGGGATGCCCTCTGCTCACCCAAACCTTCAACCCGGCTGAGATGTCATTAAATATATGAATACCTCTGTGGCAACAATAACTCTAGCCTATATAAAGGGGTGCTGCAGCCATTCTTCTTAGTCCCAGTTATTCCTCCTCCCTTTCTGATGCTTTGAACTCTTTCTCTTGGCATGTGAAATATAGTAGATAAAGAAAATGTGTGAGAAATTCAATATCCAAAATCTACTGTAAAAAATCCAAATTGATAGTTTTCCCCAAAAAGTTTTAAAAATTAGTCTTTGGCTAATTGAGATTATACTTTGGTGCACTATTTTCAATGCGCATATTTGTTTGTGTTATTGTTCATTTTACAAATATAGCCGTCTTTTCTTTACAGATAGCTGCATTCATTATGGAATCCTTGCCCAGTGTTGGAGGTCAAATAATTCCACCAGAGGGTTATTGCCAAAAGGTAGCAGAGTATGTATTAATGCTACTCCTTACAAGACTAACACGTTCTCTTGATTTTTGTTTGTGGATTATATAGTCACTGTTCTGTAACCTTTCCAGTTTGGTCTGTTGCTTGGAAATGTTTGTGAATATAGAATTATATCCTACATTTCTAAACAAATGTTTATTATCATTTAGAGCTTCTGCAGGTGCCCATTGTTGTTAAACCCTTGGGATTGTCTGTGTGGTGCATGTTCTCCAGCCCTGGTGCTTTCATAGGTTCAAATGTAGGAATCATCCCCATTGTGCAAGTGGGAATCTCCCTACAAATACTAAAGCCTCATAGAAATAACTTTCCCCTATGACCAAGTGTGAAAGCAGCTCAAGTTTAGTAGCCTTTCATCTCATTTGAAATGACCCAGTCTTAAGCCAGTGAGTTCATTCCTTCCTTTGTTGTCTACATAGTCTAGTCTTGCACCAGTGAGCATGTCCTCTCAGCCTAATAGATGCACAGCTTCAGTGTGTGGCACAGAGTTGAAAGGGCAATATATCTTTGAAAGCCTACTTTCTCTTCGGCATCAATTATTTCATCCAGCCTCAACTTCCTTCCAGTGTGGGACTTTCCATTGACTGGATTCTCTTCTTCAATTTGTAAAATTATTTTTGTACTCAGATAAACAAGTGTAAATAATCTACCAATTTTTGAATTTGATCAGATGTCTTATCGGTTCTAAGCCCAACATAGCTCCCTAGATGTTGTGTAGACTGGATTTCTCCAACTGAAGTGCTTGGTTTTAGGAGAGGAGGGCTCTGATTGTATATTATTTATTCTCATCAGTTGTTTTAACTGTTGATTCCTCGACTTTAGAATATCACCTGACTTGATCCAGGATATTTTTCAGCATTGCCACTGTGCGCCAGTAGGTGATGTTGCGTCTGTTTCGATACCACTCAACCCCGAAGTGACAGCTGGAACTGCATACAAATTATTTTCCAGTGTACAAGAGAACATGTCCCCTCCAAAAATTATAGGGTTTAAGTTTTGTAGGCGCTGTCGCAAGCAGACGTCTATGACAGATTCCTACATGGTATGTCTCTGGTGTTTCGGTTTGGGTCATCATTCTTAGTTGTGTTAGGAGTATGCCAATATGCACCTGAAGGCGATTTGGGATTGTGAATTAGTGCGTCATCGAACAACACTCAAAGGAGGTTGTGCAAGTTCTGTTCCTGTTCGAAGTTGAGATCACAGAAGTGTTTCCGACAGTTCTTCATTATGGTCCAAGACCTCGTTAAGTCAAAGTCCAATAAGAAGACTAAACTGGCCTCATCCCAACTTCACCACTTTCTCTCCGAGAAGTTGCAAGGCCCTCAAGAGTGCTCCTTGCTCTTGTTTCCAGTCACCCACTGTGGAGCCGATTCCTAAGCTGATCCCAATGCAGCTTAATTTCTGGGCTGTCGACAACATTGCAACAGATTGATGCGTTCAGAAAAACCATGTTTCAAATATTTGATACTCTGCCAGCTCCTCCAGCAGGCCTTCAGGCCCCACGGATCTACTTATGCCTCTATTTGGTTTACCGCTCCATCTATACCTCCTGAACCCGCTTTGGGTTCAGTTCTGACTCTGGAGCTGACTCCATATCTGGCGTCACGATCCTCACCTGTTCTGCCCATTGTCGGCACTGGCACCAACAACACTGCTGATGTTGGAGGAGGATGCCGATTTCTGTTGTCTTGACCTCAACTGAGGTTTCATCATGGTACAATCTTGAAGTGGCCAGCATCACTTGCACAAAACCGCACCTTTGTCTAGGAGCTGCCCTCCATTGCTCCAAAAATATTTCAGACCAGTTTCGACCAAAGCCAGCTAGCCTTTGGTGACCGTTGGGTGATGAGGGTGAATTTCCCCCCACAATGTGATGACAATTTCTATTTGGACCTACAAGAGGCCAGTGGAATGGTCACCTTCCCTGACACAGGGCTAGATTCTCCTTCTGGTGCCTTAACAGAGGAGATATTCTCATGTTCATGTAGTCATCAGATGAGCAGTTGAAATCCTGGACTTACTATTGCCGTATGTTGAAGTAAAAAACAATGTACTCACTGAAGTTCTGCAGTCTGGGCAGACCTCATCTGAGCTCTTGGTGTCATCCAACGAAGCCTTGACTACACCCTTATGGACATCTAGGCTAAACCTTGTTTCTGCCCTCCTGTGAATAGGCAGTTAGTACAACGCTGCAGATCTGCTCCGGGTGACCCTGCTTTCTTGATGCAAAACGCTACTGTGGAGACCCTTATGGTTGAAGTTTCACTAACCGTATCAACCCAAAGTCCTTTCCTGCAATTCCCCCAGATAGGGAGTTGAAGAGAATTGAGGCATTCAGGAAAAAAGCGCTCTTTTCAGGTCACCCTTTGGTCAGTCAACTCTAGCTGTTTGCTGGGTATGTACATCCACGTTTTATGGGACTTGGTTGTAGTGATCTTGCTAGCAGTCTCTTATGAATTCTGCTCCAACTTGGTGCAGACGATTCAGGATGGCTAGGACGCTGCCAGATATGTTATAAGGTCAGGTCTTAACATGATCAACTGTTTCGGCTGAACAGTTGTGACTAGCGTGGTGCTTTGAAGACACAGGTGGATGCGATCCAGTGGCTTCTCGGATGCCGACAAGGCATTTTTAATAGAGATGCCTTTTGATGTGCCTTGTCAATTTGGTGAGAAGGTGAACTCCGTCCCAGAAGGTTTTAAAGTAAGTAGAGCCACAGCATGCTCCTTCGTTCTCTTCACACCTGCACGGCAGTTAAAGAATGAGCCAGCGGCATTACAAGCTGAAATGCCTTTGAAAAATAAGCAAAATGCACAATGACAGTAGAAGGCTAAAAATTCCCAAACAAAAGCCAGGACTGAGTTGATTTGGGCGGGAGGGGGAGTGGACTTGCATTCAATTTCTGACAACAACCTCATTGAAACACTCAACATGGTACAGCATGTCACCCTGCCAACTCACTCCAAAGGCCAAATCTCAGCCTAGACTTTTTTTTTTTTACATCCCCATTATCCATAGCAGGCCTCTCATAGCCCTTTTCTGGACTGACCAGATCACCATCACCCTGCTCAGTGTTAAAACGAGGAAAGCCACATAGTCAGGTCATGTAGAAAAAGGATGTAAGTTTATTCTTCAATTTATATCTTCAGTTCCAGCTTACAGGAAGGTGGACCTCACACGCTGGCTGAGCAGCAAGGCAGAGCCCATTAATGAGAAGGATGTATTATACCAGACAGTAGATTACAACACATCTCCCACTGTCAGAGATAATAGAAAATCCTATGGACACAAGATGAAAAAAACACACAAGCAACACGTCCAACAAGTTTATCAATACCACCCCAAAACAGAATGTTAATCAGGACCCCGAAATCCCTCTGCTCATCCCTCAGGGTAAAATAGCAAAACGTTCATACAACATGCCCTTAACCAACTAGGAAGGACACTAAAATAAAGGTGCAATACACATGCCCCTAGGAATCTTCACAATGGGAATCTTTCGACGCTTGCACAATGGGTGTCTCTCAACCCACCTCGCCTCACACACAGTGCATCTTCACAATGGATATCTTGCAACCCTTACACAATGGGTGTCTCTCACCCTACATCGCATCACAACTAGGCAATTCACAAAAGATATCTCTCAACCCTTACACATCCCCACCCCAGGGAATCCTTGCAAATGGATATCTTTTCAACCCTACACATCGCAACACACCCAGGCCTCAAGAATGCGAGTCTTGAAACCCACATTGCCACACACAAAGGGCATGTTCGCAATGGGTATCTTGCAACCCTTACACAGGACCAACATATCACTCAACAGACAAGGTCACATTTCAGGACTAGAGATACCCAAACAGGGTCTCACCTCTGGACCATGAATCCCCTTAACTATGGTCTCACATAAGGACCAACCTAACCCCCCCGCCCGCTACTGCATTCAAACAAGACCAGGGGTTCTCAATTCCAAGAAACGTTTGGGCGCACATAACATGCCCCAGGAAAATTTGGCGTACCACACAAGCTCCGACACAACAGCTCAGCATAAGTATTTTAAAAGCATAAACAACGTTGCATAGCACATGTAACAAATCCAGAGTAGCATTACACATTACAAAATAATTACAGCATCTCAAAATACACTCAGCCGTCATTTTAACATAGCACACAACAGCATACAATATCCACATAGGCAGCAACTCCTAATGGCAATCTAATGTTTTGAACACCAGTGAGCAGTTTCTCACCCAAAATTCCCCTAAAATCCCTGGAAACTGGAGAGATAAACTGGTATCGCAGTACACTGTGTGGTAAATCTATTTTTCCCTCAGTAACACGTAGAGTCTTGCACTTCCCACAAAGTGCTTGGTAATCAGCTTCCGACTATCCCTTAGAGTGCACACAAGCCTCAAACTTTGCAGACCTAGAATGTCTCAAATATACATGAGCTCCCTGGTACCCCCACACAGCAATAGAATACATCCGCTCCGTATTCTACTCTTGGCGCTACTTGGTTTCCTTCAACATGCTGTCTCACAGCCAAGGGCCCGCTGTGTTCCCCGTAGATCAGTGTTCTAGCCTTCAGCCACACGTCACAAGACAGATGGCTGTGGTGTTTCACCTGTGCATACTCCAACTCACGCTCACTTGCTTATGCTCCAACATGCACGTCTTCACCCGATAAGGATAATGACAACTCTCACCGCCTGTGACTTCGCATGACGCCGAGTAGTCCACGCCAGCAGATTCAAATGCCGCATTTGATCTCGGGGACACACTCCGCATAGCATGGCAGCCTCGCGGCCATTGATATAGCGCAGCAAAGGTATAAGGACACACGCAGCCCACCCCAAAGAGGCATGTTAAAGTTCAGTTGGTAGATTGACAAGTAGGACCCACTTTGCGCAGCTTACCAATCTTGTGCTTCCAACACCAGCATTACACCATCTGCTGGCCATTCACTTGCATCGCTTGTAGCATTACCATACTTCACTTGCTGCATTCGGTGTAAAGTAGGGCTGTCAGTTTCATCTTCGACGCGATCCTGATTGCACCATAGTGACATCGCAAAACGGAGCATACAGTTGGTAAACAAAACAGTCCAAAGCACTGTCCTTCAAAACAAATGCTTAAGGTTCCTTTAAAGTTGGCACTTCCAGTTCCACTCAAGTTCAGTGCAGCAAGTTTACTTAAATGTAGTAGGTTTCTCTGAGATAAAAGCTGTGGTACACGTAGTTTGATGCAGCCGCAATTTCAATCAGAAGCATACCTGTACAAATGTCCTGGACTGCAGGCTATCTGATGAAAATGGGCACCGGTGAGGCTACCAGGTGCATCAATCTCTTTTCCTTGGTAATCTTAGTTTCATGTGCAGTTCCTCTAGTTACTTCTTAGTATGTTTTAATCTCTCCTGTTCCTGCAATAGCCTTCCCTTCACGCTTGGATCTTTTTCCGCTCGTCGCCAGTGTTAAAACGAAGGAAGCCACGTAGTCAGGTCAAGTAGAAAAAGGATGTACAATTATTCTTCAAGTTATATCTTCAGCAACAGGAAGATGGCAGCTTCCAATGTAATTCCCCAGCAGGAGCAGCCTCCTTGCTGCTCAGCCCATTCATTCCAACTGATTCTTATCCAAGCACAAACACTCTCAGCATTCTAATGACCCCACACGCTGGCTGAGCAGCAAGGCAGAGAACATCAATGGGAGGATACATTATGCCAGTTAGTCGATTACAACACTCAACAAACTTTCAAAGACATTTTTATCAACAACCTGAAGCTCACACTTATCCCTCCACCTTCTTCCTCCACAACAATAGTCATCACCCTTTTAAATAACGCCAGGGTATTTCTGGAAACCCATATGGACACCTACGCTCCAAGTAAAAATCAGAAGTCCAAGTAAAACCTTTCAGTACCCTAAAACTCCAGCAACCTCTGCAACCTCAAATGGTCAATCCACAGGCTGAAGGGGAGAAAAACAGAACCCAAGTGACATCATGCTTCATCGAAGCCCTCCTTTCAGATGCTTTCTCACTCCTACTCACCATGTCCAATGTTTTCCTCACTCAAGATATTGTCATAGAAGCTCTCATGACAAACCTGATCCTCACACTCTTGAAGAAACTTATACCTTGGGATTCTTAATAACTGTTAACTGCATCAATATTTGCCAAAATGCCAACACCACTCAACTTGCCTTGAAAGTCAGTTCTGCTGCAGATGCTCAATGTTTCGAACACTGGCTGTGACTCATCCAGACCTGGATGTTCACACTTATGTAGCTCAACCTGTCTAATTAGAAGTCCTGCTATTCACAAAGAAAACCAAACAACAGCTGGCTAAAATTGGCTCATTGACATGAACCTGAATTCATTTGTACACTGCCAAGTCGTCCCATATTAGGTGTGAGAAGCTCATCCAGGTTATAATGGAATAAAACAATGCAGCAAGTTCCAGAACACAAATAATAAGAGCAGTGCAAAGCACTCCTATTCTCTACTTGTTAAGTAGTGAAAATTGCAGACTCCATTAAGCGCTTCCAAGCTGTCTAATGTTGATGAAATAGCTTGCTCAGCTCATGCTGTTAATTTGCAATACCTTTGTACTCCTGAATGAGAAATCCCAAATTGCAAGTACTGGATTTCAAAGTTAAAGCCACGAATAAATGAGCTACTCTGGCCTGACTTTGAACAGCTTGAGCTCCCTGCTTTTAGTCTCTGGTGCTTCCTTCCCTAGGGTGGTGTTATGTCTGTGCCTCAGTCTCATCGTGACTTCATAATGTTGCTTGACTGTCATACACTTGGGCCTGGCCCAATCTAGCAAACACACATGCCTCATACTTCATATTTACATACATACTGCACGTGAGATAAGTTGCTTGGGAATAGATACATATTTTTGATCTACTACCTTTTCTTTGTAGTCTTCGAAATTAGATATTGCAGAAGTGTTGAACACCATGCTGGTCCAAGACGGGGTTATATCTTTTTCTTCATTTTAGGAAAATCACAGAACCATTCTTCTGATACAAATTAACTGACTTAAAAGAAAGAAATGTGCAATTTAGATCTATAAGAGTTCAGAAGGGGTGGATTCATACTCCCCCATTATAGCTCTTGCATGGTTATGGTAATTCTGTTCACTCACGTCTAAGGAAGTGTCCCATGATGTGCCAAACCTGCAGTATATGTGTTGCTTTGGTGTGATAAAAGTTATCCGCACCATCGGTCTTCCCTTTGGAATAAGGTACTTTAGATACAGAGCTGGAACCCCTAGAGGACAACAAAAGATGAAACTTAGGAAAAGGAGATATACAAGTTTGGCTTGAGCACAGACGCAACGCTAGTTGCTAAATCATGGTAGTCAGTTCATGCTAAGACCATGTACAGGTGTATCCCCCCTCACTGTAGTCAAGGTGGGAAGCTTGATTCCGGTCCAAGGAAGACATGGCTTGGCAGTTCGGGCTGGACTGTTCCCATGAGGCACAGGGTCAGACTCATTTGCATATGGCCATGTCTGAACTGGGGTGGCGGAGTGAGCTAAAGAACAGTGATGGATTAAACCCAGATCAGTTGATCGGGGGTGAGTGTTTGTATTGTCAACGCTCTGTCCATCACCACCTTTGGTTTTTCTTTGTTCGCCCTAAGTTGGCAGGGTATGCTCAGACGTGAGTCCCTTGCTCACTTTGCCGCTGGATTCAAGCAAGCCCGGCTGAAGACGGCTGTAATGCCAGAAACCGGTCCTGGGAAGCTTGATTCCGGTCCAGGGAAGACATGGCTTGGCAGTTCGGGCTGGACTGTTCCCATGAGGCACAGGGTCACACTGATTTGCATATGGCCATGTCTGAACTGGGGTGGCGGAGTGAGCTAAAGAACGGTGATGGATTAAACCCAGATCAGTTGACTGGGGGTGAGTGTTTGTATTGTCAACGCTCCGTCCATCACCACCTTTGGTTTGTCAAGGTGTATCAACCTAGTTTGTAAGATAAACATTTGATATAAAATATGTATTCATTTTCAGTTGAAGAAAAAAGACTGTCTCTTGGACATTGACACATATTTTGGCTTTAAATAATCGTGTTAATCGTATAAACCTTTTTCTACTATGTCAAATAGAATTGGGAGATCAAAATCATCCATGCCGTACTCCACGCAAGTTCCAAACAGACTGAAACAGGTTTTGTTTGAACACAGGTCTTTCATACTCAACACTGTTGATGTTGACATTGTTTTACAGGGGACACATGAGAGATTCGGAGTGTTTGGCTGCCTAGAATGCGGTTTGATCCCTACAGGACCAGATGTTGTCAGAATTGTTTTCTTAAATTTCTTACGACAGTTAAAAAGAAGATAGATTGCAATAAGCAGCTGCTGCCAGTGTTTGACTGGTTTTTACAGTGTAGGTCTTTGCCCTTTGTGTTGGCAGAGTAAAGCACTGGTGTTGTAAAAATCTGATGGACATTTTGTGTCTGAGGGCCAATGACAAAGGGCTGACTAGCTCCAGGCTTTAGAGACAAGCCTATACTGTGCAACTGTGCAGCAAACGATTGAATGTCTCAGTGATGGGTTACAGTCGACCAAACATTGGGGTGTCTTAATAAGTATAGTTTTTAAGTTGTACGTAGCAGTGCATTACCAAGTAAATGTAAAATATAATTGGAAAATGTATTGTTTTTGTATTTTAGGCATATTCGGACAGCGGGGGGAGTCTTTATTGCTGATGAAGTTCAAGTTGGATTTGGAAGAGTGGGCAGGCGCTTTTGGTCCTTTCAACTTCAGGGAGACGATTTTGTACCAGACATTGTCACTGTGGGCAAACCTATTGGGAATGGCCACCCTATGGCTTGTGTTGTAACAACAAAGGAAATCGCAGAGGCTTTTACATCAACAGGAGTGGAATATTTTAACACAGTGAGTAAAGACGCACAGCTTCTTGCTTTAAAAAGGGATGCAATAAGCAAGCCAGAGCACTAGTCGGTTATCCGTGGTGTCACAAATGCTGAAAGCGTGACGCATTAACTACAGCCTAACAGGGAAACATACAAGCCATTATAGTACAAATCTATTTCTCATCATACGACAAATGGAAGACAGTGTAAAGAAAGCACACATTTGAAGTGTAAGTAAGCCAGACAATCCAAATTGTATCCTAATAAAAGAGCATTCATGTAGGGTATGATATGATATACTTGGCATGGCTCCTAGAAGCATTATATACCTATGCATTTCCATCTTATGCTGCATGGAGTGTGGTCAGGCATGTAACTGTGTTTGACCCTGTAGACAGACAACCAATAAACTGCGATTATTTATTCTGTAGTAAGTAAACTCTTTTAGTAGCAGCCACATTAACAATGGCACCGCACGTATGTCACACTCAAGAATATCCAACATCTGCAAGTGTAGTAAAACACTGTGACCTTGATAGTAATGAGCGAATTAGGAAGATCTTGTGTAACTCCAGCCCTCCACAGACCTGCAGAGTAAGTTTGAATGAGATGTGTGTGAGGTTTTCATCCCCATATTCAGTCCAAGCAAAGATGACTATTGCAGGCAACAAAAACGTTTTTGTTCCCCTGGTTGTTCCCCTGGAATTACCTCATGCTGCAAATAGGTACAGCAGCTGTATTGGAACTCTGTGGTACTGCTTCCTTGACTGAATCAGGACAGGTGCTCAGAAAAAAGTGCATTTGAAGCTAAAACTGCTGCCGCTTGAGCTAAACTTGGGGACTTTGGCAATTTTTTAACATTATTTGTTATTATTTATTATATTTGTCTCAAGCATGCCGCATTATTTGAGTTGCTTTTAGGGCCTTGAGGGTGGATTACAGTACACAAGGGATGAGAGGCTACCAGATCATTTTATTTGCAAGCCCCATAGTCTGAGGGGTAATCTGCCTCATTCTGTGTGAAGGAGAAATGGAAGATCTATTCAAAATGGAAATCACAGTGGAGAACGATTGGCAGGGCAATCAGAATTGGTGGCTTTTCACATTTGAATAAGATGTCTGCAGTCTGCATATTAGGGTGCAGTGAGAGACTGTGTTGAATGCTGCTGAGAGGTCGAGGAGGATGAGGGCCACTGTTTCTCCTTTATCCAGTAGGGTGCGGATGTCGTCTGTTGCGGCTAGGAGGGCGGTTTCCATACTGTGTTTTTTTCTCAAGCCAGATTGAGAGGAGTGGAGGATGTTGTGCTCTTTGATGAATGTGGCGAGTTAGCTGTTAGTGGCTTTCTCAATGACTTTGGTGAATGTGGCCAGTTGGCTGTTAGTGGCTTTCTCAATGACTTTTGCTGGGAATGGGAGCAGGGAGATGGCTCTATAGTTTTGGAAGTTGGTGGGATCTGCCGAGGGTTTCTTCAGGAGGGGGTTGACCTCGGCATATTTCCAGTTGTCGGGGAACGAGACAGTTGCTAGGGAGCAATTGATGGTGTGGCAGAGCATGGGTGCGATGGTGTCGGTGGCTCTGGTGGGGGGCAAGGGTCCGTGGGGGCCCTGGAGTGGATTGACTTCATTGTCTTCAGTGTGTCTTCGGTGGTGAGGGCTGTCCAGTTGTAAATCGCTGTCTTCAGGGTGTCGAGGTGTGGTTGGTGAGGGTTCAGTGTGTTGGTTGTCTTTGTCGAAGTTGTTGTAGATGCTTTTGATTTTGTGGTGGAAAAAGGTGCTGAGTTTGTTGCAGAGGTCTTGTGAGGGAGGGATGCCAGTAGATTCGTTGGTGGGTTGGGCAAACTCCTTGATGATGTTGAAGAGTTCTTTGCTGTTGTGTGCGTGTGTGGAGATTCTGTCTTCAATCGCTTTTTTCCTAGTTTCTCTGACGAGTTGGTGGTGGGTGTTGGTGGCGGCTCTTTAGGTATTGTGGGCTTCTGTGGATTTGGTGTTCTTCCAGGCCTTTTCGAGGTGGCGGCAAGTGCGTCTGAATTCTCAAAGTTCGGTGGCTTTCTTGGCGTGGGTATTGTTGTCTTTCTTGAGGGGGCCTATGGTGTTGGCACTGTCGGAGATCCATCTGTGCAGCGTTCGGGCTGCGGTGTTGGGGTCATCGTTTTCCGTGATGGTTGGGGTGGAGTTGCTGAGTGAGGAGGTGAGCTGATAGTCTGTGATTTTGGTCCAGTTTCTTCGTGGGAGCAGGTGCTGGTCTTTTTGGATGGTGGGTGATCTGAAGGTGAAGTGGACGCATCGATGGTCAGTCCATGGGAGTTCGGTGGTTTGGCTGAAGGTGATGGAGTTTCCTGTAGTGAAGAGGGGGTCGAGGGTGTGTCCTGCTGAGTGTGTGGGCTCAGTCACGATCTGGCAGAGTCCAATGTTGTGGAGCTTGTGGTATTCAGGTCCAGTTGGTTGTCGAGGTGGAATTTGAGGTCTCCCAGAAGGGTGTCGTTGGTGGATGCGATGGTCTGCGGGGAGATGATGTCTGTGATGGAGTTTGCAAAAGGTCCGCGGGGTCCAGGGGGTAGGTAGATGAGGGTTCCTTGGAGGGTGGTGGTAGGGCTGGCCAGTATCTTGAGGTGAAGGTGTTCCATCAGGTCTGTGGGCTCATCGGGGAGTGTGCTCAGGTGGAGGGTGGATTTGTGGACGATGGCGATTCCTCCTCCCAGGCAGATGCGGCGGTCCTTCCTGGAGATACTGTATCCTTGGGTAATGGCGATGTCTGGTCCCGAGGTGGTGTTGGTCCAGGTTTCGATGAAGAACCCTACGTCTAGGGTGGTGCTATTGAGGAGATCCCAGATTTTGGTGGCGTGTTTGTGGAGTGATCGGACATTGAGGAGGATGCATTGCAGGGTCACGGAGGGCTGGACAGCTAGGAGTCTGCAGCGGGGAGGGGAACTGGAACAGGCTGGTCGCGCTGGGGAGAGGGGCCGCGGGGGCAGCAGCAGTGGGAAAAGGAGGCCAAAAGAGCGAGAAAGAGTGAAATATAGAGAAAAAGTGAAAAAGAATAAAGGGTGAAACGGAGCAGAATGCAGAGAAAAAGAGAAGAAAGAGTGAAGGGTCAAGAGGTTAAAGGGTGAAACAGCGCAGAAAAGGAGAAAAGAAGGGGGCAGAAAGTAGAGTGAGAGAAGGAGTCAGGGGTCCACTTGACCACCAGGGATGAGGCTCAGGTGTAACCTGAGGGTGGAGGAGGGCCTTGAACACCAGCACTGCAGGAGTGCAGGGGCTCACAGAGGGCCTCACTTAGTGGTGGAGCTGCGGGGGTGGGAGAGCAGTCTTACTGACAGTGAGTCAGTGGTCTTGAGAGGGTGGAGGGAGATGCGAGGGACTGTTTACCTTTTTATAACTGCAAACTAGTGAAACACTGCACTGTTAACCAGCTCTAAGCTAATCTGCGTATGTGACTTGTACACAGAGACTCACAGAGGACTCATGCAGAAAATGCAGGGTCCATAATATTACAATGAATGCTAACCTAGAACTTAAGGACTTGTTTGGTACTTTGTCAGTAGTAAGTCACAGGGTAGCAGAGCAGGGAACTAACCAAACTATCAAACTGTGAAAATTCTGAAACAGCAAATTGGGGAACTGAAGTACTTCATGGGCACCTGTCATTGCTTGGTGGTTTAAAAACAAAATTTAGGAGCTGCACAAAGCAAGAAATGAAGCTAAACAAGCACAGAAGCTGCTTTCACAGGCTGACTCAATTGTCATAGCTACCGAAGAGAGTACAATAAAGAACAGTCAATTCAGATGTATGTTGGCCAGGGAAATTATTGCCACTGGCAGAAAAGACTGATAAGCAAACAAGGCAACTTCATATATCTCCATGCCACCAATACTGATTGTCATAAAGAATGGTACAAAGTACGGGATAAACACTGCACAGTCCTCTTGAAGACAGTCTCTTGCTAGACACACTCCCTAAAAGCCTATTCAGCACATCTGTCGGAAATGCCCTCCTTTCCTCAATCTGGCCCTTAAACATTAGAAGTATGTATGTATGTATATGGTACTTCTGTGACCTGAACATAGCCAAAAAGTAGTGGAGCTCTGTACATGGTTAAAGAAAAGCATAAAGGCAATGAGTAATCAATCAATCAAGTGGATTTACTAATCACCGTATAGGGTAGCCAAGCGCTTAGGGATTATGATGGTTTAGGTTACTCAGTCGTACAGCCCGGTCTTCAGTGCTCTCCAGTTTTCCAATAGAGAGGTGAATGCCTGTACCTGCAGAGGGAGGTCTTTCCAGCTTTTCGCCACTAGGTAGGAGAACTTCCTCTGATGCTTCGGTGGATGTGGGGGGTGCATAGTTGTCTGGTAGGGTGTTAGAAGTTCAGGCGATGGTTGATGTAGGCTGGTCCTTGGTTGTGCAGTACTTTGTAGGTATGGATTATCAGCTTGAATTGACATCTCTTCTGTTTGGGGATCGAGGGGAGTTTTCTGAGGTGTCAGTGATGTGTCTGGGGAGGTCGAGGATGAATCTGGCAGAGGAGTTCTGCATGCTCTGGAGTCTCTGCAGAAGGTGTGTGGTGATCCCAGCATATGGTGCGTTGCTGTAGTCTAATTGGCGGGTGATTAATTATGGCCTGAGTGACGTTACACCTAGTTTTCAGGAGGACCCATTTGAAGACTTTGTAGCATGTCAAGTGTACAAAATCAGGCAGACAGGACTGCGTTCATCTGAGACCTAATGGTCAGTTTGCTGTCCAGGATTATGTTGAGGTTTCTTGCATGGTTGTTCGGTTTGGGTGAAGGTCCGAGTTCCGAAGACCACTAGGAGTCTTTCCAAAGGGTGTTTTGTTTTGTTGCTGAAGATCAGCACTTTCTTTTGTCAATGTTGAGCTTCAGGCAGTTGTCCTTCATCCAGTAATAGCTCGGTTGTGGATGGTTAATGCATTTGGCTTTAGTGTTTATTTATTTATAAAGTTGTTTAAAGAGTTGAGTCTTCAACTCTTTCCCTAATTAGAACAGCATTGTTGCAGTCTTGATGGATAAAGGGATGTTCCAAATCCTAGATGCATAGAAAGAAAAGGCCTGCTGCCTTTTTCTTTCTTATTTTTCTTTTTTTACACTTCTTAGTCTGCACTTTGATGGTGCACAGATGTGCAGAGAACGATCAGAAACGAGAAGCTTGTCTGCAATATAAAGGAGGATCCGGATCATAATGGCTTTAAAAATTATGTAGCAGGTCTTGAAGGTGTGACTGGCAAGGGGACCCAATGGAGATCCATCAGGAGAAGGTTATGTTGTCATATTTCTTCAGGCCTTGAAGGAAATGGCTGTGGCAAATAGGGTGCTCTTAAGGGGTGCCAATGTGGATTCAGGGAGTCTATAGAGTAGGGCATTACTACTATCCAGAGACTAAGAGGGCTTGAACAGCTGTTCTCATGTCAATTTCTTTTAGAAACTATTTGACTTTATTTAGAAGAGAGAGCTGTTACTAGACCGTCTTTGTTTTTTGGGCAACATGTTCTTTGAGGGTTAGTTTGGGTAAATCCAAGTGACATGGCATTCAGTGAAAGTTGACGTTTGAAGGCATCATGGTTCATTTCATTGAGCCAGGTTTGTACTGTATCTTGTTTGTTGTTCCTGGCAAATATCCAATTCTGGATGATGTGCAAGCAGTGTTTGAGTCGTTGAATGTCTGAAGCAATAGAGATGTTCAAGTAGAATTCTATATCAACCATATTGGTCATATTGATGATTGTGTTATTTGTGAATAGAGCACAAAGTGACACAGTGTAAAGGTTGAAGATAACAGGATACCACATGGAAGTGCAGAAGCTGACTCCATAGTGCTCGGTAACTTAGTGTGGCATGACTTATGAGATGTAGTTTATGACTGAATGTTGTCTAGCTTCACAATATTAGGAACTTTTAAAAGTGCAGCAGTAGTTCCAGACATTATGGTCTTAAGTAAAGTGGCCCAATGCACTTTGGGAGTTTTGGGGATTTTTTATCTTTTGCAAGCCAGATCGTAGAGTCTGCAAATGAAGGCTTTTAATTGAGGGATTCCCATAACTTATCAGTTCTATTTATTTTAAACTCTTGTAATTAATAATTGTATTTGGTTTTTCAAACATCAAAGTAAGTGAAAATAGTGTTGGACAAAGGACAGAGAATGCGCAGACAGAGGGCCCCATACTTAGTGAGAGATGGAGAGCACACCATTTAATTTCTGCCCGTGGTGCAACCATAAAATTGCACAAAGGGACAGCTTCCAGGTGTGCAAGCTGTGGAGCTTGCCCAGAGTGCAAACCAAAAACTCTGAAGGGACAAGAAAAACAAAGGCAGGCACACTACGCCATGTAGGGGCAGAAGGAAACAACCTCCAACAGAGATCTTGAAATATCTAGCGAAGAAGAGGATAACTCCATCGAAGAAGAGGAAGGAGAGGCTCTGACGCCAAAAGAGTCATCATCGATCTCAAGACTCAAGAGACCGAAGGATATGCGAACACAAGTATTGCCAAAAACGATGGTAGTAGTCAAGCCGAAAGCTTCAGACTCTGGCCCACATAAGACTGCATTGGCACCTAAAATCTTAAAGAACAAAGGCAAATTGAAACAAAAAGAATTTCTTGGGTTCCATACAAAGAATACAGCAGGTGGAAGAGACTCAGAGAAGACATTGGCCTTGAAAGATGATTGAGGTTGAGAAAAAGACAAGAAGATCGCAGCTCTGTCAACAACAGATGAAAATTTGATACCAAAAAGTAGAGGTGTTACTGCAATCGACACTGAAGAGCGCACCCTCAAAGTAGACCACAAGAAAAGATGTCTCGAAGCCTAAATAGCCGCACTCCTTCAAAAGAAGAAGGAATTCAACGCCTCCCTTTAGGGATTTTGAATACCATCGAAACTTTTGATGGAGACCACGCAGGAGGACAATGACTTGGGGTAACTGCAACCCCCGTTGACACCAGAGCATCAAAAAGAGCTCTTCTATGAGGAGGAGGACCCAGAGGTACAGGGCCTGCACTAGGTCATCGAGGGATCGGAGGGTGTCGAAAAACATTGACATGACCTCTAGGCAGATTAACCTGAGGGAGCTGGAGACACTTATCCGTCAAGGATATTGCCCCCGGATGACATTTCTAAGTAGAAGCAGCTGGTTTAGAAGGTAGCAGAGAGGTACGTGGTCCAACTGGATGAAGAGAAGTCAGAGACATGCTTCCTACTAGAGACACTACTGCCATCACAGAATATAAGTCCATTCCTTCCGATGCTCCTATGCATCCTGGACCAGGGAGAGAGCATTTAAAGAGCCAGCAACCAGTAGGTTATTGATACCCCGGGTCAAGGAAAAATACAAGCATTCCTCTGCAAAAACAGGAAATACAGAAGGTGCCCTTAAAAGAGAACAGTCAAGGAATCTACTCCACTTACTACCTTATACCAGAACCAGACAAGTCACTACGACTCATATTAGACCTACGCTTCCTAAATAATTTCATAAGAACGAAAAGGTTCAAAATGAGAACTGTACCGGAGGTTATCCCTCAACTCCAGCATGTCTTCCTGCAAATGCCATTAAATCAGAGACACAAGAAATTCACTTACTTCATAATAGACAAAACACAAAAACAATTCAGAGTGCTACCCATTGGCATAAAATCAGCCCCCAGAGTGTTCACAAAGTGCCTAGTGGCTGTGGCTGTGCCCCTGAGAAGAAAGGGAATACATGTGTACCCCTACTTAGTGCGTACATTTTTAGGAATGATGGCTTTCTGCATACCCCTAGTACCACATGCGAGACTACACATGAGACTGATCAACGAATGGATCCAAATCCTGTGGTCACAGGCGACGGGGAGCTGGGAGGAGCTAGTGGTTGTCACTCAAAGAGTGCAGGATGAAATGAAGTGATGGAACAGGGCAAATATAATGGCAGAAAGACGCTTTATGACGCCATCCCCAACAGTGACAATCATCACAGACTCCTCACATATGGCTTGGGGAGCTCATATGGAGAAACTTAAGATTAGGGATGCATGAAAGCCACAGGAATCAATACAACAGTCGGGAGAGGAGTTGGCCTAACGGCAAGAGCAGTCGACCTCTAATCTGGGAAACCGGGTTCGAGGCTCGACAAAGACCCACAACATCCTGTGATTCTGGGCAAATCACTTAATCTCCTGAGCCTAACAAAAATAAATGTGTCCTCATGTACGAAACTGGTGCTTGTGTAAAGCACTCTGATACCTTCAGGTCAAGTTTGCGTTATATAAAACTCCATTAAAGGGGGCGTGGCTTGCAGCCGAGTGGAATGGCCGCACTGTGAGGCGGCTCCTCGGCCCTCGTTGTTTTTACAGACATAGATCCTATTGCCTGTTCTCCAATTGTGCCCCTATACTTGGGAGAACCGCTCCACTGGCCATCGGAGCTCCCTCGTCGCCTCCCTGCTTGCCTCCGGATCCCTGCTCGCCGCAATTGGCTTCCGAGGCCCGGCTATCCTTTCGACCCAAGATGGCGGCCGCAACTTGTGGCTGACTTGCGTCAGACTCCGAGGCCGCTGTACCAGCCTAGCTGCCTCTGCTGCTGTTCCTTAGCCCAGTCGGGGCTTCGGGAGGCGAGTGCCCACCACTTCAGGCTGGCCCCATCCTGCTGGGCCCCACCTGCGCCGGCTACATAGACCGAGATTGGGCCCCCCCTGACGCCCGGCGGCCACTTCTACGCGAGTCCCCGGCTTTGGGCCTGCTGCCGGGGACCACCATCCTGCAACCCTGCCCACCGGCTTCGCCTGTGCGACCTGCGCCCTGCTGTGCCGCCCAGGTGGACTGTGTCCTGCTGCCTGGCCCTACTGCTGTGCCGAGCGGGACCTCTGGGCACACACTGAGGCCACCCTGCATGCATGGGCTCGGAGCGGGGCCTAGCTCAGAAACGCGGAGGGCAGTGTCCACCCCTCTACCTCAGCAACCTATCACGATCCGCCTGTGCCCACCCAAGCTCCTCGAACCTGCTGCACCTGAGGAGGCCCGCACTGTGATGGGCCCTGCCCCCCCTTATACCGAGGGTACCAAGGGGACATGGCTAACCTAGCCAAGATGGCGGACGGGCTCCCTTAGAGCTCCGGTCAGCTGCCCGTCGCACCGATGATGAAAACCACCACCGCGCAATTCTAACAGCTCCGGCTGCTGTGGGTGACTCCCGGGACTGCCCGGGGGGCCTCGGAGAGGCGCGGCGTGTCCGGGGTGTACCCGCGCCGGCCCCTGACGACCTCGGCAGATCCTCCCCTGAAATGGCGGCGCCCAGGGACTGATGCGAGAGGTCCCGAGTGACTGGAGCGGTCCCAACCAATGCCGGGCTCAGGAGCGCCCAACACACCTCACCGGTAAGCAGTGGCACCCGGAGCGCGCTACCAAACGCAGAGCGCAGCGGAATCCAGGAAAGAGCTGTGAGCCCCGGACTAACGGCGGACGCGCGGCGCTCTGAGCACCGAGTGCGCTTCCTCTGATGCGGGTAACCTAGACGGGTACTACACCTGGTGACCCACCACGGCAAACACTCGTGGGGACCGGCGCGGACCCGACCGATTGACGCTGGACACCGGGGAAACTGCCCGCGGATGACCCCGAGAAGTCCCCAATCCAAGATGGCGCCACCGGGGCGATTTTCATGAGGGAGAAGTACGAAGACTCCTGAGTCCTAACTCCGATGCCCAGGAGCCAGCGCCCCTGAATGCCGCCTGGGAACCACGCGACGGAGAGTATCAGGGAGCAATGACACGTGCGTTCCTGAGGTGAGCTCCGATGCCCGACTCGGGCCTCCAGTGACAGACCCGAGGTCCTCTAGGAAACACTGACTCACGGTGGCTGCACTCAGCGGGTGACCACGGCGGTGCGGACGGGGAGAGGCCGCGGGGAGAGTCTGCGCGGAGAGCCTTCCACCTCCCCTACCGAGGACGTACCACAGACCACCTGCAGCCAAACGCCTGGAAGATCAACACTAGACGGTGGAGACCCCGGAGACCCGGTTTGCACAATGTTGCTACAGAAAGGGGTCTGAACCACATCTAGCAGGCCGGATCGGACCGGCGGGTCACCCGCAACACCCATGGGGCGATCACAGCGGGCAGTGCCCGTGACGCCAGCGCCAGTTCAGAGAAGATCACCTTCCCCGGGCCCCTCACGCGGATCGAAGACCGGAGGTCCTTCACAGGAATCTGACATGTCCACGAAACTAGACAAAGTCCTGGCGGCCATCGAGCACTCACGAGTCTCCATGGAAACTAAATTTGGGGAACTGGCCTCGGACATCACCCTGCTACGCGACGACCATAGGAAGCTGGCGGATAAGGTGAAGCAAGAAAGCCACACGCTCCAAGAACTGAAGCCTCAGGTCCAGCTCAATCAAAAAGCCATCAAGGACCTACAAAAGAAGGTCACTTTTCTTGAACGCAAGACGGACGACTTAGAAGGACGCTCTCGCCGGAGCAACATACGTCTGATCAATCTACCGGAGGGAGTGGAGAAGGAAGACCCTATCAGATTTATAGAGACCTGGATAACAACGTTCACCCGGACCCAAGATCTAACGCCGTTCTTCTCAGTAGAAAGGGCACACAGAGTCCCGACTGGACGACCTCGAGCTGGCTTCCCGCCCAGACCATTCCTTCTGAAGCTGCTGCACTATCAGGACTGGGACACGATTCTGCGGGCGGCCAGGCAAGCGAAAGTCCTCAGGGTGGAAGACAAGAATGTGATGGTGTTCCCGGACTATTCTCAGGCAGTGCAACGCCAACGCGCTACATTCTTGGCAGTAAAGCAAGCCCTGCGACGCCATAAGATTCAGTATGCCCTCCTGTTCCCGGCCCGCCTCAAAATCATCTATGAAGATACAACACACTTCTTCACGGACCCCGAGGAGGCAAGGCACTGGTTGGATCACCGCAGTCAACCCCGATCAGACCGCGAGGATACGCCGTCGAGCTCTGCGTCCAACAAACGACGACGACTCCGAGCCAGGAAGGTCACTCTCACACAGATGAACCGACCACCGTCGCCCAGCGCCAAGCGTGTCCCGGACCTGGAACAAATCATAGCAGACCGGCGGAAAGCCATTCAAGCAGCGACGGAGGTCGGGCAACTAGACGCTGGGCAGGAGATGGATCGAGGCCCCCACATCTTCACATCCGAAGATGAGGGCCAGAGCGACGTCCGCACCTCCAGAGATGGTTCCGCCTCACCGCCGCTGGTGACTCCGCAGACGGCGGATACACTCATCTGATAGCGACTGATGCATTCAGCGGTAAGATTGAGCTGATGGCGCAGCCTACCGACGGGGGACGCCGGGAAGACACGCCTAAGGTATGGGTGGTAACATACACACACGCTGAGACACAATGCTGCGGGTGGCCTTGACCCGAGATCAGGGTTCCACCGCTTCAGCACCCCCTCACACCAAACGAACTAGAGACAGTACGAGATGTACAGTTTGGGCTCATCATGCCTTGCAATGGGCCCCTTCAGTTGTGACTGTTTCCCATATGTTGTTTCCATGTTACGCCCTTTCCCTTCTAACCCTGATACCTACACGGGAGATGGTACTCTGGTCACGGCGCTACTACATATGGAGGGAGGTCACACGAGCGAGAATGATCCTGGGTATAACCGAGAGGTGAGGAATGCACCGACTAACACGATAGACATCCTCACATGACGAAACCCTCTAACTCAGACTTTACCTTTATCACACTGAACGTCAGGGGGTTACACACAGCAAGCAAACGATATGCAGTCTATGCCTATCTAAAGAGACAGCAGGCGCATATAGCTCTCCTCCAAGAGACTCACTTGACGACGGCAGAAGTCAGCAAGCTGCAGAGGAAATGGAGGGGTATGATCTGTGCCACAGGGTACTCCGCATTTGCCAGGGGCACACTTATATGGGTCAGGCCGGGAGTCCCCTTCCGAGAACAATCCAGGGTGGTGGATAAGGAGGGACGCTATGCATTACTGGAAGGACAACTGGATGGACAGTCTATCCTGATAGGCAGTATCTATGCCCCAAATGTGGAACAGAACGCCTTTTGGTCTCGCCTCACGAACACACTGGCACATCACACTCACACCCCTTGGCTACTAGGGGGGGATTATAACAGTGTCTTAGACACGACCCTCGACCGGTCCCGCCCCCCGCCACCACGGTCACCAATCTATAGACAGACGGAACTCTTCAATGAGTGGGTTCAACACTGGACACTGACGGACACGTGGAGAGCACTGAACCCCACAACGAAACTGTACTCGTTTCACTCCATTCCACACGATCTTCGAGTGAGACTTGACCGATTTCTATGCTCACCTGCTATACACGCCAAAGCCAAACACACAGACTATCTAGGCAGAGTGCTATCAGATCATGACGCCCATGTCCTGACCCTCCGATGGAAACCGCCCCACCCCCCAGTACCGACCTGGAAGCTCCCTCGGGAGTGCCTCACAGACCCGGCATTCACACATGATCACGGGGAACACCTGCAGGAACACTTCAGACTCAATGCGGGCTCGGCGTCCTCTAGTCTCGTTGAGTGGGATGCGCACAAAGTAGTGGCGAGGGGACACTGCATTCAGCAAGTGTTAGGAGTGCGAAAGGTGCTAGAAGGCGCATTGCACACCACAGAACAGGAACTAGCAGCCATGTTGCAAGCAGATGACCGCGGCGAGGTGACCCAGCTACAAATAGCAGAGGCTAAGACAAAATACGCCGAGACATTGCGGGACCTGCGAAAATACAATTTCAGGAAATATGCCAGTAGGGTACACCGGGAGGGCAACAGGGGTGGCACGCTCTTAGCATGGTTGGCTCGGCAAGACCCCGACTTGAAACCTATCACGGAAATTACAGACCAAGCCGGTCACCTCCAGACTTCCCAGGTAGCGATCATGCAGGTTTTCTACACATATTACTCGCACATATATCAACTTCCAGCCAAGATGACGCCCTCATGGTGTCCAACTTCCTACTTCCTTTACCAATCCCCCAGGTCTCGCCAGTGCTCCGAAAGGACCTAGACAGAAAATTAACGCAGACCGAGATTAAGGCAGCGATAGGGACGCTTGCTAGGAACAAGGCCCCAGGCATGGACGGCTTCCCCCTCGAGTATTACCAGTCGTTTGTAACTCATCTCGCCCCGCGCCTAACGACTATGTTTGAAGACGCATTCAAGACGGGAATCCTCCCACGCTCCCTCAGGGAATCAATAATAGTGTCGTTCCTAAAACCACACAGGGACCCCCAACTTCCATCGTCCTACAGGCCGATCACATTACTTAACTCAGACTGTAAAATCCTGGGGAAACTGTTAGCGACAAGATATGCCCAAGTCGTACCCCAACTGGTCCACCCCGACCAAAACGGATTCGTACCAAACCGCAACACATCTCAAAATCTCCATAGACTCTTCCACGTCCAAGACATGACCCGAACCCAGCTCCCGAATGCAGCTTGCCTCATACTAGACCTCGAGAAGGCATTCGACACCCTCCTATGGCCATATTTGTTCGCAGTCATCACCAAGAACAACTTTGGCTCCCGCCTCATCGCTTACACTAAGCTCCTGTACACACAACTTAGGTCCAGGGTCCGGATCGGCACCTATATCTCCCCGGAATTCACCGTAAGCAGAGGAACTAGACAAGGATGCCCGTTGTCGCCCCTCTTGTTTGCTCTGGCGGTTGAACCTTTGGCGATACGCCTGAGACGAGAGGGTGTAGACTGGGGTATCCCCCTAGCGCATATGTGGCACTGCGTATCTTTATACGCAGACGACCTCCTGATCTATGTTAGGGATGCCACGAGCGACCTGACGTGCATCTGGAGAACGTTAGAGGAGTTTGGGACAGTGTCAGGCCTAAGGGTCAACTGGGGGAAATCATCCATATACCCGTTGAGCCCCCATATGGCCCCCTTCGAAATCCGAATGGGTACTCAATCACTCACCTGGAACGCCGGCGCTCCCCGATACCTGGGAATACGGCTGTACCACACCCCGGAGGACTTATACACAGGGAGTCATCGTAGGACAC
Source organism: Lissotriton helveticus (assembly GCF_964261635.1). NCBI lineage: Eukaryota > Metazoa > Chordata > Amphibia > Caudata > Salamandridae > Lissotriton > Lissotriton helveticus. The sequence continues at coordinate 825,360,885 of NC_136068.1, read as the reverse complement.
TAGCTGGTCTTCGATCAGCGGTCAACTTCTGGAAGACACTCCCACTGGCGCCCATAGGCCGAGTGGCACTGGCAAAAATGATCATGCTCCCCCGCCTGCTATATAGCTTCGCGAATCTCCCAGTGATCCCACCTCGATCATTCTTCGGAGAACTGAACACTCTTCTGATAGACCTGATATGGGGAGGGGGTCGAAAACGAGTGGCGCTCACCACACTCTACCTACCTACCACGGAAGGGGGACTGGGAGCGCCGGCCTTTGAGGCATACTTTCTAGCGGCCCAGCTCCAGTGGCTGTCCTACTGGACGGCGGGACGCCACACAGGAGAGACCAACACAACTACTGGTCCTCTCTCGCAGGCCGCGATCGTCAGACTCTTGTTACCGGGCACTAAACCCCTGCGGACTCGTCCCCTGCAGGTGTCCGTTGCCCGAACGTGCATGATGCGGATACACCGCATGTCCAAAACGCAACCACCGTATTCGCCTTTGCTGCCACTGGTGGGTCTCCCTCGCAGAGAATCATATTACTCCCCGGGCGCGCTTCGAGTTTGGACAGAACTGGAGGTCACGGAGATCGGGTCTCTGTTCGACGACGGGCAGTTGCTGACGTTTGAGCAGCTGATGGACCGTTATGGCATACCCCCTGGACAGTTTTTGCTACATAGGCAATTACTGGATAGCAGCGGTACGCACTGGAACCTAGGGGCCGGCGAACCAGCGACACATCCAGTGATTCATACGATCCTACACATGGGGGTAGGGAGACACTTAGTAACATGGCTCTACAGGGCGGTGCGCTCGTTAATCCTCCCATCCCTCCAGTCTCTACGCGAGAAGTGGGAGACGGAATTCGTCAGAGTGGTCCATGACGGGGAATGGAGGTCAGCCCTGGAATATCCCAAAAAAGTCTCCAGGAACGCAAGGTTCCGCAACATACAATTCAACGTCCTCCACAGGGCCTATCTTACACCGGGCCGCCTCCGACGATTCTTCCCGGACACTCACTTTGAATGTCCCCGATGTCGAACCCCGGGTGCAGACTTCAAGCACATGTTTTGGGATTGCCCCACTCTCCGCCAGTACTGGGACACGATCCACCGAACCTTAGAAGAGGCCACGACCATTGCCACCATGAACACATGGGAGGCATGCGCATTTGGAATTTTCTGCAAACGGAAAACTGAGAAAACACAATACAGATTCCTATCACTAGCAATCCTCTTGGCAAAACGCGGTATCGCCATGCACTGGAGAGCCCCTGCGGGACCGCCGGAGGCAGCATGGGTAGGTGCGGTACTTAAATGGGGTAAGGCAGAGGAGGAGATACTACGGGAGGAGGAGGTACGGGGACATCGCAAACATCCCATATCCCAGGAGTGGGCCCAACTACTATACACCTTCACACAGACGACACGCCCTCAGGAGTCCCCTACTGCCACACAATCCCAGACACGACCGACGATGCCGGCCCCCATGCCTCCATAAACATATCATGGAGTCTACACACCAGTTGTGAGTGACCACGAGCGCTGGCCCTCCGAAACCCAGACACAATCCACCGACGCTCGCTATAGACCTATACCTCACGACTTGAAAATATACATATTGTGCTTGGACGCAGTGACCTAGAAACCCCCCCCTCCCGTCCTTCCCTCACTCCCACCCCCAAGTTCATCAGTTCACCCCCATAGTTTCTGGGAAAGAAGGCAAGCTTGAACTAGACAGAATGCTACTAGTACATATTACTAGCTGATTGACTTCACACATAGAGACACCACGATGTCACATGTTACCACGTCTCACACCCACATTCCTGATACCCAAAGCGTCACCCCCACAGTACCTGACACGACATGAGCTCATCCCCCTACGGGTGCAGTCGATAGTCTAGCATGTTCAGGATGGTCCCGCTTATGGAGGATGCAGACGTTATGGTGGGAAGCCAAGTGATACGTGCCACCGAGGCACACAGATAAGGACAACAGATTGACAATGACCCTGAACTGTGAAATGCCTAACAGGATCCGTAGTTCTAATTGTATCTATATGACTTCAATTTTTTGTAATGCTAGTTTAACCTTGTATGAACACTGTCGTATTATTCATGTAAATGCAACCTAAAACCCAATAAACAAATTCAAACAAAAAAAAAATCTAATGGAAAACTCCATTAAAAAAAAAGACGGTGTTCCTAGCCTTAAAAGCCATTCAGAAGCAAATATGGAATGAATCAATAGATATTGAAACAGACAATACAACAACGGTGTGCTATATGTGCTAACAAGCAGGCGGGAACACAATCCTTCCCCTTTCAAAACAGGTGATATAGAAATAGGCCATCCAGATATAGTTAACCATAACAGTGATACATCTACCAGGAGTAAACAACATAGAAGCAGACAAACTGAGCAAACAAGCATCCACCTCAGATAAGTGGGAGCTGAAGGAGACAGTGATAGAGAAAGTGTTCAAAAGGTGGGGAAAACCAGAAATAGACCTGTTCCATCACCAGAATATGCAAAATGCCAATACTTCGCATCTAGACACCCATACCCCCACCCCTGAGAATGTGCTGTCGATATACTGGTCAGGGTAATTGGTTTACACTTTTCCCCCCAATCCTACCACTCTCAATGGTGATATAAAAATAGAGGCAGTCGTGGATGACGCTCATGTTCATGGCCCCGGAGCAGGCAAGACAAGCTTGGAAAGCGGATCTGATAGAGATGGTACACTACGTAAGAAACTGCCAATACCACAAGCCCTGCTTTCCATGCAAGGAGGGAAGGTTCTTCACCCAGAACCAAACGCATTGAGTCTAATAGCATGGCTCCTGAGGAAATAGAATTTGGTTACCTCGGACTGTCAGGGAAGCAAGAAAATAAACAACTAGGAAATGTTACTCTGCCAAATTGGAAAGATACACACAATGGATCCAGAGATCTGGTATGTATCATAAGCAGACATGTGACATCACGGTCATCTGATTTCTTACACATCTGCTAGGGGAAAAACGAACTTACAAGTCATTAAAAGTACATCTAGCAGCGATAATAGTCTACACAAAGGAATGCACAGGCTTCACAGCCCCAGTGATCAAAAGGTTTCTGGATTGGGCAAAATGAATGGCGCAACCAAGAAGTGCGCCTACGAACGCATGCCATTTAATATGGTACTGACACAATTGATGAAAGAACCAGTGGAACCCCTCCACAAGTCCACCTTGAAATTCATCACACTAAAAACTGTGTTCCTAATTGCCATGAAGCCGCTCTGTAGATTAAGCAAACTGCAAGCACTCACCATACAGGAACCATATATGGAAATACACAAGGAAAAAATCATCATGAGAACCGACCCACGCTTCCTCGCGAAGGTAATCTTCCACTTTCATATAAACCAGGCTATTTAAATATGGAGTTTTTTTCCAAGAGTTAAATCCTCCGTGAGAAAGAACATTACACGCACTGGACGCCATGAGCGCGATAATGTAATACATGGCGAAAACAAAGGCAATCAGGAAGGGGAAACAACTCTTTGTGTCATTCACAGACAATAGCAAAGGAGAACACCATCGCAAGGTGGATAACTGAGACAATTCAAATGTGTCTCAAGAGAGAGCGGGCATACAGCTAGAGACATAACTACGACCACATTCGACAAGTAAAAAAGGAGCGACAATAGCATTCCTGGCTAACGTTCAATTAATGAGATATGTATGGCAGTCACATGGTTTTCAGTACACACATTCAAAAAACAGTACTGCATTGACTTGAAGGTCAGCAGAGTGGCACAAGTGAAACAGAGTATACTGAAACATCAACTTAAAAGCTCAACTTCCTCTCCAGCCCAGCCACCACAATGAAAAAACTGTTTCGAAGTCAATGCACAGTATGTGAATCCAGAAAAAATGTACGCTACAAAACTCAATGGTTACTTACTTGTAGGAGTAGTTTTGAAGAATTTTCTGGATTCACCCGTCTCCCAAAGAAATGAGGGAAGACAAGTAAACAGGATGCAGGGAACATTTATGGAGCACAGCCAGAGGGCATCTGTATGCAAATGCTCTTATCTGCCAATGAATCAGTGGAGGGGGCATCAACCCCATATAAAGATCAGTCGTACAAGGCTATGATCCGAAAGGCCGGCGTCCAAAATATCACACCCCGCCACATCAGGTATCACCCTCCCCTGTAATAAGAAGTAGGGTTTGTGAGATTTGGTCCTGTACACGCAGGAGAAAAAGGTATAATCCTGAAATGTGGGCATGAAGCAAGCTCCAAGCATCCACGAGTGCACCATCTTCCAAAAGATCGTGCAAGAGAGCTCTGTCCATGTGTTTGTGATAGTCAAGGTGACCAGTGCGATTGAATACAGGTTCAGGCGGCAGGTTCCGATCCCACCCCGAAAACAAGGGAGCTCAACAAACAGTCACTAAGCCTTAGGAAATATAGACCAAAAAGTGAGCTTTGTTCACGTTTGGGGTATAGATGGGACCCCACAATCACTGACCTGCTGGTTAACTATAGCTTGGCAAAGACCCATCTGCCCTCATCATCCGACCAGGTCTTAACTTTGGAGGGTAAATGTCCTCCTATGAAATGTCGCCTCCACATTTCATGGAGAGGCTACGTGATGGAGTCAGAGCTCCACTGGTTGACATCCACCTACTACTGCTCACCACTGTACCCACCCAGTCCTGTCTGAGTTTGAAACTCCGCTGGGGAAAGCTGCGTTTCCTGAAGTAAGCAATATGTGTATGTTTTGCATGAAGATAATGTAATGCCCTTTTTGCTTCAAATAGTGCAACATGCCTTTAACACTCCAAAACAAGAGTGACAGTTGCTTGGACAGATGAATGTGTAAGACATAAAGTGCATGCTGCAAATAGAACCAATCCTCATGTACAAGGGCACTGGAAGAAAAAAAAGGACGAGGTACATGGAGGAACAAGTAACTGTACACAAGAGAAATAGGGTACCCCTAGTCTACCACACATGTACCTCAAAATCAGGAATGTCCCTCACACAGAGGCGAAAGGCCCTGGGGGGAGAAATGAATGAGGAGGAAGAGGAAAAGGGCAAGAAACCAAAGAACATTGAGTTGCAAGCTAACTCCCACACTGCCCAAAAAGCACGAACCAGCGCCCCCGCTAAATCACAAAAGGGGACACCTGACACCAGAGACAGGAATGGGCTGCACAGGGAAATCTCATGTCTTTGAATTCCACAGATAAAACTGTCCATTATATATTGTTTTCTGAGTGGTCCATAGATTCAAAGTGTTGTACCAGTGGGCCCCCCTGTATTTTGCATCTAATGCATGACCTGTGATGTAAAATCTTGGTCTTAACTGGTTGACTAATCTGGCTAATGTATGGTTTGTTACATGGACGAAAGATACATTTAACCACATCTTTGGTGCTACAGTTAAATAATTTATATTGGTACAAGGTGTGTCTGTTAATTGCCACTTCTTTAGTATTAGTTGTGGAGTTGCAAGCCATACGATTCCCACACTTGTAATGCCCTGTTATTGGTGGTAATCCTAACTTTTCTGTAAATCTTTAGTTTCCATCCTTCTGGTTGATTTAACCAGATGCTGCTGCAAAATTGTATCCCTTTTGAGGGAAAACGGAGGCTTTGAAATGGTAAGAGGACTCTGTATTTTCCAATTGATTCATCTTATTTTTTCATTTTTTTCGCATTCGAGGAAAAGGTCAGCGCACATGTTAAAGATGTAGGCTTGTCTGACCCGGCCTATAGGCTAGAGCTCAGTCGTCTGGGCTTCCCTACTCTGCAGTCACTGTTGTATGGAGCCCCAATCCCCGTCAGGATGCCCACGGTTACACAAGTTGTAGTCCTAGCTTGGTGTGCCGCCTTATGCCACATGACATGGAATCCTAGACTCACGCAACTAACTCCACTATGGCACGGCACCTGGCTGAAGGAAGTGGCCTCGCACACTGGCTTCCGGGCCTGGGACTCCGTTGGGTACTCTCACCTTGGAGATGTATGGGCGTTCCTTTGCCAACGTGCAATTTTTATAAATACCTTCAAGTCCCACAAGCCCTTCACACCCACATACACAACCCTGACCCCCTCCCAGAGTTTACCCCGCTTGAAGCAAAAATTCTTATTGATAACCTGGGACGTGGTGGTTTCTCGCAAATTTACAGTACCCTCATAGTAAACTCCCCTGACACACTCGGTCCTCTACAGTCCCAATGGGAGGACTGGGTGGGAGCGCTGGAGGAAGCAGACTGGCGTGACACCCTGATGGCGACCCACGCACTCACTATTTCCTCCAGACTGAGGCTCATTCAGACCTACTACCTCCACATAGCATACCTCTCCCCCTTGTGCCTGCACAGAGCCAGCCTCGGGCCCTTGATGCGCAGCCGCAACTGCGGATTTCTTTCATATGATTTGGTCTTGCACTCGAATACAAACAATATTGAGGGGCCGTGATAGGAGAACTGACAGAGGTCCTAGGTTGGGCAGTTCCTGTGTCCCACTAACCCGATCCTCCTGGGGATACTGAAGGGCGTCGGTGGCACCAGGGCGAGAAAGCCTTCTTGAATACAGCCCTCTTAGTCACTAAGCATGACATTGCAGCAAAATGGATGAGCCCCACCCCTCCTACTATTGTAAAGTGGCAACATGGAGTCAACTGGTGGGCTCAACAGGAGAGAGTGGTGATCGAGGCCAGAGGTTGCCCCCAAAAACACGGGCATAGGGAAAATGGCTGTACTTGAGAACTGCAACACTCCTTATGTAAACTCGGAGAGACTCAACGACTCACTACTGTATAGAACTTGGCTGGCTCAACTGTTTGTCTATGAGGATGTAACCAGATGTTTCCTTTGTCCCTGGATCTTGTTAACCACTTGGTGTAGATTTCAAAACCTAGTAAAGTTGTTTATTTAAAAAAAAAAAATTAGTCTTTTCTCTTTCTTTGGGGACAATAAGCTTTCTCAGGGAGTAAACCATGCCCGCTTCAGAGCATTCCTGACTAATCTTTTAGGGTACCCTCTATTCATGAGCTTGTAACAAAGCACATCTCCACTAGCGAAATAGTCCTCCTAATGGAAACAGTTCCTACAAATTCTTAGGAACTACCCGTAAGACAGATTTTCTTTAAGGGACTTGGGATGGCTACTGTCAAAGTGAAGCAGTGTATTCTTATTGGTCGATTTGGTGTACAGATTGACAGTCAACCTGTATTGTGTAATGTAGTATAATCCAAAGATCTAAAAAGTTGAGTCTCTCTCTCGCCAACAGGAATGCTGTGATTGGCTGGACGCAACTTAAACAGAAAGTTGCGTCTGCCATTTTATCTATTGGGAATGTTTCCGGGGGGTAAAATGTTCTGTGAAAGCAAACATAAGGGGTCAGGCTTGAGGTACTCTGACCCCATGTTTCAGAAATGTAAGTGTTAATGACACAAGTTATGTGTCCAAAATAGATTTTTTTAATGGCATGTGATATTCGTGACTATGCTGCGATTGCCAGCGCGGCCTCCATGTACCATTGCAGGGACGTCGCACTTATTGCGGCGACACCGCTAAGATTGGAGGAAATATAGAAAAATATATATTTATATGTGTGAATCATCAATACACATTGTATTATATTGAGATTCTGATAAATGTTTTTATATAGTTATTAAAATAGTGATTTCTCTTGTGTGATGGTGTAGGAGAGTAGGGTCTGCAATCCTATGATCACCCAGATTTTTGCTTTTTGCTGCACTGGTTTACGACTTTCCCTGGCTGTGGGCCTGCTAATCAGACCCACAGCCTAGCTGTTCTCTCTATCCAAATTGTACTCAGGTACTGAATTGGCACTGGGCCCTCTCCAAGTCCCTGTACCCAGGGCTGAGGTGTACCCAGAAGTCTCCCAGGGGCAGAAGCATGTATTATGCCACCCCTGGGCTGACTAACTAAACTGACACAACTGGCTGCACGACAGCTGGGGCAAGGTGGTGTACTCACCCTTTGCTATAGATATAGTATACCTATATCTAACCCTAAAAATGGACACACAGATCTCCTATCAGTCACTCCTATGGCAGGCCTTAACAATCCTGAAGGCAGAGTGCTTGGAATCGTGTGAGATGGTGCTCTGGCATGAGCTGAGCCTGTCTGCGGCTTTCGGGATCCATCCCTTAGCCGTTTCCATGATATCGCATACCATATACTCTTAAGTGCATTATAATCCTCGCGGTTATATGCCAACTCTGGTATCGCTTTATCAAAACATGTCGAGTAAGGTGTCATACGAATTGGAATACTAACCCCTCGCCAATTCTGGCGACGGGGTTAGCATTCCACCCTTCTAGAGGGACACGACATGTATGTAACCTGTAACCCCGGTTAAAGTCAGACAGAGCCTTAGCATCCACAAAATGGATGCTGCCACCGAGACACAAGTCTGCCCTCCTGCTGCTGGGAGTCCTCCCAGAGCAGGAGGCAAGGACAAAGGGTTTCCTGCCAGGGGCGGTGCCAGCACCGTCCCAGACAGGGTTTTGTGTATTCCAGGTAGGCAGGGCTACAGAGGAAGGTGACTGCAAGTTGCACCCCGGTGCTCACTGTGCATAGGCCGGCTGAAACCAGTTCCAGGGGCACTCCAGCCCCTGGCCTGGGGAAAGCCCGCCAAAGGAGAGGGGTGTAACCACCCCCCTCCTGGTCCCACCCATAGGGCAGGACTTAGTCGCGTGCCAGCCCCCTTTTCCCAGATAAAGGTAGGAGCAGGCCCCCTTCCAAATTAGATCATCTTTGGAATCAAGACACGACTTTCTACGAAAGGACATCAAGGTTTCTTCTTCAAGATTCTCCCTTGTGGCTAAGGAGTAGTCACCCTGCATCCGCAGGCACCATCTTAAGAACACTGCGGTCTGCTGCAAGTCCTTCCTCCGGAATCCGACTGCCCAGCTCGACGAGAACCGGCTTCCCTGGCACCTCTGACCTCTACCCACCTCTACAGCCAAGCTGAGAACCGTGGGTGCGACGAGACCTCGAGGGACCGGCCATCTTCAAGACTGCACGACTTCTTTCCAGCACGACCGCCGAGGGATCCTCTGGTGAGTGCTTTGGGGACCGAGAAGCCCCGACCCTGAGCAGCTCCAGCACCGAAGTCCAGCCTCCCTGCATCTCCACGATCTGCGTGGGGCCCTTCTGCTTTTTGCTGCTCACCGCGTTGTTTGGCTACTAGCCCGCTGGCTTGTGGCCTTTCTGACGACGCCCGACGACATCACTGCTGCTGGTCTGGTTGCTCCAGACTGGCCCTTGCTCCCTTCCAAAAGAGGAGCATCCCGGACCCTCCTGGTCCACTCCAGACGCCATTTTAGGTCCACCGCGTGGGCTTGAATTTGCCAAGACTTGTTGCCCCAATCCTGGGTCCAGCTACGTCGAGAGCATCATCCATCGTGGGACAGCTCGTACCTCCATCCTGGTCGCCGACAACGCCTCCTGGTCCATGAGACTACAGAGCCCAGCAGCGCCCACTCACCTGACTGCGGTGACTTCGCCCGGTGCCATCCTGGTGCCCACTTAATCACTGGCTAGTGATTCAAGAACTTGGTCCCCTCTGCTTTCAGGTTTCTTCTTCCCTGATCCAGGCTTGGATCTCTTCGAACTTTTCTTCACTGGCCGCCTGCCAGCAACTTCTTCTTCAGGCTCCTGGTTCGTCAACGAGGAATCCCGACGTCTTTTCAGACCTATGCAGCCGCAGCCCCTGGGCTAGGTAACTTCGGCATTTCGGTGCCCCAGCATAGCCTCACTATCCAAGGGTCCAGATCCACTGTCGTTTTCGACCTACCTAGTCGGGTTCGCCCGAGAACAGTAACTTTGTGAGTTCTAGCTTCCATAGGCTTTTTCCCGCCTTACGCGTGAGAGTTCCCACTCTGCACGTGGTGTCCCTAGGCCTCCTGCTCCTAACCTGAGTGTTTAGTATTGTAGGCCTAGCGTTTCTAAAGCCTCTGAGAATTGTTACTTACCTGCTAGTAATTCGCATTCCACTTTTAGAGTATATGGTTTTTCGTGCCCCTCGGGCATTTGTGTAAATTGTGCGACTTACAGTATTTTTATAAGAGTTTTGTTGTGTGCTTAGCTCCCTGTCTCATAAAGAGCCAGGGTAGTCTTGTTATAAATAAATACACTGTTTATTTTCATAACAACTTGTGTGGTGTCCTTTCACTGGGTGTTCAAGGGGTAATGTGATGGTAAAACAGCTGGCTTAACACACCCTCTAGAGTCTTAGCCTTAGACTGCTCGTATCCATGCTACTAGGATAGCTGGTCTATAAGGTTGACTTACAACCAATCATCAATAAGGGTTGTTTGGACTGATATATAGTGATCACTAGAACAGTGAGCACTGCACATCAGGCCAACTTCTCACATTGGTGAGCAGCGGTTGGGATTTGAGCTTGCTGTTGTTTTACCACACATATCCTAAGAATATCTTGTGAAAGATCACATAAGTACTAAAGGTACATATAACTTAGCTTAGAATACTCTGAGTTCTACTGAACCAGCTGTTGTAGCTCCTAGGGCCTAGCACACCCTAAACTACAACTCTAGCAAGGGATCAGTAGGCAAACATATAGTGTAGGTAAGTGCACCACTTACACCTCACTAGAAAAAGCATGTCTACCCAAGGAGAATCTACTGAGACTCCCCTTGTGGATGTTGACCCTCCACAGGTCAAATCAAGATATGCAGCTCTCAGTTTTCAGGAGATGAGACAAGTGTGTACCTCCAGGAAACTGAAACAGGGGTCTAACCCCACCATTCCCTTTGTAATAGGTCTCTTAGAGACTTATGATGCGAGAAAGCTTTCTCAGCTAGAAGGGAATATGCCAGCCTTAGAGGGTACCTCTGGGGATCCAGACCTCCCCAACATTGCCAATGCAGTTGGGGAGGAGGATCCTGAGGAACTCTCTGGGGATGAGGTAGACAAAGGTCTTGAGGTAGTCAGAAGGCTAACTAGGGCCAACATAGACTTACTTGGGCTAGGATCTGGGGGACCCCCAGTACTGACCCTAAGTAGGCCTAACCTTGGAGTTAGGAGAGATAGATCTCTTTCTAGGGACTCCAATAGATCTCTGCACTCTAATGCCTCTTCTCAGAGGAGAAGGAACTCTCCCCAGAGGAGATTGACTTCCCCTCAGAGAATGGAGCATGAAGCTAGGATGAGACAGGCTACTCTGAGGATTGAAAGGGAAGAAATTGCCCTGGCCAAAGAGAAGCTTGCCTTGGCTAGAGAGCAGCAGATGAGTGGGTTAGCTCCCACTGGTGGCAGCAATCTCCCAAGAGATAGAGAGAAGGGTTTAGATACTAAACACCTGACTAAGATAGTGCCCCCCTTTAAGCAAGGGGATGACATCCAGAAATGGATGGCGGCTTTGGAGAGGGCCTGCACTGTGCAGTGCATTCCCCGAAGTCAGTGGGCAGCTATACTGTGGCTCTCCTTTGATGGTAAAGGTAGAGATAAGCTCCTCACTACAAGAGTGGAGGATGCTAATGATTACCAGGTCCTGAAAAATGCACTGATTGATGGGTTTGGTTTAACCACTGAGCAGTACAGGTTGCTGTTCAGAGACACCCAGAAAACTCAGTCTCAGGACTGGTCTGACTTTGTGGATTGTGCCACTAAGGCTTTGGAGGGCTGGTTGCTGGGTAGCAAGGTTACTGATTACACAGGATTGTACAATCTCATGATGAGAGAACAGATTTTAAATAATTGTCAGAACCAGTTGTTGCACCAGCACCTTGTTGATTCAGATCTGACCTCTCCCCAAGAATTGGGAAAGAAGGCAGACAAATGGGTCAGGACAAGGATCAAGCAGAACCAGAACCAGGGTGGTCAGAAGAAAGCAGACCAGAAGGGTAATGTTAAGAGTGAACAAAATGACCAGAAGTCTTCACCAGGTCCCCAACAAACCAAAGAGGGTGGGGGTCAGGCTTCCCAGAAGAAGAAGAATCAAGAAGGCCAGTCAAAGAGGTGGTGCCAGTACTGTAAAAGTAAGTCTCACTGGTTTAGTGAGTGCACCAAAAGAGGAGGACAAACTCCTGCCACTACAGCCCCTAAGGCAACTGCACCCCCTAGTACAGTCAGTAGTGGTAGTGTACCACCCAAGGCATTAGTTGGGTTAACCTTGGGAACTGAGGGGTCTGACAACTTAGTTGGCACACTCACTCAGGCTGTCCTTGTCTGTACAGGGGATATGGATATGTCCCCTGATATAAGTCCCAATACTTTGGGCAAATACAGGCAGACAACTTTGATTAATGGCAAGATGGCTCAGGCCTATAGGGACACTTGTGCCAGTGTCACCATGGTGACACCTAACTTTGTGGACCCTGGACAGATCATGCCAGGTACAGATTTCCTGGTGACCAATGCTAGCAACGTCACTACCAGTCATAGTATGGCGATTGTGGCTTTCTCCTGGGGTGGAGTGAAGGGTCAAAAGAAAGTTGTAGTCAGTTCAGACCTCCCAGTTGATTGTTTGTTGGGCAATGATTTGGAGTCATCCTTATGGTCAGAAGTGGAGCAGAGGACTCACATGGAGATGTTAGGCTTGCCAGCACATGTGCTTGCTGTGACTAGGTCACAGGCCAGAAGATGCCCCACTGAACAGGTGCTGGATCCTGAAAGTATGGACCAGACACCTTCCAAGAAGAAGAGCAGTAGGGTTAAGGCTTTGCCTTCCCCCTTGCCCCAGGTTGAGGATCAAGTCTCTGAGGAGGCTGATCTGAGAGAGCTGAGGGAAACTGAGCCTAAAGAGCTTGAACTTGATCAAGTTGAGTTTCTGGGCTCAGGGGGACCCTCCAGAGCAGACCTGGGGAAGGCACAGTTAGACTGCCCTTCCCTTGAACCCCTCAGACAGCAGGCTGCTGCTGAGACTGCAGGGAATGCCACAGGTGCCCACAGGGTATACTGGGAAGATGGACTCCTGTACTCTGAGTCAAGAGACCCCAAGCCTGGTGCAACCAGGAGGCTGGTCATCCCCTTGTCTCTGAGAGGTTTCCTTCTCACCTTGGCCCATGAGATTCCCCTTGCAGGTCATTTAGGTCAGACAAAGACGTGGGACAGGCTTGTCTCACACTTTCACTGGCCCCACATGAATGAGAATACCAAGGAGTTTTGTCGCTCCTGTGTCACTTGCCAAGCCAGTGGTAAGTCAGGTGGCACCACAAAGGCCCCCCTCATACCACTACCTGTGGTGGGGGTTCCCTTTGAAAGAGTGGGGATTGACATTGTTGGTCCAATGGAACCCCAGACAGCATCAGGGCACAAGTTTATACTGGTGGTGGTGGATCATGCCACCAGGTATCCTGAAGCTATTCCACTTAGGACCACTACAGCACCTGTAGTGGCAAGGGCCCTAGTTGGAGTGTTCTCCAGAGTGGGCTTCCCTAAGGAGGTTGTTTCTGACAGAGGTACAAACTTCATGTCAGGATATCTGACTGCAATGTGGAAGGAGTGTGGTGTGAACTACAAGTTCACCACACCCTACCACCCACAATGCAATGGGCTTGTTGAGAGATTCAACAGGACCCTCAAAGGGATGATTCATGGGCTACCTGAACCTCTTAGGAGGAGATGGGATGTCCTGATCCCCTGCCTCTTGTTTGCTTACAGAGAGGTCCCACAGAAGGGGGTTGGCTACAGCCCTTTTGAACTTCTGTACGGGCATCCTGTAAGAGGACCCCTGTGTTTGGTGAAGGAAGGATGGGAGAGACCTCTCAAAAAGCCTGCAACCAACATAGTGGACTATGTACTTGGTCTCCGCTCCAGGATGGCTGAGTACATGGAAAAGGCATCTAAAAACCTGGAGGCCAGCCAAGAACTTCAAAAAGCTTGGCATGACCAAAAGGCTGTGCTGACTGTGTACCAGCCAGGACAGAAGGTGTGGGTGCTGGAGCCAGTGGCCCCAGCAGCTCTGAAAGACAAATGGTCTGGGCCCCACACCATCATTGAGCAAAAGGAAGAGGTTACCTACTTGGTGGACCTTGGAACTCCCAGGAGCCCTCTCAGAGTGCTCCATGTGAACAGGCTCAAGGCATATGTTGACAGGAAGGACATGAGCTTGCTCATGGCCACAGATGAGGGACAGGAGGAAGAGAGTGACCCTCTCCCAGACCTGCTCACTCAGAATCCTGATGATGGATCAGTAGATGGTGTTGTCTTTTGTGGCAGCCTCACTGAACATCAGCAACAGGATTGCAGGCAAGTTCTGCAATCCTTCAGACATATGTTCTCTCTGACACCCAGCCAAACTGATTGGTGTACCCATGATGTTGACACTGGAGACAGTCTGCCTGTCAAGAGTAAAATCTACAGGCAGCCTGATCATGTTAGAGACTGCATCAAAACAGAAGTGCAGAAAATGTTGGAGCTGGGAGTCATTGAGCCCTCAGATAGCCCTTGGGCTAGCCCAGTAGTTCTAGTGCCAAAACCTCACACCCAGGGTGGTAAGAAAGAGATGAGGTTTTGCGTAGACTACAGAGGCCTCAATGCAGTCACTAAGACTGATGCCCACCCAATACCAAGAGCAGATGAACTTATAGATAAATTGGCTTCTGCCAACTTCTTAAGTACATTTGATTTGACAGCTGGGTATTGGCAAATCAGGTTAGCTGAGGAGGCCAAACCCAAGACAGCATTTTCTACCCCTGGTGGGCATTATCAATTTGTGGTAATGCCCTTTGGTTTGAAAAATACACCTGCCACCTTCCAAAGGTTGGTGAATCAAGTCCTCACTGGGCTGGATGACTTCTGTGCAGCATATCTTGACGATATTGCTGTCTTTAGCTCCACCTGGGAGGATCACCTGGTCCACCTGAGGAAAGTGTTAGAGGCTCTGCAAAAGGCAGGCCTCACTATCAAGGCCACTAAGTGCCAGATAGGGCAGACACAGGTTGTATACCTGGGCCACCTTGTAGGTGGAGGCCAGGTTCAGCCATTGGAGAGTAAAATACAGGCCATCCAGGACTGGGCTCCTCCAATCACCCAGACTCAGGTTCGAGCTTTCTTGGGCCTGACTGGGTATTATAGGAAGTTTGTCAGAAATTATGGGTCCATAGTGACCCCTCTTAATGACCTGACAAGCAAAAAGATGCCAAAGAAAGTTCAGTGGACAGCAAGCTGTCAGAAAGCATTCAATGACCTAAAGCAGGCCATGTGCACAGCACCTATCCTAAAGAGTCCAGATTACTCCAAGCCATTCATTGTCCAAACAGATGCTTCTGAGTTGGGTGTGGGAGCTGTTCTGTCTCAGCTGAATTTTGATGGTAATGATCAGCCTATTGCTTTCATTAGTAGGAGGCTGACCCCCAGAGAGAAAAATTGGTCAGCTATCGAGAGGGAGGCCTTTGCTGTGGTTTGGGCCCTGAAGAAGCTGAGGGCCTACTTGTTTGGCACTCACTTCACCATTCAGACCGACCATAAGCCCCTCTTGTGGCTAAATCAGATGAAGGGTGAAAACCCCAAACTGCTTAGGTGGTCCATTTCCCTACAGGGGATGGATTTTACAGTGGAGCATAGACCTGGTACTGATCACAGCAATGCTGATGGGCTCTCCAGGTATTTCCACTTAGAGCAAGAAGACTCACCTGGTCAAGGTTAGTTTATTGTCCCAAAGTTTGGGGGGGGGGTCATGTAGGAGAGTAGGGTCTGCAATCCTATGATCACCCAGATTTTTGCTTTTTGCTGCACTGGTTTACGACTTTCCCTGGCTGTGGGCCTGCTAATCAGACCCACAGCCTAGCTGTTCTCTCTATCCAAATTGTACTCAGGTACTGAATTGGCACTGGGCCCTCTCCAAGTCCCTGTACCCAGGGCTGAGGTGTACCCAGAAGTCTCCCAGGGGCTGAAGCATGTATTATGCCACCCCTGGGCTGACTAACTGGCTGCACGACAGCTGGGGCAAGGTGGTGTACTCACCCTTTGCTATAGATATAGTATACCTATATCTAACCCTAAAAATGGACACACAGATCTCCTATCAGTCACTCCTATGGCAGGCCTTAACAATCCTGAAGGCAGAGTGCTTGGAATCGTGTGAGATGGTGCTCTGGCATGAGCTGAGCCTGTCTGCGGCTTTCGGGATCCATCCCTTAGCCGTTTCCATGATATCGCATACCATATACTCTTAAGTGCATTATAATCCTCGCGGTTATATGCCAACTCTGGTATCGCTTTATCAAAACATGTCGAGTAAGGTGTCATACGAATTGGAATACTAACCCCTCGCCAATTCTGGCGACGGGGTTAGCATTCCACCCTTCTAGAGGGACACGACATGTATGTAACCTGTAACCCCGGTTAAAGTCAGACAGAGCCTTAGCATCCACAAAATGGATGCTGCCACCGAGACACAAGTCTGCCCTCCTGCTGCTGGGAGTCCTCCCAGAGCAGGAGGCAAGGACAAAGGGTTTCCTGCCAGGGGCGGTGCCAGCACCGTCCCAGACAGGGTTTTGTGTATTCCAGGTAGGCAGGGCTACAGAGGAAGGTGACTGCAAGTGGCACCCCGGTGCTCACTGTGCATAGGCCGGCTGAAACCAGTTCCAGGGGCACTCCAGCCCCTGGCCTGGGGAAAGCCCGCCAAAGGAGAGGGGTGTAACCACCCCCCTCCTGGTCCCACCCATAGGGCAGGACTTAGTCGCGTGCCAGCCCCCTTTTCCCAGATAAAGGTAGGAGCAGGCCCCCTTCCAAATTAGATCATCTTTGGAATCAAGACACGACTTTCTACGAAAGGACATCAAGGTTTCTTCTTCAAGATTCTCCCTTGTGGCTAAGGAGTAGTCACCCTGCATCCGCAGGCACCATCTTAAGAACACTGCGGTCTGCTGCAAGTCCTTCCTCCGGAATCCGACTGCCCAGCTCGACGAGAACCGGCTTCCCTGGCACCTCTGACCTCTACCCACCTCTACAGCCAAGCTGAGAACCGTGGGTGCGACGAGACCTTGAGGGACCGGCCATCTTCAAGACTGCACGACTTCTTTCCAGCACGACCGCCGAGGGATCCTCTGGTGAGTGCTTTGGGGACCGAGAAGCCCCGACCCTGAGCAGCTCCAGCACCGAAGTCCAGCCTCCCAGCATCTCCACGATCTGCGTGGGGCCCTTCTGCTTTTTGCTGCTCACCGCGTTGTTTGGCTACTAGCCCGCTGGCTTGTGGCCTTCCTGACGACGCCCGACGACATCACTGCTGCTGGTCTGGTTGCTCCAGACTGGCCCTTGCTCCCTTCCAAAAGAGGAGCATCCCGGACCCTCCTGGTCCACTCCAGACGCCATTTTAGGTCCACCGCGTGGGCTTGAATTTGCCAAGACTTGTTGCCCCAATCCTGGGTCCAGCGACGTCGAGAGCATCATCCATCGTGGGACAGCTCGTACCTCCATCCTGGTCGCCGACAACGCCTCCTAGTCCGTGAGACTACAGAGCCCAGCAGCGCCCACTCACCTGACTGCGGTGACTTCGCCCGGTGCCATCCTGGTGCCCACTTAATCACTGGCTAGTGATTCAAGAACTTGGTCCCCTCTGCTTTCAGGTTTCTTCTTCCCTGATCCAGGCTTGGATCTCTTCGAACTTTTCTTCACTGGCCGCCTGCCAGCAACTTCTTCTTCAGGCTCCTGGTTAGTCAACGAGGAATCCCGACGTCTTTTCAGACCTATGCAGCCGCAGCCCCTGGGCTAGGTAACTTCGGCATTTCGGTGCCCCAGCATAGCCTCACTAGCCAAGGGTCCAGATCCACTGTCGTTTTCGACCTACCTAGTCGGGTTCGCCCGAGAACAGTAACTTTGTGAGTTCTAGCTTCCATAGGCTTTTTCCCGCCTTACGCGTGAGAATTCCCACTCTGCACGTGGTGTCCCTAGGCCTCCTGCTCCTAACCTGAGTGTTTAGTATTGTAGGCCTAGCGTTTCTAAAGCCTCTGAGAATTGTTACTTACCTGCTAGTAATTCGCATTCCACTTTTAGAGTATATGGTTTTTCGTGCCCCTCGGGCATTTGTGTAAATTGTGCGACTTACAGTATTTTTATAAGAGTTTTGTTGTATGCTTAGCTCCCTGTCTCATAAAGAGCCAGGGTAGTCTTGTTATAAATAAATACACTGTTTATTTTCATAACAACTTGTGTGGTGTCCTTTCACTGGGTGTTCAAGGGGTAATGTGATGGTAAAACAGCTGGCTTAACACGCCCTCTAGAGTCTTAGCCTTAGACTGCTCGTATCCATGCTACTAGGATAGCTGGTCTATAAGGTTGACTTACAACCAATCATCAATAAGGGTTGTTTGGACTGATATATAGTGATCACTAGAACAGTGAGCACTGCACATCAGGCCAACTTCTCACAGATGGTTAGAATTAATTATATAGTTATAATATTTTTATCTGGTGGTTGCTATTGAATTCCTGCTTTTGCTTTCCGCTTTTGTGCCGAATCCGCAGGTATCGCATTTACCGATGTAATCGTGATCTCCGACCTCACCGCAAAAACATAAAATAGGATTTAGAGATGGTCGGTCTAGAAATACACTAGAAAAACATGAATTTGAAGTGTACAGTAATAAACCGCTAGTGTGTAAAATACTGTAATATGTGTGCATATATGTGTTTTTTACTTTATTGAAAAGGCGTGATCGTCGCAGTAAACAGCGTTGTTGCAACTTCCTGAATAACCGCAAAAACTGAAAATAGATCTTAAAGACAGATTTTAAAGAAACTTAGTACAAAAACATGAGTTTAAACACGTTTTTAACCTCTTTAGTGCGGGCGGAATTCCGCCCGTACGCTGGGATTTACTCATTCCCATGTTTCATGACGAGCTGGGCTCGTCATGAGCGTGCCAGGAGGCTACCTCATGACGAGCCCAGCTCGTCATGAGCGTCGAAGGGGTTAAAGAAGCATGTATATAGTAATATGTGTAGCGCAATGTTTACAATGGTTTTTTTGTTAATATTTTTTAATGTGCTGATGTCCATTGAATGTTTGATTTTATTTTTTTGATTTCGCATCGTATTCGCAGCGATCACGAAGATTTCAAACAGCTAAAAAAAAAAGGATATTTATACAGAAAATTTGCAATGTTTCAGGTACTAGGGTGTCCCTGACGAGAGCATTTCCTTTGTGCTGATTGTGTGTATAGGATAGCTACACATCTGCAAAGTGCACTCGATCATTTCTTTAAATTCCATGCAAGTCAAAACGCTAATTGTTGTTATAGATACAGCCCATGCGATGGTCACTGAGGAATTCAGAAACAGCTCTATTAACATGTTTCGGGCGTTGTCAATCTGTCGACAGAATCGATTTGACCACTCCTATTTCTGTCTTTGGAATATATTCTAGTACACCAAGACAGTGTGAGGGAAAAGCGACACCAGTTCTATAAAGGTATTGTTCATTAGAATTTCTAGCCGTACCCCAGTCAATGTGCTAGAGTCATTGCCGCCACAGTGCACAATCATCAGGTGAGGAGCTCGGCAATCCACAATGGTTTTAACCAAAGCCAGTAACTGATAAAACTTTAACCCTTTCTGGCCAAACCAAGTAATCTCCACATTTGGCAAACCCAGGTCCCTGTCAATACCTCTATTTTTTTGTAGCCTTTATAGCCTAATGACCAACAATCCACAATCTAAGCATTTTGAAGTGAAGGAGCAATGGCAGTCAATAGAAGGCTGGAGCTGAATGAGGTAGTTTTCTAAATAAAAAGTAGTTAAAATGGAGGTGTTTTTTAAGTTTAGTTAGGAAATAAAATAAAAAATACCTTCACTGATGACATCTCAAATGAGATCACTGATGACATCATCCACAGAAGCTCTGTGGCAATATAAAATTCCATACACTGACTCCAACTTCCACTCTACCATTTTCAAAACCATTGACATACCCATGGCAGTCCTTAAACACTCACTCACTGATTCATAGGTCTACATATGAATACACGCATACAGCTACTCATACACTAACTCACTCACTAATACAGCCACTGATAAATCCACTCACACACTGTCAGGCCCCCATAGAGCTACTCACCCACCCATAGAGTCAATCACACAGCCACTTACTCGCCTATACAGTTATACACACACCCACTCACTTATTCATACAGATACTAACACATACTGTCCGTGACACAAGGACACCATCACCCATACAGAGACACAAGGACACACTCACCCATACAGACACTCACACATACAGTCACTCATATACTCCAACACTCACCGATGCTGCCTTTCACATATGCAGTTACTCACCCATAAAACACTCACACATCCAGTCACTCACCAACACAGCCATACACAGACTCAGTCACCCATACAGTTCATCACAGACTTACTCACTAACCCATACAGCCATTGATTCACCCACTGATTCATCCATGCAGGCAACCAATGAATCACCCACACAGCCATTCACGTACCCACTCACCAACCCATTCATCCACTTAGACACCAACTCACCATGCATTTACTGAGACACTTAGTCGCTCACTTATACAGTCATGAATGCACCCACTAAATCTTCCATACAGGCACTCATACACCCACTGATTTATCAATACACCTTGGTATACATATACTTAAAACTCATACACTTTTTTTAAAATACTCATTGGATGTTGCCATTTAAGATGTCATGAGTGATGAAATCGGTGATGTCACTGACCATGTCATGGATGATGTAATATGTGAGATCATAAGCAGTGCATTGCGGGGGCACAAGTTATAGTTAGCTCAGCTAACTATAACTGCTGAATATCTCTGGTTTTGTACGAGTGAAATATCAGCCTAACTATTACGTCTTTGTAACCTTTGTTTTTTTCAGTGAATTTCTATGGTTTTTAAAATTATATTTCCTAACTATAACATCCCTGTAACCTTTGTTTTTTTCAGTGAATGTATTTATATATATAACATGTCTAGGATAGATCAATCAGCGAAGAATTAGATACGACAGCCCTCAAACAAGAGTGGGCCCTTGGATTTCTGTGCCATTTGAAGAATGGCTCTGACATGCTCCTGGTGTAGGAAGTAAGCAATAACTGGGTGTGGGGAGCATCAAGGTCTAGAGCTCCAGCGTTTCATAGATAGATGAAGATCAAGGCGTTTTGGAAGCTGACTCCGCAGGAAAGATGTCACATCCCCCTCTCTGCTTCCTCTTGCTCACCATAGATAAGAAAGTTGTTACGCCATAATCTGTCCTCCAGGTCAGTGATCTTATGTTGTAGATAGTCTATGAATGATCCCACATCTTGTCTTGGAGATTTCACTTCTGTGGTGAGAGCTCTCATATTTTTTTTCAGCAGGGTGCCCATGTCTAAGGGGGCAGGTGATGCTGGATACATTTTTGTGTGACTGATTGGTTCTGAAAAGAGCAGTTGGTGGCCTGCTGGCCTATGGGACGTCATATGATGCACCCAGGGAGGGTCGGAGTCCACAACATGCGACACCAAGCTTTATGGCATAGTCCTGAATCAGCACAAATCTATCTGCAGATTGAGGCCCCAGTACCCCGCCAGCTCCTCAGATGCAAGGGGTAACAATAGGTCAGTTAGGTGCCTCCGACACAATGGCAAAGTACCCCAAGCAGCCCGCAGCCTCAGGCATCAGCTATCTCCCCTAGGGAGGCCGTAGTTATAAGAACAAGAGGCGAGTAGGGTAGATGGCTGTGGCTGACCCACACGAAGTTCAGGGGGTCAAAGACCGAAAACAGGGTGTCATTCAGTCAGGTTCGATGTAGAGTGTAACAATCAGTAATCACAAAGGAACACATATTAGGCCAGACTTCCAGAAGAGTGGGGATTAGGAAAGGTACAGTCACCCGTGGCTTGGCACTCATCAACCGGGATGACATAATGTGCAGGCCTCGAAGTCCTGGCAGTGATGGTCTCAACCTCACAAACAACATCTGACGAAGCCCCACCACTGATAAGGAGATAAAGGGGGCCACCGACAACCAAGTCACAGGGTCACCACGCAGAAAAACCTCCCCAATAGTCCACAACAGTGCTGAACTCCCCCTTCTAGTGGTGCGTAAGAAGCGCACAGTGAAAAAGGGACATCTGTGGGTCATAGGACTGTTCCTTCTCGCCGCGGTCAGGCTAGTTAAGGGCTGAAGAAGTGTGCTACATTGCACAGCGAGGCAGGCCCCATTAAAGATGAGTGGGCAGTTGCTTAAATAGCGACTTAAAAGCTTTCTTTTGTGTTATACTTTGTATTTAAAAAGACATACCAATACCTAAGTTTTGTTTTAAATCAGTCAAACAAAATGGTATAATTAGATTCTGTTTGCCATGACCCAGGTCATATTAGGGATCTATCCACAAAGAGCATAGCTGCAATAATGGTCCTCCTGTGTACCACTTTCATTTCAATGGCAGTTCCTTAATTATACACCCTCTAATTCTGTAAGACTTTAGTTTTACCTGACATTTCTTCCAGAGTTTCAGTGGTGCAGTCTGATCTGAAATATCTCTGGAGCTTAAGTTACCTCATGCTCTATTTCATTTTTTGATAGCACTGGTCAAATTCACTCTATAAATTTAAATAAAATGCTCATTACTAACGCTTTCAGCACACTGGTAACTCCTTTTAAAGGCATTCTACCTTTGTGCACGAGAATAACAACATTCTACATACCTTACCCACATTCTAGAACCTTCATTAAAGCCAAATAACTTTACCCTTCCTCAGATTGGTATTAGGACATATGATAGAGGACCCTGGGCATGTCTAGTGTATTTTGGTGCTATATTATTTAATACACATTCTTGAGTGAAGCAGGATTGCAGGTGGTAAATCCTAAATCTGTCTACTAGCAAGTGTATAAACTCAGTGTGTCACACATTTTGCATTATATATTTTGGTATACTTGTTTGTACTAATGCACACACTACCTAGTCTTTGAGCAAGACAGGGGTAGTTGGAAAAATACACTCCACCCTTGGGCAATGTGCCATATACTGTTTGTACTAATGCACCATATAAAGTATTCCATTGGATATAAGTTCATGTTAAAATCCTTTAATGTGGTTAAACTATGCAATACATGATGTATCTCTTTTTTTGCCTAGTTTGGTGGCAATCCAGTTTCCTGTGCAGTAGGTTTAGCTGTTTTAGACGTCATTGAGAAGGAGAATCTTAGAGACCATGCTACACACGTCGGAAAATTCCTGATGGAATTACTAAATGAACAGAAAAATAAACATCCAATCATTGGAGATGTCAGGTATTATTGTAAAACTCTGTCTGTATTACACTGTTATTTGGGTGTGAATAAATTAAGTTGTACAATTAAAATTGCCCGCTTTGCTTGCTTTTGAAACAATAGTTTTTGCACTGCATGTTTGTCACAAATTGACACAATCCGGATTTATACATAGAAAGAATACTTTGTATAAGTATTATTATCCAATTGTGATCTTCTGTATATCTCAGTTATTGAGCTACCGGTATCTTGTGTATTTTACTGTTTTCCTTGTGTTGACTGCATAACATTATCTCACTAATTTTCCTTGAGCAAAAATGTCTTACAGGGATGTGAAATTGGATGGATGCTCTATGCAAGCAAATATGCACCACAAAACTTACTGTACCTTCCTAAAGGTTGACAGGAAAAATGATATATACTTACACACAGATGGTGAAAAAAACATTGACCAACATTGGGAACAAAAGAAAATATGTGGGAGTGGGTCTGTCCTTGTCAAGACTTGTTTATTTTTTGCTCAATTATTTGTTTCATAACTGAAATGCAAATTAAAAAGTTTAAAAGAAATAAAAAGTAAACAATGGTTCAGTCGAAAGGGATCAGGGATATGTTTGGAAGAAATAAGTCAAAGATGGCCGTAAAAAATACTACTTGAACGAAAAGATTAAATTAAAGCAGAGATAGGCCCACCAAACCTGGTGTTTGCAAAAGAAATTCAATAGGTGTATAGTGTCATTAATGCATGTCTATTCGTCTAAACTGCACAATAGAATGTCATCAATATATTGGATCATTGTGGTGTTAGCGATGGGTGTGAAATTATCTAGTTGTGTTATTAAAGTTTGATATTATATAGAAGGAGATTCATACATCCTTGTGGTATCCTTTGAAAACGGTATGAACGACCTTGAAATACGAACGAAAATAAATACTGCTAATCCTCATGCAAGGGAATGGAGAACAGAATTTTTCTTCAAATCATAATTTGCTGCAGTTGAAGGAACAGTTGCCAAACTTTTCGTTATTCAGTGTACCACTGAGAAATGCGGTCACCTATCCTATTTACTTCCCTACGGTCAACTAGTAGTCTCTAAACATTTGGTTTATTCGGGTCAGAACTCTTTTTTTTTTTTAAATTAGAAGAATCAGGCTGCCTTTTATTTCTCCAATCACATCCTCAGCCAAGAGATCCACAATTGCTTTTTGTACCCCTAATTCGCCTTCCCTCAATATTTTGTTCTGTGGTATCCTAGGTATAGGCATATTTGGTTTTCCCTTGAAGTACAGTCAGATGGGTAAAAAGGGTGTCTGTAATTAGAATACAAAGTTTGATGTTAAGGGTCTCCCTGCTTGGCATTCTAAAACTACACAATCAGGAGTAGCATGCAATTTAGTCAGTAACTCCATACCCAATAAATTCAAAGCACACTTATCAGTGATCACAAAACAGTATTTATCAGTAATAGGCCCAATAGTATGTTAGTGGTGTACGGATAGGATTGGAAACCTGTGCGTTAGAAAATCCCACAGAAGTGTTGGGGTGTCCTGAGAGGGGTACAGGAGGAAGTGCATTTTTTGAGGTAGAGGAACTAGCGACTCCTGTGTCCAAACGAAATTTTATTCTCCTCCCTTGCACCTGGGTTTCAATAAATAGGCCCCTTGAATCTACTGGTTAAGCCACCTGTTCCCCTTCTCCTCTTGGGTACCCGCATGTGACATAATCAAAGTCATAATCATCCACAGTGATAGTACCTATCTGATAACTGTTGCTGTTCTTCCGTTGATCAAAATACTTTGCCTGTCTTTCAGCTATTCTTGAAGTTTCTGACCTCATTGGATCTTAATATGTCAGAGGTGTACTGCTGGCCTCTACTCCTGCCTCTGAGAACACACCTTCCTCTGTTGTTCTGTAGATGGGACACTCTCCAAGTCTATGATTTGGGTCACCACAGTTGTCATTTTTTCACACTTTGACCAGAACTAGGCAGGGTGGAGTACCCTCTTCCTCTGTCTCCCCTTAAGACACTCCTGTATTGTCCCCTGCATTTAGCACCCTACCCTACAGTTGTTTATGTTTCTTATCTTTATTCAACTCATCTTTTTCCAATTTCTCTGCACAGTAATGTGCATTAGTTGATATTTCTGTCAATGGCTTCACTGCCCAAAATGGTATGGATGGGGTTATTGCAGTTATTATTGGATCTTGGAGGCCCTGCACAAAACAGTTCACTAAAGCCTGGGTAGCCCCTTCAGCTGGTGTATCCATTCCACTGTGGGCAATACATATTTTCTGTGTTCTACTATAAAAGGCATCTACTGATTCTTCCCTTTCCTATTTGGCATTTATTAACTTTATCCAAGCCTTTGTTTTCCTAGGAACTTATGTTTGCAAATATTTTAGTATATTATTGGGCAAATCTGTAAACTTGGTATGTAGTCTGCTGCTATACTTGTCCCGCTACCAATTTGTGGTGACCCCTGCCCATTTAACAGTGTCAGTATCTGTTAAATGTTTTCTCCACAAATCAGAGGACAGAAGTGCATAGAACATCAGATCTAGTTCAGCTGGGGTCAGTTGGCCAATTTTAAGTATTCTCTCTTCATTGGCATACCACTCATCGGGTTGTTCTCCGATATCTAGGAATCATTTGCAAAATATACCAATTCTAATTTGGACTAAGGTGGATGAAAAAAAGTAAGTAGGATGTTCCTTGCTGAACCAAGGAACCTCTTTCATGGAATAATCCACTGTTTCTTGAATTTTGTTTAATCTATATGTCCATTTTACTACACTCTTCAATGCGCCTGTGGTTTTGTATACTTTCTGACTAGTTTATCAATAACATAGTAATTGCAACAGTCCTGTGCACACATAAAAATCTAAATTGAACAGTATATGTTCATATTCAACACAACTAGATAATATTCGCTGTCGTTTTCTTGGTTCCTTTAATGTGTGTTGGCACAGAGAACAGCCAGCCGACACGTGTTTCGTCAGAGAAACAGTGGTCTCTGACTCTTCATGGCTGGAATTGATACAAAGGAACTCACTCAGTACATAGTACATAATTTCAAGTTATTGAACAAGTTCCAAAATTAAATTAAAGTGACATCCTCCAGCAGTCGTGGAAACCAAAAGTTAGTGTAAAACCAAGGAGTTTTGTGTAGCAGAACCTTATTACGGCCTACGACGAGTACTTCTACGCGCTAAGTGACATCTGGGACACACAAGTTGTGCAAGGGAGTACATAGTATGTGCCTGTGTGGATCGTGTTTCAGAGAGTTATATCAGTTGCCACCACACGAACCAGCGACAGAACGAAATAGTAAAGCAAACGTGACAAACATTCGCACAAGCGCCACCAAAAGCGTCCCAGAGTGGTAAGAGTTGAATCAATCCTTAAACAAAGGTGAGGTAAAAAAAAACATACCCAAAGTCTTTGTAGAGTGTATGTATAATCTGAAATTAACAAGGATTAAAAAAAGGGGGGGAAGCGGAGAGGGTTATCAAAAGACAGAAGGTCAAAAGGGGAAAAGACGTATAATTAGTGGAAAACAGATTTGAATTCCACAGGTCGTTCATAAAAGATTTTATCCGTAATAAAAACTGGGTATTAGAGACTCACCCCTGCACCCGGTGATAATTCCAACTCGGTCAGGTTTCAAAGAGAATACCGCAGTAGTCGGGTACAATTATTCAGGCATGTATTCAAAAACTGAAAAAGAGGAAGGGTAGATGAAACACAGCAAGGGCTGGGTAAAGTGCTGTGTCACTCTTTAAATAAGCAAGAAGCATACCTGTATGTAGATGCTACCGACTTTATGTGGATTCTAGTAGAGAAAAAGAGGGATAAAAAAGGAGGACATAAAGTAAGGAAAATGCCTTGCGTAGTACTCAGTCAGTCACATTATGAAGTAGGTATTTTAAAGGAGAGATGGAGGAGGGGCAGCGGACTGGGGGTGAAAAGGAAGAACAAGGAGTTATTTGTAGTGAAAAGTTATATATACTGGGCCAAGGAAACGAAGTACACATGTATTCATGAACAAGGGATGCAGTTGCAAACCGGCATCCACAAAGGCAAGGTATAGTGGAAAGGATAATGTGCACAACTCCAAAACCATATTGACTATCTGTAAATATGGTTATTCTCATGTGCTTTCCAAGATAGCATGCCTTGTTAATGCAACTAACTCAGCTACCTGTGCTGAACTCACTCCTTTCAACCATGATGCTTCAATAACAATCGCCACTGTACAAATTGCATATGCAGCTCGCAAGGTACCTTCTTGCTGTCTGAAACATGAGCCATCCACAAACAGTACAAAATCTGATTCAGGCAAAGGAGTGTCCTGTATATCAGGTCTCGGTTTTGTACAGAATTCAGTAACAGCCAAGCAATCCTGATCTGTCTCATCCACCACCAATTCACAACTCGGATTTAGCAACTAAATAGCTGGATTCTGGACTCTCGGGCTACAGCCAAATCCTTAGGTCTCTCCACCACGTGCCCGGCCATGTCTACCTTTCATAACTTTCGTGGCCACGGAAGGGGCGCCCCTGCCCGCTCGTTCAGTCAGAAGCATGCGCAGAACCAAACTCAGCGCTGCCATGGGCATGGAGGCCGCCGTGGTGCCATAGGAGGACAGCATGCGGGTTAGTCCACCTCCACTCCTGCAGCATCCGCCTCAAAGCCTTCCAAGTCCGAGCTTTGGGGTGCACCCCACGCCTGTGGGCGGCAGGGTTCAACATCACCTTCCCCACTGGTGTTCTGTCACTTCTGACAAGTGGGCGCTGCAACTCGTCCGGAGGGGTTACTCCCTCCCCTTCAAGTCTACCCCCCAGCCATGCCACCTCAGTTCCTCTGCATGTTGGGGGATCACTTTGCGCTTCTCCAACAGGAAGTTATGGCCCTCTTGGCCAAGGGGGCCATCGAGCGCGTTCCTGGGCCAGAAGTAAGATGTGGTTGTTATTCCCACTACTTTCTGGTCCCCAAAAAGGACAAAGGAGAATTTCAAGATGTTGACTCTGGCTCAGGTCTTGGTTGCCCTCGACCCTGGAGACTGGATGGTAGTGTTGGACTTGCAGGATGCATATTTTCACATTCCCATCCTGCCGGCCCACCGGCGTTACCTGCGGTTCACGGTAGGCCGGGAAAATTTTCAGTTTGCTGTGCTCCCCTTCGGCCTTACCAGCGCCACTCTGGTGTTAACGGCAGTGGTCAGGGGTGTAAGTCTTCCCCTACCTCGTCGACTGGTTGTTGAAGGCAGGCTCGCCCCAAGCAGTGGTCACCCACTTTCAGACTACAGCGGACCTCCTGCATTTGCTGGTGTTCTCTATCAACGTGCCGAAGTCGCACCTGAGTCTCTCTCAGAAGCTCCCCTTCATTGGAGCGGTTCTGGATTCGACACGTTTCCGGGTTTATCCTTCCGAGCAGCGAGTCCGGTATATTCAGGCTATGATTCAGATTTTTCAGCCTCTATCCCGGGTGTCAGTCAGGATGACCCTCCGGCTCCTGGGCTGATGGCCTCCTGCATCCTGCTAGGTCAACATGTCAGATGTCATGTGCGGGCTCTGCTGTGGGACCAGAAGTTCCAGTGGGCCCAGCATCAGGGCAACCTGTCCAATCATGTCCAGATCTCTGAGCGCACTGCAAGCCAATTGCAGTGGTGGCTTACAAATCGTGATTGGGTCAATAGCAGATACCTCTCACTTCCCCAAACAGAGCACAAAGTGGTGACGGATGCGTCCCTCCTGGGATGGGGAGGCCACTTGGGAGAGGCGGAGATCAGAGGCCTCTGGTCTCCGGCGGAGTCCCGGCTCCATATCAATCTTTTGGAGCTTTGGGCGATCCGACTTGCACTGAAAGCATTCCTTCCCTCTGTCCGGGGAAGTGTGGTGCAGGTGTTCATGGACAACACCACCGCCATGTGGTATTGCAACAAACAGGGCGGGGTGGGGTCCTGGACCCTATGGCAGGAGGCTCTGCGCCTCTGGACATGGCTGGAACATCAAGGTATTACCTTGGTGGTACAACACCTGTAAGGTTCTCAGCCGCCGGTGCTTGATGGATCCCGAATGGCGTCTGAACTCTGACGTGGCGCAAGGTCTCTTTCAGCAGTGGGGAGAGCCTTGGTTAGATCTAATCGGGAGGATCTTCTGTCGCAGCAGCAGGGGACTGTTCTCCACCCGAA
The DNA here is from genome assembly GCF_964261635.1 of Lissotriton helveticus. Lineage (NCBI taxonomy): Eukaryota > Metazoa > Chordata > Amphibia > Caudata > Salamandridae > Lissotriton > Lissotriton helveticus. The sequence continues at coordinate 825,331,464 of NC_136068.1, read as the reverse complement.
CCTGCCCAGCCACCACCTCCATGCGTGGAGATTGAGCGGCGACAATTTACAGCCTTCGATCTTCCTCCCGAAGTCTGTGATGTCATTCTGCAGCCAGGGGTCCCTCCACTAAAACGGTATTCGCCTGCAGGTGGAACAAGTTTGTGGCATGGTGCACAGCGAAGGCTGTGGATCCCCTTTCTGACCCTCTTTCCGAGGTTCTTCTGTTTCTTCTTTCTTTGGCCCAGCAGGGCTCTGCTCAGGACACTATCAAAGGTTATATTTCGGCCATCTCCGCCTTTCTATGGCTTCCAGGGCAGCCTTCTCTTTTTAAGTCCCCCGTTGTTATCCGTTTCCTGAAAGGCATTACGCACATGTTTCCTCCCATGCCGTTCATAATGCCTCAATGGGACTTTAACCTTGTCTTGACATATCTGATGTGTGCTCCCTTTGAGCCCCTTCATAACTGTCCTTTGTGTCTTCTCACTCTCAAGACGGCTTTCCTGGTACCTATCACCTCTGCCAGAAGAGTGAGTGAGCTTCAGGCTCTCTCTTCCAAACCTCCTTTCCTTTCTGTTCATCTGGACAAGGTGGTTTTAAGGACCCGTCCTTCTTTCCTGCCAAAGGTTGTCACGCCTTTCCACACCAGGCAGACCTTCACTTTGCCCACCTTCTTTCCGCCTCTGCATCCTTCAAAAGAGGAAAAGAGGCTCCACCGGCTGGACCCAAAACGTGCGCGCTCGTTCTATCTGAAGTGCACACAACAGTTCCGGGTGGATGACCAGCTCTTTGTTGGCTATGTGGAGGCCAAAAAAGGTAGGGCCGTGCACAAACGGACCATCTCTCGGTGGGTCGTTCTGTGCATCAAAGCATGTTACTCATTGGCCAAGAAGTAGCCTCCTGTGGGGCTGCGTGCCCATTCTACCAGGGCGGCGGCAGCCCCTACTGCCTTGGGACACGGCGTTCCCTTGCAGGACATTTGTCAAGCAGCTACGTGGGCTTTACTGCATATGTTTACCATGCATTCCTGCCTTGACAGTCAAGTCCGGAGAGGCGGCTTCTTTGGCTGTTCTATTACCCAGGACTTTCTGGTGTAATCTTGTTCGCAGACCCACCGCCGGGCTTGGTATTGCTGGGGTATATATTCTAAGGTAAGGAATCTATCACTAACGTGTCTCTTTCAGATGCTCAAGTTACTACTTGTTTAACGATATATCTGTAAGATATATCGTTAAACAATATAAGAATAGATTCCTTACCGCCCCACCCATCCTCCCTGCTCTGCGAACTGATTTCTAGGGTTAAGGACATCCCTTTCAGGGCCCTAGTTTCTTGGCACCAGTGGTCAGTTTCTTGCATGGCTCTGCGTTCCTGGTGTGGAAAGTCGTGTACAGAACGGACGTCAGCGCGCTTGGGTGGAGCCTTAGTAGTCTCCGTGACGTCATCTCAGCGCTTACGACGCCAGCGACAGATGCGTAACCGCACGACGCCACCTGCCGACGCACAGGGGCATTGCTGACGAAAAACTTTCCTGATCCAGTCTGACACCTGGGGATATTTTAAGGTAAGGAATCCATCACTAACTAATGTCTCTTACAGCTATATTGTTACACAAGTAGTAACTTGTGCTTCAACATCCTTATTGAAATCTGGCATTCTCAATGCGGTTGCTCGACACAAACTGTCTCGCAGCTCAACAAATGTTGTTATGCATTCATCAAGATATATTGGATCTGACACGTCTTTGTGTGTCAGTCTTTGTAATTGCTTGGCTATCAGTGACAAACTGTTAATCAACTGTCTACAATATCCAACCATTCCCAAAAACATTCTAATTTCTTTCTGAGTTTTGGGTGGATTCATTTGTAAAATTGTATTTATCTGATCTTGAGACACTTTCCTGATTCCCTTCTCAGTTTTGTGACCCAAGTAAAGAACTTCTTTTTGACAACATTGTAATTTTGCTGGTGACACATTATGCTCACTTACTGCCAAATGGTTCAGTAGAGCAATTGTATCTGTCACACAAGCCTCTTTTGTATTTGACGCAACCAATAGGTCATCAATATATTGCACTAGCACCGAATCATTAGGCATTACCAGTGATTCAAAACAGTTCTTCAATATCTGATTGAAGATTGAGGGGCTCTCTGTATACCCTTGAGGAACTCGGCACCATGCCAAAGCAAGGTTTCCAAATCGGAACACACAGAAATATTGGCTATCTGGATGCAAAGGTATCGAAAAAAATGCTTGACATAAATCAGTCACTGAAAACCATTCTGCTTCACAGGGAATTCGATAAAGAATCACTACTGGATTTGGCACTATTGGACTACAAGGTATTACTATCTGATTTACCTTTCTCTAATCTTGCACAATCCTATATTTCCTATTCGGTTTGCGAATTCCCATAATAGGCGAGTTACATGGATTCCCTTGAATCTCTTTTAGGATTCCCTGCTCAATCAACATATCAATCACAGGTGTTACTCCTACAGTCATCTCAGGGCTCATTTTATAAGGTGGTGTTCTTGGTAATTCTGTGTTAGTTTGCCTGTAATCTGAATTGGGCCTACTCCTTTCATCAATCCTATGTCTTTCCCTGAAAACTCCCACAAATCAGTGAACACCGTATCTCTCAACTCAACAGGCAAATAATTCGCTGTAAATAGATTATATAAATCATTCACTTCTGTTCCCTGCCTTGCCATTTTAACAACAACGTGTTCGTTTTTTGCATGAAATGCTATTCTATCTGGTGTACAATAGATGGAGCAATTCATTTTTCAGAGTAAGTCCCTTCCCAATAGGTTAACTGGACTTGTGTCACACACCACAAATCAGTGTACTTCTTGGAGTCCTCCAATCTACACTTTCACTGGTTTTGTCACGGGGGTATTCATTTGTTTGAAACTCCTATAACGTGGAAACTTTCTCCTGAGAGGGGTAGGTTGGGAATTTCCTCAGTTCTCACAGTGGAACGGTTAGCACTAGTATGTACGGGGAACGTAATTGAATTTCCGTCAACCTTGCCATCCACATAGGGATCACGTTGATCTACCTCCAAAGATGCGTCAAGTACGCACTCCACTTCCCCCCTCAGGCACGGTCATTGTGATATATCTGAATCATTTTCTTCCCACTACGTCAAATATTGCGAAGCCACCTGCACACTTGAAGTTATTTGATCATTTGTATGAGAGCCCACATTTGTATTGTATTTGTGTACTTGACCATTCACATTTTGATTTTGCATAGGAGCTTGGGGTATCTGCTGACCCTATCCTCCACCAACTGACATTTGCAGATTCTGATTCATCTGCATCTGATTAATTTCATTTATTTCTGTAACAACATTTTTGACCAATAGACTTCTACACTCGCCCCAATTTGCCGCACGCATGACAATGGAACTTCTTTTTCTATTAATTTCTCTTACCTCTACCTCTCCCTTGTGGAATCGGTATCATTTGTGTCACATTTTTTTCTTTTCAATACTACACCTCTCATACCAGTAGTAGTTTGACCATTTCCTTGGTAACCTTCTGTAAAAATCTGTAGTCACAAATACTCCTTTCTTTGCCGCTTTCATTTGAGCCAACATTAGTTTTTCCTTTAACTTTTTGATTCTTCACTACAATATTACGCTTAACGAAGAATTCCGTTGATTGCCTATCTTTGCCAACAAAGCAAATGCTGCTGAATCATAGCACTAATTTCATGTCTCAATCTATACACAAACCTATATACAAAATGCCCCAAATCTTTTTCAGTAATGTTTTCAATAATACGGTACTGTTTAAACACCTGTAGGAGCCTTTCATAATAAGCACATACTGACTCTTTCAATTCTTGAGTGGTTCTGTCTATTCTCACCTAATCCGTTTCTTTTGGTGAAATCTCCCCTTTTAGATATGTAATAACCTGATTATATTTTTTCGTAACCTCTTCAGATGATGATCCTGTTTTTGGATCTCTCAGGTATTCCTTTTTTGGCCATTCAATAGCAATTTTACACTCAACCCACAAATCAACTGGAACTACAATATCAAACAGACCATCCAAATCTTTCCACAAAACCGTTGAAACTTTTACAAATCTCTCTACTTGTTTGTGCAATTCCACTGGTTTTTCTCATAGTCTTGGGAAATCATTTGTAAATTGTAATATATCCTGTCTCGATCATGGGACATGAACATACCCACCTCCTGGTACTTCTCTCAAAAGATATATCGCTGCTTCTGCTCCTGTTTCCCTCACAGGAAACAATGGTAAAGCCACTGAAGCCACTCTTGTATCTTATTTCCTTTTAGCCTATCTTCCTTTCCACCGATCTAATTCTCCTCATCATTGTAATGTGCTTATCAACTCTTCAAAACACACTAGGTGATGGGCGGAATGATTCCGGTCCAGGGCAGACATGGTTTAGCAGTTCGGGCTGGACTGTTCCCATGAGGCACAGGGTCAAGACTGATTTGCATATGACCATGTCTGAACTGGAGTGGCTTGGTGAGCAAAATAACAATTGATTAAACCCAGATCTGTGACTGGTGGTGAATGTTTTGCCATTGTGCAACATTCTGTCCATCATCTTGTGTGTTTTGCTGTTCACCCTATGTGGGAAGGGTATGCCCAGACGTGGGTCCCGAGCTCACTACGCCACTGGAGTCAAGCTCTCCTGGCTGAAGACGGCTGATAGCCAGAAACCGGTCCTAGGATGCTTGATTCCAGTCCAGGGAAGATATGGCTTGGCAGTTCGGGCTGGACTATTCCCATGAGGCACAGGGTTCAGACTGATTTGCATATGGCCATGTCTGAACTGGGGTGGCTTGGTGAGCAAAATAACGATGGATTAAATCCAGATCTGTGACTGGGGGGTGAATGTTTTGCCATTGTGCAACATTCCATCCATCACCTTGTGTGTTTTGCTTATCAACTCTTCAACATGTAAACGCTTTCCTGAAACATTCAAGCTCTCTAAATCTTTGTCACTAAAATCTAATCTGCATGTTTTTTGTAGGGCGTTAGTCTTCTCTATGTCAATTCCATATGTTTATGCAATCTCAGTAAACCTCTCATGTAAGTTTCTTGCTTTCCTTGTAATGTTTTTACACATAAAAAGCAATTCTTCATCCTGATATTGGCCTAATCTATCTGGACTAATTGTACCAAGAATCATTTCTTCCAAATCTGCTTTTAATTTGCTCAAATTTACACCTGAATTTTTATTCTGTACACTACAGCCAAGTGCTATTTCTTTTATCCATTCGTCTAATTCTTCTGGTGAAGGACCTAATGATTTCTGAGTATTTTCACTTGACTCACTTCTTGACTGTCCTGATGTAGGTGTCACTCTTTTTTCAAATTGCAATAATCTTTTTGGATCTAGATATGTACCTCTTTTTAGAGTTTCCACTGATCTTTCTGAAATGTTGATCAATGATTCTGATTCCCCCTTAATTACACTCTTTATTTGCTCCACTCTTTTCATTTAATCCTTGATTAGTCTCATTTAATTTTCTGTAAACTATATGAACCGCATTCATGTTTCTATCGGGTATTGTTAAAGCATGCACAGGAGAACTACCTTGCCATCATTGTATAATGCAACAATCAGACCAATAGTTGCTGGAACTGACAAAACATCTGGATTCATTTGTGTTATTTTTCTTAGCAACTCTTCTCTAACTGGATTTTGATTCTGACTCACATTTTCAGGAGTTAGTTTTTTCTTGAGGGACTTCTATCTGAATTAGTGGAGCACTTGATAAAGGATTTATCTCTATCCTGTCCTGTCCTTCTTGATATGGCGGAGGTCTAATAATTAATAATTTGTTCAAAAATGCATTATCTATGTCATCAATACCTTCAACCAATGCAGTATTTTTTGATTTTTGTTCCTCAACATTCTTCTTTTTCTGCTTACATTTTTCTCTTTCTTTAGTCTCCGCTATCAAAATTGGAAACATCCATGTTCCTTCTGCAAAGTCTCTTCTCCACATTTTCTTTTGAACATCCCATTTTGCTTCTGAATATCTACTCGCAGTATTCTTGCGAGTAGATATTCTTTTTCAAGAGCTTTGACTTGCATAGGTCTAGGATTAGGTCTCAAATCATTCATTTGTCTCCTTAGATTCTCTAAAATTCTAGTATTAAAGTACCATTTTCTCAAAATGCTAAAATACCATCTTGCTCAGTGTATGTCATCCAATTTTCTAATCAAGTACACTTTTGATACCCCCTTTCTAATGACATAAATGAGGCGGTTGTTCCTTCAGGAGCTACAGGAATTCCTAAAGGTATAGGCTCATCCTTTCTAAATAAAGTCTTCAACATTTTTAGTTACTTCATGATTATTCCACACTAAGACTAAATTATATAAGAAAAGCTTCACCTATTCTTCTGCCATATTATGATTCTCTGCTACCAACCAGAATTAATCACACTGTCCAATTCTAGCACGACTCACACTAACTACCTATACCACTCTCTCTGACGATTTCACATCAACTGACGAATACCAGCACTCACTTTTGTGACGTCAGCATAACTCCTGCGACTGACCCTTCCTTTGAAAAATCATCATTTGTGTCTTTTCAAAAGTCTTTAACAAAATGAACCACATAAAAACCAGGGGGCGCAAGGTGGCGCACGAGCGTAATGGCCTCAATTCCATGAGGCTCCCGCAGTCCAGTCACTAATCCTATAATTATCCTGTGTTCCTGCTTGTGCTGAAGGATTTCCCAGCCCGCAACTGAGACTGCTAACACCTGTGGTGCAAGCGGTGCTAATCCTGCCGTCCGCGGAAGCACAACCAACGCTCACCGGCTGGTGAGAACTGCCGAGCGGCGGGACCTTTGGAGAGTCTTGGAGCCGTGCCTGGGAGTGCGGAGCTACGCAAGAGCCGCGGCGGCCACGTGGTGAGTGGGCCGGACGGCCGCGACTGAATCAACTCCCGTGCGTCGAGCACCGCGGGCAGCAGTGGGCAGATCGGGACATCCGCTTGTTGTGGAGACCTCGTCCCTGAAGCGGAGCCCTTTTTGTGTGCCGTCATAGCACAGGAGAGGCAGAACGGGTGAGTGCTGCCTGCTACGGCATCCTACGCATAACAACATAGCGGCCATTACCGGCGTGCCGTGAAGAGATGGCAACTAAGGGAGTGCGGGCTGCCGGCTGGACTGAGGGCCTAACGCAGGAGACCGCTGCGGGGCACAAGCACAGAGGCCTTGGATACTATGCCTTCTGCAGTGCCGTTTGTCTTATGGTGTTATGAAGGCTCCCCCGCGCTGCATAATTCCAGGGTATCTCGCCATTTATTTCTAAGCGGTGCATATGAATCGGCCAGCCTTGATATACAGTCTGCAGGAGATGCATGGAACATTCTTGGTGAGCGACAATCGTGCCACGAGGAGGGGTGCTCGTTTATATCTGCGCTGCTGGAGTGAGATGCGACAGGGCTTAGGAGAGTGGTAGCCTGCAGGTTGGAAGCACAAACTTCCCTGGGACAAGGCTTTCCACCTATGCCCCTGACGTGATAAGTGGAAATTGATCAGTTTCTGTTACTATCAGGTAGGACACGGATGTGCCGCGAGGTGCCAGAGCCAATCAGGTATATTGAAGTGGTGATGGGCATGGGGGCAGTCTGCTGTGACACTGGGCTTTGATGTTTGTCATTGAATATGGTTTCTTTCTTGCACTTCAGGAAGCCAAGAGGTCATAGTTATAATTGCGGATTCTGTCTCCTACCCACCCAGCGATTTTGGACGACACCCTTTTAAGCCCGGGCATTGCACGATGGGGAGGATGGATGAGCGCCAACCGCGTCTCACATTTGAAATTAAAAAGAGTGCGCGCCAACAGGCTACGGAGGCAGAGAATGGCACAGTGGAGGCGCCCCTTGAGAAGGGTGATGGATAGAGCAATGACATGCCCACAATCCTATCGGAGGTACGTCAGAGTTTTGCAACAATGGCAGACAAAATGGATACTCTCACTACGCGCATGGATGCCATTACCATTGCCATTTGCACTGCTTCTTTGAGGCGTGTATCATGCCCGTCTAAACGGGGATGATACACGCCTCAAAGAAGCGGAGCACAGAATACCAGGCACAGAGTATGTCACAACGCAACTGAAAACCGCTGTGTCCCAGATGGACAAACTGATGAAAATTATAAATGCTAAAAATGAGGACATCGAAGCCCAAAACAGGTGTAATAACGAATTCTGGGTGTGCCAGAGAGCACAAATACAGGCAGGCTTGAGGGCTATGTTGAGAAGATAGATGCTTGTTACTGTGATTGGCGCAGACGCACTCTCCCCTCAGTTTGTTGTGGAGAGGGCACATCAATCCCTTGGCCTCAGACCTCCTCCTGGAAGCGCACCCAGACCCATCATAGCGCACATTCTCAATTACAGGGACAGGGACACTGTATTGCGAATTGCCAGGGAGAAGAGACAGCTGAGAGGCGCAAGTTCAATGCTGTGAAGCAGAAACTGCGACAGGCGCAGGTGGATTATACCCTGTTGTATCCGGCGCGTCTCTGGGTCACATACCAGGGCACTCAGACGATCTACATGAACCCGCAACAAGTGGAGGATTTCCTCAAGAAAATTAAGCGGAGAAAGACCTCGACTCCAGAACGGGATCACACACTAGAGACACATCTCACGGTTGTGGATTGAACCTCTTCAAGGATGATGCAGTTTCTACTCTGAGTACAGTTGGGTCCCACTGAGAGCGCCGCACTGATTGACATTTTCTGCGGACTAATAGATGTTTTTTATTTTATCTTTCACAACTGCCCTGTGATATGAACCTCTGCGTGGGAATGGTGCAGGTGAGCGTAACACGGATGATATGAAGAGCCGGACACCCTCGCTGCCTAAAGGGGGACAGACCAGCTGTTGTAGGTCTCTTATACAGGTATGAGGTACCCGTGAGCCACATGGTTGGATTCTCCAATGGGAGTACCCCTGCTGTATTGTTTTTCTTGGATGTTGAAGGGAGGGGGGTGGGATTGATTGATACTGGCATAATTGGGATGCTTCAGTGCGTGGGGGGAGGTTGGGGATGGGGAGTTTACAGCGTTGATGACAGTACCGTATATTATGCAGATAAGGCATTTTAACGTTGCTTTGATTCCCGCTCAGGATAGAGCTGATGCTGCAGTACATTATAATAACAAATCTTGTGAGGTGCTGGCTGGCATAGTGGAAGAGGGGGGTCTGGTGGACAGCTGGCGTCGACTACACCTGCTGCAGCGGGAAGGGACTCACTTAATGTCACACACGGGGACATGGGCACGGCTAGACTATTGCCTGCTTTCCAAGGGGTTAGGCATTGGCCTATGTAATGCTACACATCTCGCTAGGACATACTCTGATCATTGCCCTGTAAGAATTACGATTAGTGTACCTGGGTATGATAGGCCCAGACCGACATGGCGAATGCAGTCGAATGCATTGTTGGACTTGGTCTTTCGGACTGAACTTGAGGAAGAAATAAGGGACTTCTTTATATGAAATAAAGGCTCCGTAGAAAGTGTGGAGATAATATGGAAAGCCTTTAAAGTCACTATACGGGGGTATTGTATCTCCAAAAGCTTCGGGGTATTAAGAGACCTACAGCGGACACTGAGGACTCAAGAGCAGGATCTGAAGAGACTGGAGGGACGAATGTTGGAGGGGGAAACGGGTCAGGTACAGAAAGATTTTAGGACCAAATTGTCAGCCTACGAGGAAGAGGCTGCCAGGGAAGTCAATTTTAGAGGGCGCTATTGTGTGGCGCGGAGGTATGGGGAGGGAGAGCGCCCGGGGAGGGCATTGTCTGAGATTACACACTGTCCACTAATTAACAACAGTATATTGGAGATAGAGAAACCGGGGGAGTGGTCTGTCAAGACACCGTAGGCATCCTAGAAACCTTCACTTCCCATTATGCTACATTATATACCACGCAAAGGCATGGAGAGGTGGAGCTTGATGAGTTTATGGGGGATGTGGCGTTATGCTGGTTCAGTGATGTTCATAGACAATTCCTTAGCGCTCCACTCGAGACTGATGAGATTAGGGAGGCCATCATGTCCTTAAAGAACGGGAAGGCACCAGGCTTGGATGGCCTGCCTGCCGAGTTTTATAAGTGTTACATTGATGTTATGGCGCCAGATTTACGTGAAGTATTCGAAGAGTCCTTGGAAGTGGGGATACCTCGATGCGTGAAGTGGTCATTACATCTTTGCTAAAACCTGGTAAACCTCCCAGGGATTGCGACTCTTTTAGATCACTGTCGCGCATCAACTGTGACACAAAAATATTAGCCAAGGTTTTAGCCGCGCAACTGACACTTCTCATGGATCGTCCCTGGTAGGGCCAGAATTTCCGGTTGCCGCTGTATTTCTAGATGCCTCTAAGGCATTTGACTCTGTAGAGTGGTGTTACCTATTTAAAGTCTTGCAGAGAATGTGTTTCCCTCAATTATTTATATCCTGGGTGCAGCTGCTGTATCATCGGCCTTCTGCTAGAGTGCTGATAAATGGTCATCTGTCCACTGCTCTTTCCATATCACGGGGCACCCGGCAGGGGTGCCCGCTTTCCCCGTTACTTTTTGCCATAGCGATTGAGCCGTTGGCGTCTAGACTGCGTTAGCTTCAACGAGACCGGGCGTTTCAGTACTTTCAGCATTACATTTTGATTTCGCTATATGCTGACGACGTCACATTATATATCAGGAAACCTCAGCAAAATATGAACCCTTTATTCAGAGACTTTCTGGTGTTTAGACAGCTCTCAGGTGTCAACATCAACTAGAGAAAATCGCAATTTTTCCCACTTACGCCTGCGGTCTCCAAATTCTCGTTGGACTTTCCTCTCGAATGGTGCGATTCTGACTATAGGTATTTAGGCATACAAGTATATAGGGACAGGGAGGAAACACTCCGATTAAACTACGGCACAGCGATCACGAGCCTGACAACTAATGTCACACGTTGGATCTCTTTGCCCTTGTCGCTGGCAGGAAGAGCCTCTCTTATAAAGATGGTGGTTCTCCCCCAATTTCTGTATTTATTTCTTAATATTCCCTATTACCCTGGAGCATTTGTCTGCAAAACCCTGTGCACTGAGTTAATACGCTTAGTATGGGGCGGCAAACAACACCGACTTAGATGGTCGGTCCTCACACAACCCTATGATAGGGGTGGATTTGACATTCCAGACTTTGAAACCTACTATATTAGTGCGCAAGCTCATTATGCATAACACTGGCTGTCGCCATGCATGCCACAACTAGCAACTGAGGATTGGCTGGCACATCCTCTCCCTTTGAGAGGCCTCATACACGGTCCTCTTAGTACTATAGAGACACCATTCAAAACAATAACTTGCACGGTGGATGCATGGAGACGCATGGCGCGTCTCCTGGAATCTCAGCTGTTGTATTCTCCGCGACTTCCACTCACATATCACCCAAATATGATAATTCTAAGCGAAACGGGCTTTCGAGCCTTGTGCAAACGACTTCATGTTGTTACATGGGGTGATCTGTTCCATGAGCGAATGTTTCGCTCAATGCAGCACCTGTTCCAGGATGTGCGGCCCATGCCATTGGAGGTTTTTCTATACGTGCGACTGAGGCAAGGAATGAGGGCGATTCTTCCCGACTTCCCCTGTGAACCGGAAATTTTTGTTCCCTTGCACTTTGCTTAGCTCTCCCGATGGGAAACACTTGATATCGGGTATATACCGTAACATACGGGCACAGCAACGCGGGGTGGAAGGTTCGGCTCGCATACATTGGAGTGAAGATCTGGGACAAGAGGTTACTGATGATGACCAATGGAAGTATTGCTGTAGTGTCACAGAAAATGTATCAGCTAGTTGTAGGTTCAAGGTCATACATTACAAGTTCTTGCAACGTATCTATTACACCCCCGCCAAGAAATACAAATTTCAGCTCTCAGATAATTATACATGTGACAGGTGTTAATGGGCTGGAGCGGGCTTCTTGCATCTGGCGTGGGAATGTCCGGTGGTGTGGGAGTACTGGACGCAGGTGCATAAGGCCCTTGAACACATGCTGGGTACTACGTTGGAGAGAGAACCTTTGATCACGCTGTTGGGATATACTGCACAAATACCCAAACACAGTAGAAAATTCCTAGATATTGCTCTATTAATGGCCAAACGCTGGGGTAGGGGGAGGGGCCCAAAATTTAAGGAATGGCTACGGGATGTTATCTGTTGTCAGGAGCAAACATCTGTTTAGGCTGAAACACTACCGATGGCCTCTAGTCCAAGAGATGTGTGGGGTCCACTACAACCATATCTCACGCGAGGGGAGGAGGGAGGCTCTGACTCATCTTTAATGAATGGCGAGTAACTGTTGGATGCTGAAGATGGATCATCCTGGCACCCTGGTGGCTTCATACTGTTTGAAAATTGCCTATGCTGACTATGTATCAGGACATTTCCTATATTCGTCTCCCTTACTGATGATCAACATTGAACTGATATGATGAGCATCTCCGTCATGATTTATGGTGTTTCTAATATCCCTATGTCTCCACGACAATGCTTTTAGTAATGATGTAATGTATATTGAGGTATGTCGCTATTACTAGTGAGCAATGAGGGGATGATATGCCACATCTAATGCACCTACGGCGAAGTTATGAATACAACGTCACTGTCTATTGTAACTTCTGATATACATGTCACGCTGCATGATTATGTATTTTTGTTCTTGTCTGAAAAATGATGTAATTAAAAAAAAAAAACATAAAAACCAGCTAGTCTGCTCCAATAAAAGAAATAAATCGATAGAAACATACAATGCAATACTATCTTTTGCTTCCAGCAAAACCTCAACTAGCTCAATTTTTCCCTCACTCAAGTGAAAAACCCTCTGAACTTCTCCAAATGTGCTTTCCAAAGGTACCCAAATAAATCTCCACTATTCTTACTTCAATATTCCCTGTGCAATACCGACAATACGACCATTGCTTGCTCAGCACTGCATCAACAGCAGACAACGTACATTTACTTAGTGTATGTCACACTAAGACTGCCCTTGGCTTAACCCGGGATCTTAGGCCAACGATAGACCCATTACTTCCATTAAGGGCAACGACGGACCACAACATATAATATAAAGGTACGTAGTTTATAAACGCCTGTCCCTATAAATTCCGTCTTCTTCATTACCCAGTATAATTATTCTCCTTTATTATGGTCCTATCTTACTTCATTGCCTTGGACAGGGTCTATTACATGCTTTATTTCTGGTCTAACTCTGTTCCACCAGTCATCCACTTTCTTTATATTGCAGTCTTCCCTAATCCACATATTTCACCCTTTTTAAACAAGTTAGATGGCTACTTAATTCCTGTAATTTCGATTTCCGCTTTCTAAATATAGTTTCCAAACATAAATGCTTTCTTATTCCCCGTTACCTCCCTGATCTGCTTTCCCTTCACATGCTTCATTGTAATTGCAGCCTCCTTTATGCTCAACTTTCACAGCTTTGGTAATATTTGGGAAGCTATTGGAAGAACTCGTATTATGTTCGGAATTTCTATATAATTTATACCAATGAAGTGTTTGTGTCTGCACCTCTTCATATCCTATAAAATCAAGTTGTCCAACACTTTGGGTAAACGTGCTTTTTCGATAAAATATACCAAATTAAATCATCTTCAGAAACCTATTTACGTTTTTTAAGAGTTGCAGTTTTTTGGAGTCTTGTTTGATACAGAGTTTTGTTTCATTTACAGGGGTGTTGGATTGTTCATTGGAGTGGATTTGATAAGTGATGCAAAGGAGAGAACACCTGCAACAGAAGAAGCTGAATATGTGATATGCAGGTAATTTAACTTTTTCCCTGATAAATGTAGGTAGTGTCTTTTGAGAAAAAAATACTTTTTTTAACCACTCAAAAACAGGTTACCGACAATACAGTGGAGTTTGTAAGTATGGATTGAAAGTGCACCAAAATTAAAAGGCTACTCGAGAAGAGAGGGTGACGAACAGGAGGCAGAATAGCCTCATTTGAAAGCCATGCAAAGTATGAGTAGATTGGATTGGGGTTCTGGTGAAGTAGTAGCGATGGGCATGAAAAGAGTGTTTATTACCAGGAAAAGAGTTTATCGGTAGATAGAAGGATCCGGAAACTGAGCAAATGTATGGTAGGATGTTGATAGAGAAATTTAGAGCATGAAAGCAGGACTAAAAGACCCATGGACATATGGGATAATGAGGGCAAATGGTTTAGAGTTGATAGGATATTGCTGGAATTGAGCTGGGCATGTGAAAATGCTCTCACCTTGACACCTTGCATAATTTTATTCGTACGTCTGCGATCTAGAAGAACAAGAATGAAATATTATAATATGAAAAAAGTGTTGGCAGTGTTGTGGTAATCCAGATTTGAAATGACTATCTGCATGCATTGCTAATCTGGGACATGGATATCAGCAGAATGCAAGCAAGTGTTCATCACCAATTTGGTTTATCATTGCGTTCATAGAATTGTTCAACTTGTTGTGAAACAAAAGTCATCACATCTGCATACATTTCAAGAAACTGGGAAGTGCCATGCACAAGTTAAATGGGTTATATAAGCCAGACTTAATGGCATCACTTTGTTTTGCTCCTCCTAAATGTAATCTATGTCAGCCTTGAAATAAGAAGATTCGAGTTCTAGTCCCAGCTTCACCAGGTTTAGTAATCATGAGAAATTTACAGTTTAAAGTATTCATTCATCTAACGAGCATAATCAAAAATTTTAGCTACGCTTCCTATTATTAACTTGCATGCTTTTCCACCATCTGAAATTTTCTAAGTTGTCCTTTTTTGTTACTTCGTCTCTGCCTAAAGTTGGGTGTGACAAGTGAAGTAATTGCCATTTATACAGCACACTTGTTAACTTAGCACTGTCTCTTGTTTCATGACTGCTAGGCTTTATTGTTAGCTAATTGTACATTGTTACTTTTATCTATCCATGGTTTAATGGTGCCCTAAATGATACACGGTGCAATCTAAGACTCCATGAGAGACTGGAGAAACTCGCCTTCCACCACAAATCTCTCTCAACTGAGAAAAGTGAGAACACCTCAGAATTCAACTGGAATGAGCCAAAATTAGACCAAAAAAACTCTTCAAAATCATTAAGGAACATTCTAACCAATCTTCTAACCAAAGCGCTACTCCTTATCCTTGCTCCCTTGTGGTGATGATTTTACAGCTCACTTCTCTGAAAAAACAAGGAAAATCGAGCTGGAGCTATTACCTGCCACCCCAACTTTGTTATCCAAGAAACCGCCCGCAGGATCAGGGGAGGGGGCAGAATCACCACAATATACTCGCCTTTGAGAGGATCTCTCAAAAACAATGCCTCATGGAGTAGTTTTCTCCTACCTGACTGCACTGAGCTACTTTACTATATGGCATCCATCTAACCCTCCAACCATTTCAGTGATCCTCTACCCGACAAGCTCTATAAAGATTTAATCTCAGCCTTTCTCCCTCTTTGGTCGAGAATCATTCATGAATCCCTCTTACAGGGAAAGATTCTGGACTGCCTAAAAACTGGTCAAGTTACTGCCATTGCTAAGAAGCCCAGCGCGGACCTATCAGGTCCAAACAACTTTCGACCTATCACCAGTAGTATGCCTCTAGCTAAATTGCACGAAAAATGCGTACATTCGCAGCTCTGCAAACATATTGAGAAATATCAACTCCTGGACCCTCATCAGTCAGGATTCAGAGCAGGGCACTGTACTAAAATGGCACTAACTCACATTGTTGATGACGTGGTGAGAGCCCTTGACCAAATTGTCCCTTGTCTCCTGATCCTTCTGGACCTGTCCTCAGCCTTCGATACCATCAAACATGAAAATCTGATTGATCTTCTTCAACATAGGATTGGATTTTCGGGCTCGGTCCTAAACTGGTTTGCCTCCTTACTTCACAACTGCACCTAAAGGATAAAAGTTAATCATGCCCTCGCTTCCAGTACCCCAGTCCTGATTGGAGTCCCCCATGGTGTTGCGCTCTCACCCACTCTCTTCAACCTCTTTATGGAGCCTATTTCAGTCATTCTGAACCGAGCGAACATTCAATACCACATGTATGTGGATGACACGCAATTGTACCTGAAAATCTCCTCGCAAGAGGACATAAAAACATTAAATGCTGCACTCGCCCAAACTCAATAATGGTTAGCTCAGAACCATCTCCTACTAAATACTCTCAAAACTGAATTTCTTTTGATCACCCCACCTAATCACTCAGCTCCTACTCTTGACTGGATTATACACCTAACTGCTCTGAGCTGCACACCTCACGTTGTAGACTGTACCAAATCTTTAGGTATCACCTTGGATAAACACTTATACATGCAAGCACACATCAGTGCTACTACTAAGGGAGCCACTTTCCAACTCTACACACTGAAGAAAATCAATCCATTCCTCCCCCGAAGATCTCAGGCCTGCGGTTCAATCCCTGATTATCCCAAGATTGGAATATGGGCTGGTTACCCTCGTTGGACTTCCCAAAGCTAGCCTGGCTCCACTCAGAGCTACCTTGAACGCATCGGCTAGACATTTAACGGGCTCAAGGAAATGTGATCACATTTCACCGACCTTTTGCAACTATATTGGTTATCTATTGAAGCTAGACTCTGACTCAAGATAGCTTGTCTGACTCATAAAGCCATGCATTACAATACCCCATACTACCTAGCAAATAAGCTTGAGCTATCGGGCTCCAGTCGGAACCTCAGAAGTACTTCCACCCTTCTCTTGAAACCTCCAAGATTCAAAAAGTAAAGATCCTAAAACCGGACTTTCACCGGTCTTGCTCCGAGAATCTGGAACTCCTTGCCATCCGAGATCAGATCCAATCCTTCCACTACTTCCTTTAAAAAACTGGTCAAAAGACTACTAATGAACGAACGTTAAAGCGTTGATCATGCTCGTGTGTTTTGTTAATAACCCAAATCTTGAAGTATTTCACTGATGTTTTGTTACATGCTTTTACCTTCTTTTTGTTCTAGTCCTCGATAACTCCTTTAGCTGCATTAACTGTTGATTTTGCAACACTAGCCAAGTTGTTATAATTCTTTGATTCACAACGCACCTCTTGGTTCTCTCTATTGTATGATGTTTTACATTGCGTGCTGTATGGCTCCTCTGATACCCTCTACTCTTTATTCTTTGAATGTTTTTTCCCACAGGTTGTAACTTCATTATGTTTTGTATACTTGCTGGAGCTAACTCTGTACATCGCTCTAATACCCCTTTGGGTCTTGTTCGCGCTTTATAAAACTTTTCAAATAAATAAATAAATAAAGCCCTGTATGTTAAGCAGTGAACCCCCAGCCACCATTTTGTGTTAACAAGTCAGTGAAACCAGCCCCCTCCCAGCCCCACCCCCAGCAACAGGGATAGTCTACATCACAGGGTGCTCTGAGACATCAGTAATCTGCTGGGTGCTGTTTAAACTGTATTTAATAGGGACTGTGCACTTCGTTTTTTGGCCAGAAGACGGAGTAAAGTTATATTTAAACAGTATTGTTGAAGGACAAGTTTATTATGCCCTTACCTACAGAGGTCCAAAGTGTGGATTGCGCTTGTCTGTCTCCTAGGAGATTTCTGAATAGAGCAGCTCCCCAGTCCAAGTCCCACCCCAAGGCCAGCAGACCTAGGACTGCTGATTGGTTTTCCCAGCTCCAAGCAAATGTGAGCCCTCCTCTGACACCTGCCCAGGCCCCTAAAGGCTTTGCTGGGTGCGTCCAAATCATTTTCCTCTTTTTTGTGAGCTGCAGCCTACATGAGCCCCAGATTGCAATGAGCAGAGTCCAGGAAGTGGTAAGGAGGCAGACTAGTGCTGTCTCTTCCCTAAAAAATGATTTTCCCTACCTGTGATTGCATCATCTTTTCTTTTTTTTAAATTTCTTTAACTGTCTTTGCCTGTGGTTATTACCGTCTGAATTTGTAGCTTTAACCTGCCAATGATTGCATAATTTATCACCTGTTTTGTGTTTAAACTTGTGGTTTTTCCTGCCCGTGACTGCTTCCATTTAACCTGATGAATTGTGGGATTTGCAGTCCAAACTCTGTACTTTTTCCCTCTCATTCCCCATGACTACCAGTTTTCCCCCCCAAATTTCTCCTTTTCTCTGTGCTAAGACCTTTATGTTACGCAGTGCACCCTCAGCCACCATTTTGTGTTAACAAGTCAGTGAAACCAGACCGCCCCGCCCAGAAACAGGGATATTCTACATCAGAGGGTGCTCTGAGACAGCAGTAATCTGCTGTATGCTGTTTAAACTGTATTTAATAGGGACAGTGCACTTAATTTTTTGGCCAGGAAAGGGAGTAAAGTTTTATTCAGACAGTATTGTTAAAGGACAAGTTTGTTAGGCCCTTACCTGCAGAAGTCCAAAGTGTGGATTGAGCCTGTGTGTCTCCTAGGAGATTTCTGAATAGAGCAGCAGCTTCCAACTCCCTGGCAGAAAACTGTGTCTGAGGTAGCTGGGACCTTATATAGTCTGCTATAGTTTGGTACACGTGTACACTGATTGGTGGTTGTATCTGGTGTTTCTAATAGATTCGGGTTAGTGTCCTCATTGGTTAGGTATTTGAGGGATCTGATTAGTTTCTGGGTCTGTGATTCAATCAATGTAGGGTTGGGGCTGGGGTTAGGATTTCTATTGGAAGTAGGGACTAGGGCTTTATGTGGTATTGGTTGGTGGGACTAGAGTGGTACTAGGGCTAGGGTTAGGCCTTTAATTGGAAGTAGTGATTAGGGCTTCTGGTGTGATTGGTTGCTGGACTAGGTGTGGGACTAAGAGTAGGGTTAGGGTTTCTATTGGAAGTCCCTGGTCCCTACTTCTATTGGAAGTAGGGACCAGGGCTTCCTGTGCCATTGGTTGGTTGGACTTGGGTTGGGACTACTGGTAGTGCTAGGGCCTGTATTGGACGTAGAGATCAGGGTTTTTTAAACTGATTGGTTGCTTGGACTAGGGCTAAGATTGGCTGTAAGGTCCTCGTCTCCTACTGGTTCCCGATTTTAGCGGTAGTGTTGTGATTGGATAGTGTTAGGGCTAGGGTTCCCATTGGCTGCAGGGGTCACCTGATTACTAGGGGTATAAAAGGCAAGGGTTAGGGTGTCCCAGCCCGGGCGTCGAGGCAAAGGGCGGAGAGGACAAGGGCAGTTGCCTGTTTGAGCCTGTAAAGGGCGAAGAGGACATGGGCAGTAGCTTGCTTGAGCCTGTAAAGGGCGGAGAGGGCAAGGGCAGTAGCCTGTTCGAGCCTGTTTGAGACTATTTGAGACTGGACGGGACCAGGACCAGAAATGCTGAGCACGTTCCCATTCAGTAATACCCACCACGGTAATACCCACCAGGGTATTACATCAGGGATAACAGGTGCTATATGAATGCAAACCTTTCTTTCCCTTCTATCCCTCCGCTATCCTTCTCACACCAAATAACTGACTAATATCCACCACTCAAATTACTTTCATATTTGACCATACTAATTCACCACTAAGCCTTTATGGGTTTCCGGATTAGCATGCTTCAACACTCCGTCAGGGGAAACAAGCGCTATATAAATACAAACATGTTTTCCTCTTCTATCCTTCTGCTATCGTTCTGAATCCAAATAACTGACTAACCTATCCACCACTTAAAATCGACTTGCATGTTTCACTATACTAATTCAACACTAATTCTCTATGGGTCCCGGAGTAGCATGCTACTCGCCAAAAAAAGTGCTTTGATGCTTCAGCAGGAGTAGTAAGCGCTATACAAATGCAATTACAATGGCTGTCAGCATGTTGGACGATAAGCACCTAGACGCCTTAGGGAATTGGCATGATTATAATGCTTGAGCATCCTGTTGCAGGTTGCGCAGACAGTGTAGTAAAACAAGCAATGAAAACATTCAGTCTTAACAGGTATATAGACACAATCACATATAAGGGATAAGTAGCAAAACCTAGAGTAACCCTTTCCATTCTTCAACATCGTTGAGGCCATTGATAAGTGATTGAAAAGATCCTTGTACATTTTAGTCTGTTTAGGCAGAGATCTATGTCCCTACCCCAGGGGGGTTTTGTAACACTCAATGGTTTGCCATTGGATATTTCTTTTGTTGTGGTTGGCTGTTGTAAAGTGATTAACCAAGAGGGCATTCTGAACTCTCCAGCTGATTCTGCCGCTGTGTTGGCTGATACAAGTCTTTGACTTTCTATGATGTTTGGCCAATATAAATTTGGTTACATGGGCAACAAATGCAGGACACTACATTCTTGAAGTTACAATTGGAGAAAATAATCAAGATGGTGTTTTAGGTGTAGAACGTAAACTACCTTGGTGTTGATGGTGAACTTGCAGGCAATAGAATTGCCACGTTCGTGGTGGCCTAAAACTGGTGGTAGTCCCCATACTGGTTCTTTTGTGGTAGTGTGTTAAGAGGGTTGCAAGCTCTCACTAAATGATCTCTCAGGTTACAGCCCCTCTAGAATGAAAATCAGGAGACCCCTAAAGAAAGGCCACCAGAACACAATATCTTTCACTGATGTTTCACACTTTTGGTGATCTGATTGGTGAGAGGAAAATACGTGGTCACACAGTTGATCTGTCAAGATGGTGCTTGACTTTAGATTGTAACAAATCTCTCTGTGGGAATACCATGCTCTGTTTAGAGAGCGCTTGACCAGTTTTCTGGAGTATTCTATCTTGAGAAGTTTGTTTGATGGTCTCATTTTCCTTAAATAAGTCATTGCTCTTGTTACTACTGTGATGTGTGAAACAAAGGTCATATCGGGAATTATTGACCCACACGATGAAATTGGATCAATCATTTTCTAGACCAGACTACACAGATTTATTCCTCAGATTAACCTCACCTTGGGTTGCTAATTGACTTGTTCTTCCAACCTCTTGGACCAGTGTTCTTGTAAGACCCTTTTGCTTTTACCCCAATTTTCTGCACTCCAACCATTTTTATTTTATTCCTTATCATTTATTAAAAATTTTCTAGCCTCATTGCTCAACTACCATGTCCGGATGATTAGATCTTAGTAACGCAACGCAGAGGTCAAAACTCTGTCGACAACAGATGATACATCGACTCCAATGACCCACTCTTTTATAACACCTAAGAGTCAAGAGCCAAGCATATTCTTATTTATATGCACCTATCACTTGTTCACTTTTTCTGAACTGTGTGGTCACAGGCTGCGCATTTTTTTCCAGTTCATTTATTTGAATTTTTCATGAAAATGAACGTATTCAGTATTTCTTTTCTTAGGATGGTTTTTGCAATTACATTTATTTGGATGTTTCTAAACAACTTGTGTGCTAAGTTGTCCAGCAGATGAATTATGCATCCCCCGATAGAGAAATTATATTATTAAAAGTATCTTTAAAGTGAACTACTGTTTTGTGATACCTATTTTAGTGGGACGCACCAGGAGATATATTGTTTGATGATGTAGTGCATCAGTGCCCGAAAATGGGTTTGAGGTCCACAGTAAATACATTTCCAATTGGCTTCTTCTTCGATGCCCTCCCACTCCCCCATCACACCCACCAATCCTTTTTTCTCCCCCCTTCTCTTCCTTACACATATCTCTAAAACCCCCTTCTTCTCACTCTTTTACTCTTGCTCACGTTTCAATCCTCTTTTTACTTCTCTCTTTCTGCTTCCTCGCCTCAAATTGTGTCTCTCTACATCTTGTCTCCTATTGTCTCCCAAAAGTACCTCTCTCCCTCATCCTGACTCTGTTGTTCCCTTACAAAGCTTTGATTCATGTGCAAAGTGATGTCCACTTTCTGTCCAATGACTGTTACTTCATATGCACTTACATCAAAGCCATCTGTTCACCTGAGAGGATAGTTCATTGTGCTCAGGAGCCCAAATTCATACGTGCTTGTGGACAGTTGTATACTGACCCTAGCCTTGGATATGTCATCTTTGGTTTGGGGAATGCAGTGCTACCTCGCCGTCTGAAGGCTGAACTCGCCCTTCCAAGGGCACAAGCCAGGCGAGACAGCAAATCACTCTCCTCTTTCCTTACCTGATTTTTCCTTTGCCCTTGACTCCTCTCCATTGTCTTTCTTAGCTCTACCCTTTCCATCCATTATTTCCTACCCCCTTCCTCTCCAATATCCTCCATCCTGCTTTTCTCTTTATCCTGGTATTTGTAAGGAGTAGTTTCTGTCCTGTAACTCCAGTTCTGTAGTAGGGGTATCTCTGTTATAGTCATAATCTAGTGAATAGTCCCGCCCATGTGCGTGGACCCCGGAGCAATCAAAAATAATCTCTTACAGTGTCAAAAAGTGCAGAAATGCATAGACACTTAAGAGAGAATTTAAAGACAGATAATGCAGCCTAAAAGGCTACACTGTCCAGTACTTCAACTAGAAATTCCACCATAAAATCCACAAAACAGCAAAAGCCTGTACAGATTTCCATTGCTTTAACAGCAAACTCCCTCAGGAATGATAGAGAGAAGAACCTGGACAGACAAGCCCCATAGGCTGCCATTATGTGGCTCAGAACAGGATACTGTGCCTTTAAGAGAATCTTCCAGAACCTTCTCCCAGTATCCCAGAATGCATAGCAGGTCCAACTTACTTTCAGTTCTTTTTGAAGGCGTAACACGCCAGACCTGTAGCATTCCTTAAAGGAATATGTCTCTCTCCACCGGGGAGGAGGGAGGGCGCTTATGACTATAACAGAGATACCCCTACTACAGAACTGGAGTAACAGGACAGAAACTACTCCTTCTGTAGTAGGGGATCTCTGTGTATAGTCATAATCTAGTGAATAGAATGGCAAGCCCATCCCCACACCAAAGCGGCGGTGGAGAAAAGAGAATCAACACCATTATTGTGCGAACAGATTTCGCAGAGAAGCCTGTCCAACCTGAGCATCTGCCCTAGCATCAGTGTCCAGGCAGTAATGCTTAGCAAAGGTATGAACCGACTTCCAAGTGGCCGCCTTGCAGATTTCTGCAATCGGAACATTACGGAGCAATGCCGTCATAGCAGCCTTGCCCCTGGTGGAATGAGCCTTAGGCTTACCTCCTAAGGTCTTATTAGCTTTTTGGTAACACAGCTGTATGCAGGACACAATCCATCTAGAGATAGACTGCTTAGAGGTCGCAAGACCCGTCCTGACTGATCCATAATTGATGAACAATTGGTCTGACCTACGAATATCACTGGTTTTATCCAGATAAAATTTCAGCACCCTCCTAACATCCAGGGAATGCAAAGACCTTTCCGCTGGAGATGAAGGATTCTGAAAGAACGTAGGTAAAGTTATAGTCTGGTTGATATGAAAATCAGAAACAACCTTGGGAAGAAACTTAGGGTGAGTACGCATAACAACCTTAGCAGCATGAAATACAGTATAAGGTTCTTGGCAACACAACGCCTGAATTTCACTCACCCTGCGGGCCGATGTAATGGCCACGAGGAACGCCGCCTTCCAGGACAGGTGCTGCAATGAAGCCTTATGAATAGGTTCAAAAGGCTCCTTCATCAACCTGGACAGCACCACATTCAAGTCCCATGAAGGCGAATGAAGCCTGACAGGAGGGAATACTTTCTTCAAGCCTTCTAGAAAATCCTTGATCACAGGGATCTGGAAGAAGGAAGTCTGTGAAGGGCATTTCCTGTAGGCAGTCAAAGCAGCCAGATGAACCTTAATGGAATGGACATTAAGGCCAGACTGCGCTAGATGTAGCAGATATGGAAGGATGACAGCTTCCTTGCATGTCGTAGGGTCATAGTTCTTAGACGAGCACCAGATGCAAAACCTCTTCCACTTGTAAGCATAAGAAGTCCTAGTGGAAGGTCGCTTAGCCTCCTTCAGTATGTCCATACAATCCTCTGGGAGATTCAAATGGCCATATTGCACTATTTCAGGAGCCATGCCGCCAAACTCAAAGACGAGAGGTTGGGGTGCACCATCCGCCCCCCGAACTTCGTGAGAAGGTCCGGCCTGCACGGCAGCTTCATGTGAGGCAGGAGAGACCGGTGAAGCAGGTCCGTGAACCACCACTGTCTGGGCCATTCCGGGGCAATCAGAATCATCTTCGCCCTGGATTGGGAGAGCTTGATGAGAACCGCTGGAATCAGGGGAATGGGTGGAAAAGCGTACAGAAAGCTGTTCGACCAGTTGATCCATAACGCGTTCCCCAGCATCCCCGGCTGGTAGTACCTGGAGGCGAAGTCTCGGCATTTGCTGTTTTCGGCGGTGGCGAACAGATCTACGTCTGGAGTTCCCCACCTTGCGAAGACTTCTCCTAGCACTTCGTCGTTTATGACCCATTCGTGGTTTTCCTGAATCAGTCTGCTCAGCTCGTCTGCCTGAACATTCTGCACACCTGGCAGATGAGTGGCCGTTATCGAGAGTCCTCGAGCCAGAAGCCAATGCCAGATCGCCTGCGCCTCCTGAGACAGAGTGCGTGATCTCGAGCCCCCCTGCTTGTTGAGGTAATACATCGTGGTCGTATTGTCCGTCTGTACAAGCAGAGAGTTGGTCCGGAAGGACGGTTGAAAGGCCTTCAGCGCCAAGTGAACAGCCCTGAGTTCCAGGAAATTGATGTGGTACGTGGACTCCGACGGGGACCACGTCCCTTGAATCTGCAGGTCTCCGGAGTGCGCTCCCCATCCCTGGAGAGAAGCATCCGTCACGATAGTCTGAGTGGGAATGTCCTTGTGGAAGGGAACCCCTCTGAGGAGATTCTCCACTGAACACCACCACTTCAGAGACTGAAGAGCATGTAGAGACAGTTGTATCTTGTCGTCCCAAGAGCCTCTCCTCTGGTCCCACTGATCTTCCAAGCACTCCTGCAGCGGTCTCATGTGCAGCCGCGTATGTGGTGTCAGGAAGATGCAAGAGGCCATCGATCCCAGCAGAGAAGACACCGTCCTCACTGTCGTGGATGGAGTGGACATGAGAGCCTGAGCCTTCCGAAGGAGTGATAAACGTCGCTCTTCCGAAGGAGACACGCTTGCCGACAGCGTATCGATGGAGGCTCCTAAGTACTGGATGCACTGGACCGGAGTCGGGACAGACTTGGACATGTTGATGTGCAACCCCAGCTTGTTCAAGAGAACGCACGTCTTCTGGAAGTGTGCTTGAGCTTCCGAGAAGGAGGAGGCCTTGATCAACCAATCATCCAGGTAAGGGTAGACAAACACCTTGTTCTTCCTCAGGTGTGCCGCTACCACTGCCATGCACTTCGAGAACGTCCGGGGCGCAGACTTCAGCCCGAACGTAAGTACCGTGTACTGATAGTGATTGGTGCCGACTTGAAATCGCAGGAACTTCCTGTGTTTGTGTGCAATGGGCACATGGAAGTACGCATCCTGTAGGTCTATGGCGCAAAGCCAGTCTCCCCGCTGCAGCTGAGGATAAATCTGATGCAACGACAGCATGCGAAACTTTTCTCTGCGAATCCATTTGTTTGCCTGTCGCAAGTCCAGAATGGGCCTGAACTCGTTCTTGTCCTTCTTGCGGACCAGAAAGAACCGGGAGTACAGACCTCTTCCTCTTTGAGACAGAGGTACATCTTCTATCGCCCTTTTCCTTAAAAGGATGTCGGCCTCCGCCTGGAGCTCGCGCAGTTGATACTGCGAGCTGACCGGAGGAATCGATGGAGGAGGGCTGATGAACCGAAGACTGTATCCATTGCAAACAATATTCAGCACCCACTTGTCCTGAGTAATTTTTCTCCACTCTGCCAGAAACAATTGAACGCTTCCCCCCACCGGAGCGGGTAACGGACGAAGGGGAAGTAACCGCTCAGGGTCGAGACCCAGCCGGGCCCTTGTTCGCGGTAGAGGACTGCTGTCCACCTCTACCCCTCTGACGTTTCTGGAAGGGTCTTCTGTATTGCTGCTGTTGTTGCTGCTGCTGCTGTTGCCCAGAAGACTGTCCCCTTCCTCTACCCTGCGACCCGAACCGTTGTTGGAACTGGCGGTAGGGTTTCTTGTCTTTGGGCTTCTCCAAGCCCACGGCCGTCAGGGTTTCAGCCTCGGCCTTCATCCTGGCCATTTCGTCATCTGCATGTTTCCCGAAGAGGGTGTCGCCGGAAAACGGCAGATTTGCCACTCGCTGTTGCGTTTCAGGCTTGAGCGACGTCAGCCGGAGCCAAGCATGGCGTCTCTGATTGATACCGTGGCAGTATCCATGTGCGGCCAACAGGGAGATATCCGCCGCGGCGCTGATGGCTTGGTTCGAAACCAGCATCCCTTCCTGGACGATCTCCATGAAGTCCTCTTTCCTGTCCCGCGGGACAAGGTCCGCAAACTGTTCCATGGAATCCCACAGCGCACGGTCGTACCGCCCCAGCAACGCCGAGTCGCTGGAGGCCTTCATCGTCGTGGAAGACGTCCCACACGCCTTCCTTCCAGCTGAGTCAATCCAGCGGCTCTCCTTATCCGGAGGCACAGTGGACGACGGGGAGGTAGCATGTAGTTTCCTAGCCGCCGTCACAATCACCGAATCAGGCACTGGGTCCATCCGTAAGAAGGCCGGGTCCGACTCTGGCGCCCTGTACTTCTTGACAAGCCTGGAGGGAGCGGCTTTCACCACCGCCGGCGTAAGGAAGAGCTGTTCAGCCGGCTCAACCAGTCCTGGCACCAAAGGCAGTAGGGGGCGAGACAGGTGCTTCTTGTGCAAAGTCTCGAAGATCACAGAAGTCGTCGGCGTAGGGGCTGTCACCTTGATCCCCAACTTCACCGCCCCCCTCAGGAGAACCTCCTGGAACGTGCCAATGTCATCTATCGGAGACACCCTCTTCTCCGGTGAATCCGACAATGTAGGTGAATATAAACGGGTCCTAGAGGTCGAACGGGACCTGGACCTATGCCTCCTATGGCGATGTCTGGATCTAGAGGAGGATCCGTGTCTACTCCTAGATCTGTCTCTCTTCCCTGAGCGCGATCTCGATCTCCTGGGTCTGGGACGTTCCGCCGGCTTCCCCGGGACGGACGTCTTGGGCTTAGGAGGAACCTTCGACTTAGGAGTCTTCTTCGGAGGTGTCGGAAGTCTGGGCATCGACACCGATCTCGGTGGAACCGGAGGAGGAGCACCAGGCACAGGGGCCTGTGGTCCTGACGGAAGAGCAGGTAGAGGAGGCAATGGAGGACGGGTTGGAGCCCTTGGAGGAGGACCTCTAGGCAAAGGAGGAGGAGGTGTAATAGTCTTCTTCGGGGTATACACCTCTGAGTACACCGTTCCCGGCGACCCACCATCCTTTCCTGACTGAGGGGAGCCCCCCACAGTCCTCGGCCTGTCCTTACGACCCCCCGACGTCGAAGACCGGTGTCCAGACGTCGAACGTGGTCCCCTCGACGTCGAGCGGCCGTTCGGCGTCGACCGTTTCACACGCCTCGGCGTCGACCGGCTTCTATGCCTCGACGTCGATCCTGACCAGATGGACGATCCTCTATACCTCGACGGCGAGCGCTTACGCCTCGGCGGTGACCTCGACCGCCTCGACGGCGACCTCTTCGATCGCCTCGACGTCGACCTCGATCGCCTCGACGTCGACTTCTTCTGCGCCGGAGACCTCTTCTGCCTCGATGGCGACCTTGTCCGCTTCGACGGCGGCCTCGACGACGAGGAGCCCCTCGACGACGACGATGTCCTCGCCCTTGACGGCGAACGGCGGTGTCGCCTCGACGGCGAGCGCCGACGCCGGGTCCTTCGACGCCGTCCACTCGACGACGACGAAGAAATCGACTCTGGGTTCGACGGCGGCCTGTGTAAGTCCCTCGACGTCGACGGGCGACATTTTCTCGACCCAGAGCCCTGGGGAGACCGGGAACTGGCCGTGGACCTTCCTCTCGACGTCGTGGTCAGTGCAACCGACCCAGACGGAGACAGTGGACGTTTGCTGGACTTCCTGCCCCTGGGGAGCCCCCCAGAGGCCTCAGCATGGGCAGTAGAAGCCCTTCCAGACCCACCTTGAGCCTTCAGTCTTCTCTCTTCAAGGCCCTGAAGTCTGATCTTCCTCCTGTCCTTCAGGGTCCTGCCAGAGAAGCCTTTACAGATCTCACACTCCTCTGGGATGTGGGAAGAGGGAAGGCAGAGGATACACACCTCATGGGGATCTGACTTGGCCTTCTTCCTGGAGCACTCCGGGCATTTGTCAAATAATGCAGGCATTATGGACAACAAAAGGGTGCAGAAAACCAAGAAGAAAGTCACCAGAGTACTTTAAAAGTACACAAAATCGAATTTAGTGAAAAAACACCAACAAAACCCTTGAAAAGGGAGAGCTCAATGCTCCAGGGTCCTGCTTGCAGGAGCTGGAAAAAAGAACTGAAAGTAAGTTGGACCTGCTATGCATTCTGGGATACTGGGAGATGGTTCTGGAAGATTCTCTTAAAGGCACAGTATCCTGTTCTGAGCCACATAATGGCAGCCTATGGGGCTTGTCTGTCCAGGTTCTTCTCTCTATCATTCCTGAGGGAGTTTGCTGTTAAAGCAATGGAAATCTGTACAGGCTTTTGCTGTTTTGTGGATTTTATGGTGGAATTTCTAGTTGAAGTACTGGACAGTGTAGCCTTTTAGGCTGCATTATCTGTCTTTAAATTCTCTCTTAAGTGTCTATGCATTTCTGCATTTTTTGACACTGTAAGAGATTATTTTTGATTGCTCCGGGGTCCACGCACATGGGCGGGACTATTCACTAGATTATGACTATACACAGAGATCCCCTACTACAGAACTTATCTTCTCCTTTTATAAATGCCGACCTTCCAACCACCAGAATCCAAACACAAACTAGGATGGGGTGAACCACTTGCACCCTAAATGGCCCCCTCCCTCTGTAGCACATTTTTGTCAATTGTGCATCATACTGCACTACTTTTATGCAGTGGTTTTGCTACCACGACACAGGCATAGGCCTCTGAGCTGCATGAGAGTTTGTTTGAGTAAGAGGGAGTTAGCCAGAGGAGATCCTGGTGGCCACCTCCTTCCTCCACCATTACTGGTATTATTGGTTTGCACCCAATGCATTTATCTTATCATGATGACATTGTAAACCCTTTTTTTGCAGAAAATGTGGCTGTAACAGAAGCTCAATACTGTTGGGAAAGGATCAAAATAGAGATCTAATAGAAGGGGAAATAATTTCTCCTGTAGTGCTGCTGTCAATATATTGTAAGCTCATAGGCTCCTTTTGATTGGCATCAGCAATAACATAAACATAAGTGTAGGTGGTAGCATGAAGGGGAAGGTTCCTACAAGATGGTAATGGAAAGGAACCTAAGGACTAATAGTATTGCTGTTACAACCTGTAAGCCACTTTGCGTAGCTATGTATTGCAGTGTTGTATGTGGCCTCCGATCATTAAAACAAATAGCGCTATAAATCCTTACTTCTGTTTCTGAAAAGGAACCAGGAAGGTACTCCTTCAAAGGCAAGAGTTTGTTGTTAATACAACCTCTAAGAAAAGAATGTATTCCAATACATTACCGATAGGACACTATTTATTAATTATACCAGGGAACCTTTGTAACATACATAACTTTCCAACCTTACTTGAGAGAAAGGTGAAGGTCAAAGTTTGACCAAAAACATTTTAAGGCAGGTTTTCTTCAATTTTCCATTTTCACTTTATTTTCTTTCGGGTAATGGTATCAACCCTCTATGAGTTCGAATATTTTGCAAGTGGAAGGAAATATTTCAGGTTTGTATATGTGTTGCCTATGAGACATAGCACCTCCAAACGTAACATGATTAATTTGCAAGAAAAATGATATCACTTTTTACTATGTTGGTCGTGCTGATGGTTTAACATGGTAGCGGAATAAAGTATGCATTTTTCACATTGTCCTGTATTCTAGGATGAAGACGGAAGGTATTGTATTGAGTACCGATGGACCAGGAAGAAATGTATTAAAATTTAAGCCTCCAATGTGCTTCAGCATGGACAATGCCAAATTTGTCGTTGAGAAATTAGATATAATTCTTACGGGTAAGAATAATTTCTAGATATAATCTTGTATTCACATATGGTATGTTTACCATTAATTGCTGTTCTGTTTTTCCTCTTAAGCAATTGTTAGCCTGATTTGTATGGTAAAAAGCATCACATTACAATTCACAGTATGCACATGGTACGAAAATACACTTTAGAAAGGACACTACCTAATGTGTTGTGAAGTGATTGTCTCATAGAGGAGTGCTCTCTTTAAACTACTTGTGAGCAGTGGTTGTAGTCTTTTGGTAAAAGCTGCAGTCAGATTGCACACAGAAACCAGACAGACAGTTGTTCACCTATGCGCTCCCTGCAGAAGTCTCACAGTATGACCATCTCTGCACGAGCATGTAAATATTCTATTATGAACATAATGCCCCAGCTACAATATATACATAATGGGCTTAAACAGAATGCACATGAACACCAAAAAACTAGAGAAGCCTTGAGATGTCAGGACCTGACCACTCCCTCTGAGCCATTGACCAAGGAATGTAGAATAACCATCTGGGTCGTAATTTAACAAGACACACTTTCTGCTCTTTGCAAACTCTTTGATACATTTTCATTTATCTAGAAGATTAACACCGTCTCTAAATTTGTTATCCCTTATCTAGACTGTACCAATGGGCTTTACATAAGGGACTCATTTTCACTACTTCTAAAATATAAAGAATGCAGCTGCAATGCCAGTCCTAGACCGTTACCTAAGGAAACATGTCTTGCTGGCCCTATACATGCTTCACTGCCTACCTAAAACCAGATACTATACCTTCAAGAAACAATGTATGGCCCACAAGGGCTGTCCATGGCAAGGGTCAATCATTTTCCAAGTAAACTGCAAAGATACTGATTGCACTATAAAGGAACCTAACTCACCTAGTTGTTCTCTTGTACAAGAAGAAACACATCAGTGGAACCTCCTCTTAAGTACGGGCAAGAAAAGTATGGAACTAAGGCTTAGGTTAAAATTATAAACCACCCAAGGCCACCTTGAATTCCTGCAAATTGTAACACCTCAGGACCAAACCAATCCAATATTTGGTGCCATATCTACCAAAACAATGATAGGCACATGCACAGCTGTATCTTATTCTCCTTTAGTCAAACACATAATTTCAGTGACAGAATATGCGGTCTGCCAATCATATCCAATACCAAAATATTTCCCAAACATAATACTCCATTCTCGCTTGGTTTGAATCAAAAACAACAGTGTCTTATAAGCATAAGAGTCCTAACTCCCCCTTGATTTTTGCTCCACCACAGGCTACGGTGCAGAAACATCACAATAAAGGAGCATTTTGGTTTAACATTTGAGTACAATTCGAATTGCGACCCTAACTAATTTTCATGAATGGAATGCGAGATTGTAGAAGTTGCAACTTTATAAAGATAAAGCAGACTTCAAGGTTGGTATCACTTTTCGTTGTCCATCAAAAACTCTTCGGAATCCTAAAAAGTTAGTCTCAGCCCACAAAACACCCGCTTTGTAAATCTAGATCTGAGGAGTCTGTTATATATTTCTCCAAAAGATCCTCAGCCATTGAAAACATGTAGATAAATTCCCACAGCATACACCAGTACACTCAAAATGGAGCAATTCAATCTTGCCACCTTCTCATACACCAAAAGAATCACCTTTGACACTTGCCCTTCAAAATATTTGGTGACTCGCATCTCCCTTAGGGACTAAGGAACACATTGATGCTTTCATTCCACTCTGTTCCGAAAATCTTTTTATTAATGACAATATTAATGTGATGCAAACATATTCTCACAGCTTTGTACAACACTTTATATCAAATAAGAGTCGTGCCGCTTTTTACCTAAATCTGTCTATTACATTTCGTATCTATAATCCCTAGGTGCTCTACTCATTCTACGACTTGGATTGGATGAGCAGTCGTTTGCGGCGGCTCACATATGTTTCCCCGGTACTCATTCCATTTTCCCCATATTTGTGACCATTTCCTAGTACAGCCTCTTGATTCATATACTGTTCGCTTCATCAACATACACCAATCTAGGTTTCTCTTCCATATTGTAATTGTTGGAGCCTCCCGTGGACCTCTTAGTTTAGCAATGTTATATTTTGCTACCATCATTCCTAGCGTAACCCAGGTCTTTGCTTTACTACCTAGGTCAGTGGGTTCCCAAATATTTAAGAGACACAACCCAGGTTTGTTTTTTATATATGTTCCCAAGATTTCTTCCATACATTGAATCACAGCGGCCCAGTATAGCTGAATCTGAACACATTCCCAGATAATATGTATGAATGTACCCTCGCAGCCACACTTTCTACCACATTCTGGATCTTCTCTATGACCCATCTTTACTAGAGCTGGACACGGTAGCTACACCCTGTGCAGAACCTTGAGTTGCACAAGTCTTAGCCTGGAGGAGATCGCTGTCTCCCAGGGAGACGCCAGGGCTTCCTGCCAGTCGTCATCCTCCATACCCACCACATCAATTTCCCAGTGTTCGCACAGCCACCGGAGGGGATCAGTCATATTGCCAATTAATTTATGATACGTCAAAGAGATAGCCTTTTGGTGCATTGTCTCTCAAGGATTCTATCCTGCAGCGGGGTGGATTCTGCAAGAGATTCCCCCTTTGGAATGACTGCTTGCAGCGCATGTCTTACTTGTAAGTATCTGAAATATTCAGTGTTTGCCAATTCATATTCCTTCTGCGGCTGCGCATAGGATACTACTTCTCCCTTCTTCCACAGGTCCCCACCTTTGAGATTCCAATTATGTCCCCGCGGTCAAAGCCCTTAGTGTTTTTCAGTGTGCCAAGTTTGTCTGTGTCCCATAGCGAGGTCATCTGTGTGATTTTCCCAGTCCCTCCCAAACCTTTGTTTGCAGTATGCCATATTCGGACCGCATGGTCCGTGGGGCCCGTCAGCTGCAATTTTGCTGGATTGGTATACAGTGCTATATTATAATTCACAATGATTCTGCTACTATCTCTCACGGAAAAAGTTAATAATCAAATCAAGACCCTATAGTGGGCTACCCATTCAATGTGACAAATAATACAAATTCCAAAAGTAGGTTGTCAATCCCAAAGAAAGGTTCTCCCAAATATTTCTGAAAAAATTATTATTTGTATTAAAGTTGATAGTGTATACACACACATAATATATACAATATGGTAGTGACATATATAAATCACATCACATTACAAACATTTACAAATATAAACATTACATAAATATACACATCTTAGATTTATCCTTCAGAGTACTGGCACTTCTCTACTGCTGTGGAGTGTACAGGTACTCATGAAAAGTAAGGTTCATTGCCTGTGTTGGTGAGCAGGAGTGGAACGTGTCTCTGGCAGCCAAGGTGCCGCTTCTGTAGCCCCAGCTGAGCTATTCAGCAGGGCTCATTTGAATAATGTCCGACTACTCACCATCACGCTGTGCTTGACAGAGCGGGGTCCATTCAGGCCCTGTGCTGTCAATCACATTCACACTATCCTGTGCGTTCGTGCAAGCACAAGAATCATGTCAGTGCCCTGGCAGTGGCCATCAGGCTACGGCCAGTCCGGCCCTGGAGGCAATTAAAAAAGCCATGGTAGGTGAAGAGTATAGCATGGCTTTAATCATACCCTAGTATTTCGTGTGTCTGCTTATGTTTGTGTGTATGGCTGTTTTTGTAAGAAAAAAGTAAGAGAGAGAGAATCCAGACACTCTTAGGAGGTATTTTAAAGAAAATGGGTGGCACTTTGCTTGTATATATCTGCTCGGTGACAAAGATTCATTAATAGCGTAAAAGGGAGGGTGGGTGGATGAGTGAGTGAGTGGATGAGTGAGCAAGGGTAGATGTATTGATGGATGGATGAGTGAAAGCATGCATGGGTGAAAGAGGGTGGATGATTGGAAAAAAGGGCGGATGATGGGTGGATAAGTGAAAGATTGGATGGATGAATGAAAGGTAGGGAGGGTGGATGAAAGGGCGGATGGTGGATGAGTGAAAGGAGGGATTGAGGGAAAGGGTGTATGAAATAAAGGAGTGAAAGGGTTGATGGATGGATGAGCGAAAGGATTGATGGAAGAGGGAAAGGGTGGATATAAAGAGATGGATGAGTGAAAGGATGAATGGATAGGTTTGGATATGAAGATTGGATAGATGGAATGGTGAAAAACTGAATGATGGATGAAATAGAGGATAGAATGTAAAGGTTAAATGGTGGACAACAGCAGGTAAATGGTAGGATGAATGGATAGATCGATGGAAGAGACAAGAGATATCTTCTAGGGAGGGTCATGATGAGTTTCTTCATTTGCTTGCTGCCATAAGAGCTTTGGTTCGACATGGGGGTATTTTCAGTTTCCGCCTACTCGTGTGCTAAAAAAATATAGTATTGTGCCAAACAGCAATTAACAGTATGACAATTATGAAGGTGCAACTATTGCATAAAAGGAAATGTTAACATATTTGTGTAATGAGTTAACTTGCTTTGTTTGTATAAACAATGTCTCATGTATTTTAGTATGTGCTGTTACTAATATAGAAGTTGTTAAGTATCATCATGTCTTGCCCTTAGCCCCACCCTTAGCCCGCCCCCTCACTACACCTGTAGCTCCTTTTAATGAGTACCTGCACTTATTTATCCATTTAAACGCTGTGTATGGGCGACATGCTCACGCATGGACCTATGGATCTGGTGAGGTCTGCCGGACTATGTAAACGCAGCGGCACTGGGAATAGTAAATCAAATTCTAGACTCTGACATGTTTTTAGTGAATTTGGGAACCTAACATTACCTCTATAATGCGTTAGGGCTGAGTCATTCTGGTCAGTCGTTACAGGAGGTTTATAGGATTAGAGTAAAATCCATCGAAGTGTCTCTAAGAGGCCAGTAGAGCGGGGGTGGTTGGTCACTCACATATTATAGCTTTAAGGGAATCTGCAGAAAGCTCGACAGTCTCTAGGGCACAGCTTTCCAAAATTTTCATGTTGGTGACACACCTTTTTGGCAATCTTTTTTTAGGGACAGGGTAATGCGAGCGAGCGAGCTCGAACCACCTAAGAAGGGTTCGGGGGGGTTGAAAAAGTAGTGGAACTCCCTTCCACAAACCCCTTTAATGTCAATTAGACTTGCTCTTGACATAACTTCCACCTTTAAAACTTTTACACCCTACCACTTTTAAATATCAGCAACCACCACTGTCGACAACGCATAAACTGTCATTAAATGGAGGGAGTGAGCAACAAGGTGACACAAGTCCACACCCAGCACATCTGATCACACCAGTCAAGCTACAATGAATCCTGTTATGGGGCAGAAATGCCACACTCACTGCACAATTTGAGGTGGCACAGACCTTTTAAAATCGTAATCGCATCTGTCTAAAAAAGAAAATATGCTTTAGGCCTGCCTGTGACCTAAATGAGTGCCTCCCACTCACAGCTTTCCAGTGCAGCCATGCTTACTGCTCGTGTAGCCAGTGGCAATCAAGGGAATCTGCAAGGCACTCAGCTGATTCTTCCAGACCCCTTTATCTATGTGCTGCAATTTTGGCTAGTCAGATAAATGAAAGCCGTCTAACAATTATTCTTAAGCTTTGCAGCTGTTAATTTAGAGTTTATCCTTGTTCAAAGGGGTGTAATTTCTGAAAATTGTGTTACCCTCGTATTCATTGTTTGATTTGTGTTCACTAGAAAGTGTTACGCATAGTCATTGAAATGCCACTCAAATATACACTGAATTTATGAGATGTCACACATGGCAATCTAAAACCTTGGCAGCTATGCACTTTTCTCTCTTCACAAGCTCTAGGGCACCTCTGGCACTGTGCACTGGCGGCGGGCCCCTGGCCTTGGAACTTCAGGCTGGCTCTGGAGATGGAGGAGTCAAGGAGGCCCCTCCATTTAATTTGCAGATTACGGGGTAACGGTGATGCACTATTTCATCCCCACCTAAAGTAATCCAGTCGTCCAGGTCACTGGCTCCCTGGTGAGGCAGAGTTGCTTTGGAAGCAGCACAGCAGTTTTGACCCCTTGGACCAGGACTCGATGTTCCTCTCTACACCTGGCGGCCTCGAGAAGCACAATAAGCTGTGCACGGTCCAGGCTGGGGCAAGCGCACTGACCTGACTAACTCCAGTGCAGCTCTGCTCCACGGCCTTCGTGTCCGAATCTGTGTTTGTCCGATGGGGCTGGGACAGTCAGGCACCCTGTTGGGTGCCTCAGCCATACAAATAGGAGCGTACTGTTCTGCCAGTCGAGCTATCAGGCCAGGCCTAGGTGTTGGGAGTGGGGCTGTCCCAGGGCCATAAAGCTGGACTCCGTCTCCCGCCTCAGACTGGACTATCGGCATGTATAGCAGTGATCTTTAAAAATAGTGATCTTACTTTTAAGGCAATCTAAAACCTTGGCAGCTATGAAGGAGTGCTAGAATATAAACACCGCGTGAGATCGAAAATTTGGAATCAATTTCTCTCACAATGCAAGAGCTTTGTCGCGCAAACCGCAGGGCGGAAAACAACAAACTGTTTGTGGCAATTACAATGCAAAGAGAGAGAGCTGGATCACCAGTGCGGCGTGCTATGCGAACAGAGCGCCCAAAGGAAAACCAAGTTACAGGCCGACAACCTTCCGAGTGCCTGGGATGGGGCTCAGTGTTCACTGCTTCTCAAAGGGAACACAGCCGCGTTCTCAGGTCTCGCTCGTCTAATGCTTCTCCTTCCACTGAATGCAAACGCAGCGTCCAAGAGAGCATTCCCCTAATCTGCCGCGCAGACGTCATCATCCAGTGACACACCCACACATGGGACGCGACACAGTACTGTGTCGGGACACACAGTTTGGGGTTGGGTGGGGGAGAGGAGTGCAGGCCAGGGGGGCAGGGCGATTGCAGGTTCCAATACCGCAAATATTAGTGGCCCCTCAGCGCATCTTGCATGTGTAATGGGCCGCTGGGATGTGGCCTTTAGGGAAGCGGGCAACGTCTACAAAGCAGCATCCAGTGTCTAGCGGGGGATCATACTTAACCAGTATGCAAGCAGCATTGGCATTGCCGCTCGTAGCAGGAGAAAGAAATGCAAGTGAGGCACAGTGAATTTAGTGCCCATTAGTGACATAGAGGGTGGATTGGGCCTGGGGTAAAAGGATGCTGGGAAGCAGTGGGAGGGGCATGGGGACTTGTGACAGAGTGGCACTGTTTG
This sequence comes from Lissotriton helveticus, assembly GCF_964261635.1. Classification (NCBI taxonomy): domain Eukaryota; kingdom Metazoa; phylum Chordata; class Amphibia; order Caudata; family Salamandridae; genus Lissotriton; species Lissotriton helveticus. The sequence continues at coordinate 825,294,272 of NC_136068.1, read as the reverse complement.
TCACCTCCTCTCCCTCTCAGAATGGCATGATGGTCACAAAGCCAATGATAGAGTTTGTCCTGCTTTGTCCCAGGTGTGCAACTCATGTGGCGTAAAAGGTCATTTTAGTAAATGTTGTGGGAACAGGTCAAGGAAACAGTTTAAGGGTAGAAACAAAGAGGCTTGTCAGGAAATTGTTCTGCAAATTGTGGAGTCCAATAAATTATTCCCGTCTGAAATGGTATGCATTGATGGTAAAGAAGTTATCAAATTTGACTCTTGTTCTCGCATTACCATCATCTCTGAACATACATTTTCAAAAATGTTTTGTAGTGACAAGGTACTCTCTCAAATGGACATTCAAACGGGAGGTTATGGGGGTTCTAAAATTGACATGCTTGACTATTTTGAGGCATGCATAAATGTGGGTAGTAAAAGCACGTGTGGGAAGGTTTATGTCTCTTGTCATGGTGATGATCTCTTAGGCTGGAGTCATCAGAAAGATCTGGCGGTCAGTTTACATCCTAATGTGTCTCCACAAGTTCAAATTGATTAAATTAATTCTAATAGAAACAAATTTGTGCACAAATGTAATAAACTGTTTCAAAGCACGCTGGGAAAGTTGAGTGGCTTCAAACACTGGATCAAGTTGAAAGCTGATGCAATTCCGGTTGTGTCCAAAGTGAGAAGAATACCTTTACATCTACTTTCGGCGGTGGAGAGTGAACTAAAAAAGTCGAAGCAACTGAATGATTGGCCCCCATCATTGTTGCTCGAAAATGTAATGGCGACATTCGTCTTTGTGTGGACCTCAGGGCGCTGAACAGAGAGGTAGTAGTCGACAAGTTTCCTCTACCCAACATTGAAGAAATTATTTCAACTTTCTCAGGGGCAAAAGTTTTCAGCACATTAGACTTAATGTCAGCCTATCATCAGGTTGAATTGGATGAATGCTCACAAGCTCCGACTGCTTTTACAAACCATTCGGCAATTTTCGCTTCAAAAGAATGCCGTCTGTTTGATTTCGGCAGCAGAAGTATTTCAGAGAATCATGTTCAACATCCTGAAAGATCAACCTGGCTTCAAGTGTTATAAAGATAACATTATTGTTTTTGGTACCAACATTGAGGAACACGACCAGCGTATTTTCAAAGTATTATCCAAACTTCAGCTGGCTGGTCTGACAATGAAGGCGTGAAAATGTAAGTTTGGTGTTAGTGAAGTGTCATATTTAGGCTTCAGTGTTACTTCAGCCGGAATTAGACCAAAGAAAGATCTGGTTGACACAATTCAAGCACTGCATGAGCCCAAGAACAATGAGGAACTTTCTTCTTTTCTGGGGATGGTGGAATATTATTCTCGCTTTATCAAAGACTTTGCCAGAAAAACACTTAACTTGAGAATCTTGTTAAGGAAGAAAACAGATTTTGTGTGGGGACAAGAATGTTGTGAAGAATTTAGAAATGTCAAACAGGAACTTAACAATACTCATTCACTACAGTCTTTTGATCCAATGTTTGAGACTTAAATTGTATGTGATGCCAGTGATAAGGGTTTAGGAGCTCTTCTTATTCAGGTGAAAGATGGTAAAGAGCATCTTATTGCGTGCATCTCTAGATCTCTCAGGGATGCTGAATCCAACTATTCAGTCATAGAGAGGAAGTCTCTTGCTGTTTATTGGTCAATGTTGAGATTTAAACGTTTTCTTTTGCGTGTCCGGTTTTATGTCCAAACTGATCACAAACCACTTGTTGAAGTTTTCATTAAAAAGGGTCTGGATTCAATCTCATATCGAATTTGGAGGTGGATTGTTGGTGTGCAAGATTTTTCATTCACTGTTCAATACGTCCCAGGGGCCAGTAATTTTTCTGCAGACTGTTTGTCACATTTGGTTGACACGCCTATTTCTCCCTCTCCTGTTGATGATAATTTGTGTGAGGAAGATGAAGTGAGTGTCTGTGAGGTGACTGAGGGAACAATAAATGAAGATGAGTGGTTGACTGAGTTGCAGAAAGATGACATTTTGTGTAGGCTCAGAGATTTTGTGAGGTCAGGTAAACGTAACAGTTCTGTTCTCAAAGAGTGTGAGGGAGGTTGGGAGAAGATCATAGATGCACTTGCCATGGACAAAGGTTTTTTATTACGAGGCACAAGATTGATTCCTCCTGTGACATTGAGAGGATATTACTATTGGGTCATGAGGGCCACACGGGCATTGTAAAAACTAAGGGTAGACTTCGTTGAGATTTCTGGTGGCCTGGTCTTGACCATGATGTAGAACCCTTGATCAGGGACTGTACTGAGTGTATTCTTAGCGACAAAGGGTTGAGAACTAGACAAAACCCCAAGGTGTGTAGAACTCTTCCCAAGTATCCCTGGGAAGAAGTTACCATGGACATTATGGGCCCAGCGAGAGGAGAACACGCCACTCCCTATGTTTTAGTCCTCATGGATCTGTACTCCAGATGGGTAGAAGTGCGTACATGATATATCTTCCTCTCCTGTTATAACATTTTTGGATAACATCTTTAGACATGAAAGCTTTCCACGTTACTTGTTAACTGACAATGGTGTGCAGTTTTGTTCTCGCGAGATGGTCAATTACTTGAATGCTTGTGGCATTGTACACAAAACCTCTGCCTTTTATCATCCAGAGACCAATGGGGCCATTGAGAGGGTGATCAAGACTCTTAAAGAAAGTATCAATTGGCTAGAGTCAACAATTTGTATTGGAAGCTTGAGTTATCCAAAAGACTTTCTGGGTATCGAATGTCTCCTCACACGACCACTGGAAAGTCTCCCATTGAATTGTTTAAAGGAAGAGTACCCTCTACCAAGGTAAATCCTGGTTGGATGCACTGGTCTAAAGGATGTATAGACAATACTATTGGTGACTGGAGAAACAGAGAGGTAATTGCTCAGGAAAAGAGAAAGGTCATGTTTGACGTGTCTAAAAACGTCAAGAATGTGTCTGTGTGGGGGACTTCATAAAAGTTAAGGTTGTGCTGATTGGTCCAAATTCACCAAGTTGTGAAATGTTTTAAGAATGCGGTTAAAACACATGATGGTCGCATGTGGAATAAAAGCAGGATAGTAGTTGTTCTTGGTCCGAAAGAATGTTCTGGAGTTTGGTATGAGGGTAGATGTGTGTCGAACAATTTACAAAAACAAGATTCACAAAATGTTCACAAGGGTGGACAAGAGGCCCAAAGGAAGAGTAATAGAGTTATCAAGAGACCGGTTTATCTCAGAGATTTTGTAGCATGATACCTGTTTGTTTTCTCCATCTACCCTTTTCCCCTGTTTCTCTCTTTCCCGTTTCTCTCATTACTTATTTTCTCCCTTTAGTTACTCTCTGTTCTTCTTGCATCTCTTTTGAAGTTTTGCCCTTTCTCTGGTGTTTCCTATTCTTTTCTTTATTTGTATGTGGGGGGAGAAGTGTGACAGAGTGGCACTGTTTGTCACCTCCTCTCCCTCACAGAATGGTATGATCTCAGTATGGCTATGACAGGTTTAGAACTCTGGCTGTTCAGAGTGACAGTTATTGTCGTTGTCGGTGAAGGTGCTAATAAAGACGTCTCTTACCTCAAGCTGTCTCCAGTACCTTTGTTGAAACAGACATCACAGGATTCCTTTGAGGAAGACCACGTTGCTGAGAGGGGTTTCCCTTTATGAGTTCTGTGGTAGGCCCAGCGTAGGGGCAATAAAGAAGTCATATGGTGAGGCCCCTGAAATAGAGGGGTCAGGGATATGGTCACTCAGTTGGATGACTTTCTTGGAAGAGGGGTTGGGATTGCAGAGGGTCTAACAAAAGTTGTGCGGAGCTGTGGGAGTCCCTTGAAGGGAGGGACGGGGGAAGGGGAGCTAAGTGCAATATGGTGGCAGGGATGGTATTTTATCAAGACAGTCAGTACAACGCATGTAGAGAAGTGCTGGGGACAGGCTCTCAGCAGGGGTCAAGGAGGACCTTGGAATGTGGGTGTTTTTTACTGCAGCCCTTCAATAGGATCCCTTTGGCGCGGCAGGATGACTTGAGCTGGGATGTGCAGATATTCTCTAACGCAGCGGGTTGTCTGGGTTTCAGTTTGTATTGGCAGGGCAGACGGTGCACGGAGCCTTGGCCAGAATAGTGGGCAAGGGGGGATAGGAGCATTGCTTTTCTTGAAATTGTTATCTCTGGTGGAAGCAGTGACCTTATGGGAAGTGCACACAGTAGGGTGGTGTTCAGCGTTGACTACATGCCGGTGGTACAGGTAGTGATTACAAATTATCAACAAGGTCCACCTTACGTAGAATTAGTGTATGTCCTGATGTTCATGGAATACACAATGTGTGTTAAAATACCCCTCACACACCAAAAGGGCCCTTGGTGTCATGCTTCATCATTGGGGTCTTCCCGTCCCTGCTGCAAGACGGGGCAGTGCTGCGACAAGCGACTACGCTGGAGCACCTTTTTATTGTGGGTACTATGTGAGTGAGTTGAAGTGAGTGTCAGTGGGATCAGGAGTGAAAATAAATAAGTAATGTTTAAAAAATACCTGGCCTAGTGGTAGAACAAACTATTTAATAGACACTGGCTGGTATTGTTAAAAAAAAGTGATGCGGAGAGGTAAAGCAAGTTACTGGGCTTACTCTCCTGTGCGGGTCAACATGTTTCGGGGCGCCATGCCCCTTCGTCAGGACCGGGGAAAGATCCCCCTGTCACTCACTGATGTTTTACCACAGAAAAGTTAAGTGTAGTGCAAATAAAGTTATTCTTTATCAATGTGTATATAATTTATAAATATACGTGTCCTAGCTGTATCAGAAGTTCTGATGTAGTAAGCCTGAAAGGATAAGAGCACATAGTTATTAATGCGCGGATCCCAATGCGCTAGACTAATGGTCACCTGTAAGGGAAAAGAACGAAAAACACACATATAGACTATGGTCCATGGTATCTTAGATGAATCTGGAAAGTGCCCTATTATCGGGCAGTGAAGTGCTAAATGAAAAACACACATACATTGCAACACAATAAGTTAGCTTGAAAAAGCATGTATTTTGTCGTAGATACATAGTTTGGAAGTTAGGAGTCAGTGCCCCATGAGCCAAGACTGAGCGAAGGGTAATATGAGGGTCCAACTGCAAAAAGGAAGAGAAAATGGGAACGAAGGGAAGAGATGTTTGCTTGTTCCTTGTTGTGCAAAATAGGCTAAATGGTATTTAGCTGCTTCCGATTATAAAATGAGCTTTTAGCAGGTCCATTCGGCTATGCCGTACTTACTCAACCCCCAGCACGACGGTGCTTCCTCCTGCGTCAGTGGCTTCCGTGTTAGTGACAGGCTAGGATTTGGCTGGTTTTTATACATTGCAGGTTAATTGAATATTGGTGAGTTAATTGGTTTGTGACCTGAACTCGGGACCGGTGTGTCCGAGAGAGCGAGTCACAAGACGGAGTTACTGCGGCGGCCATTGTTAAATGTATAGTTTTCGTTGTGTTGCTTAAGAAGTTCTATCTTATGAGACCCTAGATCGCTCGAAAAGTATGCCGCGTAAATGTTCTAACTTGGTGGTTTTTTAGTCACGCTTTGCAGGGAAAGAAAGAACTATCGCTCAAAGTGAGCCGGGGTTCTGTTGGGAGTGCGCATGCGCGTTGAAGTGCTGCTGCTGCAGAAGGGATGCGCATGCGCTGAGAAGTGTCATTTAGACATGCATGCACGCATTATGTCCATGGTTCCTTATAGTAGGGGAGACTCAATCGAATTGGAACTGTATAGAAAATATAGAAAAATGAAATATAAGGGGGGGGAATGGGGATTATCCCAAGTGGAAAAAACGGGGGTTTGGACCATTTCAGATTATTTTGGGGCCTTGGTTCCGCAATGTTGAGGATACTAGCATAAATTACCACAGGACAAGGGTCCTAAGCTGCGTTGAAGGTATAGAGAATGCGACTTGCATGGTCAACGTTTAGATCAATTTAAATTTTAAGTTGGGAACAGGGTATTTCATCATTTAGGCCTGTCTGATGAGTACCTAAACAGTACACCCAACGTTGCTCCTTGGATAAGAGGTCTTTGTCGTTCTTAATAGCCTCTATGACTGTCCATTTCAAATCATGGATACTGTGTCCCATTGTCACATAATGAGTCGCCATCCTGGTCGTGGTTTTTTTGCAGCGCACATTGCTGCGATGTTCCCCCATACGGACTTTCACTGGCCTCGTGGTCATGCCCACGTATTCTTTCTTGCAGGGGCAAGTGATCAAATAGACCACGTTGCGGCTATTACAATTAGTGAAAGAACTTTGCTCCCAAGTGGACTGATTGGAGAAAGTGATACTGCCGCTTTTTTGCAAGTATTGACATGACGCACATGAGCCACATGGATGATGCCCGCTGACAGCTGTTATATTTTGGGGGTTCCTCATTGGAGAAGTTTCTTGGTCTCATGTGGACCAGCAGATCCTTTAGATTCTTACCCCTTCTGTGTGAGAACATGGGTTTTGGAAAGTTTAGTTTACCACAATTGAGCACCTTCCAATGTTTGTTTACAATCTTTGTGATTCGGTTCGAGTTGGTACTGTACATTGTAACGCAGATGGGGCGTTGGTCTGGTTCCTATATCACCGTTGGTTCTAATAAGGCCTCTCTGTTGTTATTACGAGCTCTTTTTAGGCCTTTGTTGACAACAGTTCTTGGGTAGTTTCTGTTCAGCAGTTTGCGCTCTAGATCGGCTGCTTGGGTTTTAAAATTTTTGATGTCACTGCAGTTTCGCCGCAGGCGAAGAAACTGCCCATAGGGTAGATTATCCCGTGGGTGCCGCGAGTGGAAACTGTTGTAAAGCAACAGACTGTTCTTCGCAGTCGGTTTGAAATGGGTACATGTTTCTAATTTCCCATCAATGGGATAGATATTCAAATCAAGGAATACAAGGTTCTCCTTGGAGACTGTGTGGGTAAATTTGAGGAACTGGTCATGTTGATTCAACCAGATCATGAACTGGTTGACTGAGTCTTGGTCCCCCCTCCAGATGACTAGCACGTCGTCAATGTACCTTTTCCATGTCACCACATGGTTCTTAAAGGGACTCTGGTCGCTGAGGATTCTTGTTGCCTCAAGGTGGTATACGTACAAACCGGCCAGGCTGGGGGCACATGTGCTCCCCATGCTCATGCCGTGTTTCTGTAAATAGTACGTACTCTCATACTGAAAAAAGTTTTTCTTCAGGGATAGAGAGATACATTCAAGTACCACCTGTCTTGGTGTGTGGTATTTCCAAGGTGTGGAGAAAGCACTTCCTCTATTATTTCCAACGTTTCTTGGTGGGGGAGGCTTGTGTAGATGCTCTCCACATCTAAGCCCAACAGTAGGTCCTGCTCAGGATCAAAAACTACTTCCTTCACCAATTGTAGGACAGCTTTGGTGTCCTTCAAATAGGTATTTGTCGCTTGCACTATAGGTCTCAGGAAAGCGTCTGCGAATTTTGACAAAGGTTCGAGGATTGACTTGATCCCGGATACTATAGGGCGACCTGGTGGATAGGGGGCATCCTTATGAATCTTAGGTATGGTGTAAAAATAGGGTGTTTTAGGATTGTGCTGAATTAGGAAGTCGCTCTCTTTTTTGGTTAGCCAGTCATGTGCTCTGTCTTTCTCAATCATTATGAGAATACAGATCCTGACTTCTTCTGTTGGGTCTTCTCTCAGTACCTGGTAGTTGCGTCTGTCTTCCAACAATTTCCTGCACTCTCTGTCGTAATTGGCATAGGTCTGTATGACCGTAGCCCCGCCCTTGTCGGCTGGCTTAATTACGATATCTATGTTGTTAGCAAGTTCATGGAGTGCGACTCTCTCCAATCTGGTAGTGTTTTGGTAGGTGTCGCTTGTGTCTGTCGGCAGTTTTTCTAGATCTTCCATGACTGCTTTCTCATAAGCCAGAAGTTCAACTGGTATTGTGGAGTCTGTTGGAGTGAAAGTGGATTTTTTCTTAAGACCTGTGTCTGATTGGTCAGCGGTCTCATTGTCAGAGTTCTGGAAAAAGGCTTTTAGCTTCAATTTTCGTATAAACTCTTTCATTTCTTGACATAGTTTAAATTTATCCATCTTATTGGTTGGTACGAAACCGGGAACCAGACCAACGCCCCATCTGCGTTACAACGTACAGTACCAACTCGAACCGAATCACAAAGATTGTAAACAAACATTGGAAGGTGCTCAATTGTGGTAAACTAAACTTTCCAAAACCCATGTTCTCACACAGAAGGGGTAAGAATGTAAAGGATCTGCTGGTCCACACGAGACCAAGAAACTTCTCCAATCAGGGAACCCCCAACACTAACAGCTGTCAGCGGGCATCATCCATGTGGCTCATGTGCGTCGTGTCAATACACGCAAAAAAGCCGCAGTATCACTTTCTCCAATCAGTCCACTTGGGAACAACGTTCTTTCACTAATTGTAATAGCCGCAACGTGGTCTATTTGATCACTTGCCCCTGCAAGAAAGAATACGTGGGCATGACCACGAGGCCAGTGAAAGTCCGTATGGGGGAACACCGCAGCAATGTGCGCTGCAAAAAAACCACGACCAGGCTAGCGACTCATTATGTGACAATGGGACACAGTATCCATGATTTGAAATGGACAGTCATGGAGGCTTTTAAGAACGACAAAGACCTCTTATCCAAGGGGCAACGTTGGGTGTACCGTTTAGGTACTCATCAGACAGGCCTAAATGATGAAATACCCTGGTCCCAACTTAAAATTTAAATTGATCTAAACGTTGACCATGCAAGTCGGAATTCTCTATACCTTCAACGCAGCTTAGGACCCTTGTCCTGTGGTAATTTATGCTAGTATCCTCAACATTGCGGAACCAAGGCCCCAAAATAATCTGAAATGGTCCAAACCCCGTTTTTTCCACTTGGGATAATCCCCATTCCCCCCCCCCCCCTTATATTTCATTTTTCTATATTTTCTATACAGTTCCAATTCGATTGAGTCTCCCCTACTATAAGGAACCATGGACATAATGCGCGCATGCGCGTCTAAATGACACTTCTCAGTGCATGCGCATCCCTTCTGCAGCAGCAGCACTTCAACGCGCATGCGCGCTCCCAACAGAACCCCGGCTCACTTCGAGCGATAGTTCTTTCTTTCCCTGCAAAGCGTGACTAAAAAACCACCAAGTTAGAACATTTACGCGGCATACTTTTCGAGCGATCTAGGGTCTCATAAGATAGAACTTCTTAAGCAACACAACGAAAACTATACATTTAACAATGGCCACCGCAGTAACTCCGTCTTGTGACTCGCTCTCTCGGACACACTGGTCCCGAGTTCAGGTCACAAACCAATTAACTCACCAATATTCAATTAACCTGCAATGTATAAAAACCCGCCAAATCCCAGCCTGTCACTAACACGGAAGCCACTGACGAAGGAGGAAGCACCGTCGTGCTGGGGGTTGAGTAAGTACGGCATAGCCGAATGGACCTGCTAAAAGCTCATTTTATAATCGGAAGCAGTGAAATACCATTTAGCCTATTTTGCACAACAAGGAACAAGCAAACATCTCTTCCCTTCGTTCCCATTTTCTCTTCCTTTTTGCAGTTGGACCCTCATATTACCCTTCGCTCAATCTTGGCTCATGGGGCACTGACTCCTAACTTCCAAAGTATGTATCTACGACAAAATACATGCTTTTTCAAGCTAACTTATTGTGTTGCAATGTATGTGTGTTTTTCTGTTTGTCATTTAGCACTTTACTGCCCGATAATAGGGCACTTTCCAGATTCATCTAAGATACCATGGACCATAGTCTATATGTGTGTTTTTCGTTCTTTTCCCTTACAGGTGACCATTAGTCTAGCGCATTGGGATCCGCGCATTAATAACTATGTGCTCTTATCCTTTCAGGCTTACTACATCAGAACTTCTGATACAGCTAGGACACGTATATTTATAAATTATATACACATTGATAAAGAATAACTTTATTTGCACTACACTTAACTTTTCTGTGGTAAAACATCAGTGAGTGACAGGGGGATCTTTCCCCGGTCCTGACGAAGGGGCATGGCGCCCCGAAACATGTTGACCCGCACAGGAGAGTAAGCCCAGTAACTTGCTTTACCTCTCCGCATCACCTTTTTTTAACAATACCAAACAGTGTCTATTAAATAGTTTTTTCTACCACTAGGCCAGGTATTTTTTAAACATCACTTATTTATTTTCACTCCTGACCCCACTGACACTCACTCCAACTTACTCACATAGTACCCACAATAAAAAGGTGCTCCAGCGTAGTCGCTTGTCGCTGCACTGCCCCGTCCCGCAGCAGGGACGGGAAGACCCAAATGATGAAGCATGACACCAAGGGCCCTTTTGGTGTGTGAGGGGTATTTTAACACGCATTGTGTATTCCATGAACATCAGGACATACACTAATTCTACGTAAGGTGGACCTTGTTGATAATTTGTACTTTCAGGAGATGAGGATTCGCCCACCTCGGTGCCGTCAAGCACCACCTCTTCACTCCCCCCTTTTGATTTTTTGTTCTCACAGGTAGTGATTAGACTGTCATCCAGGAACGCATAGGTGCTGAAATTGCTGCAAGTTTTTGTGTTGTGTTGCTTGTGTCAGGATAGCTCCTTCAGGGCGCAGCATGTGCTGGGTATAGACAAATCAGTATGTTTGTTGTTAGTTGTTTATATTATCTATGCAGTGTATACATTTTTCTTGCCATAATGATCATCACTGATACAGTGACATAGTTATTTAGGATTGTGCAGTAGTGTGTCCTTTATTGTGCCCTTTACCCTATTTTATAATTCAATGCCTGACATTGCATTTTGAAATTCATTGATATTATCCCTGCCTTGGGCAAGCAAGATTGTTGCAGGGGACCCCTTACTTTTTAAATTCCGGTTGTGGACAATTACATTTTGGATGCCTTATCTTGTTCACATTGGGGGAGTTTCCGTTGGTTGGCCAAGGACGCCAACAGAGACTGGTGTCCATGCCAGAAAAGTTGTGGTCGGTAGGCAACACAGGATGGTACCACCAGTAGTAGGGTCCCTCGCGAAGTTGACTTGGAGAGCTTACGGTCTGGCGTGGTTGAAGTTCTTGACATCGGGGCTCAGGGAGGAGGGTTGGTTGGGTACTGAAAATGTGCTGAGCATTATTCCGCCATCTAGTGGTTGGGTCCGGAATTGTAGTATGTCTTCTCTTTTTTTTTTTTTCGTGCCCCAGCGGGCGTCGACATATTTGGTGTCCTTCTCTGACGTCGACGTGCTTCCTCCGGAAGCTCCCACCTTTGGTCGCTAACTTCAGATTCTATGGGTCTGGATCGAGACAGAAGGAGCTCCAGAACTTTGGAGTGAAGAATCCACAAAAAATATCAGGAAAAGCAGGAAAACGACTTTATCAACAAGCCGGCCTTCGAGACGGTGAACTCTGGATGCAGAGAGGAAGGAGAACACCGAAACTTCGACGTCCTACGGAGAATGCAGAGTTGCTGGGAGGCAAGGGCCAGGAAGGAGTTCTGTGGGAGGATATTTCAAGGAGGGAGATCTGGCTTAGCAGCTCCAAAACAGACCAAAGAGCACAGGGTAGGAGGATAGTATAGCATGCAGTAGAGTCACCAGAGCAATGTCTGGTGGCATGGGGCAAGCATTGGGCATCATGTTGTGGATATGACACCTGTATGGTGTTTAGACACAGATTTGGGAAGTATGCTACAGCATGTCAGCAGCTGCTATCTATGCTTTGGTAAGCTCTGGATATATTGGGCTTGCCTTTCGCAGAATATCGTACTCACTCTTTCCGCATCAGTGCAGCGTCAAAGGCAGGCAATCATGGATGGGATGCAAAGACATCATGCATTTGCGGTGCTTGTCCTCTGATTGCTATCGGACTTCTTTGAGGGTATTGGGCGATGAGGGAAAGGCAGGGGCCAGGCTTTATGAGATCCTTACTGCTATTTTGTTAGTTTTCAGGCTTGGTGGTTGGTCCGGCAGCAGAGGTCGTAGCAACTTGAGTGGTGAACCACTCTTCCATCAAATAGGAGGAGTTACAAGCCCATCAGAGGGGTTTTGACTCCAACTTAGGTTGTTCCCAATTACTTGGAAGGGGAAAGGGGGCATGTGTTGAGGGAACTTGTTGCAGTATCTGAACAGTATGATTGGGGGAGGAAGTTGCCCGGATGTGTTGATTATTCACCTAGGTGAAAATGATCTAGTGAAGGAGGAAGGCGTTGTTTTGATGAGGGCACTGTAATAGGACGTGTTGCAAATGAAGGCAAATTGGGCCGGATGTTTTATCTTGTGGACAGAGTTCATCCCATGTTGGACCTGGAGGGAGCGAGCAAGCCTGCACCTATTGACGGAAACGTCCCTGTTTTGCAGGGACGTTAGTTTTGTGTGTATTTGCCATTCGGACGTTAAGTTTGAGGCCAGGGTGTTTTTCCAGGATGACGGAGCCTATTTGTCTCACACAGCGATGGATTTATACTTGTTGGAACTGAAGGAGGCTTTGTCCAGTTCTATGATTATCAGGAGGTAATAGGCTGGGGAGGAGGGGCAGAAAAAAGTTAGCAGAAACACTTTTCCTGGGTGGTGGTGACCCGCAAAGTTTTGCAGGAGTTTTCAGAAATTTGGTTGGTTTTGCCAGATGGTGAACCATGTGTACATAGGGAAGTTAGGCAGGTAGTTCAAGGTTTATTGTAGGACATTTGGTTGCTTAGGGGTCCATGCATGCAGTCATAGGATGTAGTGGAAATATAATGTTGAAAATATTGAAATGCACTATAATTAAATGAGATAGCTGTGTGATGGGCATGGGGGGGCCGTACCGGTGGGGACATTTGTTAGTTCAATTTTATGTATAGTTAGGTTGTAGTTTTGTAAAGCAGTTGCCAAGTGTTTGTGATGGGCACCTGTTTCAATAAAACAGGCTTTTTCACACAACAAAGTGGTCTGTGATATGTGATGCGCCCCTATCCCCCAAGGTATTGTTATCATTTAATTTAACAATTCTTTCACTTTGTTTTTCTTATGTTGAAGCTGCGCCCACGGTTCCGTTTGCAAAACCGTCCTCTGCAACCTTTTTTAGGGGCGGAAAGCAGAAACAAGCGATGAAACAAAAGGCTCAGACTGGCTATACGAATGGGTGTGATTTCTGTTGGGCAAATCCCTAAAATATTTAAAAGTAAGCTATGAAGGGGAGGAAGTCTCCAAACTAGAGTACCGAGTAAAATTCATAGGTATTTTTTTACGAGTAAAATTCATAGGCATGTGCTTACGGTTCTGGTGTTATGAGGTTCTACATTGTGTATAATCACATCATGTGGCTAGAAAAATGTTAAGCTACAAGGGCAGCCTCACTGTGAAATAAGTATATTCGCAATTAACACAGTATTTAAAATTGGGTGCGATTGCAGTGAGCCGGGTGCTCCACCCTGCTCACTGCTGAAGTATAAAGGGCTGGCAGGCAGTCAAACATTCACAGTGACGGTGAATTGACGCGCCTGCTCCAATGGGTTCTGAGAACGCCCTGACTGTAAGGTTAGTCTCATTCGGCTTGCTGGCAGTGGAGGACTCTTGGAGAGCCGCCAGGCAGCCAGGATATACGCTTGAAGGATATCCTGAAGATATATTTGTGGCTTGGACTGAAGTGGAGATTGCCTGAGGATAATGGCAACAACCCAGATTTCCCTGATTCGATGTTCTGTGTATCTTAGCTCTAACATGCAAGCAAAGGTTTTACGTGTTACCTGCGATTCAACAAGAAACTGCATCTTTATATTTTTGAAAACCAGTAGCTTATCTTGGAAAGTCTGTTTTCAACTAGTTTCTATAAACTGGGAAATAATGTTGTTGGTAATTTTCCTTCTTAACAGAGTCTTCTATCAACAAAAGATTCGTTTATGGGAACCTATTCTATTATCCCCCAAAGTGTTATAATTATGAGGGTGTCCCTTCCTAATACCGATTCGCAGTGATATGTCCGAATGTTTTGTGACCGAAATGTGGTCGCAAATGATTCCCATTTTACCACCCACTCATAGTTGGTGGTAACTTACTCGCACTCTGGAAGGGTTTCCTGGGCCATTTCCCCATTGAGAATGGCTGGAGAAATGTTGTTTAAGAACAGGCAGTGGTCCAAGGGACTATTGCCTACTCTTGAAAAACGAAACTTTAAAGTTTCATTGTCTTATTTTTAAAGGTGTAAATAAAAAGATTGTTTTATTTAAAAGCAATTACAGACATGGTGGTCTACTGACTCCAGCAGACCGTCATCCCTCTGATGGCTGCGAATCCCAGTGGGTCACAAACTGCGACCTACTTCAATAATATTCATTAGAGGTGTCTATTTGCGAACGACTATGAATCGCTAATGAAACTCAAAAGAGTGTCATACATTAAGAATAGAGATTTCCTATTTGCGATTCGCAAAAATCTCAATTAGGAAATCTCTATTCCTATTTTTGTACTTCTGGCACTTCGATCCTGTGGTGAGTGGTATATTTTACGCAGCCTTCAGTTTTCTGTTGCTGATACACACCAGCTGAACATCCTTAACCTGGTGGCATTCACAGTATATTAAGTTTCCGTTGGGCAGGGTTATGGCATTCATGCAGTGTTGCCATGGTCAGCGCACCTGTGCCCTCGTTTTTAAACTCCAATGTACTGAACTTTTCTCAGCTATTACCCACATCTTTGCATCATTGTCCGTCTTGCTTTGCTTTCTCTTTACCTCCTTCCTATCTCTTTACCTCCTTCCTTTTGCCGACTGTTGCTTATTGACCTCTCAGTTTGTTTAGTCTTTGCCCTTCTCCTCATTTGTCTAACTTTAGCCTTTCCTACTGCAGTCTATTTTTCTCCCTTGTAGTCTTGACTAGTTCACTAATCCATTTTGGTTTGAACCTGTTGCTTTCCCATGGTATACATTTGAATTTTTCCCCTTTGGTTAGGGCACAGCCGAACTAGTAAACTATATCACGCAACTTCAGCTGCATGTAAGTAACCATTCATGAGCGCCGAGACGCCTACGGGTATTCGTTCGCGCTTTATGAATGTCAGTAAATAAATAAATAAAATGAGTTGGAAACCATGGGCTCATGCTTTTCTATCACAAATTTAGGTTTGGTCTAAGGACAGTGTTAGTTGTAGTGCCAGCCTCATTAAAGCAAAATAATTCATGAATAAAATAAAAATTATGTATACATAGATTGAGTGGCTCTGGGTCAGCCCTCTATTAATCTATTCATCTGTTGTACCCATTTTAGAGTTCAACCGACACAGCATACATCATATGCATCCATTGGCTCTCATAGATATGCGAAGGACTGCATTTTCCTGATTACACGTGCACATCCTTCTTAAAAGAAGTGCATTTTCGTGCCAGGGCGGATGGGCCAGCACCTTAATTTGCCAATATGTTTTTTCCTTCCAATCTTTATCATAGTTTTTAGTAGCGCTTGTGTGTTTAAAATATGTCTTCAGGTTACACTAATTCAAATCCAACAGTATCTCTTCATTGTGCAAATAAGATTTGTATTTTCCTGGTGTGTGTTTTAAAAATTAAAAAAGGTTTTGACTCCTATTCAAAGTGCACATGCCTGCTAGGAAGCACACGTACTGTTCTGTTACAATGATATACTTTGATTATTTTTTACTTTAAGTTTATTTTTATTGCAAGAATATTGCTGGTCTTTTTAGGTGGGAACATTTTTTCTTGATATTTTTGTGGCCTATTTCCGCGAAACAAAAGTAAAAAAGCAGTAATCGTACCGGCTTACCAGGCAAGACCCTATTGATTTTGCAAGTACTTGCTTTGTTTTCTCGCTTCTGGTTTTCAGCTGTCTGTTTTGCTAAAGACACTACAATTCCATGCATACTCCATGTTACCCCACTTTACACCACTCCACTCTACTCTGCACCACTTCACACTGCGTAACTGCACTCTTCTCATCACCACTCCACTCATCACCATTCCACTCTAAGCTTCTCTAGTCTACACCACTCTACTCAGTGCCATTACACTCTACCTCACACTACTCTACTATGCACCACTGCATTCTTCGCTACTGCACTCTACACCAATCTGTTCCACTCCACTCTATACCCCCTACTCTGCAACACTGTCCTCTATGCCAGTGCACTGTACTCTGTACCACTCCAATGTACGCCAGTGCGCTCTATGCCAATCCCCTCTAAGCCTCTCTTATCTACTTGCAGGTAAGTGTTTATTTAATTTTTATTTTATTGTGTTTACCCCCACCTGCCCGCCCCAACACCCTGTTAAGTTGCGGCTGCCACTGCTCTGCACCACTCTACTCTGTGCCACTGCACTCTGCGTCACTGCGCTCTACACCACTTTACTCAAAACTATTGCACTCTAACCCAATCTACTCTGCACAACTGTACTTTACGCCACTTCACTCTAGGCCACTCTCCTCTACTCCACTCTACGATACTCCACTGTGATGCTGTACTCCATTCTGTTCCATTCTACAACACTACTCCACTCTATGACGCTCTACACAACTCCCTCTATGCCACTTTACTCCACTCTGTTCTATTACACACTACTCCACTCCACGCAGAACCATACACACCACTCAACTCTGTTATACACCACTTCACGACATTCTATGCCACTCAACGTTACTGTACCCCACTCGACGCCACGCCGTAACACTCCACTTTATGACACTCCACGACACTCACCATTACCCCACTAACTTTTAGCCATGCTGAACAGCAGCCAATTTAATGTGATCCTGAGATCTGGGACTAATAATTTCCTACAGACAAGGCCCAATTTCAAAACCTAACAAGTCTCTTAACGCTGGGTTAGTGATGACTAAACAGTTACCAAACTTACCAAAGACCAAATTGTATGTTCATTTCTATTATACCAATCATGGCGATACAATCTTTATATAGTTGACCGGGTTTGGCAAAGTAATACTTGTTTCTAAAATACTCATTAAACTAGAAGGAACACCTCAAATAGAGACAGACTCATTTATGTAGTTATAATGTTTATCTTAATAACGAGAAATAAATGCTCATCAGTACCAAAATACAGTACAAATCATAGATTATCACAGAGGAACAATAACAGAGAAATAATGACAGTGCATAAAGGAGTGGAAAGGCGAGAAGACAGTAGATTCAGAGACAAATGAGATTTGCAATGATTATGCAAAATCAGTTTTATGTCTATACTAACCCAATTGAAATAGGAAAACTACTCTCTGGCCATGAGAGCAGTAAGGCCCCTCAAGAAGATTTGAAGAGGCAAAGACTAATCAGGAATCAGTAAACTGGAACAGCCAGCTCAAGAATAGGAGAAGCAAACAAGGCTTCTCCTCACGCAGGTAGGAAAAAAAGCCACTGACTAACCTAACCCCTCCCACCAGAAACCTCAATTATACCCCAAAAGTCAGATGTCCATCCCACATTTGTGTCAGAACATAAGATTTCTCTACACATGATTGGGTAAGGAAGGGGGTGTACTGTCACACCATCCTCGTCATGTTCATTTCACTCAATGTCTTATTATTCATTTATTCATTTTATCTACTTCCACCCTAAGAAATACAAATTCAAGCCACTGTCATAGTATTTATTTCCTTCATTCCGGTCATGTAGCAAACTCGGTATCACATTTGTCCATTTGTGCCGCATTCGAGGAAATGTTCCTTCACTCGATGAAAAAATTGTTTACTTATGCAATCTCATGGCAGGCACACAGGACTTTTGAAGGACACTTGTCTTTCACCTTCCCCATCTCGTTCAACATTATTCAGAATTTATTTTCATTTCATTAACCCATAAGTTTCCTGCAAAGCAGAAAACCATGCTTCTACAGAAAAAAACAGGCATTATTAATCACTTATAATGCTTACTATTACGCACACACCCAGTGCTGCATTTATCCATGCACAAACCTGTTAATATTATTTTCCTAGCACACATTAATAATGTGGTCAAAAGCAGCATTAGTCCTTTTATTTTAATTTGTCCAGAAGCATTTGCGTCTACTCCTGTGTTTCAGTATGCGCTTGCGCAATAGCAATTTCCCTCATGTTAAGCTCTTTTTCACATTCGTTTTTCACCGCACACTGTTAAATGTTACTGAGGGTTCAATTTGAGCTGAGTTTATTTCGCAAAACCCTGCTCCATCAGGTGTACAGCATTGCTAACACATATTGCCAATGCTAATAGTTCTTGCATGGACAGGACTTGTTGGTTTTGCCAATGCTTGTTTAAGCCTGGTAAAAAATGCCTGTGGCCCTGTTTCTAAACTATTTACCAGTGGTCGAAGTGGGCGGGAACGGCAGGGCACGGCGTGCCCCTACTACTTGAATTCTGTAGATTCCGTTCCCCTACTTTTTTATTATGAACCTGTGTCCCTGGATGTCAGAAATATTCTGTTCGTGGACAGGCAGGGAGCTGTTCCAATTTACTGATTCCTGATTAGTCTTTGCCTCTTCAAATCTTCTTGAGGGGCCTTACTGCTCTCATGGCCAGAGAGTAGTTTTCCTATTTCAATTGGGTTAGTATAGACATAAAACTGATTTTGCATAATCATTGCAAATCTCATTTGTCTCTGAATCTACTGTCTTCTCGCCTTTCCACTCCTTTATGCACTGTCATTATTTCTCTGATATTGTTCCTCTGTGATAATCTATGATTTGTACTGTATTTTGGTACTGATGAGCATTTATTTCTCGTTATTAAGATAAACATGATAACTACATAAATGAGTCTGTCTCTATTTGAGGTGTTCCTTCTAGTTTAATGAGTATTTTAGAAACAAGTATTACTTTGCCAAACCCGGTCAACTATATAAAGATTGTATCGCCATGATTGGTATAATAGAAATGAACATACAATTTGGTCTTTGGTAAGTTTGGTAACTGTTTAGTCATCACTAACCCAGCGTTAAGAGACTTGTTAGGTTTTGAAATTGGGCCTTGTCTGTAGGAAATTATTAGTCCCAGATCTCAGGATCACATTAAATTGGCTGCTGTTCAGCATGGCTAAAAGTTAGTGGGGTAATGGTGAGTGTCGTGGAGTGTCATAAAGTGGAGTGTTACGGCGTGGCGTCGAGTGGGGTACAGTAACGTTGAGTGGCATAGAATGTCGTGAAGTGGTGTATAACAGAGTTGAGTGGTGTGTATGGTTCTGCGTGGAGTAGTGTGTAATAGAACAGAGTGGAGTAAAGTGGCATAGAGGGAGTTGTGTAGAGCGTCATAGAGTGGAGTAGTGTTGTAGAATGGAACAGAATGGAGTACAGCATCACAGTGGAGTATCGTAGAGTGGAGTAGAGGAGAGTGGCCTAGAGTGAAGTGGCGTAAAGTACAGTTGTGCAGAGTAGATTGGGTTAGAGTGCAATAGTTTTGAGTAAAGTGGTGTAGAGCGCAGTGACGCAGAGTGCAGTGGCACAGAGTAGAGTGGTGCAGAGCAGTGGCAGCCGCAACTTAACAGGGTGTTGGGGCGGGCAGGTGGGGGTAAACACAATAAAATAAAAATTAAATAAACACTTACCTGCAAGTAGATAAGAGAGGCTTAGAGGGGATTGGCATAGAGCGCACTGGCGTACATTGGAGTGGTACAGAGTACAGTGCACTGGCATAGAGGACAGTGTTGCAGAGTAGGGGGTATAGAGTGGAGTGGAACAGATTGGTGTAGAGTGCAGTAGCGAAGAATGCAGTGGTGCATAGTAGAGTAGTGTGAGGTAGAGTGTAATGGCACTGAGTAGAGTGGTGTAGACTAGAGAAGCTTAGAGTGGAATGGTGATGAGTGGAGTGGTGATGAGAAGAGTGCAGTTACGCAGTGTGAAGTGGTGCAGAGTCGAGTGGTGTAAAGTGGGGTAACATGGAGTATGCATGGAATTGTAGTGTCTTTAGCAAAACAGACAGCTGAAAACCAGAAGCGAGAAAACAAAGCAAGTACTTGCAAAATCAATAGGGTCTTGCCTGGTAAGCCGGTACGATTACTGCTTTTTTACTTTTGTTTCGCGGAAATAGGCCACAAAAATATCAAGAAAAAATGTTCCCACCTAAAAAGACCAGCAATATTCTTGCAATAAAAATAAACTTAAAGTAAAAAATTATCAAAGTATATCATTGTAACAGAACAGTATGTGTGCTTCCTAGCAGGCATGTGCACTTTGAATAGGAGTCAAAACCTTTTTTAATTTTTAAAACACACACCAGGAAAATACAAATCTTATTTGCACAATGAAGAGATACTGTTGGATTTGAATTAGTGTAACCTGAAGACATATTTTAAACACACAAGCACTACTAAAAACTTTAAAAATATGATAAAGATTGGAAGGAAAAAACATATTGGCAAATTAAGGTGCTGGCCCATCCGCCCTGGCACGAAAATGCACTTCTTTTAAGAAGGATGTGCACATGTAATCAGGAAAATGCAGTCCTTCGCACATCCATGAGAGCCAATGGATGCATATGATGTATGCTGTGTCGGTTGAACTCTAAAATGGGTACAACAGATGAATAGATTAATAGAGGGCTGACCCAGAGCCACTCAATCTATGTATACATAATTTTTATTTTATTCATGAATTATTTTGCTTTAATGAGGCTGGCACTACAACTAACACTGTCCTTAGACCAAACCTAAAATTGTGATAGAAAAGCATGAGCCCATGGTTTCCAACTCATGAATGGTTACTTACATGCAGCTGAAGTTGCGTGATATAGTTTACTAGTTCGGCTGTGCCCTAACCAAAGGGGAAACATTCAAATGTATGCCATGGGAAAGCAGCAGGTTCAAACCAAAATGGATTAGTGAACTAGTCAAGACTACAAGGGAGAAAAATAGACTGCAGTAGGAAAGGCTAAAGTTAGACAAATGAGGAGAAGGGCAAAGACTAAACAAACTGAGAGGTCAATAAGCAACAGTCAGCAAAAGGAAGGAGGTAAAGAGATAGGAAGGAGGTAAAGAGAAAGCAAAGCAAGACGGACAATGATGCAAAGATGTGGGTAATAGCTGAGAAAAGTTCAGTACATTGGAGTTTAAAAACGAGGGCACAGGTGCGCTGACCATGGCAACACTGCATGAATGCCATAACCCTGCCCAACGGAAACTTAATATACTGTGAATGCCACCAGGTTAAGGATGTTCAGCTGGTGTGTATCAGCAACAGAAAACTGAAGGCTGCGTAAAATATACCACTCACCACAGGATCGAAGTGCCAGAAGTACAAAAATAGGAATAGAGATTTCCTAATTGAGATTTTTGCGAATCGCAAGTAGGAAATCTCTATTCTTAATGTATGACACTCTTTTGAGTTTCATTAGCGATTCATAGTCGTTCGCAAATAGACACCTCTCATGAATATTATTGAGGTAGGTCGCAGTTTGTGACCCACTGGGATTCTGTTCGTGGACAGGCAGGGAGCAGAGAAGGAAAAGTTCTCTGTCTCTTACTTCCTGCCCAGACAAGAGAAGGAAAGTGTCCGCTTATGCTCTGCCGCTGGCAGCTGCCCCCTCTTTCTTACTCCTATTCCCTCTCTTTCTGTCTAACTCCTTCTCACTTTTCCGAAAATTATGAATCAAGAAATGGTTCTCACCGTCTCTACCTGTCGTCCATTTGTACCCCTGTGAAATGGATGCAAAAAAGAAAAACACTTTTGCTGGAAATGCCGTTTTGACATTTTTCTATTCCAAAGTGCAGCCTCAGAAATAAAATGTTCAAACTCTGAAAAATAATTAAATAAAGCAAGATAGAGTGTTCTTAAAGTGGCCAGATAATTTTTTTCAAACCCCAACACATTAGCGCCACTTTACAGAGTTTGCCAGTAAAGCGCTACTTTTTTTTTCTTGTCTTACTTTGAACACAGGGCCGGACTGGGAACCAAAACCTGCCCCGGCAAAGTGCTCGGCCGGCTCCCCCTTCCCAACTCGGGGGGGTTGGAGGTGCCGCCGAGCTCTTTGCCGGGCCGGGTTTTCGGCCGATTTTGGTACAGGGCCGATTTTGCAGCTATGCTGCAAACACGGCCCTGTGACAAAAACAGCCCCCGGGGGCTCAAAACCTGCCCCCACCTTTGCGGCGCACCAGGGGATTGCCCGGTGCCCGCTATGGCCAGTCCGGGCCTGTTTGAACAGCATTGTTTCCCTCCAGTACCTCCTACCTGGAGGCAGGGCCGGCGCTAGGCTTGGGCAGTGTGGGCAGCTGCCCAGGGCCTTCTTCCGATCAGAGTGAAAGAAATGCTTCACAAACGGGCTCATGGGAGGGCCCCCCCCCTTCCTGGGACCTCTAAGGGATGGTGTGGGAAGGCCTAGGGGAGGGTACACCTCTCAGGCACCAGTTCAGAGACTCGGCAGGGCGCCCATTGTCAGCATTTTAGCCCACACAGGTTTAACTCAGCCCCCAAGCAATTCTCACACCTTCAGTTCGAATTGGGTTGTACAAGAGTTGCTTGGGGTGGCTGAGAAGAGGAGCTGCAGCCCAAGTGGAGTCTGCACAAAGCAGCTTCCCTGAGATCAGAAGGTGTCACTTATGTAGATTTCAGGGGCCTCCCACATTCCCTTTTGCCCAGGGCTCCGAAAATCCTAGGACCGGCCCTGCCTGGAGGTACTGCAATACCTGGTTGATGGGTGGATTGGAAAACGAAATGTGTACGGCGGCTTTGTGTTCACAAATGTGGTCTTTTGAAACCATACTGCTTACATTTTGTAAGCATATAAACAGTGGACATTGAAATGGGTCATTTCTAGGCCCAAAGTTATGTTCTTAACTTTTCAGGCAAAAATACTTGTTGATTTCTGAATAATGACTGTAAAAGCATTAAGTTCACCATCTTCCTGCTTACATTTTACATGCTTTATTGAATCGTTCATTCCTTATGAGTGTTTGCTTTTTCTAGGATGTTGTTACCTTTTCTTTTAGGCAGCATATTGCTCTTGCCTATTGTGTAATTTGAATTGAGTCGCATCCCGTTATTTATAGCAGGTCAAATTGGATTGTAGCTGAAGGCAGTATGAGTTTCTCTCAGTGGCGCAGTATGGTGTTCAAGTCAGGGAGCAGATGTAGCACTGGGGGGAGAGCTGCTCAATTTAGAACTGGGGAACCAGGTTCAACCTTCATGAACAGACCCCCAGACCACTCTCCTGAGGGAGCACGTTCCCATGCCAGACCTTAGAAGGCACCAGAAAAGCCCTGGTGTGTTAGCACCAGCAGGTGGACCCTAGCAGTGGCAAGTGTGGGTTCACCTTGAAGGCTTGCCCACCACAAACCATACTGAAGTTCACATCCAGTCTTGCGGGCAGGCCTACAAAGTAGCAGACCCTAGAGCAACACTGACTCTGTCACTGAGGTCACAGGACCCCTGAGAAGAGCTGGCCCTAGGGCGGTGCGACTGGTGTGACCGCAACAGGCGCTGACTTTGAATGGGGGCATCGTATATTATGGTTTTAAAAGCACTTGCTGCCTCCTTCCTGGCCACCAGCTCTTTTCGACAATAATAAAAATGTCATGATAACTCTGATGAATAAACTTCTTCCTAGAGCGAGATCGGAGATTTGTCTAGTGGAAGTTTTGACTCATGGAAAGATAGCGCAGAGGGTTAATGTGCCTGCTGCAAAGAAAATGTACCAGGCCCATCACAAAGTGCACATATTGTAAATAGGTCAGTGGGTTACTGATTTTGTCAGTGAGATCCTTTTGCTGCTTGCAGTTTATAAGTTAAAATCCTAACAAAGAACAGTGAGCTATTAACTTTCATCTAAGAGCTGCATACAAACTGCAAGGTATAAACTAGAGCGTTATGGTTTTTTCCCTAAGCCTTTGATTATCCTAATGTTGCAAAAAGTGTTATTTTTTATACAAATCAATAATGATTTTTAAAGAGAACCCCCAAACATGGTATTAAGGTTTAACTTCTGAGTTTGTGTTTCTCCAGGCCAATCACTATTAAACTATACTGTCTACTAGTATGGTTATCATGTGACTCCTACACCCACCTTGTAGTCCTTTGTCTTATGTAATATTTCCTATACAATCATTTACACACGTGACATTGATTGTCTCTGTGTATATTGCTGACGACAGAAACTCCATGGCTCGGAAACAAATGGCTCGTGCTTCCAGTTTTAAGCATTTTTGGGACATTCTGTGATTAAAATAAATTCACAAAGTGGAATATGTTTCTAATGTCAATAGCTCATATTAATCGTTAAATAATCATGTGTATCTATTGGTTGAATTACATAACATAATAAGCTGTAACTGGTCAGTGAAATGCCACACAAATACTAAAGATTGGGATGTTTTGCGCATCCTGGCCACACCTCTAACTCCGCCCACTGATCCAATGCTCAGGTTATTCCCGCCCTCTGATTCACCGCCCACAGTTCCCCTACTTTTTTCCCCCCACTTCGACCACTGCTATTTACCATTGTTAGCACTCCACCTTTACCACCTTACCCAAATAAACTGGCTCTTCAGAAGGAAACCCTTAAAGCTATTTTTTTTTTACAGGGTTGGCTGCGGGAGAGAAGTGGCGTCCCGCACAGTGTTTAGTAACGTTTTTACACTCATACTGTTTCAGGTATTATCCGAGCTGTGTGGTCGCTGTTTCTTCATTGAAGGGGGGTATTGGGGACCGCGTGCAGTGGCGCAGTCCAGATTAAACAGATGAGCAGCGCTACAGCTGGAGCCCTTGATCCAGCTGACCAACCAGCAATTTTCAAGGCGCAGATAACTTTATGTTTGGGTGTGGGATGCAAGACCGCTGAGAAAATATGCACCCTTTAAGTCGTTGTTTAATTTCCTTTCTCATGTCACCGTATTTTATTTCTATTCCAGAAAAAATAGTGGATATTATAATAATTTAAATGGCTCCTGCAATGTGATTCACAATTGTTTGATTTATATTTTGTGTTGCTAATAAGATGGCTAATCGGACTACTTTATGTTCTAGAACTCGAAGAGGTTAGCAGAAGTGGTACAGCAGTGAAAGAGTACTGAGATCCAGGAACCCGCACCAGCCACACGTGTTGAAGGTATGCTTTTCTTCATTTTATATTTAATGTATAGACCGTTAAAAGATAATGTGATTATCTTTTTTTTTTTTTTTTTGGCCGTGTAAATATTTGCATAACACTTAAACCGGAGCTTGTTCTGGCGCTTGTTTTGTGACATCAGTTGATGATCATTTAATTGAGTCGTTCACATTCGGCAGGATCCCGCCCATAGTAAATGAATAAATTACAACTAGGTTCCGTCTCGTCTTTCCCAACCGGATGGGTACAGCCTGAAAAGCAGAATTACCTCTGATTTTGAGGGGCACGGTGAGCCAACTGAAGTTTTGTAGCGTAGTTCTCAAGAGTGGTAATCATCAGCCAAAATATGTTTAAAAATACATTGTCTGAGTTTTTTTAAACTACCAAATCCCACCTGAGTTATGCACCTGCACTTTCTGCCTCAGTTGCCTCTCTCTGACAATAAAATAGGCCTGGGTGCGCCAAAGTCCGCCCTGGAGGTGCAGATCCATGCCAGATTTTCAAGATACCTACGTTTATCTAAATAGTGATTTGCTAAAAATCTGGCATGGATCAGGCCCTCCAGGACCGACTTAGGAGAGCCCTGAAATAGGCTAATCTTTTGCTCGCTTCTGCCTGCTTCCATTCGAGAGAGAGAGCGTTTGCAGTGAAACATTAATTGAAATCGTGAATGCGAGAGCATCCCCCTTATGTAGCGCTCTAACAGAAACCACTAATAGAGCCGACTATTCAGGAAACTGTCACTTGTTTAATTGCCTTTCCCCTCGATCACCATTAGAGCTGCAGAACCTTCTAAAGGAAGTTAGGCCAAACTATGTGCTAAAGGGCCGCTTTGTTATACTTGGAAAAACTGTTTTGTTATAATTGGCTCCAAGTTGTGTGCTTTTCTTCCTGTAGGCTTTCAATGCTTTTTTCTGGGTATATATTTGCCCATCTCCCTACAGCAGCCTTTGTTTATAGGTCTCATCTGAGACTGTGCAATAGCCAGACATTGTGTTACCTTTAAGGGCATCGGAAGCCCATCACTGCTTACTATTTGTTCTCTTCATTGTCTTTCTTATTTGCTCGCTCCTGATTGGTCAGTGCATGCCAGTTTCACTTGCTCTTCATTTGTTTTTCCCTTTTGTGGAGCATGGACCAAGTACTTATTGCTTCTTTTTTATTAGTGTCCTTCCGCAGCTCGTGTTGGGATTGAGGTGCTTTTTTCCTTTCTGCTTCCCTTTTCGTCTTTGTAATTGCTCGTACCCCGTGACCCCTCACTTGTCAGTATGTGTACAACCATCCTACTACTGCCGCCACCCACTACCCTACCACCACCACCACCCTATCACTAGCTTACTGCCATTCTACAGCCCTTTCACCACAGCCTCCACCCTACCATCACTATACCGACACCCTACCTTCATCATCACCACCAGAACACTACCCTAACCACGACCACCTCCATAAACACCATCACCGGAGTCTAACCACCACCTTCACCCTAACTACTACCACCACCCAAACAACAACGACTACCTGCATCACCCTACTACCACCACTCAACAACACTCTGTCATCACCACTAACTGTCATCATCACCGTCATTACCTTAACGGTGACCATCCTCATCATCATCATCACCTTAACTACCCCACCCTAACCAACCTTAAACACCACCCTCGTACCCTAAAAACTACCACCTGACCCCCACTAACACCACCCTAACTACTACCACTCCTCATCATCACCTTCACCGCCACCACTTAAACCACCCTCCCCCCACCTCTACCACTCTTCTTGCCACCACCTCCCTGCCACCACTACCATCCTACCTCCATCCCTCCCTCACCAGCCTTACCACCACCCTCAACGTCACCACCCTAATGTCCCTACCCTAACTGCCACCACAACCCTTTTACTCAACATAGCTCTCAGTTCTGGTAGAAGCTCTTCATTTTTTACAGCCATTTTCAACTCAATACTTGATTGATGTTTTCGTGGAAAGTTGTGGCCCACGTTTACATTTGTTTACTCTTGAGTAATTTGTCACCTGAAACTACGCATCTAGTTATCTAAAGCTAAATTGTATACAAGATCAAGAAACATTTACATATAATCTGCAGCTGTCTATCAACCTCTCGGTTTTATCTATGGAAATCCATAATAGGGAGAGGTGTGGCGCCGCGGCCAGGGCGACTGACGCTGGAATCTGGGGATCAGGGTTCGATCCCCGGCTCCGGCGGCAGGTTAGCCCAGCACCATGTGACTCTGGGCAATAGCTCGCTTAATCTTCCCGACGGCCCCCAGCGCCTAGAGACCCTTACGGGTGATTGTGCGCTTTACAAATGTGGATTATTATTATTATTATTATATGTGAGCATGAGAAGGAACTCCAGGTAGGATATTGCTGTGAAACTTCAGGCGAATGCTCACTCAAAGCTTCACATGTGCATAAACCTCATATTTGATTGCCTTGTACATTTTAATTCCTGTGCAGTGGGAATAAGAAAAAGTGTTTGTCGCAGTACATGGCTTTGTTTTGATAAGGCAACCTACAAAATCAGTTAACCATGCCTTGGAGACTGGTTGTGTGGGCATACTTCTACCTCTTATGTTTGTTTTTCCCCAGGAGCATAGGCTCACTACTTGCGTCCTTCCATTGCTTACTTTTCAGAAACTCAATTTTTGCTCTTGAAAAAGCACTCCATGTGAGTGTGCATGTACTTTCCAGTAGTCTTCCTCGTGTACTTCTCTTCACCTTTCCACCACAGTCCATAATGCTCTTGCCCCTCTGCTTCTTCTCTACATCCCTCCATGTTGTACTTGCCTTTGAGTGCTTCTCCCCGCATTGCGTTCTTGCCCGTTGTGTTCTCCCCTGTTCCACGTTGCCCTCGCTCGCCCGTTGTGTGTACTCCTCTCACTGCCCTCCGTGTTGCTTCCAGCCCTGTCCTCTGCAATCATTTCCCCACCGTGCCCTCCCTGTTGCTTTCACCCTTGTCTCCTTGTTGCCTCCACCCACTGACTTAAAAAGTAAGGCACCTACAACATGCACTGCTAATGCGGCTACATCATAGCACTTTTTTGCTTTAGGTTCCTCTTTAGCCATGCAGCACAGCATTGCTAAAAAGCATTAGAAAAGCCAATAGTCCCCAAAGGTCCCACCTATTGGCTTAGTCAAAGTTTGTTTCTCTCTATCCTTTATACCCACTGTCATTGATTCACATTCATTTGGACAACTTCAATCCCTCCTCCCACTGCATCTAGCCTGGCTGTCCAGTAAATACACTTAAAGGTGTGCCCCTGCCTTGTCTCCGCTGTTTGGACTTGGGAAGGCGTTAGCCAGAGCTGTCTCTCCATTGAACACCATTGACTAGATCTCCTGAAAGACTTAATCAACCCTCTGCAGTCTTGGGTGACTTCATAGTGTCTTATATGCCTGTAGTCATCCATATGCTGTGTCTTCCTGTGGATGCACCTTCTCCTGAGACTATAGTATCTTAAATCAGCAGAATGGTTAACGGAAATATTTTTACCATCCTCGGTGACTCCGTAATATCTGTACTCCCTGGTTAGTTTTGGAAGTTGTGTCTCCTGGCATTGCACCTATGTTGCTACTAGGTGATTTCTATGGTCTCTTAACAACATCTCTTACCATAAGTGAGCTACGCATCTCTTGTCAGTGTTCTCTTTTCCACATATAATCCCATCAGATCTCTTCCTTCTTCCCCACTCAGCCTCATGCTAACATTCGACCTATCCCTCCCTTGCCCTACTCCCTTGAACCCTTAGCTTCTGGATGCACTTCCCTCATAATCCAGGTCATATAAACACCTCTGAGCTTGTCCTTAAGCTGACAGCACCCAGACTTCCAACATTTGACATTCCCTTTCAGAACACTTCAACCACCATCTGCAGACAATCACATCAACCACAATAACATACCAACCTATTTGTTTCAACCTCCTCTCCATTCTTTTTCCTTTCTTAGCAATAATTCTTCTACCTTATTGATGCACACTCGGAGTTACATGCTCCTCCCTCAAGTCCTGCTCACCCCTACTTCTCCCCCTTCTGTGTCTCATGTCTATCTACTCAAATGTCCTCCTGTAGGCTTCCTGACTCTCAGTCTTGAATGGCCTTTCTGTCCTCCCTAACCCTTCTCTTATCAATTATCTTCTGCCCATTTCTACCTCTTGACCTCTATTACATTTTTAGTAACTCATCCCTCCACTTACCTCTTGAACTCATCTACCTCTCCTCCCTTCCCTACTTTTTACCCTGTAATACCTTTCATTTCCTGCCTACTCTTACCTCTTCCTCTTCTCCGGCATCCCCCTCAAGTGTCACACTCCAATGCGTTTCCTCTTCTCACTAATCTAGCCTGTCCTTCCGTGCCAATTCATGTCTTCTTAACAGCCTTGTACTATTTAAATATCCCACTTCCCTACCACCCTAGTGTGTCTCTTCGTTCCCACGTACACCTAGTGTACCATATAATGTTCTCTACCTTGCAGCCTCCAGCACCCCCTCCTGACCTCATAAACCGCAAAATAGTGCCTTCTTCCCATTTATTTGAGTTTTTCTTTTGCTTTTGACAGATACAAGAAAGAGGCAATCTTACATTAAGAATGAAAATATGAAGCAGGGTTCTCCAACCTTTTCTGTAACAAGAGCTAGTTATGTTCAATGAAAATCACTCAAAGCTGCTTATAATATTTGTGTTGTAATAGTGACCACATCAGACAAGATTTCATTAGTAGTCACCACATGCACGATTACCAGCAGTGATCACAGTGCATCAGGCAGGGTTTCCACAACAATCTAAAAAAAACTTTTTTCTATTTGGAATGCCTCTACATGACAGCCATCACTACAATGCCCCTGTCGATATGGTAATATTAGAAATATTGCAGGATTTATTACTCAAATATCATCTTTAAAAATATTTGGGAACTCCATTTTTCTCTAAACATCAGCTTAAGAATTCTGAAACGACACTCATTCTCATATCGAATGAACAATTGTGTTATACATATAATTTTCAACCACGCAAAATCTTTTAATTTAGTAGGCTGAGCTGCGCACAGGAGAGCTACTCCCAGGCATCTGGAGAGCTACCAGTAGCTCCTTAGATACTCATTGGAAAAGCCTGATATAACAATTCTGAGATATAAAATGAACATTTACAATAATGCTACGCATTGCCAGAGGAAACATAGTAAGATAATATAGGAGTGCATAATTTTACAGAGTCATAGTAATTCATTTGACAACTAGATGATTAAAAAGTGTTTCACTCAAGCTTTAAAAGTGACAGACGAGGGATCCCATCTTATTTTAGTTTGGGGGACTGTACCATATGTTGGGAATAATATAAGAGAAAGAGCAGGAAAGTGTAGCAGTGTTATTGCATACTTTTTTGTCAAGAAGATTATCTGATAGAGACTACTAGCCGCAGATTCCTTAACGTAGAATTATCCCCAGACATGAGACTGGATCCAGAAAACTTTTTGCCACAGAATCACTGCGTGCCGGGGGAGGAACAGCACCATGTGACTCCGCCCTGACGTCTTCCGCCTCTGTGACGTCAGCGACGATACATAAGTCCCACCCAGTGTGCCTACGTCAGTTTTTTCTCTTTTCCGCGTGCAACACGGATCCGGATTGTGTCCTGGCCTGCTTTCGGGCCTTCTATTCTTTTACACGCTTTGGCGTTAAGGGGAACAGTGTGCGAATGCCCTCGGGCTTCAAAACGTGTACCTTCTGTGCAGGTCCCATGTCAGCGGCGGACCCTCACCCAATTTGCATGTGGTGCCTGGGTAAGCACCACGAGTCGAAGAGCTGGACGCATGTCAGCACCTTAAGCCTAAGTCGCGGCGGGAGCGCCGTATGAAGTTGCTGTTGGCGCGCTTGTCCAGGTCGATGTGATCCCAGCGTCCGTCCCCTACCTACGGAAGCAAGGAACCGTCGGTTTCGTCTGCGACATTGTCTTTCGCCGTGGCACTTTGGGCGTGGCTCACCGGCTGGTAGGTCCTTCAGTTTGTCTCCGAGGCCCTGTCCTCCTTTCGCGGTGGGCGCCGGCTCCCCCCAGACAGGCGCCCCCACCGGTCGCCTCCCTACCTGCCGTTTCCCGGCACGGAGGCACCTAGGGTCCAAATGACAGCCTACACTGTGGCGCTGCAGGCTTCTTTGGCCCATCCTCCACCTCCTGAGATGTCCACGGAACCCCTGCCTCGCGCGGGGCCTTCCGTGGAGTCGCCGGCGGCTCCGGCCCTGGCGCCGGACTTTCCAGCTCCAGGTCATAGGATGGTGGTGCAGTCGAGGTGCGGTCCTTCAGGGCTACCCTCTTCGGCGCCTGGCGTACCTGCCTCGCCGTAAATCCCTACGGGGCTCCCTGTGGCGTCGCAGGAGACCACCGTGACTCCGGGCTTGTCCCCGAGTCCCACTCGGTCCGCTGAGCTGGCAGCTGCCTCACCAGAGGTCAAGCCGGTGCTGCTTCGGCGCCAGCAACCTTCCTCCCCGGCTCTAGTGGAGTCACGGGTGGAGGCAGGGACCTTGGGGGCTTTCCCGAGCGAGTCTGTCCTGGGCGCGGGCAGCTGCCCCGTCTGAGGCCGAGCCGGCGCCGTCTCGGCACCGCTCCCTTGCCGTTCTGGTGTCGACCCCGCCCCACTCTTGTGGAGAGTACGTGGTGGCAGGAGTCGGCCCGGCGCCAAGAGTGCCTAATCCAGCGCCGATTTAAGTCGACCAGGCGCCAGTGGCGGACTCCACGGAGACGCGCCGGGTCCTGGATTCGACTCCTGAGGTCCCTTCTTATGCGGAGGTCGGCCATCTGTTGGTCTGTTCCTCCCTGGAGACAGGGCGCCGGATTGTTGCTTTTTCACCGGCATCTTACAGGGACGGTTCTTCGCCATCTCCACGCCCTTAATCCTCGAACCCTTCTTTTCGTGGCTCGGGATGACTTTTCCACCGACCTCTCCGCCTTCCACTGGAGCCCCTCAAGTTCCTCATTCCTCTGTGGATCCCCCATTATTCCTGGGCTGGCCACTTCCCCCTGGACATGGGGATGGGCAGTTCAGTTTGCAGCCGTCGCCCACGGAGGAATTACTTTCTCCTCCGCTGCGCCCTATGGAGGCTAGTGTTGCCCTTGTTCGGGCTATTTCCACAGCCGCTGGTATTCTGCGGATGGGTGAACCTGTCACTCCATTTCCTACAGACAACCTTTTGGAGGTTCTCCACCAGGGCTCTGGTGGACGGGTTTGCCTGTAGTGTTGTTCCCTCCGTCTCGTGAGGCCCGGTGCTTAGAGTCATGGGGGCGTAATGTCTTCGCTTCTTCGAGCGCTGCATTGCAGACGCTTAACACTTTGTGTGTATTGACCAGGGCTACTTTCAATCTGTGGGACTGTGTGGAGTCCCTTCGTTCTCATGTCTCTCATAAGGGTGCCCATACTGACCTACGGAGACATGTGTTGGGCTGTAGGAACTTGGCTGCATTTATTCTTCGTGCGGCCTTGGATGTTGCAGATGTTCTAGGCCGTACTATGGCCATTTCTGTGGCTCTACGTCGCCATGCCTGGCTGTGTGATGCTGTCTTGCCTGAACATATCAGGGAGCGTCTTGTTGATTTACCCTTTGACGAGGTCCTTCTGTTTAACACTCTCCGTTCTCCTCCTCAGTGGGTGGTTTTGTTGATCCTCCAGGTCTTAGTGGGAGGTGTTATCCCACTGATCCTGGAATCTGGTGTGGGGTGACTGTTACACTTTCTGTGAGGGCTACTGTGCACTCTGGGCCCTGAGTTGGCCTACCTCTTTGGTTGGCTGCTGGTTCAGCCCCCGTTGGCAAGAGTGTTCTTTTTGGCTGCTTACTAAGCCTTCTGTGGTTTTTGCCGCAGGGTTTCTAATTTGTTTTCTGATGAGGGATTTCTTCCCTAAAGTGGTTCCCATACTTCTTGGGCCGTGTCCTACCCTGTGTGGGGTATTTGAAGCTTTGGATAGCCCTGTCTTATGCTGGGAAGGTGTAGACTTCCCCTTGCGGGTTCCTTCCCCTTCCTGGTGTTGCTGTATGCCGCTGGTGCGTTTTCTTGGGCAGCTGCGGTGTTGTGCTGCAGTGTTTCTGCCTCTGGTTTGCTGTTGGCCTGGTCCTCTGTCTGGTGTCCAGAAGGGTTATTTTCCTGTGCTGACGACTTGGTTCGTCCTACTTGTTTCTCCTCTTGTTTTCCGGCTGGTTGACACCCTGCGGCGCCTGCCGGTTCTTCTGGTACACGGCCAAGGGCCTTGGAGTGAGGCCTGGCGCCCCTGCTTCTGGTTTTTTCAGGAGCTTTTTGGGACTATGTTTTTCTCTTCAACCCACCTTATTACTGAGGCGCTGTTCCGTCTGGCATGTTGACGTCTAGCTGTGATGAGTTTGGCTGTATTTGACGTCTTTTTCTGTGCAGGGAAATTACTTGTCGGAGTGCTGTTGTTTGCCTCTGAAGTGCAGTGTACAAGCGCCTCTGTGCTTTTGTTGTTGTGTACAGGGCTCTGACGGCTGTGTCTGTGGGGCTATGTTTATATGTGGTGAGTTGCAGTCTCACTGCATCTGTATGTTGCGTGCGGGGTAGGTCGGCCTCTGATTTTGAATGGAGGTTTGTGGTTATCACGTGCTGGAGTCTACCGGTGCCTGTCTGGCGGGTTGAAGCCACCTACATCCCTGGCTGGGAAATGCGTTTTCGAGGCACTGGCAGAGATATTGCATTATGATGAGAATATTATGGAAAATTTGAGAACTAGGCTTCCCTGTGACTCCCGACGACCCTGCCCCTAGTATTGAACCCCCGACCTTCCACTAAGATATGTGATCGCTTTGTCTCCTTGTTCTTGTTCTCCTTCCCCTTCCGGCTTCCTGGGCCATGAGTTTGTATCCTTGCCTGCCCCTTGAGCTGCGTGCCCTCCCATGGTGCGAGGGGCCTCTTTGTCCAGACTGAAACGGCTCCGAATTCCATGTAGTCCGCTTCTTGGCCCTCTTCCGAGGGAGCGCGGGAATCAAACAGGAGCCTGCTCCTAAATTGGTGTAGAAATGCTGCACGTTATCCCACACACAACTTTCGCCTATTAAAACATGGGGAAATTATGTGGGAACACAGTACCATACCATGTTTTACAGCTCGGCGCCAAGGAGTCCGCGCGGAATTACCGTCCTATCTCTAGGTTTGAGGTGTGCAAAAGGTACTGAGGGAGTGCTCGTGCCTAGTAAATACCTCACCCTGCAATAGTTGTACATCCCAAGTGCGGTATTGTGTGCCAAAATAAAAGGTCCCTCTTAAGGTGGGCGCTACAGACTTCCTTAGTCTCAGAAAAGGGCCCTCCCTCGTATTAAGATTTAGTGTCTGATTCATACTCCAAACCATTTGTGATCACATGTGGACGCTTATTTTCGCAGAAGTTTAAACATGCCACTGAACCTACAACAGGCATTTTCTCTCTAAATAAGGCCTGTGTGAGTCCTCAGTGACTCAGACTGGAAGCATGCACGTGAAGGCCTGCTTTGTGTAATTCATTATCGAAGTGCAGTATTTCTTAAAAGCGAAAAGCATTACCAGAATGTCTCAATTTAAAAATGTTGCTGTTTTTTATTTGAGGGTGGAGGGTGGTAAACATTTGTTCAATGTTGTGCATTGATTATATAAACCACATTGAAAGTGGCCTCCTCGCGCAGAAAGAAAGCTTCCTGCATGGATGAGTTTCAAGACCAGAGTGTGAGTATGCAGGGTGAGCACAGTGTGAGTATGCAGGGTGAGCAGTATGTGAGTGTCCAGGGCCAGCAGTGTGTGAGTGTGCAAGGTGAGAAGAGTGTGAGTATGCAGGGTGAGCCGAGTGTGAGTATGCAGGGTGAGCCGAGTGTGAGTATGCAGGGTGAGCAGAGTGTGAGTATGCAGGGTGATCAGTATGTGAGTATGCAGGGTGATCAGTATGTGAATATGCAGGGTGAGTGTTTGAGTATGCAGGTTGATCAGTATGTGAGTATGCAAGGTGATCAGTGTGTGGGTATCTAGGGCCAGCAGTGTGTGAGTGTGCAGGGCGAGCAGAGTGAGAGTATGTAGGGTGATCAGTGTGTGGGTGTGCAGGGCAAGCAGAGTGTGAGTATGCAGGGTGATCAGTATGTGAGTATGCAGGGTGATCCGTATGTGGGCGTCCAGGGCCAGCAGTGTGTGAGTGTGCAGGGCGAGCAGTGTTTTAGTATGCAGGGTGATCAGTATATGAATATGCAGGGTGAGTGTTTGAGTATGCAGAGTGATCAGTATGTGAGTATGCAGGGTGGTCAGTATGTGAGTGTTGGACCTGCGATGGGCAAGCCCAGCACAAAGGGGGTAGCTTGGCTCAAGTGTCAAGGCAAGTGAAGGCTGTAGTGTTAAGCCGGCTCTGACCCAATAATAACTCCTTGTACATCCACACAAAAAAGAAGGACACCACACCACTGCTGTAGAAAAATACGATTCCTTTATATAAAAGTTCTTTGTTGAAAATAGGGTTGACTGGGAAAGCACATATACCTTTCTTTTGGTCATACAGTTCTGGTAATAAATAATATTAATAAATAGAATAACTTCAGGAATGAGTATCACAATAAATATCAGAATAAATATCAGAATAAATATCAGAATAAATATCAGAATAAATATTGGTTCATTTAAATAAACAACCACATGTTTCTTCTGGTATCGCTGCCACCAATTAAATACTTTAGAATCATTACATCTGCAATACGTTTCAAATGGGAAAGATAACTCTTACAGTTTATGCTGTTTTCAATGACCAGGTATACGGCTTCTCTGAGCACAAAATAAGGTTTGGGACTCTTTAATAATCACTCAAGGCGTATGCGCGTATATCTAGAAGGCAAGGAAACGCAGTAAATACATCATTTGCACTCGGCGGTCACCGGGATAGGATCTCTGCTTGGCCGGTGAAGTCTATGCGTGCCTACGGGCTTTAGCACCACCTGAGCACAGGCGGCACCAGTTCAAAGTCATTAGACTGACGAACGGGCTGCCGGAGAGGTCACACAACCTTCGCGCACAGTCAGGTAAATGCCGGTTCACAGTTCCTTCACAACGCTGCATTCACTATGAGGAAACGGGCCCACCTCACATCGGCTGCAATCAAGATACGATTCAGTCGGGCACAGCACTCCTCTCGTTAGCGACTGGGCTCTCAGGGGCTCCACGGGCCTCCCTCCGACTTCCGCACACAGGGTGGTTCCCGCCCACAGCTACAGCTCCCGGGTCACTGGGGGGTGGCGAAGACGCTAGTCCCGCCCAACGAAGGCCGGCCTTTCCCCGCCCGGCGCACCACCTCACCTTCAATCTGCGCAGGAAGCGCTCTACGCTGGTGGGGCTCGGAGACGTCCGAGCTCCCCTCTAGAGGCACCTGTCGCGAAGGGGGCACAGCTGACGATCGCGGTCGCGGCGAACTTGCTCTTGCCTCGCGACTCGATAAATCGATCACAGTTCACCACCGGGGGGGGGGGGGCGGGGAGGCACACGAATCTGGCCACAGTCTTTGGGGGCAATGAGGTACTCGCTGGGCAGGCGCTGTAGGCGCTAGATCACTTCTCACGTAGCTGACTGGAACGCCAGTCAGACACAACGCCAGCAACCCTTTGCTGCTCTACTGCCTGCGCTACCAGCCACCTCAGGGGTCAACAGGGCAGGTGTCAATCTGGTGTCAAGTCTGGAATCTCTTCTCTAGTCTGAACTGATCTCCATCTAATCTCATCATCTAATCTTCTCAATCTAAAATGGCCGCCAGGGACTGGGCCTTATGTAGCCAGTGCCCTGGGGTACTGGCACGAGCCAGAAGGTTCTAGAACCTTCTCTGGCGGTGACAATGACAAGGCACTCTTGAGGGGTATTTAGGACACTCACAGCCACAGTACTGGGGTTCTAGAGCAGCCATTTTGTGTACCTGAGGAAAATAAAGGAATTCCTGTCAGAAATGCGCGCCAAACAAAGGGCGCCAAAACCTCAAAAGGCCAGGGTTCATGAAGGCTCCAATGGGAGTCACTTCACATGAGGAAAAAGGGTGTCCACCATTTTAGGTTCATTTATACAGGTTGACAACCCCAGTTTGTAATGCCACAGGTTTGGGCCAGGCGCCTTGTAAATAGGTGCCACAAACCTTGTGAGCAACTGGGCGTCAAGGAACATCTAACCCCATGAGACAACACCTAAAAAGTCCTGGTAGACAAATAAAAAGCGACAAATTTTGGGAGGTACAGGGGAACAAAAGAAATCATAGTGGTGAGGGGACTCTCAGAAGCAGACGGGTCTAACACGCGTCCCTCCCAGCTGAAAGTGGGGAGAGCTACCCAACCCCTTGGGAGTCCTCAACACTAAGGCGGAAATACCTGGAGAGACCGTCTGCATTGGCGTGGTCAACTCCGGGCCGGTGTTCCACCCGAAAGTCCATTCCCTGTAGGGAGATAGACCACCTCAACAGTTTGGGATTTTCCCCCTTCATTTGCATGAGCCAACGATGGGGTCGGTGGTCTGTCTGAACAAGGAAGTGTGAACCAAACAAATATGGTCGCAGCTTCTTCAGTGCCCAGACCACCGCAAAGGCTTCCTGCTCGATGGTACTCCACCTCTGTTCCCGGGGAATCAGTCTTCGTGACAGAAAGACCACGGGCTGATCCAGACCCTTCTTCATTGAGTTGCGATAGCACCGCCCCAATGCCAATGTCGGGTGCATCTGTCTGGACAATGAACTCTTTTGAAAAATCTGGAGCCTTCAGGACTGGAGCTTTACACAATGCTTGTTTCAGAGTGTCGAAGGCTCGCTGGCAAGCCTCCGTCCAAATGACTCTCCTGGGTTGCTTTTTGGCCGTGAGTTCTGTAAGGGGTGCCACGATAGTGCCATACCCCTTCACGAATCGTCTGTAGTAACCTGTGAGGCCCAGGAAGGCTCGGACCTCAGTCTGGGTCTTAGGGGGTTTCCAGGCCATGATTGCCTCAATCTTCGCCTGAAGGGGCTGCACCGTTCCCCGGCCCACCAAGTGTCCTAAGTACACTACCGACCCCTGTCCAATCTGACATTTGCTGGCTTTGATTGTCAAGCCAGCCCGTTCCAGGGTCTGTAGAACGGTTTGCAAGTGCTGCAAGTGATCCTCCCAGCTGCTACTGAAGACAGCTATGTCATCCAAGTAGGCAGCAGAGAATGACTCCATCCCGGTGAGGATCGTGTTCACCAGCCGCTGAAAAGTGGCAGGAGCATTCTTGAGCCCAAAGGGCATGACGCAAAACTGGTAGTGTCCATCAGGTGTGGAGAAGGCTGACCTTTCCTTGGCTCCATTAGACATGGGAATCTGCCAGTACCCTGCAGTGAGGTCAATGGTACTGAGATATTGGGCAGCTCCCAACCGGTCAATCAATTCATCCGCCCGAGGGATCGGATGAACATCTGTTTTGGTTACCGAATTTAGTCCTCGGTAGTCCACACAGAATCTCAATTCTGGTGTGGTGCCAGGTGGGGCAGCTTTAGGAACTAACACCACCGGGCTAGACCAAGGGCTACTTGAAGGTTCGATGACTCCTAGCTCCAGCATCTTAGCTACTTCGCTTTGGATACTGGCCTTCACCTTGTCAGACAGCCGGTAAGACTTTGACTTCACAGGTGGGCTGTCCCCTGTGTCCACGTCATGGGTGCACAGGTGGGTCTTACCCGGGACAAGGGAGAACAGAGGAGCGAATGACCCCAAGACCTGGCGACATTCCTCCTGCTGCTCAGGAGTCAGGGTTGGCGAGAGTTTCACTCCCTCCACTGACCCATCCTTTTCTTGAGACACAAAAAGGTCGGGGAGAGGCTCCGTGTCCTCTTCCTCCGATCCGTCAGTCACCATAACCAACATGACTTCGGGCCTCTCGTAGTGGGGCTTGAGGCGATTGGCATGTAACACCCGATGCGGATGCCGAGGGGTCTTTACGTCCACCAGATAGGTAGACTTGCCCTTCTTCTCCAATACCTCATAGGGGCCTGTCCAACGGTCCTGAAGGGGACTCAGCTCTCCAGGCTCCATCACCCACACCTTCTGGCCAGGCTCCAACTCCACTGGGTGAGCGTTGTGGTCATACCACGCTTTCATGACTGCCTGACTGGCTTCCAAGTTGTCAGAAGCTTGCTTCCACAACTTAGCCATTTGGCTTCGGAAGGCCAGCATGTAGCTCACCACATCCTGGGGAACTTTCCGGGGAGACTTTTCCCAGGAGTCCCTCACCAGGCTGAGAGGTCCACGTACAGGGTGCCCGTACAAAAGCTCGAAGGGGCTGAAGCCCACTCCCTTTTGCGGCACTTCCCTGTAGGAAAAGAGCAAACAGGGTAGGAGGACGTCCCATTTCCTCCGCAGGCTTTCGGGTAGACTTCTGATCATACCCTTCAAGGTTTGGTTGAACCTTTCCACAAGACCATTGGTCTGTGGGTGATAAGGAGTGGTGAACCTGTAAGTCACTCCACACTCCTTCCACATGGCCCGCATATATGCTGACAGGAAGTTGGTCCCCCTGTCAGACACAACTTCCTTGGGGAATCCCACTCGGGTAAAGATCCCCAGCAGGGCCTTGCCCACTACTGGTGCAGTAATGGTTCTCAGAGGAATTGCCTCTGGATACCTTGTGGCGTGATCCACCAGGACCAGGATAAACCTGTGACCGGATGATGTAGGTGGATCTAGGGGCCCAGCAATGTCGATGCCCACCCTTTCAAAGGGGGTGCCAACGACGGGAAGTGGTTCCAGGGGAGCCTTCAGCTTCGTCCCTGTTTTCCCACTGGCTTGGCATGACACGCACGACCGACAGTATGTGTCGGACGCCACCCTCATTCGAGGCCAATAAAAGTGGGGGACAAGCCGGGCAAAGGTCTTGTCCTGACCCAAGTGTCCTGCCAAGGGAATCTCATGAGCCAACTCTAATAGGAAGGCTCCGTAACACTGTGGGACTACCAGGGCCCGTGACAATCCGTGCACTGGCGCCCTGGGTTCACTGTAGAGGAGACCATCCTCCCAGTAAACACGATAGTTCCCAGACTCGTTACCTGCTGCCTGGGCTTCAGCCTGTTGCCTCAGACCCTCGAAGGTGGGACATTCCCTTTGTCCCTTGCTCAGTTCCTCCCTGGATGGTCCTCCTTCCACTCGCCACTCAGCCGGGATAGGCAAGTCCTCCAACGGAACCATGTCCTCCTCCGCGGACTCCGGGTCCACCTCCACAGGTGGCCTATCCGTCTCACGGGGCATGGACATCGAGGCAGGCTCCTCCTGTCCTCAAAATGTTCCCTCATCAGCAGCTGGGTGGGCCATTGTTCCAGGCTCCAACCCACGCGACTTCTCCTCCCGAGCAGCCGCAGACCTGGTACTCACACAGGCCCAATCAGGTGTACCCAGCATCTCAGTATGAGTCCGGTATTCCACCTCCTTCCAAGCATTGTGCTCCATATCATTGCCCAGCAGACAATCGACTGGCACGGCGGGGCTTACGGCAACTCGAAGTGAACCTGCAACCCCTCCCCACTCAAAGGGAACCTCGGCCACAGGATAGTGGCCCATTCTGCCGTCAGCCATCGCGGCTGGATGAAGTACGCCTGGAATCACCTGCTCTGAGGACACCAGATGACTCCTTACCATAGTCATACTGGCTCCTGTATCTCTCAGAGCTTCCCCTCTATGGCCATTGATGGTGACCCATTGCCCATACTTGGTAGTATTTGAGGGCACCTGGATCTTTGGAACCATCTCCCGATCACCCAGGGACACTAAGGTGACACCCGCCCACTCCCCCCCCTTAACTAAGGGCATCTCCTCCCCGAGCGCTACACTAGCGACTCCTGGGGCCTTTCCTCCAGTGGGAGGGGGTGGTCTCTTTGGGCATTTCACGTCTCCCTTATAATGTCCAATACCACCGCACTCATAGCAATGGATAACCCTTGGCTGCTGACTCTGGCCAGGATTAGGGTTCTTCTGCGGGTTAGCCTTAGAAGTGGAGAAGAAACTTTTCCCCTTAAAGGTATTTTGGGGGCCTTTGGAGAACTCCTGCTTCTTGTTATCTCCCCCCTCTTTCTTCTGGGGAGCGCCCTGTCCGGACTTCTGAGAATCTCCTCCCATCCCCTTCGTGCACACTCGGGTACTTGCCCAAATGTCCGCCTCCTCAGCAAGCTTA
This sequence comes from Lissotriton helveticus, assembly GCF_964261635.1. Classification (NCBI taxonomy): domain Eukaryota; kingdom Metazoa; phylum Chordata; class Amphibia; order Caudata; family Salamandridae; genus Lissotriton; species Lissotriton helveticus. The sequence goes on along the minus strand of NC_136068.1, from coordinate 825,253,099 downwards.
CGGGGGCAAGTAAGTTTGCGGTCTACCAGGTGTTGCCTCAGCTCGGGAAGACATTTCTCGAGTAGATGTTCCTTGAGTATCAGGTCGTACAACCCTCGATAGTCCTCCACCTCATTACCTTGGACCCACCCATCCAGGGCTTTCTTGGCAAAATCCAGGAAGTCAACCCAATTCTGTGAGCTCAGCTTGTGGCTGCCCCTAAACCTTTGCCGGTATTTCTCGGGGGTCAACCCAAACTTCCTGATGAGCGCCACCTTCATGGCGGGGTAATTAACCTGTTCCTCCCGGTCTAGGGCCAATAGGGCATCCCTACCTGTCGGAGGCATGTACCGGTATAATCCACCACCCCAATGCTTCTCATGGATCCCATGGGCTCTTAAGGAGACCTCATAGGCTGCCAGCCACTTGGCTATGTCGTCTCCAGCGGTATAACTGGCGACTACGTCCTTGGGTAAATGGGGCCTGGGCTCCCTGGCAAATTCCTTTGACTCGACACCCTTCGGAGTAATGTTAGGGGCCTGGAATTCGAGTTCTCGTAGCTTGAACTCGTGTTCCAACCTCCTCCCCTCCCTCCTTTCTTCCAACTCCATTTTTGCTATTTCCCACCTTAACAGTCTTTCCTCTCTCCTGTCAGCTAACTCGGTTTCTGACAACCCTCTCGATGACACACTGCTGCCCTCCCGTGAGGTTGCCTTGGGGCTGATTGACATCTCACCCACCCCCGGGGGACATTCCGCAGTCCTATCAATGACAGTACCTCTGTCCGATTCCTCCTCCTCCACCGTTCCCTCCGTGTGTGCTTCCACCCATGCTCGCAGACTAGTACGGAGCTCCTCTCTTTTGGCCCTTCGCCTGACAAACACTCCCCTCTCCTGACAGAAATCCTTGAGCTGTGCCACAGTATAGGTCTCCAGCTCTGACATTTCGAATTCCATCTTGTCAGTGAAAAGTGTGGACCACCACCCCGCAGTAGGTGACCAGGATAAGAACTTTGAGGGTCACTTCCACCCACCTCCAGGAAAGAATTTGGAAAAAGCAAAACGTTGAATTTGAAGGCCGCTAGGAGAAAACTCCTGGTGTGTACCTGTGGTGCACACTGAATTATTATGGGGTTCAAAACAAGCACGGCTCGCAATCCCACCCGCTGAGCACCAATTTTATGTTGGACCTGCGATGGGCAAGCCCAGCACAAAGGGGGTAGCTTGGCTCAAGTGTCAAGGCAAGTGAAGGCTGTAGTGTTAAGCCGGCTCTGACCCAATAATAACTCCTTGTACATCCACACCAAAAAGAAGGACACCACACCACTGCTGTAGAAAAATACGATTCCTTTACGTAAAAGTTCTTTGTTGTAAATAGGGTTGACTGGGAAAGCACATATACATTTCGTTTGGTCATACAGTTCTGGTAATAAATAGTATTAATAAATAGAATAACTTCAGGAATGAGTATCACAATAAATATCAGAATAAATATCAGAATAAATATTGGTTCATTTAAATAAACAACCACATGTTTCTTCTGGTATCGCTGCCACCAATTAAATACTTTAGAATCATTACATCTGCAATACGTTTCAAATGGGAAAGATAACTCTTACAGTTTATGCTGTTTTCAATGACCAGGTATACGGCTTCTCTGAGCACAAAATAAGGTTTGGGACTCTTTAATAATCACTCAAGGCGTATGCGCGTATATCTAGAAGGCAAGGAAACACAGTAAATACATCATTTGCACTCGGCGGTCACCGGGATAGGATCTCTGCTTTGCCGGTGAAGTCTATGCGCGCCTTCGGGCTTTAGCACCACTTGAGCACAGGCGGCACCAGTTCAAAGTCATTAGACTGACGAACGGGCTGCCGGAGAGGTCACACAACCTTCGCACACAGTCAGGTAAATGCCGGTTCACAGTTCCTTCACAACGCTGCATTCACTATGAGGAAACGGGCCCACCTCACATCGGCTGCAATCAAGATACGATTCAGTCGGGCACAGCACTCCTCTCGTTAGCGACGGGGCTCTCAGGGGCTCCACGGGCCTCCCTCCGACTTCCGCACACAGGGTGGTTCCCGCCCACAGCTACAGCTCCCGGGTCACTGGGGGGTGGCGAAGACGCTAGTCCCGCCCAACGAAGGCCGGCCTTTCCCCGCCCCGGCGCACCACCTCACCTTCAACCTGCGCAAGAAGCGCTCTACGCTGGTGGGGCTCGGAGACGTCCGAGCTCCCCTCTAGAGGCCCCTGTCGCGAAGGGGGCACAGCTGACGATCGCGGTCGCGGCGAACTTGCTCTCGCCTCGCGACTCGATAAATCGATCACAGTTCACCACCGGGGGGGCGGGGAGGCACACGAATCTGGCCACAGTCTTTGGGGGCAATGAGGTACTCGCTGGGCAAGCGCTGTAGGCGCTAGATCACTTCTCACGTAGCTGACTGGAACGCCAGTCAGACACAACGCCAGCAACCCTTTGCTGCTCTACTGCCTGCGCTACCAGCCACCTCAGGGGTCAACAGGGCAGGTGTCAATCTGGTGTCAAGTCTGGAATCTCTTCTCTAGTCTGAACTGATCTCCATCTAATCTCATCATCTAATCTTCTCAATCTAAAATGGCCGCCAGGGACTGGGCCTTATATAGCCAGTGCCCTGGGGTACTGGCACGAGCCAGAAGGTTCTAGAACCTTCTCTGGCTGTGACAATGACAAGGCACTCTTGAGGGGTATTTAGGACACTCACAGCCACAGTACTGGGGTTCTAGAGCAGCCATTTTGTGTACCCGAGGAAAATAGAGGAATTCCTGTCAGAAATGCGCGCCAAACAAAGGGCGCCAAAACCTCAAAAGGCCAGGGTTCATGTAGGCTCCAATGGGAGTCACTTCACATGAGGAAAAAGGGTGTCCACCATTTTAGGTTCATTTATACAGGTTGACAACCCCAGTTTGTAATGCCACAGGTTTGGGCCAGGCGCCTTGTAAATAGGTGCCACAAACCTTGTGAGCAACTGGGCGTCAAGGAACATCTAACCCCATGAGACAACACCTAAAAAGTCCTGGTAGACAAATAAAAAGCGACACATTTTGGGAGGTATAGGGGAACAAAAGAAATCATAGTGGTGAGGAGACTCTCAGAAGCAGACGGGTCTAACAGTGAGTATGCAGGGTGATCAGTGTGTGAGTGTCCAGGGCCAGCAGTGTGTGAGTGTGCAGGCCGAGCAGAGTGTGAGTATGTAGGGTGATCAGTGTGTGGGTGTCCAGGGCCAGCAGTGTGTGAGTGTGCAGGGCGAGCATGCTTTCACCAGGCACACGCACACCACCAGCCGTTACTGCACGCTTTCATCAGGCACACACACGCCAGCAACCATCAATGCACGCTTTCACCAGGCATACACACACCACCAGCCGTCAGTGCACGCACGCCTCGAGGGAGTTGCAAAAACCCCCTCTGTTACCAGGCGCACTCACCACCAGCCGTCAGTGCCCGCTTTCAATAGGCACACACACCACCAGCCATCTGTCCACGCTTTTACCACGCACAAACACCATCAGTACACGCTTCCACCAGGCACACACTCCACCAGCCATCAGTGAACAATTTCTACGGGCACACACATCAACAGCCATCAGTGCACACATCAATTGTTAACGCATCCACAATAAACTATTGTAGCTATCGCAGTATGGTGCACTTTACTTTTAAACATATTCATCTAAAGCGCAGCATGCCACCATTGATACAATTCCAATACAACCCACATATTTCTACTACATACCACATGCATACACTCCATAACACATGGCTAAAAGACATTGCCATTAGCTCTAACTCAAAAAAATCAGAGACCTATTGCATTTCCAATGCTTGTTGTTTGTGATGACCCCACATTGTGGCGCGGAAAAGTCCCGTTACACCCCCCCCCCCCCTGCGCACAGGGATGCTGTGGCAGAAAGTTTTCCGGATCCAGTGTCACGTCTGGGGATAATTCTACATTAAGGAATCTGCGGCTAGAATCGTCTCTACCAGATACATTGATACATTGTTACCGAAGGTAAGTAACTCGTACATTAGTGCCACTGACATTTCTTTTGTGTTTCCCTGATAAGTTAAGTTCTTTCCAAGGTAGTGAAGCATGTTTCATTGTGTTGCCTTAACAAACGTTGACAAAGTCAATGCCAATCTCGGAGACGTAAATAGAATAAAAAAATGAAATGCATCAAAACAGAAGGGATCGTCATAGGAGCAAATTGCAGCTGCTGATCCCTCCAAACAAGAAAAACAAATAAAGCAAAAAATAAAAAAACTGCAGAATAGTCATGGAAGTGACATAGGGATTTTATGGTGTAGAGCAACTTAGGGGGGTTGGTTGGGAACCAACCAAGAAGCTTGTAAGGGGCATGTGAAGGTTAAAACAATCTTGACCGAAGTGATGGGAAAAGTAATGGACGAGGTGGGCGGGTGGGAGAGGGTAACAGTGAGAGCAGGGGAGTCGAGGAGTCGGGTAATTGAGGTGGGGGAAGCAGCACACAAGAGTGAGAGCAAGAAAACACATGCACCCTCTTTGAGGTACCTGAATGCAGACATTAGAAAGATACAAATCATCCAATCAAAAGGATGGGGAAGATGGTCCAGGAGACACACAAACACAAAGGAAGGAAAGTCATTGAATAAGAAAGCAGATGATTAACAGGTAAGCCAACCATTGGTAAACAATGGGCTGAACTCAAAACCCACTGAACTAGTGGTACACTACACGTCTGAATGTGCAGCGGGCATGAAGAGGGGAGACCTTTAATTTGATAAGGGTGTTGCTCTGCAGGAATTCAGTTTAAAATTTCTCTTGTGCACATTAAAAAAAGTTTAAGAACTTAAATCTGGTGCAGTCAAGTGATGGGAGGGGTCACATGACCTCCAGCACTTTGATTGAGCACAAGAGAAATCATATGGAAAAAAACAGAGGAAGTAGCATGCTCTCCATGAATTCAGTTTTCATCTATTTCTAGTGCACTTTAAAATTAGTGATATTACCAATCTGGTCCTTCAACATTTGCCCATCTTACTTTGTTAGGACTCATCGGCCTGGTTAAAAGAAAATTGGTGGGAGTGGTCACATGATCTCCCCATCACTGATGGGACACACAGGAGATCAAAAGGCAGATGAAGCGCTGGAACAGCGGCATACGCATAGGGTTCTAAGTGCATCGCCATGACTCTTCAATGCCGGGTCGGCCATACTGTTTGCCTCATTATTCTGCAAAAATGGTTTTGTCAGTCAGTCCTTGCATGAAAGATATTTTTTTGGGGAAAATCTTTTTATTATAACAAAACAGCTCCATTACAGTGCACATCAATCAGCATCGGGAGTTCATTGGCGAATATAATAGTGTAATCAAGTAAAACCCCCTCCACATGACCCACAGCGGCCTACACTTCTAGATCCAACCCCCCTGGGAACTGTTATGCGGTACAGAGGCACCTTCATTACCCCGCACAAAGTCGTCGTCCCCCCCCCTCCGACACAGTCAACCCCTCCCGGCCCCCCGCCCTCCCTCTCCTCTCATCAATATATCCATCTTCACCTTAGGTTACAGTTGGTTGAGCCCAAAGGTACCAGAACAAACCACGTTTCTTAGCACAAACCAGTCAGACAAGAGGGAAAAAATGTGTGATTGCACGTCTCATCGTCCCAGAGCAGAGCCAGATTGGGTGTCCATCCATGCCCCTCTATATCGCCTCCATGCCTGCCATATTCTCTCCCACTTCTTAGGGCAACCTCTGCTGCTGTGAATAACCTTCTCCGCCCTCTGGCACCAATCCAAGTCCCTCTCCCATTCCTCCACCGTCAGTAAAAGGTCACTCCCCCACAGTCTAGCTATATTTCCTTTGGCCACCATACTCGCTAGGGCCAACCATGTCTTGTCCCATTTCGGCCAGGCAATATCACTTGTCACCCCTAGGATGTGCCACCGGGCCTCCAGCGGTACTTCTGCCCCTATTACCTCTTCCATGATACCTACCAGTCTGACCCAGTATGTTCGAATGTGGAAGAAAGTACCCTCCTCCCCACATCCCCGCAAACAGAACCGCGAGGCCGCATATCCCATCCTATACTGCACCGTACGAGGGGTGTAGGACCTATGGAGGATGCGCAGCTGAATCAGTATGAATCTAGCACGAATCGCCACCTCTCTGGGACACTGTAGTGCCTCATTCCAATCATCATCTTCTAGCAGCCCTAGATCTGACTCCCATTTTTCTCTCAGAGGTCCTAGCGGGTCCGGGAGATTATTAACAAGCTTTTTATAGGTAAGGGAGATAGCCTTATCAATCATGGGGTCTAGCAGTAGCCTATCCTCGAGTGGGGCATATTCGGGCAGCTGATCCTCCTGGTTTACAAGCGCATGTAGGGTGTGTTTGAGCTGTTGATAGTGCAGGAACTCTCCATTGCCCATGTGGAACTCAGTTTGTAAGGACGCAAAGTCCACTATCGTCCCTCTCTTCCACACATCCCCCAGCACATCAATACCAATCACACTCCATTGGCGTAATTCCCGCAATTTCACAACTTCCCGTAGGAAATTACCAGCCCACAAGGGTGTGTGCTTTGTAAGCTGCGCCTCCCAACCCAACAGTTTCGTTGCCCGTCTCCACACTCTGGGAAGGTCCGGTTGTATCTACCCTTAGTGTAGAGAGCAGCTAGGTATGACTCTCCCCCCAGGGCCATACGGTCCACCCTATAGGCAGGTTCCTCCTGTGGGGCAAACACCCAGCCATTAACATTAATCAGCTGCGTCGCCCAGTAGTACAGACGGATGTCTGGAACAGCCAATCCTCCCTCATATGGCCCTCGCTGTAATTTTGTAAGAGCTATTCTCGGGCATCCTGCACTCCACAGTAAGGAGCGTTGCTCCGATTCCACAGTTTTAAAAATGTGCTCCGGGATCGGAAAGGGTGAACTCTGCAGGATGTAGAACAAACGTGGAAGAGCGATCATTTTGAATAAGACGGCACGTCCCATCAGGGAGAGCGGGAGGGTTCTCCAAAGCGCTACGTCACCATGGAGCCTCTCTAGTTGTGCCAGCACATTTAAGCGAAGAAATTCGGTGTCGGAAGGTGTGACCCATATTCCCAGATAGCGGAACACATCCCGCTAGACCAGGCCTCCACAGTCATCCATCACTTCCGGCTAGGGCCCCGTCAAGACATAGCCCAGGGATTTGCCCCAGTTGATACGGTAGCCTGAGCAGTAGTACGTTTTATTGTTTTAGGTTAATTAAAACCATTACAAAAAATACATTTGAGTACACGTATCCTCAGGTAAAAGTTAAAAGAAAAAGAAAAAAGAGAAAAAAAAAAAGAAAGATTTAAAAACAAGAAACCTTTAGTTATAAAAGTAGTAGTGCTAAAAACAGTGGGGTATGGGAGCTGAGCATTGTTCATTGTGTCCTGTCTTGGCCATAGCTCCTTAGGTCTAATCTGGGCCGAGTTCTTGGCTTGTTAGTTTCAGCTCCACTAGTTTCAGGAACTTCACCAGCTTTCCATTTAGTGGCGGAAGACCTGGATCAAAGCAGACGAGAACTGCTTGTTTGCGTGTGCGAATTCTTTGTTCATTAAAGGAAGTTTTTAGCAGGACTGCTCTTTCCTCTTTCAACCTCGGGCAGGTGCATAGCAGATGTTCAAAGTCTTCATTCCCTGCGCCGCACAGCCTACATTTTGTCCCGCATTTCCTTCTCAGCCATGGTTGTAAACGGTAGCCTGAGTACTCCCCAAACGTGCGCAAAATGATCATCAGCCTTTGGATGGACGCAGCCGGCTGCTGGACATACAACAAGATGTCATCAGCATACAAGGATATGCGTTCCTCCCATCCTCCTCCTAGATCTATGCCCCGCACCTCAGGGTCCATCCTAATCCAATGGGCCAACGGCTCCAGTGCCAGGGCAAATGGGGTCGGGGAAAGGGGGCACCCCTGTCTCGTTCCGCGTCCCAGTCGGAACTCTCGCGACATAGCGCCGTTAACTCGGACCAGCGCAAGCGGCTCCGTATACAGCAATTTCACCCAGGAGCAAAAAAAATGTCCAAACCCTAATTTTTCCAATACCGCGTAGATGTACTGCCACTCCATGCTATCGAAAGCCATATGGGCATCGAGGGATAATAATGCCGCAGGTATCTCTGGGCGCGCAGACACTGCCTGCAGGACTCCGAACAAGCGCCACAGATTGAGCCGCGTCCTTCTGTGGGGCATGAAGCCCGATTGATCCGGGTGGATCAGTGATTGTACAACCGCTCCCAGGCACGTGGCCAGTATCTTTCCAAGGACCTTCGTCTCGTAGTTAAGGAGGGATATAGGTCTGTAGGAGCTGCACTCCCCCTGCGGTTTACCGGCCTTATGGATCACTACGATTGTCGTCAGTCTTAGATCTCTTTGAAGTTTCCCAACCTCCCTCGCCTCAAGGAACATATTGCGCATGTGTTAAGCCGTCCTACTTGCCACACACCCAAACGCCTCCGCTGGGAACCCGTTAGGTCCCGGGGTTTTTCCGGTTTGTAAGTCTCCCATGGCCTCCTCCACTTCCTTAAACGTGATATCAGAGTCCAGAATGTCTCTGTCAGCTGAGTCTAGTATGAGCAGCTGTAGGGGGGCCAGGAAGTCACGCCACTCCCTCTCCTCCCGAGTCGTCTGAGACCGGTAGACCGTCTCATAATAAATCGCAAATTCCTCCGCTATCTCCGCGCTAGTGTCTCTCACCGTCCCATCCGACCGCTCTATCCCCGGCACCCAATTTCGTTCCCTGTCCCTCTTCTCCATCCATGCTACCATTTTGTTGGCCTTATCCCCCAGGTCGTACACTCGTTGCTGGGTGGCAAGTGATCGTGAACTTGCCTGGTCCGTAAACACATCCTCAGTTCCTTGCCCATGAGGACAGGAGACAAAGTGTTTTGAGGCAAGAGAGACGTAGGGACAGAAATAAGAGAAGTCGAAGATAAAGGAATGTAAGGCAAAGGAGTTTGAGGCAAGGCTGGTGACAAAGCTGGCGGCCCCGGAGAGGGCTGCGCCGCGGGAGGAAGAACCACCTGTGAAGCAACAGATGGCTGAACAACAGCAGGGGGTTAAACGACAACAAGGGGTGCAACAACTGGAGGTAACGGAGGTGCAGTAGCACCCTGCACATAAGGGGGTGGTAATCTCAGTAAATGTGACATCAAAGGATCCTTTTCAGGGTCTTCAGTCACATTTGAAAGGGGAGGTGGCAAAGCCGGGTAACATTTGTAAATGGCCATGCTATGTTGTCTATCTGACACTTCAATCGCACGATCTTCTTCATCTTCCTTAAACTGCCTAGCAGCTTGCATTACCGACATATTCCTTTCCTTCCTATTTCTCTTAGCTTGCTTAATTTCTCGCTGTTTGGCTTCCTTTCGCCAAAGGCGGAAAGAGTCAAACATCGCCGGCCGGGCTTTCTTCTTAAATAGCGCAACTTCTAGGTTATCTAAAACATCTGATTCAAAACTACCATGTTGGGGCCATCGTAAAACACCATCTTTCCTGGTATAACAGACCCATACTTCATTAAAGGTAATGGGACCCACACCATGCTTTGAATAGAGCTCATAAGTTGGAGTTTCAACCGGAGGTATCGGACACGAGTCCTCCAATCGGGAATCCTTATTACAACTACAACAAAAGCATTTCCTAATTTTGCCAAAACCAGGCATCTTTAGCTCACTAGTCTTGCTTCAAACTTCAAGGGGTTATCAAAAAATGATACACTCGTAAATATACGAACCCCTCGGCTTCGACTATTGCAATGGCCGAATCAAAACCAAGAAACAAAACAAAGTCGTGGGAGCGACCCACTTATACTTAACCAAAATGTCTGTCACGCCACCAGAAGACCGTCTAACGTCTTGCCTTACAAATCATCACAAGAGGGTCCAAGACAGGGCGACAGTCAGGGCAGCCGCCCTTCGCAGCCGTCGGAAAGGGGAAGCCTCGCAGAAAAAACCTTCGGTCCACGTCGACATGCAGGGGTCAATGAAGTGGCGGCCGTCCTTCAGAATTTCCTCACGGGGCTCCTCACAATCTTCGGGCTTGGACCAGTACCGCTGAAGTCGCCCCACGTTGGGCGCCAGTTGAAGAACCGGGGTTTAACCCGGCGGCGTCAGGGGCACGCCTAAGATCTTCGAGTTCACCTGTCTTGGTATTCAAAGACACGGAATACTTCTGGATGGCGTCCGAGAACCAGTTTATTAGCTGCAGCTAGTAACAGTGATCCTAGAAATACATCACAGTGTAAATTCTCAGGAGACTGCTCATTTTACTAAGGCGAGACGTCTCCTTTTATACCCAATATTCACATTATAAATGTACACCCACTGCACAAAATTCTAGCCAATAAGATACATTTTCAAACAAAGTATCACATAGCAAAAACTCAATTTATAGTATCCCAACCCAAAAGTTAATTATTAGGAATGTCCCAAATTCAATCTCCACAAGCCGGACAAACCTATAATTGAAAGCATAACCCATGTAATGAAGAAACATAGAAACAGTAACAGATGCTGAACAAGATAAGGCATGTGCAAGGAAACTAAAAAGTTAACGATGTCCTGAATATTGATTGGCAATCTCAGACAAAGATCGATCAGGGAAATTGGCTTTGCGAGGTCAGTTTCAGGTGAAGAGGTCAGTTTCTTACAGTTCATTTCAAAGTCAAAAAGAAACCTAGTTAATGTATACATGAACTAAGAAGGCCAGGCCACTTTGTTCGCCAGGCTACCTTTACAGGCCTACGTGAGGGCAACACAAAATGGTGGCACAGAACAAAATGGAGTCAGACTCGAAAATTACAGAACCTCACCGCCCGCTTATCTTGAGGATTACTATCAGATATTTCCAGTGTCACCATATCCCCTTCCCGGGAACCATCCAGCGAACCGGTGGCCTCCCTCCCGGCAATGTTCCAATGAGACCAGAGACAAAAGCACCAGTGTACGTTACGTGTCCATGGATGGCGATCAGTTCAGCACGACAGTCTCTGTCCTTTCACCCCATGTCCGGCGATGCCGAAAGGCTGCGGGTCCTGTTCCTGCCCGCCGAGTGTGGGCTATCCTGTCGTCGTTGCTCTCTCCCAACGGATCCCGCCGACGAGGCCGGAGACTGGGGCACCGCACTCCTCCAGCTGCCCCTTCGCTCCGGGCCCTCCCTTGATTGTCCGTGCTCCTCCAGCCAAGCATGCACCTCCTCCGGGGATGTGAAGAAGAAGGATTTCCCACCTGCCAAGATCTTGAGCCGCACTGGGAAAAACATCATGCATTTGACTCCACGCTCTCGGAGCACCTTCTTGACGCCATCGAACAAACGGCGCTCCTGCTAGACTTTGAGCGTGAAGTCGGGGAAGAACCTAATAGTGGCGTTGTCAATGCGTAGTTCTCCATGTTGGCGGAGAGCTTGCAAAATAGCGTCCCGGTCTGTATAATTTAGAATCCGCGCTATAATTGTGCATGGTGGGGACCCCGGATGCGGCGGTGGGATTGGCGCCCTGTGCGCTCGTTCATAACAAAGAATTTGGACAGTCTCTTGGGTTGTAGGCGGTTTAGGATGATGTCTTCCAGGAAGAGGTCCACACTGGCCCCCTCCATTTTCTTCGGTACTCCCACCACCCGTAGGTTATTCCTTCGAGCCCTCCCTTCCTGGTCTTCCAGCCGGGCCGCCATCTGCCTCTGTTGATGCGTGAGCTGCTGAACCTGTTGCTGCAACTTTTTAGTAGCACCGTTGATCTCCGCAATGGCCGCAGCGTTTTGCGTAGCCTTCTCCCAAGTTTTGTTTAGGTCCGCCCGTTGGAGCGTCAGTTCAATAGACATTTTATCTATTTTGGATTCCAGTGTAGTGCCCAGAGATTGTATGGCCTGCATTATGGAAGACAGAGAAGGCTCGCCGGGCTCCTCCAGGTTCCCGGGGTAGGTCGCGACTCCCCCCCTGCTCCGCTGTGTAGTTGTCCATAGTGTTAGTCTGCGTTACCGTAGACTTCTTATTCCTCATGGCTGCGCTTGTTACAGGTCGCTGGTCACTGGGTCGACAGCACACTGTCCTTGTCCCACTCCGTTCGGGAAAGTCTCGGGACTGCCTTTACCAGACCAGCCAGTCCCCACGCGTGTTAGCCTTTTATTCGGTTTCTGGGCTGCCTGCCAAGTATCATGCACTCCTCTTCGCTGACCAGGGCTTCGTACCTGCTCTCAGCCTCGCTGCAGTGTCCTCTCAGTCTCTATTGTCGCCGTCTATCCATGGATCGCGTTCCTTGCCACTTCAAAGTACAGTGCGGCGATGGCGCCGCAGCTTCAATCAGCCCACACCACCTGCACTCTGTGGGGTCCAGCCTGCGCCCCGCCACACAAGGCAGACCGGTACTCCTCGCTGGTGGTCGCTCGGGGGGGGCAGGAGAGACAACCACTCCTCCCAGTGCCAGGATCCTCTGCCGCTCTATCGGGTCTCACCGCTGCCCTGCCCTCCTCTCAGCCGCCCAAAGGTGCTCCTCCGCCGGCCCGCTTACAACTCGAGGTCGGTGCTTCACTGACGACCTCCAGACGCCCAGGCCGCACTAGGCCCCAATACGCCTATCCCCGGTACTCGACTTCCCGGTATCGGATCGGGGCAGGAAACATCTTCGGCCCGCAGGTACTGACGTCCAATGCGGTGTAGTGGCAGGATAAATGCCGGATTTTAGGGGTCTTCAGTCGGGCCTCAGGAGCGCCGTGAAATTATGCGGCCATCTTGGTCGCTGCCAAGCCACGCACCCCTGCATGAAAGATATTTAATCGTGTTGGAGAGGTAAAAGTGAAGCAGCTACGTTTAACTAGCTCCCGCAGGTTGTCATGCTATGCCTATCAAGTACAAAAGACGAGCTGCTGTAGAGGTAGTAGAACAATCTGTTGAGGATTATCTGCTCTTGAGGGAAGATTTCAGTGCTAACCCATCGCCCCCTGATCACGGTTCATCTTGCTTAACCTCCACTAAAGCAAGACCAGAAAAGTCTCACTGTATCCATTGGGATATGAAAAGTGAATTATCATAAGACTCTGAGGGAGGGGGATTAATGTCCAAACAATAATTTGTGTACTAGAAGATCAAAAGTGGATTACACAATCTTAGTATTCCGCATTTTCAATCCTCATTGTCAAAGGAAAATCAAACTTTATTGTAAGAAATTAGTTTACAGTGTGAGGAGGTTAACCTTAAAGTGAAGACTAGAAAAAACGTAAAGGTTACCAAACTGTTGTTTCTGCTACCACACAAGCATTGAAGTGTCACACACAGAAAGGATATAAAAGTGGATTTATTCTAGCCATTGGCTTATTTTGTTGTATTTATTGATAGGAAAATTAGCAGGCTCCTTGATTTTAAGCTCCCACTTTGTTACAGAAAGAAGAGCACAGTCGTGTCTGTATGATAGAAAAGTTAAGTGAACTCAACGGGTGATGAGAGGAATGCATGCACAACATCTAACCACTAGCAAGCTGGGGCTAGAATTCCAGAAATTTGTCTTTCACTCACTGTGCCACTCTAGACAAATGCTCGCCTTTTGTAAGTCAGTTCTGGCTCTGCTCGCTCTCGGAACAGTCCATCTTGATCTGTCACACGAAGCCCCTTCTGCAACGGAACACAAGTAACCCCAGACCAGTTTCAGCCTTCTTATGCTTCATCAGTGAGGTATAGCTTGCATTCTATAGCGCAGTGACCAACGACCCACGTCTGGCCATACCCTTGGCTACTAAGGACATAAAATCAATCACACAAAGGATGATGGAAGGAATACATGCAAAAAGTCTAATCACTGGAAATCGCTCTGTAGCATTCCAACCCATCATTTTCCGCCCACTTTGTGTGTTTAAAGTTAAATGGACTGTCAGGCATGATGGGATACACTGTGTATATTGTTAAGCAGGTTCCGGCACGGCAGGGCCAATGATGGGCACTTTGGTAGAACTCCTCTAGAAATAGGAAACCAACAAACTGGTAACACAGAGAGAGGAGGAGATTAACCACTCTATTAACCAGCAGGTTGTTGAGACTGAGATTCATTACACTTCCAAAGTCCTAAAAAGTACATAAAATATCAAGGAAAGTAGGCAAATGGAAAATGAGGTTACTCTTATCGAGGTCATCTAAAGCTGCATTTTGAGGCCATTGTGTTGCTTCCGCAGTGGTGATGCATTTCTCCTTTAACCTTAACGATAGCTCTACGTTTCAAGGCCTACTTGTGTACCAGCCTCCAGGGCCTAGAGCGACTTTTTCTCAAGCCCTCCTGAATTTTTTAGAATCGTGTCTGGACTCTGACTCACTTACCATTCTAGGTGATTTTAATTATCACCTTGAGTTAAGTAGTAACCAAGATACAGCTAGACTTTTGGACAACTTAGCAGCATATGGTTTCACCCAATTAGTGTCCGAACCCATGCATTCTGCGGGTCACACGTTAGATGGGACCTTTACTAATGATCCAGATATAACAATGACTAAGACTCTACCACTACCCTGGACTGATCCCAGGGCAATTTACTTTGAGGTAATGAATATCAAGTCTAGTCGATCAATTCCTATTCGTGCCTCCAGGGTGAGGTTTCAGCGTTGGAATAAGATCCAAGGGAGCGATTTGGAACAGGCTTTGAACTCTTGTCCGCCCATTCTGGCCAGGGACAATGATGTAGCAGCTGACCAGCTCGATAACTGGATCTGGGCAGCTGTAAACGGCATCGCTCCTGAAGGAACTACCACAGTTAAGAGTCTCAGCAACTGCACCATGGTACTGACCTAACCTTAAACGAGAAAAGATGAAGTAAACGGACCTGGAAGTCCAATTATAGCACAGAGCGTAAGGCAGCCTACAACCTAAACTTAGAAAATATAAGAGGGCCATCATTGAAGCTAAGCTGGCCTATTTCACTGCTAAAATTGAGGCTGCCAGAAACTCCCCCAAGGAACTTTTTAAAACCGTCCACACATTAGTTAAACCACAGCATGCCGATCAGTTCAGACTGGACCAAGCTTTTTGGAACAAATGACTGGCAGTAATACTCCATCCATGGAGGCTAGGATAGCACACTCTAGGCTCTCACGTTTCAGGTCACTTTCTCAGGAGGAGGTGCTCCTATTATCAACAAAGCCAGGCTCCCCGAATGACCCTTGCCCCCGGCCTTATTTCAACTAGTATCTAAGACTACCTGTGCTCACCTTATCCCCCCTTTTAAACCAGGTCTTAGAAAACGGCTCATACCCAAGT
This sequence comes from Lissotriton helveticus, assembly GCF_964261635.1. Lineage (NCBI taxonomy): Eukaryota > Metazoa > Chordata > Amphibia > Caudata > Salamandridae > Lissotriton > Lissotriton helveticus. The sequence continues at coordinate 825,237,833 of NC_136068.1, read as the reverse complement.
GCCTGGAAAAAGCCTGTATCGGGCCAATCCTCAAAAAAACAGCTCTTGATCCCATGGAGACAAAAAACTACCGTCCAACTTCCAGGCGATGAATAAGGAGCTAATACAATACCTTGAAGAAAATAAATTGCCTGACCCGACACAGCATGGCTCCAGGCCTGGTCATGCTACTGAGACAGCCTTGATATTAGCCATTGAGGAGATCCGGAAGGTAGTTGATGGGGGTGGGGGGGGGGGGAGTGATCCACATCTGCTTAGATCGATCGGCAGCATTTGATACCGTGAACCACACGGTATTAGTGCAGTGGCTGAAGGACATGGGAATAGAGAATACCGCCCTGACCCTCCTCTCCTCCATCCTAGAAGATAGGGAGCAGAATATTCACTCTGAGAGTCTGCAGTCTCGATTTCCTACCTCCCATGCGGAGTCCCACAGGGATCTGCCATGTCACCTACCCTTTTTAACATATATGTCTCCCCGCTGGCTAATCTCACCAGAAAACACGCTTTTACTTTGATAACGTATGCTGATGACTCCCATCTCATAATATCGGTATCTAAACAACCAGAGACCGTTGCCAGCAGCTTTTATGCTTGTCTGAAGGATATCACAAGCTGGATGAGACAACATTTTTTGAAGATAAATACTGACAAGACAGAGGTCCTGGAGTTTGGCAAGGGACCTTTTCTATGGAATAACTCCTGGTGGCCAACAGAGGCGGGTGATTGCCCTTGCCCTGTCACTAAAGTCAGGAACTTAGGTGTGATCTTCGTTGATCAACTAAATTTCTCAGCCCAAGTTAACCATCAGGCCTCATCCTGCTTCTCCCTTTTGAAAAATCTAAGGAAAATGTTTCCATTCATCCCATAAGAACTTCAAAAGACCGTTGTAGTGGCACTCTTTCTTTCTAAGTTAGATTACTGCAACGCGCTCTTTGTAGAAATTGATAAGGCACAGAGGAGGAAACTGCAATCTATGCAAAATGCCGCAGCCCAATTACTTATGAACATCCCTAAGGGTCTTTCCACTTTGGCTGCCAACAGGACTTTGCACTGGCTCCCTGTTCAGCAACAAGCTGAATTTAAGTCCCTCTGTCTTGTGCATAAGGCCCTATACGGAGGAATCTCTCGGGAGATACAAAAGTTGTTTTCTAGGTACTCTCCCATCAGAACACTCAGATCCACAACTATGGACCTCATTTGCACTCCGAAAATCCGCAAGGTAAGGTGGGGGGTCGTACCCTGTCATTTTGTGCGGCTAAGCTATGGAACCAAATGACGTCCACCCTACGACTCCAACCGAACCAATTAATGTTCAGGAAAACGCTGAAAACCTGTCTGTTTTCCTCGATCTAATGGTTCGTTCAGAGCTCACCATCCCGATGTACCTCACTCAGTGCCGAGACGCAACGACATTCGAGCGCTTTACATGTAACAAATCAAATCGTACGGGCAAAGAGCTGGAAATACAACATGTCCAAGCAGACACAGTGGCTGTTAATCTTAAAAACACACAGTGCTTTACCTCTGCCAAACAAAGTGCCGACAGAGAAATAGAGGAAAAGGCTGAATAAGTTTCATAAAGGGTATTAGCTCAGAACTTCAAGAGTAACACTTCTAACACGTATTGGCAAAGCCATAAGTTCTCACCTATGCGAGAGCTATTGACATATGAAATGATTTGAGCCATAATATTATACACCAGGGTGGCTGCTGTTCAGCATGGGTACAAGTTAGTAGAGTGGCGTGGGGTAGATTGGAGTGAGTGTAGATTGTCATAGAGTGAAGTGGGGGTAGAATGTAATATGGTCGATTGGGGTAGATTAGAGTGGGGTAGTTGGTTAGATTGGAGTAGGGGAGTTGGGTAGATTAGTGTGCTAGATTGGAGTGGGGGTAGATTGGAGTGGAGTAGATTGAGGTATATTAGAGTGGAGAAGTTTGGAGTGGGGTAGATAGGAATAGGGTAGATTGGGGTACATTGGAGTGGGATATATTGGGGTAGATTGGGGATGAATGGAGTGTAGTGGATTGGAGTGGAGTCAGGTAGATTGGAGTGGAGCGGGGTAGATTGGGTGGATTATAGTATGGTATAATGGATTGGAGTGGTGGTAGATTAGGGTAATTTGATGTGGGGTAGATTTGGGGACTGGGGTTGGATAGATAGGAAGGAAGTTGAGATTGGAGTGGGCTCTACATCAGCTCATTTTGAAGGCACATGCACCAAGCAATCCCTTTTTGCTATGACCTTATGTGCATGTCTAGGCTGCATCTACTGTCTCGTGTGATGTAGACGGATTTAGCAGTGTTGTATGTGGTGGAGCATAATCCTGCTCTAACTAGTTTTGAGTTCCAGTTCGTGCAATGGAAATGTTGAAATTATAGCTGATGGTTCATTTTTAGTTTTTGGGAGGACAGTCAGTTGTATATTGTAGCAATGCAATCTTTTTGTAGTCAAGATATAGTTGATGATCGACTTAAATTTAAATCTGCCTGTGGTTTTGGTGGTCCAATAGGCCATGAAAACTTTGGAAGTCTAATGGTTGGGAGTGCAGATTAAAATGGATGAGGGCTAGTACTGAGCAATATGGGAACCCAAAAGGTTTCTTGTAGGAAGTAAGAAGGCTTTGTTGATTATAATAACCTGGTAGCATTCATTTAGAAAAATGTTGATCAATTTCAATCCTGTTCCCTCAATACCTGGAGGTGGAGGGGTGTTGATAGGAAGGGAAGGATCTCAACTTTTTTTAAGAATGCTTTTTTATTGGTCTTTTATATCTTTTGCAGTGATATCCATTGGCATTAACACTTTTACTGATTACATTGTCATACTTGTGATTCATCCCTACCTTTCAGTGCACCCATTTTCATACTGCTCTTCTTAAACACTGCATAAGACCACTTGTACAACTCCACATTCTTATTTAAAAATGTACAAAGACATCAAACCTACAGCGTTACATTTATTATTTTCCAAGATGTAGTCACTGCGGGTGAATTACTGCAGTCCTAGTATCTTGAAAGTGACCCAACTATCAAAGTGATTTCAGAGAAGTGGTTGCTTTTAAGTAGCCATCCAAATGAGACAGAGGGGGCCCATCTAGTCTATATGTAGTCCCTATTATTGCCTGAGTGCTGTTAAGGAGGCAATAATGAAATCCCATGAGGTAACAAAGTCCGGTTTTCCAAGCTGTCTCTTGCTTCCATATGGAGGCCTGTTTCTTAAAATTCTGCCCACTTGAATAATCTCCTTTTGCATCTATGTATGCCAGTCCATTCTGGGATTTCCAGCTCATTGCTGTTTGTCTTTTTGCTAGTGCCAGTTCAGTAAATATGTTAATTACTTTTTTAATCTAGGGGTGAGAGAATAACATTAGAAATGCCTGTCTCTGGGACTAGCTGGAGAGCTCTATCAGTTGCTTTATGAGTTATTCTTATAACTGCTTCACAAAACTTGCTGATAACCCTGCAGCTGCATAGCAAGTGATAATGACACGCATCTCGGACAACCCACTCAAGCGTCTGGCAAAAATTGTTTAATCTCCTGGGAGTAATGTAAACTTCATGTTTGTGATACTTATAAATTGAGCAAAATGTCGTATTCTTTTAAATTTTAGGTGCTGCGCATAATATTAAGCTGCAGTCCTTATCACTGATCTGTTTTCTTATGTCTAAAGTCCAATTATTCCCCAAACAATTTAGTCTGATCTACCAGCGCTTTGCACAATATTACCACTTTGCTTCTGCTATTTTTCAGTGTATATCATTTTCTGGGCCTGGTGCTCTGGGGGTTTGTGCATTCCCAACCAGCAAGCTTTTCAGAGGGGTGCTCTCATTGAGCCAAGGTGGAGAAAGCATCCTACAAGTATATCAGATGGCTAAGTGATCAAAGTTACTAATTGTACTACGCTCGTATTTGTCTGCGCATGCACGGTCTCTTTAAGACATGCTGTATTCAGAATATGGACTTGAAGCTCTACCCATCTTTTTAATTGGCTGTTCTTCCAAAATGTTTCATTTTGTTTGGTTAACGTGTTTATTAGTCCCTCCGTTTTCTACTGTTGTAACCTCCCACGAGGACCTCCTCTGTCACATGTCCTCGTACTCTGTTTTTTTTAAAATACTTTTGTAGCACTTAATTTTACTGACTTTTTGGGAGCTCGTGTTGGAGCCACAATAGCAATGCATTTGCTCATGGAACGGCGCTCTCCTGCTCCAGTTCCTACATCTGTTCACGTTGTTGCTTCTTTGCAGTTGTCAGCAGTGCACTTCCCCTCTATTGTGCGTATGTTCTTTTTAAAGGCATTCACTTTAACTTTTCCACATTGGAAGCGCTACTGTTCACATGCTTGTTGTTGCTTCTTTGCAGTTAGCAGTGCTTCAGTTCCTACATTTGCTCAAGGACCATCACTGTCCCATTTCAGTTCCTACATTTGTTCATGGAGCAGCACTCTACTGCCCTTAATAGCTTTATATATATATATATATATATATATATATATATATATATATATATATATATATATATATATATATAGTGGCTTTGCTGTAATAAGTGTGGAGGGCTCCTGTGCTCCTCATAGGAACTCCTGAGCTCAAAGAGTAGTACCTGAGGCTGTAGGAGTCAAACTGCGGTGACATGTCTTCCGAGGTTCTGCTGCGTCCTTCCTGTCCTTGGGGTCTCCAGGAAAGTTGACACTGTCAGGTGGCTACTTTTCCCCCGCCATTTTGGCCTCCGTTTTATTAGAAACTGCTTCCTTAATCTCTCTCCCTAAAAAAGTAATGCCCTTACTACCTTTAACTGTAGTTCCTTTGCAAAAAGTGTTGTGCAGGGCTTCCGTGCTTCTTAAAGGATCTGCTCCGCTTAAAGCGCAGTCCCTGAAGCTGTAGGAGCTAAGCTGCATTGACTTTTCTCCTGAATTGGGATCCTCTATCTAATATTGCAAAATTACAAAAAAAATATATTTAACATTAGGCATCCAAATAAATACAGTTACGCATCCCCCTCGTAGCCAAAAAACATTAACAAAATCCTAACTCCCGCATAGCCTTCGCATAAGTTCCCCCTCCCAGAAGAGTCCTTAAACCAACAACAAACTGCGTAAACTTTTCTCCCACCCTGAGGTCTGTTATTTTTCAACAGCAAACCTTCAACGCTCTGCTCCTCCCCCACAGACTCCTAAAACCCTGCTGTATCCTTTCCGGGCTAAAACTCAAGCTCCCTCGCATCAAAAAGTGAATACTTTTCTCCCACCCATGGATCTGTTATATCTCAACAACAAACCTACGCTCTTCCTTCTCCTCCACAGGCTCCTAAAACCCTGCTGCATCCTTCCTGGCCTTGTTGGCCGCTTGGCACGTCAGAACCCCCTCCCAAAATAGGATTTTTATAAATGTGACTCAAAGTTGAACTCAAGGTTATTTGCCGGGGCTGACCCTCCCATCTATCTCCGCAGCCGATCAGAAGGACTTGGATGCGGCACTGACAGCGAACGAGGTGCGGGCGGCTCTCGCCCGCCTGCCACGCATAAAGTCGCCAGGTAGTGACGGATACCCGCCGGAGTTTTACCAGGAGTTCGGAGCCACAATGGTGCGTCTTTTGGTGCAGGTTTACGCCGAAGTTTTTGAGACCGGATCTCTCCCGCGGAGCATGTCCAGTGGAGAAATTTGTATGATCCTTAAACCAGGGGGGACAAGCTCGACCCTTCCGCATATCGCCCTATCACCATGATCAACACTGACGTAAAAATTTTGACTAAGGTATAGGCCACCCGGTTGGCCCCGCATATGGAGCACTTGGTCCACCCGGACCAATGTGGCTTTATACCAGGGCGTAACACCGCCATGAATCTGAGGCGTTTGAACCATATCATACATGAGGTTCAGGGGTTGGATGACCAGACGGTGCTCCTATCGGTTGACCTGGCCAAGGCGTTCGACACCGTGGGTTGGGCTTACTTGCAGGAGGTTCTCCGGGTGGTGAGCCCCAAATTTTTCCGTTGGGTCCGTATTTTGTACAACTCCCCCAGAGCTCGGGTGAGATTGGGAACAGCGCGTTCGGAGGAGTGGCAGTTGGGGCGGGGTACACGACAGGGGTGTCCCCTCTCACCACTTCTCTTTCCTCTAGCGATAGAGCCTTTGGATGTCCGGATCCGTCTGGAGATGTCGCAATGGGGCATACAAGTGGGTGACACGTGTAACATTGTCTCCTTGTATGCTGATGATGCCTTGTTTTATCTGAAGGCCCCGAGGGAGGCGCTCCCGGTGTTACTCAATCAGTTGGATCGGTTTGGGGATGCGTCAGGACTGCGACTCAACAGACGTAAGTCTTTGATTTATCCGTTGTCGGGGTTAGGGTCAGTGCCCAGGGACGATTTGCCGGAGCTCGGGCTCCGTTGGGAGACGGACAGTTTTCGTTATTTAGGGATTCAGGTGGCGCCTACGGAGGCGAGATCCCTGGCCTGTAATATTGATAAGGTGCTTCAGTCCCTGCAGCGCTCTGTGACCTTTTCTAACACCCTCCCGCTATCTCTAATGGGCCGACTTGCTGTCGCTAAGATGGTGATGCTGCCTAGGACACTTTATATACTGCAAAATACATTGTGTCCCCTCGCCCCTAGGGTCTTTCGTACACTGAACATGCTCCTTACGTCCCTACTTTGGGCGAACCGGCGTAGTCGGGTTGCCCTCCGCACAGTGGTGAGATCCTACGATGAGGGTGGCCTGGAGGCCCCACGCTTTGACCTGTACTACTATGCTGCGCAGCTGCTGCTGGCAGCCAGATGGTTTGCGGGAACTGATGTCTGGGAGACGCAGCCGTTGGCGGGTAGAGCGACGGTGCAGGAGCTTCAAGTGGCGCTGATGCGGGGTAGGGGGGCAAGCGAGACTCTGCCCTACATCGTGAGGCATACGGCAAATGTTTGGCCCCGCTTCGTTGAGAGGGTGCTCCGGGCAGCGCCCTTCCACAGGGACTTGCCGCTTTGGATCCTGGCGCCTGTAGTGTCAATGGAGCTACAGATGTCCTTTCGGGCCTGGCGCGAGGGAGGCTGTGAGACCCTGGCAGACCTATATCCAGCCGACACCTTTTTGACATTTGAACAGGTGGAGGAGACTTTCGCCCTGGGTAGAGGACAGTACCTGCATTACCAGGGATTGCGGGAGGTGGTGCGGTCACTATGGAAGCAGTATCTAGACTCCCCCAGTGACCCATACCCTGGACATTATACTGTCTTGTGGTAGAGGACCTCGACTTATTTCCCTGCTGTATGCGGCCATGCGTAGAGACTCTGCCCCGCCGGTTCCCCCGGCGTAGGCGGCCTGGAAAGTGGATTTAGGCGCCCCACTAGAGCAGGGTCAACACACGCGAATAGAGGCACTTACAAAGAAGGTCTCCTGTAATGCGCGCTTTAAGTTGATACATTTCAATTTCCTGCACCGCACCTATCTCACTCCGATCTTGTTGCAGCGTTACTCCCCGGGTAGGAGCGATGATTGCCCCAGATGTGGCGCGGGGGAGCGGGGTTCCTGCACCTGGCCTGGGGTTGCCCAATGGTCCAGAGTTTTTGGGGGAGGGTAGTGGAGCACATTGTTGCCACAACGGGGATCCGCATTACACTGACACCTTTACACTGCTTGTTGGCGTTGGTACCTAGACCAAAGAAACTGAAGTTGTCTTATAAATTGATGCAATTGATGCTGGTGCTGGCCAGGCGTAGGGTGGCGATTACTTGGATGGGCCAGAGGACCCCAGAGGTTCCCAGGTGGCTGAGTGATGTGCGGGAGTGGTCCCTGGCGGAGGAGACGAACATGCAGAGCTGTAGGAGGGATGAGAAGCAGCAGGAGGACCTGTTGGCCTGGCGCGAAATGTGTGCCACAATAGGGGTCTTGGAACACGCCTCCCATAGCGATTCAGAAGGGACGAGTGGAGAGTTATTCTCACCAATGGGTTCAGGCACTGAGGAGGACAATGGAGTCGCCCCCGGAGTCATCGTGGAGGTGGGGTGAAGTGTAGGGACTGGCCCAGTGCTCATAGGACTCTATCTGTTGTCTGATTATTTGCAATGTATCTTGAGCAACTATGTATCTCAGTGTGGCCTTCGGCCAACAAACCGTGCCTTAATGAGTCAGTCGATGTGCATATGTGATGTTTTGATGCCAAATGGGGGGATGTGATTGTTTGTTTATTTTTCACAAAATGACAAAAAATAAAGTTTAAAAAAATTAAAAAAAACGTTGAACTCGAGGTAATTAATGATCTGTGGCCGCACATCACAGTTTATTTTAGTGTCTATAACAGTTCATACAGATTTTTGGTAGAAAGAAAACCACTGGAGCTACTTCCCACAAGTTCTCATTAGGCCTGGCAATATAATGCAGCAAAAAACCTTGTTGCTTAGTATATTATATTTCTGTATTACATTCCATTTCTGTTTTCATTCTGACTATATTTATATTATACGCAACAGGTGCTTTGTTTGCAGGCTATATTCATAATTGTTTTGTTTTTAAATGTTGTTCAGTGTCTGCTTTATAGCTGTTTTCGTACTCAATTTGTCATTTTTGTGGTGAGCCAAACCTCGCTCTGTGTCCTAAACTCCACCTCTCCATAACCCCACAGTACTTGGACCAATAGCCTGGACCTCTTTTTGCACATTTACCTTTGCGAGGAAGGGGGTTGTATGTAGAACATGGTTGGGAGAATGTTCGTGGGTTAGTTTTTTTTGTTTGTTAAATCAAGCGCGTCACTTGTTGCCTCTGAGCAGCTGAGGCCATTGCAGCCTCAGTCAATTATCTCCCTGCTTGTTGCAATCAGTCAGACTTGTAGCCACTGTGTTGGGGTCTTGCTTGTTTTATTTCTCACACTATAACATGCATGCTTTTCTCGATGGGTGAGGATGTTACGTTTCTGTTTCCATACCAAACCATCTGTAACTATCCAACCCATTGCTTTACTTCGAGAGGAAGTCAAGACTCTCTTGGCCAAGGGAGCCATAGAGAGGGTTTCGGTTCCAGAAGTAGACTATGGTTGCTATTCCCGCTACTTTCTGGTCCCCAAAAAGGACGTATGCCTTCGTCTTATCCTCGACCACAGAGGCCTCAACTACTTCCTCAAAAAAGAGAAGTTCAAGATGCTCACTGTGGCTCAAGTTCTTTCTGCCCTGGACCCAGAAGACTGGATGGTTGCACTGGACTTGCAGAATGCTTGCTTCCATATTCCTATCCTGCCTGCCAGTTGTCGTTACCCGCGGTTTATGGTGGACCACGAGCACTTTGTTTGCAATGCTCCCCTTCAGCCTCACCAGTGCCCCTTGGGTGTTAACCAAGGTGATGGTGGTGGCCGCAGCTCACCTGCAGAGATCCGGGGTTCCAGTCTTCCTCTATCTCGAAGACTGCCTGTTAAAGGCGGGCTTGCTCCAGGCTGTTGATTCCCACCTCCAGACTACAGCGAACCTCCTGCATTCGCTGGGGGTCACTATCAACACGCAGAAGTCACACCTGATTCCTTCCAGGCGCTCCCTTTCATCTGCGCTGTTCTGGACACTGCACAGTTTCGGGCCTATCCTCCTGAATGGCTATTCCAGCATATTCAGGCTATGAAATCGACGTTTCAGCCTCTATGCTGGATTTCTGTTAGACTGACTCTGAGGCTGATGAGTTCCATTGCCTCCTGCTTCCTGCTAGTCACTAGTGAATCATCCCAGATGGCACATGTGGGCTCTGCAGTGGGACCTAAAGTTCTAATGGGCGCAGCATCAAGGAAATCTCAATGATCTGGTCCAGATATTGGCGGGAACTGTACAAGATCTGCAGTGGTGGCTGAAAAACCACAAATGGGTGACAGGCAGACCCCTCTCTCTTACCCACCCAGATCTCACAGTGGTGACGGATGCATCACTCCTGGGATGGAGCTGCCATCTGCGGGAGGTGGAGATAAGAAGACTCTGGTCTCCCGCGGAAGCTGGGCTCTCCATCAACCTATTGGAGCTTTGTGCGATCCAATTGGCAATGAAAGTCTGCTTACCATCCCTCAAGGGAAGGCTTGTGCAGGTGTTCATGGACACCACCACCACCACCATGGGGTACTGCAACAAACAGGGCAGGGTGGGGTTGTGGACCCTCTGTCAAGAGGCTCTGCGCCTCTGGACTTGGCTGGAGCAACTGGTGGTTCAACACCTGGCCGGTTCCCTGAACGCCAAGGCTGACAAACTCAGCTGTCGATGCCTAGCGGATCACGAGTGGCTTCTCCATCCTTAAGTGGTGAAGGAACTCTTTCAGCAGTGAGGAGAGCCTTGGTTAGATCTGTTGCCACCGTTGAGAATGAACTATGTCAGCAGGTTGTGCATTGGAGTTTCCAAGGTGGCTCTCGCTCAAGAGATGCTTTTTATCTTGAGTGGAGTTCAGGCCTCCTTTTCACTCACCACTCCTGTCCAGAGTGCTGAAGAAGATCAGGGGTACCCGGGCACAAGTCATTCTTGTGGTTCCAGACTAGGCATGGAGAGTTTTGCATCCCACGCTTCTGCAAATGAGCATAGATCCTCTGATCAGGCTGCCCCTTTGGGAGGATCTTCTGTCGCAGCAGCAGGTGTGGGTCCTCCATCCGAACCTGTCAACCCTTCACCTCCTTGCATGGAGATTGAGCAGCGACAGTTGTCCGCATTTGACCTTCCTCCCAAAGTGTGCAAAGTTATTCTGGCAGCCAGAAGTCCCTCCACTTTCTCGATATATGCCTGTCTATGGCACAACTTTTGTGAATATTGTACAGAATAGTCTATTGACCCCGTCTGCCTCTCTTTCTGGCATATTACTTTTCATCGTATCTCCTGCCCCGCAGGGCTCTGTTCTGGGCACTCTAAAGGGTTACCTTTTGGTCCTTTCTGCCTTTCTACGGTTGCCAGACCAACCGTCACTCTTCAAGTCCTCCATTGTATGTAGATTTCTGAAGGGGCTTACACATCTGTTTCCCCCTCATATTTTATCATGCCCTGGTGGGTCCTTAACTTGATCCTCACTTACCTAATGGGTGCCCTTTTCGAGCTACTGCACAATAGTCCCCTCATGCTGCTTACGATCAAAACAGCCTTTTAAGTGGCAATAACTTCATCCAGGAGGGTGAGCGAGCTGCAGGCACTTTCCTTTCAGCCTCCGCACCTGACCGTCTTCCCAGAAAAGGTAGTGCCCCCCACTAGGGATCTTTTTTTTGCCTTGAGTGGTGACCCCTTTTCACCTAATACAATCTGTCACCTTGCCCCCTTTTTATGCTATTCCTCATCCTTCTAAAGAAGAAGAACGTCTCCACTGTCTTGACCCAATAAATACGTTATCATTCTACCTTGACCGCACTAAAGAGTTCCAGGTGGGCGACCAACTCTGTGTGGGATACGTTGGAGCACAGAGGGGACGTGCTGTGCAGAAGAGGACCATCTTCAGATGAGTTAACCTCTGCATTAAGATCTGTTACGCTCTGGCAAATAAACAGCCTCTGGAAAGCCTCAGAGCTTATTCCACCAGAGCTAAGGCAGCTACCATGGCTCTCCAGCGTGGTGTCCCGGTCCTTGCCATCTGTTAGGTGGCTACATGGGCATCCCTGCACACATTTGCCAAGCATTATTGCCTGGACAATCAGGTCTTTAGGGAGGGCTTCTTTGGCCGTTCAGTCCTACAGGACTTTCTGGTTTAAACCTTTATGCAGTCCCTCCTCCGGGAATGGTATTGCTTGGGTATCTGTTCACAGGTAAGGAATCTGCAGCTAGATGTCTCTTTCAGGTGGACAAGTTACTTACCTTTGGTAACGCCTTATCTGGTAGAGACATTATCTAGCCGCAGATTCCTTACAGACTCACCCATCGTCCCCGCATTACGGATCTGTTATCGCTTTCAAGGCTGTTCCCCCTTCAGGGCCCTAGTTATATCAACACAATACTGTCATTCAACTTCAATGTTCCCGCGCTTCCGGCGTGGAAATTCGTGAAAAGTACTGCCGTCTGTGCACCGACGTGGCACCAATATAGGCGATGGGGTCACGCGGACTCGACCTGCGCCACCTCTTGGCGCGCAGGGGTACTGCTCAAGAACAATTCTTCCAGATCCAGTCTGATAACTGGGAAACTCACAGGTAAAGATTTTGCGGCTAGATCATGTGTCTACCAGAAAAGGCATTACCAAAATTAAGTAACTTGTCCTTCCGTGCAAACGTTGTTCCCGAAGACCCCGCTTTGCACTGCCAAGCTCACACTCGCTGGAGTTTGACGAATCTAGTCCATACCCCTGGCCTGTGGGTGTTAGTTCATCTTTTCTAATAGTTCCCCTGTGCAGCCCAGCTCAGGCGATCCACTACTGCTCAAGACATGCAAGCAGCCTCCATCATGCTTGGGACTTTTCTCCGCTTCTGCTCCATTCACCCCATGCCAATGCTCTATGCTGACAAGCTAACACTGGAGTTTCTGATAAATCTGCTCAGTACTCCTGTCCTCAAAGCTCCAAGTGTAATTTATCTTTTTCTCACGGTCCTCCTGCTCAGCTTGTCTGGAGCAGTCCATCACTTCTCAAGTCGCACAAGTGGTCTCCATATTTCTTGGACGTTTTCCCAGCTTCCTCTCCATTCCTCTCTTTAGCGACATGTAACTGAACATAACAGTTAGAAATCCCATTGGGGAAGACTTCTCCCCCTTCAGTGGTGTATCCAAATGATGTAAGAAAAATCAAGGGGGGAGTGAAGAGGTGGTGCTGGGTGGCACCAAGGTGGGCACGTCCTCCTCTTTTTTAAGGTACAGTCAATCAATAAGGTCCACCTCACGTAGAGATAGTGTGTATCCTGATGTTAGTGGAATACACAATGCATGTTAAAATACCCCTCACACACCAAAAGGGCCCTTGGTGTCATGCTTCATCATCGGGGTCTTCCCGCCCCGCTGCGGGACGGGGCAGTGCTGCGACAAGCGACTACGCTGGAGCACCTTTGAATGTGGGTACTATGTGAGTGAATTGGAGTGAGTGTCAGTAGGGTCAGGGGTGATACAATAAGGTGATGTTTAAAAAAATACCTGGCCTAGTGGTAGAAAAAACTATTTAATAGGCACTGTCTGGTATTGTTAAAAAGTGTGATTCAGAGAGATAAAGCAAGTTAATGGGCTTACTCTCCTGTGTGGGTCAACATGTTTCGGGGTGCAGTGCCCCTTCGTCAGGACCGGGGTAAGATCCCCCTGTCACTCACTAGTGTCTCACCACAGTAAAAAGATATATACTAAGGTGTATGTACATATAAGTGTGAAGTTACTTGTCTTATCAATGTGTATGGATATATATTTTATATTTATACACAGTTCCTAACACTATCAGAATTCCTGATGTAGTATGCTTATGGAAGAAGGAGTCAGTGCCCCATGAGCCAGCTCTAGACAAAGGGTATTATGAAGGTCCAATCAACCCCCAGCACGTCGGTGCTTCCTCCTTCATCTGTGGCTTCCGTGTTTGTCACGCCCCGAACCTTTTTGACCCACACAGGAGAGTAAGCCCATGCATCAGAACATTTTTACACCTGATATATATCATACACACTAGGTCTCAGTGAAAGCTAATATATATATATATATATATTTTATTATTATTATTTTTTTCTTCAAAGGCGAAACGCGTCTGTCGAGCTGGAGGGGAGAGGAACTGAATGCACCGAATAAAGCATTTTTAGCTTTACATCTTGACTCCGAGTGTGCCTCTTATCTTGTTAGCAGACTAACTGGCTTGCTAAGTTAAGGAATATATATATATATATATATATATATATATAAATATAAATATATATATATATATTATATATATATCAATAACCAGTTCCAACGAATACACGCGCTCTCAGGAGACAAGGTGGCCAGCAAACAATCAAGGTGGAAAAGTTGTTTAATTCACAACGCGTTTCGCCACACACGATGGCTTGATCACGTGAAAACAAGGCACATCACTCAGAACCTATATGCTGCACGAGTTAATGAACATAGAAAGTGGACTATCTGATAAGCTGGAATGTAAATACAACAGATGCAAAAAACAATACGTCAGCCATTATGATGATACATTATATCCTGTTGTAAAAAAGAATCATAAATCAATTCAAGCATTTCATTAATCACGAGACATCTATATACAGTATGTACACATGGAAAAATCGTGTCTTCATGATAGCATATCGGCAGAAAATATGTGTGTATAAATATCTGTAAATTTATACAGGGGCTGCCCTCTTAAATTATATAGTTAAATCCCATAGAGAGTCCTGGGATAGTGCGACCGGAGTCTGTAATAACCTGAGCATAGAAAAGAGAAAATCTCAAAATGGGGCATCATAAGCCAGCCATCACGTGATCTCCATAAGAGGCCGCTAGTGCTGAAATTACCGCAACCAGCGTGAGAAAGAATGTGAAGCAGTTAATAAAGTTAAAACATTCAAACCTCGGCGTACAATAGAATAACACAGTTTGCATGTCAATCAGCAAAATGTCCAAAGGAATAATTAAACAATGGACACGAATGCACACATATACATGTGGTCCGGCAAGTGCCTGTAAATGTGTTAGATAGAGATCTCGCAAAGAGGGGGGGGCCTGTATCAAAAGGTAGACAGCTGGGCTGCAGCTGCAGCTGCATACAACGTTCCACAGAGAACAAAAGTTACCCGTGCTGGCAACGGTAATGGTGAGTGCCACAGTGTTCTGATGCTTGTGAGATAACGGAAGAACAGAGAGGAGGGGAAGAATGCCCGTGCAAGGTGAGTGAAGATAGTTGGGGCCCATCTAACTCCTAAAAAAACTAGAAAAAACAATATATGCAAATAACAATAAGTAAATGGACTAAAAATAGCTGAAAGGCTAGAATCTAACATACTTATCAGTACACCAGTAAACAACAAGTGTACATAAAAACATTATGAATCATGAATGCATAGCAATACATAAATGGAGAAGAAGTACTGAACGGTACATGTATCTGAAGGGAACTGTTACTTTAAATGAACTGAAAGCTCCTCTTCCTGATTAAGACCACCAGGGTCCTTAGTTTGAAAGTCAATTATTAGTGTGGACTCTCTCTGCCTCAGTTTAAGGACCCTATTGCCACCCCTAGGATTCTTGACAACCTGTTCTGAAATAATGTAGCTCAGGTCCTTGGTATTGGAGTAATGACTCCTTCTAAAATGACGTGCTACAGGATACTTCGGATCAAAGTTAGTGATAGCCCGATTGTGTTCAAGAATCCGCTTTTTGGCCACACAAGTAGTGCTACCTATATACCACAAATTGCACGTGCAAATGATGGCATAGATGACAAAGGTGGAGCTACATGTGAGAAACTGAGTGATGTTTTTAGATACCCCATTGTAACTAACACTAGTGTGGCTCTTGCTGTTGGCACACGCTTTACAGTGGCCACAAGGGAAAAACCCCTTGAGGCCTTGCATGATGGAAGGGGGATAACAAGTGATGTCATTATGTACCAGCATGTCTCTGATATTGTGGTTGCGCCGATACGTAATGCTGGGTCTACCTGGGATGTTGTTGCCAATCACATTGTCAGATTTCAGTATATCCCAATTTTTTTCAATTATTTTCCTGATTGCCTGGGCATCTGAACTGTACGTGAGTATGAGTCTCGTGGTGTCTTCATCAGGTTCACTCGGTAAGAGTTTGTCAGCCAGAGTACATGACCTCTCAACTTTGTTAGCTCTTTTGAGGGCAGTTTTCAAAACCCAATTAGGGTAGCCCCTAACCCTAAATCTTTCCATAATCGCCTCACTTTCTAAGCTGTAGGACAGATCGGTATTACAATTGCGTTTTGCCCTCAGCAGTTCACCGTACGGGATGGACCATTTCAAATTATCCGGATGACTACTGAGGGCATGTAATACGCTGTTACCGGCAGTGATCTTGCGATGTAAGGTGGTATGAATTTTGTTGTCAACAATTTCCAATTTTACATCCAAATACTCAATTTCACTCTTACTCATATTGCCAGTAAGGACAATGTTGGAATTATTGTGGTTTAATCTCTCAATGAAGATATTAGCCTCGTCAATGGATCCCTGCCAAACAATAAAAAGATTGTCGATGTAGCGGAGCCACATTGACACCTTTTTGAAATAATGCTGCAAAGTGGGATCAAGGCATAGATTTCCTTCCCACCTCCCCAAGAACAGATTAGTAAAACTTGGGGAGAAACATGACCCCATGGCAGAGCCTTTGATCTGTCGGTATAGTATGCCATTGAATAGAAAAATATTGTTACTCAAACAGTATTCCATCATATCCAAAAGCATATTAGTATGCTCACGAAATCTGATATGTCTATTAGAAAGGAGTAGTTTCTGTCCTGTAACTCCAGTTCTGTAGTAGGGGTATCTCTGTTATAGTCATAATCTAGTGAATAGTCCCGCCCATGTGCGTGGACCCCGGAGCAATCAAAAATAATCTCTTACAGTGTCAAAAAATGCAGAAAATGCATAGACACTTAAGAGAGAATTTAAAGACAGATAATGCAGCCAAAAAGGCTACACTGTCCAGTACTTCAACTAGAAATTCCACCATAAAATCCACAAAACAGCAAAGCCTGTACAGATTTCCCTTGCTTAACAGCAAAATCCCTCAGGAATGATAGAGAGAAGAACCTGGACAGACAAGCCCCATAGGCTGCCATTATGTGGCTTAATTAGGATACTGTGCCTTTAAGGAACCTTCCAGAACCTTCTCCCAGTATCCCAGAATGCATAGCAGGTCCAACTTAGTTTCAGTTCTTTTTGAAGGCGTAGAAAACGCCAGACCTGTAGCATTATGAACATGAATAACTCTCCACCGGGGAGGCGGGAGGGCGCTTATGACTATAACAGAGATACCCCTACTACAGAACTGGAGTTACAGGACAGAAACTACTCCTTCTGTAGTAGGGGATCTCTGTGTATAGTCATAATCTAGTGAATAGAATGGCAAGCCCATCCCCACACCAAGCGGCGGTGGAGAATAAAATAACGCCACTACTGTGCGAACAGATTCCGCAGCGAAGCCTGCCCAACCTGAGCGTCTGCCCTGGCATCAGTGTCCAGGCAGTAATGCTTAGCAAAGGTATGGACCGACTTCCAAGTGGCCGCCTTGCAGATCTCTGCAATGGGAACATTACGGAGCATAGCTGTCGTAGCAGCTTTGCCCCTGGTGGAATGAGCCTTAGGCTTGCCCCCTAAGGTCTTATTAGCTTTGTAGTAACACAACTGTATGCAGGACACAATCCACCTCGAGATGGACTGTTTAGAGGTAGCAAGACCTGTCCTGACCGAGCCATAATTGATGAACAATTGGTCTGACCTACGAATATCCTTAGTCTTATCAAGATAAAACTTCAGCACCCTCCGCACATCCAGGGAATGTAAAGACCTTTCCGCTGGAGATGAAGGGTTCTGAAAGAACGTAGGCAAAGTGATAGTCTGGTTGATATGAAAATCAGAAACAACCTTGGGAAGAAACTTAGGGTGAGTACGCATAACAACCTTAGCATCATGAAACACAGTATAAGGTTCTTGGCAACACAATGCCTGAATCTCACTCACCCTGCGGGCCGATGTAATGGCCACGAGGAACGCCGCCTTCCAGGACAGGTGCTGCAACGAAGCCTTATGAATGGGTTCAAAAGGCTCCTTCATCAATCTGGACAGCACCACATTCAGGTCCCATGAAGGCGAAGGAAGCCTGACAGGAGGGAACACTTTCTTCAAGCCTTCCAAAAAATCTTTGATCACAGGGATCTGGAAAAAGGAAGTCTGTGAAGGGCCTTTCCTGTAGGCAGTCAAAGCAGCCAGATGAACCTTAATGGAATGGACATTAAGGCCCGACTGCGCCAGATGTAGCAGATATGGAAGGATGACATCTTCCTTGCATGTCGTAGGGTCATAGCTCTTAGACCTACACCAGATGCAAAAACCTCTTCCACTTGTAAGCATAAGAAGTCCTAGTGGAAGGTCGCTTAGCCTCCTTCAGTATGTCCATACAATCCTCTGGGAGATTCAGATGGCCATATTGCACTATTTCAGGAGCCATGCCGCCAAACTCAAAGACGAGAGGTTGGGGTGCACCATCCGCCCCCCGAACTTCGTGAGAAGGTCCGGCCTGCACGGCAGCTTCATGTGAGGAAGGAGAGATCGGTGGAGCAGGTCTGTGAACCACCACTGTCTGAGCCATTCCGGGGCAATCAGAATCATTCTCGCCCTGGATTGGGACAGCTTGATGAGAACCGCCGGAATCAGGGGAATTGGTGGAAAAGCGTACAGAAAGCTGTTCGACCAGTTGATCCATAACGCGTTCCCCAGCGTCCCCGGCTGGTAGTACCTGGAGGCGAAGCCTCGGCATTTGCTGTTTTCGGCGGTGGCGAACAGATCTACGTCTGGAGTTCCCCACCTTGCGAAGACTTCTCCTTGTACTTCGTCGTTTATGACCCATTCGTGGTTTTCCTGAATGAGTCTGCTCAGTTCGTCTGCCTGAACATTCTGCACACCTGGCAGATGGGTGGCCGTTATCGACAGTCCTCTGGCCAGAAGCCAGTGCCAGATCGCCTGCGCCTCCTGCGACAGAGTGCGGGATCTCGAGCCCCCCTGCTTGTTGAGGTAATACATCGTTGTCGTGTTGTCCGTCTGAACAAGCAGAGAGTTGGTCTGAAAGGACGGATGAAAGGCCTTCAGCGCCAAGTGAACAGCTCTCAGTTCCAGGAAATTGATGTGGTACGTGGACTCCGTCGGGGACCACGTCCCTTGAATTTGTAGGTCTCCGGAGTGCGCTCCCCAGCCTTGGAGAGACGCATCCGTCACGATGGTCTGTGTGGGAATGCCCTTGTGGAAGGGAACCCCTCTGAGGAGATTCTCCTTCGAGCACCACCCCTTCAGAGACTGAAGAGCATGTAGAGACAGTCGTATCTTGTCGTCCCAAGAACCTCTCCTCTGGTCCCACTGATCCTCCAAGCACTCCTGCAGCGGTCTCATCTGTAGCCGTGCGTGAGGAGTGAGAAAGATGCAAGAGGCCATCGATCCCAGTAGAGAAGACACCGTCCTCACAGTCGTAGACGGAGTGTTCATGAGAGCCTGAGCCTTCCGAACGAGTGATACACGTCGCTCTTCCGAAGGAGACACGCTTGCTGACAGCGTATTGATGGAGGCTCCCAAGTACTGGATGCACTGGACCGGAATCGGGACCGACTTGGACATGTTGATGTGCAACCCCAGCTTGTTCAAGAGAACGCACGTCTTCTGGAAGTGTGCTTGAGCTTCCGAGAAGGAGGAGGCCTTGATCAACCAATCGTCCAGGTACGGGTAGACAAACACCTTGTTCTTCCGCAGGTGTGCTGCTACCACTGCCATACATTTCGAGAATGTCCTGGGTGCAGACTTCAGCCCGAAGGGTAGCACCGTGTACTGATAGTGATTGGTGCCGACTTGAAAGCGCAGAAACTTCCTGTGTTTGCATGCAATGGGCACGTGGAAGTATGCGTCCTGTAGATCTATGGCACACATCCAATCTCCTCGTTGCAGCTGAGGGTAGATCTGATGCAACGATAGCATGCGAAACTTTTCTCTGCGAATCCACTTGTTTGCCTGTCGCAAATCCAGAATGGGCCTGAACTCGTTTTTGTCCTTCTTGCGGACAAGAAAGAACCGAGAGTAAAGACCTCTTCCTCTTTGAGACAGAGGTACGTCTTCGATCGCCCTTTTCCTTAGCAGAATGTCTGCCTCCGCCTGAAGCTCGCGCAGTTGATACTGCAAGCTGACGGGAGGAATCGATGGAGGAGGGCTGGTGAAACGTAGACTGTATCCATTGCAAACAATATTCAGCACCCACTTGTCCTGAGTAATTTTTCTCCACTCTGCCAGAAAAAATTGAACGCTTCCCCCCACCGGAGCGGGTAACGGACGAGGGGGAAGTAACCGCTCAGGGTCGAGACCCGGCCGGGCCCTTGGTCGCGGTAGAGGACTGTTGTCGACCTCTACCCCCTTGGCGTTTCTGGAAAGGCCGCCTGTACTGCTGCTGCTGTTGATGTTGTCCAGCAGACTGTCCCCTTCCACGACCCTGCGACCCAAACCAACGTTGGAACTGTCGGAAGGGTTTCTTCTCCTTGGGCTTCTCCAAGCCCACCGCCGTCAGGGTCTCCGCCTCGGCCTTCATCCTGGCCATCTCGTCATCAGCGTATTTTCCGAAGAGGGTATCTCCGGAAAACGGGAGATTCACCACGCGTTGCTGTGCTTCCGGTTTCAGTGACGTCAACCTGAGCCAAGCATGGCGTCTCTGGTGAATCCCGTGGCAGTATCCGTGCGCTGACAGCAAGGAGATGTCCGCTGCGGCGCCGATGGCCTGGTTAGAGACCAGCATCCCCTCCTGGACGATCTCCATGAAGTCCTCCTTGCGGTCTCGAGGGACAAGGTCCGCAAACTGCTCCATCGAGTCCCACAGTGCCCGGTCGTAACGCCCCAGCAACGCTGAGTCACTGGCGGCCTTCATTGAAGAGGCGGACGTCCCACACGCCTTACGACCAGCAGAGTCGATCCAGCGGCTCTCCTTGTCCGGAGGCACCGTGGACGCAGGGGAGGTGGCATGAAGCTTTCGGGCAGCTGTCACGATCACTGAATCCGGTACCGGGTCCTTCCTCAAGAAGGCTGGGTCCGAGTCCGGAGCCCTGTACTTTTTTAGGATCCTGGAAGGCGCAGACTTCACCACTGCCGGCGTCAGGAATAGCTGTTCAGCGGGCTCAAGGAGCCCTGGAACCAGAGGTAACAGGGGGCGAGACAAGTGCCTTTTGTGTAATGTCTCAAAAATCACAGAAGTAGAAGTTGTAGGCGCTTCAACCTTGATTCCCAACTTCGCCGCTCCACGCAGGAGAACCTCCTGAAACGTGCCAATATCGTCTATAGGAGACACTCTAGTCTCCGGCGAATCGGACAACGTGGGCGAGTAGGAACGGGTCCCAGAGGCAGAACGTGACCTGGACCGACGTCTCTTATGGTGATGCCTGGATCTTGAGGAAGATCCACGTCCACTCCTCGATCTGTCCCGTCTCCCCGAGCGAGACCTCGACCTCTTGGGTCTCGGACGTTCCTTCGGCCTCCCAGGGTCAGGAGTCCTAGGCTTCTTAGGAGTCTTCTTCGGTGGCGTCGGAAACTTGGGCATCGACACCGCCCTCGGCGGGACCGGGGGTGGAGGAGTAACCGGACGCGGGGTCTGCGGAGCCGGCCTCGGAGGTGGGGTCGGGGCCTTCGGAGGTGGACCCTTCGGCAAAGCAGGCCGCGAAGGAGGTGCAGAGGGCTTCATCGGAGTATCCACCCCGGAATGCGCCGTTCCCGGCGAGCCACCATCCCGTCCGGAGCGTGGGGAGCCCCCCACAGTCCTGGGCCTGTCCTTAGGACCTCCAGACGCCGAAGATCGGTGCCCAGACGACGACCGATGGTCCCTCGACGTCGAACGGCCCTTCGGCGTCCACCGTTTCTCACTTCTCGACGTCGAACCGTGTCTGCGTCTCGACGTCGACCCGACCAGATGGACGAACCACGAAACCTCGACGACGGGCGATGGTGCCTCGACGGCGACCTCGACCTCTTCGCCTGTCTCGACGTCGACCTCTTGGATCGTCTCGACGTCGACCTCTCGGACCGTCTCGACGTCGATCTCCTTGAGCGTCTCGACGTCGGTCTTTTCGAATGCTTCGACGTCGACCTCTTCGGCGCCGGAGACTTCTTCCGTCTCGACGGCGGCCTCGACGACGAGGATCCCCTCGACGACGATGTCCTCGACTGCGAACGGCGGTGTCGCCTCGACGGCGAGCGCCGACGCCGGGCCCTCCGATGTCGACCACTCGACGCCGACACCGACGACGAGGAGATCGACACCGGCTTCGACGGCGGCCGGAACACGTTCCTCGACGTCGACGGGCGACGTTTTCTCGACCCAGAGCCCTGGGGAGACTTGGAACTGGCCGTTGACCGTCCTCTCGACGTCGTGGTCAGAGCAATTGACCCAGACGGAGATCTTGGGCGAGGGCTGGTCTTCCTGCCCCTGGGGAGCCCCCCAGAGGCCTCAGCATGGGCAGAAGGAGCCCCTCCTGACCCACCTCGTGCCTTTAACCTCCTTTCTTCAAGTCCCTGAAGTCTGATCTTCTTCCTCTCCTTCAGGGTCCTTCCAGAGAAGCCTTTGCAGATCACACAGTCCTCAGGGATGTGGGAAGAGGGAAGGCAGAGAATACAGACCTCATGGGGGTCTGACTTGGCCTTCTTCCTTGAGCACTCCGGGCATTTGTCGAATAATGCAGGCATTATGGACAAAAAAGAGTGCAGAAACTCAAGAAGAAAGTCACCAAAGTACTTTTAAAGCACCAAAAAACGAAATTAGTGTAAAACACCAACAAAACCCTTGAAAAGGGAGAGCTCAATGCTCCAGGGTCCTGCTTGCAGGAGCCGGAAAAAAGAACTGAAACTAAGTTGGACCTGCTATGCATTCTGGGATACTGGGAGAAGGTTCTGGAAGGTTCCTTAAAGGCACAGTATCCTAATTAAGCCACATAATGGCAGCCTATGGGGCTTGTCTGTCCAGGTTCTTCTCTCTATCATTCCTGAGGGATTTTGCTGTTAAGCAAGGGAAATCTGTACAGGCTTTGCTGTTTTGTGGATTTTATGGTGGAATTTCTAGTTGAAGTACTGGACAGTGTAGCCTTTTTGGCTGCATTATCTGTCTTTAAATTCTCTCTTAAGTGTCTATGCATTTTCTGCATTTTTTGACACTGTAAGAGATTATTTTTGATTGCTCCGGGGTCCACGCACATGGGCGGGACTATTCACTAGATTATGACTATACACAGAGATCCCCTACTACAGAAGATAATATTCACATGCTTCCAATCCCTGCTCATGATCAATTATAGTATAGAGGCTTTGAACATCCAAAGTCATGAAAACATAGTCAGTCTTCCATTCCAAACCTTCAATTTAGTTCAAAAAATCTTTAGGATCTTTGACATTACTGTCAAGATTACTGACAGCATCTCTAAGAAAGTGATCAATGTATTTCGAAACTCTTTCAGATACGCTGCCCCGCAATGAGACTATAGGTCTACCTGGTGGTCTAGTGATATGTTTATGTATTTTGGGAAGGAGATAGAGTACCGGTAGAACAGGGTAATCACACTTAAGATAGCAATACTCTTCTAAGGTGAGGATGCCCTTGTCTCTCCATTCAAGTAAGTTATCCCAAATACTAACAATGCTCAGATTGTAACGTTCAAAATAAACCACCTCATAGAATGTGCTATCAGTAAGTTGTCTCTCTTCCTCCTCCAAATACTGTTCTCGATCCAGGATAATAATGTTACCTCCTTTGTCCGCGGGGCGGACAACAAGACTAGTATCCTCCATGAGGGATTTGAGGGTTTGTCTTTGTGTAAAAGTGAGGTTAGGAGCAGACTTGTACTTGTATTTACATTGCTTTTGCCTATATTCATTCAGATATTTGTTCACACACTCATGGAAAGTATCTATACTATCATGAGGTAATGTAGGTGTGAAGATAGATTGGTCTAAAGTTGGTATTTGCCGCTGCATCTGTGGTGACATCAAGATCAGACAAAAATTGTGTAGGGGTGATGGACAATTACCCAAATCTAACACAGTACTCAAGGTCTCAATATCATTGATATTAAAATCAAAATCAAAAGGATTAGATGCACCATCCATACATTCACTGATATTACTGGCATCACCTTTCAATTTGTGCCATTTTTTAAGTTTCAATTTGCGAATGTATCTGAATACATCAATCCCATTGTCCGTATATTTAGAGTGGTATGAGGGACAGAAAGACAAACCGAGACATAGGGTTCTTTTTTCATTGATGTCTATACTTCTCTTAGAGAGGTTAATAATAGTTTTATTCACCATGTTATCATCCATTAATAACCTCGTTTGGCGCGTCTGTTGGTTCCCATGCCGCCACGTCCCCTGCCTCTTCTGCCACTGTTGTCTGAGTCTTTTCCTTCTATTCTTTCGTTGCCTCTTCCGTGGCCTCGTCCTCGCCCCCTCTGTCCCCTCGGTTTTGGCGTTGGTGTTTCTCTTGATGTTATACGGCTCTCCTCATTGCCTGGTACTCATCTAAAAAAGACACCTGGTTCTTGCTGGTTTTGACTGATGTTTTATTGAGTACAGAGACGTCTGACTCACTTCCGCTCGTAGATGCAACCTCAGTCCCCACGTTTCCTCTCGAGTCAATAAGGCGGCTATTAACCGACCCCTCATTAGCATAAAGATGATCATACTTATGACTAAAGGTCAAGATCCGTCCACTGTTATAGTCACCATAGTCACGAATGAGTTTCCTCTCCTTGCGTGCCTTTATGTCAGCTTCATGTTTAGCCAGTCTCTCATGGATGCTAGTAAGACATTTTTCTAAGTTTTCAGTATCTGTGTTTTGTTTAAGTATCTCCATAAGGTCATTCATTTCCTTAATGATGGCATCACGATCTGACCATGCGTACTTAATTAGAATTTCAAGCATTCTCCTAGAGCTGGCTGCTGAGTTGGTAGACCATTCTTCCAGCATCAGTGGATTCGGTTTTTCATAGGTAGGGGTTGGAGTAGTTTCTGTCCTGTAACTCCAGTTCTGTAGTAGGGGTATCTCTGTTATAGTCATAATCTAGTGAATAGTCCCGCCCATGTGCGTGGACCCCGGAGCAATCCTAAAAATAATCTCTTACAGTGTCGAAAAAATGCAGAACTACACAGACACTTAAGAGAGAATTTAAAGACAGATAATGCAGCCTAGAAGGCTACACTGTCCAGTACTTCAACTAGAAATTCCACCACAAAATCCACAAAACAGCAAAGCCTGTACAGATTTCCCTTGCTTTAACAGCAAACACCCCCTGGAATGATAGAGAGGAGAACCTGGACAGACAAGCCCCATAGGCTGCCATTATGTGGCTCAGAATAGGATACTGTGCCTTTAAGAGAACCTTCCACAACTTCACATTATCCCAGAATGCACTGCAGGTCCCAGTTACTTTCTACTTTTTGAAGGTGTAACACGCCAGACCTGTAGCATTCCTTACATGAATAACTCTCTCCACCGGGGAGGAGGGAGGGCGCTTATGACTATAACAGAGATACCCCTACTACAGAACTGGAGTTACAGGACAGAAACTACTCCTTCTGTAGTAGGGGATCTCTGTGTATAGTCATAATCTAGTGAAAAGAATGGCAAGCCCATCCCCACACCAAGCGGCGGTGGAGAAAAGAGAAATAACACCACTATTGTGCGAACAGATTTCGCAGCGAAGCCTGCCCAACCTGAGCGTCTGCCCTGGCATCAGTGTCCAGGCAGTAATGCTTAGCAAAGGTATGGACCGACTTCCAAGTGGCCGCCTTGCAGATCTCTGCAATGGGAACATTACGAAGCAAAGCTGTCGTGGCAGCTTTGCCCCTGGTGGAATGAGCCTTAGGTTTGCCCCCTAAGGTCTTATTAGCTTTGTAGTAACACAATTGTATGCAGGACACAATCCACCTCGAGATGGACTGTTTAGAGGTAGCAAGACCCGTCCTGACTGATCCATAATTAATAAACAATTGGTCTGACCTACGAATATCTTTGGTTTTATCCAGATAAAATGTCAACACCCTCCTAACATTCAGGGAATGTAAAGACCTTTCCGCTGGAGACGAAGGATTCTGAAAAAACGTAGGCAAAGTTATAGTCTGGTTGACATGAAAATCAGAAATAACCTTGGGAAGAAATTTAGGGTGAGTACGCATAACAACCTTAGCAGCATGAAATACAGTATAAGGTTCTTGGCAACACAACGCCTGAATTTCACTCACCCTGCGGGCCGATGTAATGGCCACGAGGAACGCCGCCTTTCAGGACAGGTGCTGCAACGAAGCCTTATGAATAGGTTCAAAAGGCTCCTTCATCAATCTGGACAGCACCACATTCAATTCCCATGAAGGCGAAGGAAGCCTGACAGGAGGGAATACTTTCTTCAAGCCTTCCAAAAAATCTTTGATCACAGGGATCTGGAAGAAGGAAGTCTGTGAAGGGCATTTCCTGTAGGCAGTCAAAGCAGCCAGATGAACCTTAATGGAATGGACATTAAGGCCAGACTGCGCCAGATGTAGTAGATATGGAAGGATGACATCCTCCTTGCGTGTCGTAGGGTCATAGTTCTCGGACTTGCAACAGATGCAAAACCTCTTCCACTTGTAAGCATAAGAAGTCCTAGTGGAAGGTCGCTTAGCCTCCTTCAGTATGTCCATGCAATCCTCTGGGAGATTCAGATGGCCATATTGCACTATCTCAGGAGCCATGCCGCCAAACTCAAAGACGAGAGGTTGGGGTGCAACATCCGCCCCCCGAACTTCGTGAGAAGGTCCGGCCTGCACAGCAGCTTCATGTGAGGAAGGAGAGACTGGTGAAGCAGGTCCGTGAACCACCACTGTCTGGGCCATTCCGGGGCAATCGGAATCATCCGCGCCCTGGACTGGGACAGCTTGATAAGAACCGTCGGAATCAGGGGAATGGGTGGAAAAGCGTACAGAAAGCTTTTCGACCAGTTGATCCATAACGCATTCCCCAGCGTCCCCGGCTGGTAGTACCTGGAGGCGAAGTCTCGGCATTTGCTGTTTTCGGCGGTGGCGAACAGATATACGTCTGGAGTTCCCCACCTTGCGAAGACTTCTCCTAGTACTTCGTCGTTTATGACCCATTCGTGGTTCTCCTGAATCAGTCTGCTCCGTTCGTCTGCCTGAACATTCTGCACACCTGGTAGATGTGTGGCCGTTATCGTCAGTCCTCGGGCCAGAAGCCAGTGCCAGATCGCCTGCGACAGAGTGCGGGATCTCGAGCCCCCCTGCTTGTTGAGGTAATACATCGTGGTCGTATTGTCCGTCTGTACAAGCAGAGAGTTGGTCTGGAAGGACGGGTGAAAAGCCTTCAGTGCCAAGTGAACAGCTCTGAGTTCCAGGAAATTGATGTGGTACGTGGACTCCGTCGGGGACCACGTCCCTTGAATCTGTAAGTCTCCGGAGTGCGCTCCCCATCCCTGGAGAGAAGCATCCGTCACGATAGTCTGTGTGGGAATATCCTTGTGGAAGGGAACCCCTCTCAGGAGATTCTCCGCTGAACACCACCACTTCAGAGACTGAAGAGCCTGCAGAGACAGTCGTATCTTGTCGTCCCAAGATCCTTTCCTCTGATCCCACTGATCCTCCAAGCACTCCTGCAATGGTCTCATGTGCAGCCGCGCATGTGGCGTCAGGAAGATGCAAGAGGACATCGACCCCAGTAGAGAAGACACCTTCCGCACTGTCGTAGATGGAGTGTTCATGAGAGCCTGAGCCTTCCGAAGGAGTGATAATCGTCGCTCCTCCGAAGGAGACACGCTTGCTGACAGCGTATTGATGGAGGCTCCCAAGTACTGAATGCCCGGAGTCGGGACAGACTTGGACATGTTGATGTGCAACCCCAGCTTGTTCAAGAGAACGCACGTCTTCTGGAAGTGCGCTTGAGCTTCCGAGAAGGAGGAGGCCTTGATCAACCAGTCGTCCAGGTACGGATAGACAAACACCTTGTTCTTCCGCAGGTGTGCCGCTACCACTGCCATGCACTTCGAGAAAGTCCTGGGCGCAGACTTCAGCCCGAACTGAAGTACCGTGTACTGATAGTGATTGGTGCCGACTTGAAATCGCAGAAACTTCCTGTGTTTGTGTGCAATGGGCACATGGAAGTATGCATCCTGTAGGTCTATGGCACACAGCCAGTCTCCCTGTTGCAACTGAGGATAAATCTGATGCAACGACAGCATGCGAAACTTTTCTCTGCGAATCCACTTGTTTGCCTGTCGCAAGTCTAGAATGGGCCTGAACTCGTTCTTGTCCTTCTTGCGGACCAGAAAGAACCGGGAGTACAGACCTCTTCCTCTTTGAGACCGAGGTATGTCTTCTATCGCCCTTTTCCTTAACAGGATATCGGCCTCCGCCTGGAGCTCGCGCAGCTGATACTGCGAGCTGACCGGAGGAATCGATGAGTAGGGCTGGTGAACCGAAGACTGTATCCATTGCAAACAGTATTCAGCACCCACTTGTCCTGAGTAATTTTTCTCCACTCTGCCAGAAATCCCCTACTACAGAAGTAACCGCTCAGGGTCGAGACCCGGCCGGGCCTTTGTTCACGGTAGAGGACTGCTGTCCACCTCTACCGCCTCTACCCCTCTGGCGTTTTTGAAAGGGTCTTCGGAACTGCTGCTGTTGTTGCTGCTGCTGTTGTCCCGAAGATTGTTCTCGTCCTTTCCCCTGCGAACCGAACCGTCGTTGGAACGGGCGGTAGGGCTTCTTGTCTTTGGGCTTCTCCAGGCCCACAGCCGTCAGGGTCTCAGCCTCAGCCTTCATGCGGGCCATTTCATCGTCGGCATGTTTTCCGAATAGTGTTTCATCGGAAAAAGGCAGATTGGCCACCCGCTGCTGTGCCTCAGGCTTGAGTGACGTAAGTCTGAGCCAAGCATGGCAGCGCTGGTTGACCCCGTGACAGTAACCATGTGCCGCCAACAGCGAGATATCCGCAGCGGCGCTGATGGCCTGGTTCGAAACCAGCATCCCTTCCTTAACAATTTCTTGGAAGTCCTCCCTCCTGTCGCGTGGCAGAAGGTCTGCGAACTGTTCCAGGGAATCCCACAGCGCACGGCCGTACCGCCCCAGCAATGCCGAATCGCTGGAGGCCTTCATAGTAGTGGAAGAAGTCCCACAAGCCTTCCTTCCAGCCGAATCAATCCAGCGGCTTTCTTTATCCGGTGGCACGGTGGAGGACGGGGAGGTAGAATGCAACTTCCTGGCCGCCGTCACTATCACAGAATCGGGCACTGGGTCTATTCGCAGGAAGGCCGGGTCCGAATCCGGTGCCCTGTACTTCTTCAGAAGTCGGGAGGGAGCAGCCTTCACCACCGCAGGCGTAAGGAACAGCTCCTCCGCAGGTTCGACCAGTCCTGGCACCAATGGCAGCAGAGGGCGAGACAGGTGCTTCTTGTGAAGAGTCTTGAATATCACGGACGTCGTAGGTGTAGGAGCCGTCACCGTGATACCCAACTTCGCAGCCCCCCTCAGGAGAACCTCCTGGAACGTGCTGATGTCGTCTACCGGAGACACCCTAGTCTCCGGGGAGTCCGATAAAGTAGGTGAATAGGAGCGAGTCCTAGATGAGTCCATACGGGACCTCGATCTTCGCCTCCTATGGCGATGCCTAGATCTAGTGGAGGACCTGTGTCTACTCCTCGATCTTCCTCTCCGTCCGGAGCGCGACCGTGATCTCCTAGGTCTGGGACGCTCCGCCGGCTTCCCCGGGGCGGGCGTCTTGGGCTTGGACGGGACCTGAGGCTTAGGAGTCCCTTTGGGAGGGGTCGGAAGCCTGGGCAACGAGACCGATCTCAGTGGAACCGGGGGCGGCTTTTCTGGCACATGAGGCTGCGGTACCGGTGGAAGCGGAGGCAGAGGAGGTAACGGAGGAGGGGTCGGAACCCTCGGAGGGAGACCCCTCGGCAACGGAGGTGGTGGTGTAACAGTCTTCTTAGGAGTATACACCTCGGAGTACACTGATCCCGGTGACCCGCCTTCCTTTCCAGATCCGGACTGTGGAGAGCCCCCCACAGCATCAGGCCTCTCACCACGATTCCTCGACGTCGAAGAACGGTGACCAGACGGCGAGCGTAGGCCCCTTGACGTCGAGCGCCCCTTCGGCGTCGACCGTCTTCCATGCCTCGGCGTCGACCGCATTCCATGCCTCGACTCGATCTCGTCCGCCTCGGCGACGACCTCTTGCGTCTCGACGACGACCTCTTGCGCCTCGACGGCGACCTCGACGGCGACCTCTTCCGCCTCGACGGCGATCTCTTCCGCCTCGACGGCGACCTCTTCCGCCTCGACGGCGGCCTCGACGACGAGGATCCCCTCGACGACGATCGCTTCCTCTTCGTCGACGGCGAACGGCGGTGTCGCCTCGACGGCGAGCGCCGACGCCGGGCCCGTCGACGCCGATCACTCGACGATGACGACGACGAAACCGTCAAAGGATTCGACGGCGGCCTGTGTAACTCCCTCGACGCCGACCGTCGATGTTTCCTCGACCCAGAGCCCTGGGGAGATGGGGAACAGGCCGTGGTCATCCCTCTCGACGTCGTGGTCAGTGCCACAGACCCAGACGGAGAATGGTGACGTTTGCTGGTCTTCCTGCCCCTGGGGAGCCCCCCAGAGGCCTCAGCATGGGCAGAAGAAGCCCCTCCAGACCCACCTTGCGCCTTCAGCCTTCTTTCCTCGAGGCCCTGAAGCCTGATCTTCTGTCTTTCCTTCAGGGTCCTGCCAGAGAAGCCTTGACAAATCCCACACTCCTCAGGAGTGTGGGAAGAGGGAAGGCAGAGGATACACACCTCATGGGAGTCTGATTTCGCCTTCTTCCTGGAGCACTCCGGGCATTTGTCAAATAATGCAGGCACATTTTACATCAAAAAGGAGCAAAAAACCAAGAACAACAGCACAAAAGTACTTTAGAAGCACTCAAGTCGAAATTATAGTGAAAAAACACCAATAAACCCTTGAAAAGGGAGAGCTCAATGCTCCAGGGTCCTGCTTGCAGGAGCCGGAAAAAAGAACTGAAAGTAACTGGGCCCTGCAGTGCATTCTGGGATACTGTGAAGTTCTGGAAGGTTCTCTTAAAGGCACAGTATCCTATTCTGAGCCACATAATGGCAGCCTATGGGGCTTGTCTGTCCAGGTTCTCCTCTCTATCATTCCAGAGGGTGTTTGCTGTTCAAGCAAGGGAAATCTGTACAGGCTTTGCTGTTTTGTGGATTTTGTGGTGGAATTTCTAGTTGAAGTACTGGACAGTGTAGCCTTTTAGGCTGCATTATCTGTCTTTAAATTCTCTCTTAAGTGTCTGTGCAGTTCTGCATTTTTTCGACACTGTAAGAGATTATTTTTGATTGCTCCAGGGTCCACGCACATGGGCGGGACTATTCACTAGATTATGACTATACACAGAGATCCCCTACTACAGAAGCTGCAGTAATTGTCCCCGCAGACACGCTCAGTCGCGTGTGCCCCCGCTTGAGGGCCAGCGGCGACCGTCTAACAATTAGAATTGTGTGAGTCTTGAATGATTGTTTCCCGCTGTTCTTATTTTTTTTTATGACCCACACCGACGCTCTTCAGCCAGAGTGCTTTTTAGACGCACCCAGGCCAGGCCAAGCCACACACTGCGTTCGGCCCTTTCAGACACACCCAGGCCAAGGCACACACAGCATTCGTCACCCCCAGTATGTGTGAGACAACGGGCAGTCCCCCAAGGGAGTCTTGCGAACGGTTACTTACCACGCTTCGAGGTGAACGCCTTTGTGACGCCCCAGCACACGGCCACAGCAGACGATCTGATTAATGTACGACCCAGATGGCATGAAGTGAGAAACGTAGCACACGCCCCCAGCGTGCCCCTTGATGCGGCGCAATTGCGTAATTGGTGCTTCACAAGGCCTGAAGGGCGGACACACGCCCACAGCGCGGACACATGCCCACAGCGTTTGTCACGGCCCCAGCGTGCCCCTTGATGCGGGGTAATTACGACTCAGATGGTATGAAGGGTGGAACGTACCACACGTCCCCAGCGTTTGTCACGACCCCGGCACACGCCCACAGCAGAACGCAGACACGCCCACAAGGGACTACTTTGCTGGCACAGTTCTTTTACCTTTTAAATGTATATGGTGGCCGTCTGCATAGCCTATGTCCTTCTGCTGCAACTGCCCTTTCCAACGCTGTATTGGGTGTTGTGATTGGTGCTGTGGTTACTGAGATTACTCGCCTCAAAGGTTTGGGCTCTCTCTTTATAATATTAGTATGGATTGATACCCCTCGGTTCCTTTTCGCCAGAATTTGCAGCGCTCTCGCGCCGGTTCGTAAATCCCCGCGGCAGAACCACGCCGCATTTAAATCCACAACCAATTCCCCCAGCTGGGAGAAAAACGGGACGAACTCGCGTTTGTCTTCACTTATGTGCTTTTTTATTTAATCCTCACAGCATGGAGTTTCTCAAGCAGGCAGGCACAAATCTACGTGTTTCGGGATAGCATATCCCTTGTTCACGATCAATTTGGCTCCAGGCTCTCAGTCTCTGTAGGAAGGTAGATCCCTGACTATGGTTGCCCCCAACTTTTTGCCTGGTGTTTTGCTGGTTTTCTGACTTAGTTGACCTGGGGCCCTGCTATTCAGGACCCCAGGCCTACTGCTCTCTCTGTAAAATGGATTCCATGTACCTTAGGTACATATCTAAATTGGATACTGAGTCACCTTATCAGTCCCTGTACAGTGTACCTTAGGTACCCAGGGCATAGGTGTACCCAGGGCCTACCAGGGGCTGCCGCATGTATTATGCCACCCCTGGCTGGCCATCCAAAACTGACACAACTGGCTGCTTGACAGCTGGGGCAAGGTGGTGTAATCACCCCTTGCTTTAGATATAGTATACCTATATCTAACCCTAAAATGGACACACAGATCTCCTATCAGTCACTCCTATGGCAGGCCTTAACAATCCTGAAGGCAGAGTGCTTGGAATCGTGTGAGATGGTGCTCTGGCATGAGCTGAGCCTGTCTGCGGCTTTCGGGATCTATCCCTTAGCCGTTTCCATGATATCGCATACCATATACTCTTAAGTGCATTATAATCCTCGCGGTTATATGCCAACTCTGGTATCGCTTTATCAAAACATGTCGAGTAAGGTGTCATACGAATTGGAATACTAACCCCTCGCCAATTCTGGCGACGGGGTTAGCATTCCACCCTTCTAGAGGGACACGACATGTATGTAACCTCTAACCCCGGTTAAAGTCAAACAGAGCCTCAGCTCCACAAAATGGATGCTGCCACCGAGACACAAGTCTGCCCTCCTGCTGCTGGGAGTCCTCCCAGAGCAGGAGATAAGGACAAAGGGTTTCCTGCCAGGGGCGGTGCCAGCACCGTCCCAGACAGGATTTTGTGTATCCTAGGTAGGCAGGGCTTCAGAGGAAGGTGACTGCAAGTGGCACCCCGGTGCTCACTGTGCATAGGCCGGCTGAAACCAGTTCCAGGGGCACTCCAGCCCCTGGCCTGGGGAAAGCCCGCCAAAGGAGAGGGGTGTAACCACCCCCCTCCTGGTCCCACCCATAGGGCAGGACCTAGTCGCGTGCCAGCCCCCTTTTCCCAGATAAAGGTAGGAGCAGGCCCCCTTCCAAATTAGATCATCTTTGGAATCAAGACACGACTTTCTGCGAAAGGACTTCAAGATTTCCTTCTTCAAGATTCTCCCTTGTGACTAAGGAGTAGTCACCCTGCATCCGCAGGCACCATCGCAAGAACACTGCGGTCTGCTGTAAGTCCTTCCTCCGGAATCCGACTGTCCAGCTCGACAAGACCCGGCTTCCCTGGCACCTCTGACCTCTACTCACCTCTACAGCCAAGCTGAGAACCGTGAGTGCGACGAGACCTCAAGGGACAGACTATTGCCAAGACTGCACGACTTCTGCACAGCAAGCCCGCCGAGTAATTTCCTGGCGAGTGCTTTGGGGTCCGAGAAGCCCCGACCCTGAGCAGCTCCAGCACCGAAGAGCAGCCCCCCAGCATCTCCACGATCGGCGTGGGGCCCTTCTGCTTTTTGCTGCTCACCGCGTTGTTTGGCTACTAGCCCGCTGGCTTGTGGCCTTCTGAACGACGCCCGACGACATCACTGCTGCTGGTCTGGTTGCTCCAGACTGGCTCTTGCTCCCTTCCAGAAGAGGAGCACCCCGGACCCTCCTGGTCCACTCAAGACGCCATTTTGAGTCCACCGCGTGGGCTTGAATTAGCCAAGGCTTTGTTGCCCAATCCTGGGTTCTTCGACGCCGACAGCTTCATCCATCGTGGGACAGCTCGCCTCTCCATCCTGGTCGCCGACAACGCCTCCTGGTCCGTGAGATCTGCAGAGCACAGCGTCGCCCACTCACCTAGTCGAGGTGACTACCATCCGGTGCCCTCCTGGTGCCCACTGACTACTGGCTAGTAGTCACGAACTTGGTCCCCTCTGCTTTCAGGTGTCATCTATCTTCCAGATCCAGGCTTGGATCACTTCGAACTCTCTTCACTGGTCGCCTGCCAGCATCTTTCTTCCAGGCTCCTGGTCCGGCAACGAGGATTCCCGACGTCTTTTGAGACATATGCAGCTGCAGCCCCTGGGCTAGGTAACTTCGGCATTTCGGTGCCCCAGCATAGCCTCACTATCCAAGGGTCAGGATCCACTGTCGTTTTCTCCCTACCAGGTCGGGTTCGCCCGTGAACACTAACTTTAACGTTACTAGCTACCATAGACTTTGTCCCGCATCCCGCGTGAGAGTGCACACTCTGCACCAGAGTCCCCTAGGCCTCCTAGAAGTAATCTAACGATTCTATAGTCAAGTCCTAGCGATTCCAAAGCCTATTAGTACTGTACTTACCTGCTAGTAATTTCGCATTCCACTTTTAGAGTACAGGGTTGTTGTGATTCTAATAAATACATTGTTTATTTTCATAACACTTGTGTGGTGTCCTTTCACTGGGTGTTCAAGGGGTAATGTGATGGTAAAACAGCTGGCTTAACACGCCCTCTAGAGTCTTAGCCTTAGACTGCTCGTATCCATGCTACTAGGATAGCTGGTCTATAAGGTTGACCTACAACCAATCATCAATAAGGGTTGTTTGGACTGATATATAGTGATCACTAGAATAGTGAGTACTGCACATCAGGCCAACTTCTCACATTGGTGGCAGCGGTTGGGATTTGAGCTTGCTGTTGTTTTACCACACATTTCCTAAGAATATCTTGTGAAAGATCACATAAGTACTAAAGGTACATATAACTTAGCTTAGAATACTCTGAGTTCTACTGAACCAGCTGTTGTAGCTCCTAGGGCCTAGCACACCCTAAACTACAACTCTAGCAAGGGATCAGTAGGCAAACATATAGTGTAGGTAAGTGCACCACTTACACCTCACTAGAAAAGCATGTCTAACCATGGAGAGTCCACTGAGACTCCCCTGGTGAGTGTTGACCCTCCACAGGTCACTTCAAGATATGCAGCTCTCAGTTTCCAGGAGATGAGACAAGTCTGTACCTCCAGGAAACTGAAGCAGGGGTCTAACCCCACCATTCCCTTTCTGATAGGTCTCTTAGAGACATATGATGCCAGAAAGATTTCTCAGTTACATGAGAATATGCCAGCCTTAGAGGGAACCTCTGGGGATCCAGACCTCCCCAACACTGCTACTGCAGTTGAGGAGGAGGATCAAGAGGAACTCTCTGGGGATGAGGTAGACAAAGGTCTTGAGGTAGTCAGAAGGCTAACTAGGGCCAACTTAGACCTACTTGGGGAAGGATCTGGGGGACCCCCAGTACTGACCCTAATAAGGCCTAACCTTGGAGTTAGGAGAGATAGATCTCCTTCTAGGGACTCCATTAGATCTCTGCACTCTAATGCCTCTTCTCATGGGAGAAGGAACTCTCCCCAGAGGAGATTGACTTCCCCTCAGAGAAGAGAGCATGAAGCAAGGATGAGACAAGCTAGACTGAGGATTGAAAGGGAAGAACTTGCCCTGGCCAAAGAAAAGCTTGCATTTGCTAGAGAACAGCAGATGAGTGGGTTAGCTCCCACTGGTGGCAGCAATCTCCCAAGAGAAAAAGAGAAGGGTTTAGATACTAAACACCTGACTAAGATAGTGCCCCCCTTTAAACAAGGGGATGACATCCAGAAATGGATGGCTGCTTTGGAGAGGGCCTACACTGTGCAGTGCATTCCCCAGAGTCAGTGGGCAGCTATACTGTGGCTCTCCTTTGATGGTAAAGGTCGAGATAAGCTCCTCACTACAAGAGTGGAGGATGCTAATGATTACCAGGTCCTGAAAAATGCACTGGTTGATGGGTTTGGCTTAACCACTGAGCAGTACAGGTTGCTGTTCAGAGACACCCAGAAAACTCAGTCTCAGGACTGGTCGGACTTTGTTGATTGTGCCACTAAGGCTTTGGAAGGCTGGCTACTGGGTAGCAAGGTTACTGACTTCACAGGATTGTATAATCTTATTATGAGAGAGCAAGTCTTAAATAATTGTCAGAACCAGTTATTACACCAGCACCTGGTAGACTCTGATCTAACCTCTCCACAAGAATTGGGTAAGAGGGCAGACAAATGGGTCAGAACCAGGATTAGGCCCAAGAACCAAGGTGGTGACCAGAAAAAGGAATCAACCAAGCCTCAAGAGAAGGGTGGGAATAAATCTACAGATCAAACCACATCAGGGCCCCAAAAATCCTCTGAGGGGGGTGGGTCCCAGAATCCTTCCAATAACCAGAAGAAACCTTATTGTTATCCCTGTAAACAGGTGGGTCATTTAAAAACTGACAGCAGTTGCCCAAAGAATAACAATAAGGAAAACATACCCCCAAGTAACATTCCCAAACCTCCTGTTACTACTAGTAGTAATCCCCCAGGTGGTGGGAGTGCCCCCAAGAATTTGGGTGCATTTACTTTGGGAGTTCCTGGGGACTCTGGCCTAACCAGGTCCCCTGACTTAGATACTCTTGTCTGTGAGACTGGCATGGGGTTTGCCAACTTCACAACTTGTCCCAACACTTTGGGCAAGTACAGACAGGAGCCCCTCATCAATGGTATAAAAGTTGAGGCCTATAGAGATACAGGGGCTAGCATCACTATGGTGACTGAGAGTCTAGTCCCCTCAAGGCAACTTTTACCTGGTGCCACATACCAGGTGACCAATATTGATGGAGTACAGAGAGATCATCCCATGGCAGTGGTCAATCTCAGCTGGGGAGGTGTCACTGGCCACAAGAGAGTGGCAGTGTCACCAAACTTGCCTGTAGATTGCCTACTGGGGAATGATTTAGAGCTCTCAGCCTGGGCTGAAGTTGAGCAAGAAACCCATTCTAAAATGGTAAACACCCATGGTAAGGTTAGTGGGGCAGTGATAGCCACAGCCCCAGTCCAAGATGTCCTCCCTGAACAAGTCAGGAGGGTTGTGCCAGTCACAACCCAATCTCAGACAACTTCCTTCCCAGAACAGGTTGTCAAGGCTGTCATGGTAACAGCCCACACCCAAACTGAGCCCCCTCCTGAAAAGGTTGGGAGAGTTGTGATGGCCATAGCTCAAACTCAGACAGATGATAGTGTTGTGAAGCCTGAAACTATGGATCACTCCACTCAGACAGAGAGCATTGAGGAGGAAGTGAAATCTCCCTCCCACCAGACTTTAGGAAAAGATCAGCCTCCTCAGGGAACTGATCTGACCCCTTGTGAAGAAACTGCCACAGAGGTAGTCAGGCCTAGCCTGGCAGAACCCCTGATGTCAGTGGACCCTTCCAAGATGGGACCCAGTCTGGAGCAGGTAACCTGCCCCTCTCTACCCTGCCTCAGTCAGCCCAGGGCTGTAGAGGTCAGGGAGGCCAGTGTTGGACCCCAAGGGGCCCCCTGTCCAAAAGAATTTCCCAATCAGCAGATTAAGGGCACTGAAGCTAGTAATCCTAGCCAAGTGAAAATAAAACAGACTCCTGAGGGATCCCCCTTAAAATTAGTTAGGGACCTCCCACAGATGGACACTGGTGGGCACAGCCAAACTTGGGACCTGAGGGCCCCAGACCTGACCTGTCCCTCCAGTAAGCCAAACAAAGGGACCCAACCTCCAGCTGTAGGTAGCCAGAGGTTGACCCTGAGAGCCCAAAACAACTCAGTCTTGGAAAGAAAGGCCTCTATGGTGGATAATGATTGGAGGAAGCTGAGCCCAAAATTAGTGGAGCCTCACTTCAGTACTCCATTTCAGCACCAGCCTTTTACTTTGCCAAAACACACCACAGGTAGAGATTCCCTATGGTGGAGACCCTCAGACACCCTTAGGGTGAGGGATTGCTTAGTGGACCATGAGATAGGGGGTAACCATGCCAGTGCTGGTACTTCCTTATATGGCCACTCAGGCAATATAGGCTTACCTGGCAAGGATAGCCTTATCTCCTTTCGTTTGGGGGGGGGGGGTTATGTAGGAAGGTAGATCCCTGACTATGGTTGCCCCCAACTTTTTGCCTGGTGGTTTGCTGGTTGTCTGACTTAGTTGACCTGGGGCCCTGCTATTCAGGACCCCAGGCCTACTGCTCTCTCTGTAAAATGGATTCCATGTACCTTAGGTACATATCTAAATTGGATACTGAGTCACCTTATCAGTCCCTGTACAGTGTACCTTAGGTACCCAGGGCATAGGTGTACCCAGGGCCTACCAGGGGCTGCAGCGTGTATTATGCCACCCCTGGCTGGCCATCCAAAACTGACACAACTGGCTGCTTGACAGCTGGGGCAAGGTGGTGTATTCACCCCTTGCTTTAGATATAGTATACCTATATCTAACCCTAAAATGGACACAGAGATCTCCTATCAGTCACTCCTATGGCAGGCCTTAACAATCCTGAAGGCAGAGTGCTTGGAATCGTGTGAGATGGTGCTCTGGCATGAGCTGAGCCTGTCTGCGGCTTTCGGGATCTATCCCTTAGCCGTTTCCATGATATCGCATACCATATACTCTTAAGTGCATTATAATCCTCGCGGTTATATGCCAACTCTGGTATCGCTTTATCAAAACATGTCGAGTAAGGTGTCATACGAATTGGAATACTAACCCCTCGCCAATTCTGGCGACGGGGTTAGCATTCCACCCTTCTAGAGGGACACGACATGTATGTAACCTCTAACCCCGGTTAAAGTCAAACAGAGCCTCAGCTCCACAAAATGGATGCTGCCACGAGACACAAGTCTGCCCTCCTGCTGCTGGGAGTCCTCCCAGAGCAGGAGATAAGGACAAAGGGTTTCCTGCCAGGGGCGGTCCCAGCACCGTCCCAGACAGGATTTTGTGTATCCTAGGTAGGCAGGGCTTCAGAGGAAGGTGACTGCAAGTGGCACCCCGGTGCTCACTGTGCATAGGCCGGCTGAAACCAGTTCCAGGGGCACTCCAGCCCCTGGCCTGGGGAAAGCCCGCCAAAGGAGAGGGGTGTAACCACCCCCCTCCTGGTCCCACCCATAGGGCAGGACCTAGTCGCGTGCCAGCCCCCTTTTCCCAGATAAAGGTAGGAGCAGGCCCCCTTCCAAATTAGATCATCTTTGGAATCAAGACACGACTTTCTGCGAAAGGACTTCAAGATTTCCTTCTTCAAGATTCTCCCTTGTGACTAAGGAGTAGTCACCCTGCATCCGCAGGCACCATCGCAAGAACACTGCGGTCTGCTGTAAGTCCTTCCTCCGGAATCCGACTGCCCAGCTCGACAAGACCCGGCTTCCCTGGCACCTCTGACCTCTACTCACCTCTACAGCCAAGCTGAGAACCGTGAGTGCGACGAGACCTCAAGGGACCGACTATTGCCAAGACTGCACGACTTCTGCACAGCAAGCCCGCCGAGTAATTTCCTGGCCAGTGCTTTGGGGTCCGAGAAGCCCCGACCCTGAGCAGCTCCAGCACCGAAGAGCAGCCCCCCAGCATCTCCACGATCGGCGTGGGGCCCTTCTGCTTTTTGCTGCTCACCGCGTTGTTTGGCTACTAGCCCGCTGGCTTGTGGCCTTCTGAACGACGCCCGACGACATCACTGCTGCTGGTCTGGTTGCTCCAGACTGGCTCTTGCTCCCTTCCAGAAGAGGAGCACACCGGACCCTCCTGGTCCACTCAAGACGCCATTTTGAGTCCACCGCGTGGGCTTGAATTAGCCAAGGCTTTGTTGCCCAATCCTGGGTTCTTCGACGCCGACAGCTTCATCCATCGTGGGACAGCTCGCCTCTCCATCCTGGTCGCCGACAACGCCTCCTGGTCCGTGAGATCTGCAGAGCACAGCGTCGCCCACTCACCTAGTCGAGGTGACTACCATCCGGTGCCCTCCTGGTGCCCACTGACTACTGGCTAGTAGTCACGAACTTGGTCCCCTCTGCTTTCAGGTGTCATCTATCTTCCAGATCCAGGCTTGGATCACTTCGAACTCTCTTCACTGGTCGCCTGCCAGCATCTTTCTTCCAGGCTCCTGGTCCGGCAACGAGGATTCCCGACGTCTTTTGAGACATATGCAGCTGCAGCCCCTGGGCTAGGTAACTTCGGCATTTCCATCGCCATGACATGGGTTAGGAAGCAGGCCCCAAAAAAAGTGATGTGGTTAAGAGACGCAGCGTTCTGCCAGGAGCAGCTTGCAGCCTTCTGGGACGTGATGCCCACTCAATCCAGACCTAGGGACTTCTGGAGCCCATTGCAACAATACACAAGTGCACACTCGGCTGACATGACTGCCCCTCTGCACCCCAATAATGACAGATGTATTGCTCTGCCCTCTACTTTCTTGGCCACGCAGGGATAATGACACTATTCACATGACCGAGAGCGCCGACTACGCGCCCTAGGCCAACCCCTCACACCTTTCCCTCGGTCCTCCCTCCCCCCTCCCCTGTTGTAAGGTCAACACTATGCTATCAGGAACAGTACAATTGCGATTCACCAGAATGTCCACAGGATCAGGTTAGATCCCTCAAGTTGCACTGAGCACCTTATGTAAATTACTAAATGTGATATGCCACAAGTGGACTTTGTAAATCACGACAAGTCAGAAGGATGGACATTATATAGTGCACTGCAACTGCTAAATCGCAATACATGTATGGATGGATGAATATGAGTGTTTCACTGCTCCCTTGGGTGTCTAAATTAGCTGAAGCCCATGCGAACACCGTACTCACTGACCATCTGGCCAAAAATAACATCCTGGACCCTTCCCAACATGGGTTTAGACCTGGACATAGTACGGAGTCCGCCCTTCTTTCCACTACGGAACACCTCCGGAGGATTATGGACACCGGTCAGTGCTGCGCTGATATTGCTCGACCTCAGCGCAGCATTCGACACGGTCTCCCATGATATCCTACTGAACCGCCTGGAAAGCATTGGGATCAGTGAACTGGCACTGGAATGGTTTCGGTCATTCCTTACAAGCAGATCCTTTCGCGTGTCAGCCCCCCCTTTTATCTCCCAATCTCACGCGATCGGCCAAGGAGTCCCGCAGGGCTCCGCCCTTAGCCCATCCCTTTTTAATGTGTATATGCAACCTCTTGCGGCAGTGGCTAAAGAATGGGACCTCACGCTGGTGTCGTACGCTGACGACACCCAGCTGGTAATCACTCTCACGGAAGTGCCTTCTGCCACTGCCACAAGATTTAGGGATGGGTTAGCCGCAGTCACCAACTGGATGACTGCAAACTGTCTACAACTAAATGCAGGAAAAACCGAGGTGTTACTCCTGGGCAAGAACACCAGTGGTTGGAACGACCATTGGTGGCCCCCCTTGCTGGGCCCCACCCCCCCTCCCAAATCCCTGGTGAAAAACTTAGGAGTATGGTTGGACTCCGCACTGAATTACCAATCGCATACCAAAAAAGTTGCAGCCACATGTATTGGGTTGCTGAGAAGCCTTAATTCCATCTTGGGCTTCTTCGACCCCAAAACACGGCAGCTCATTGTCCAATCCACCATCCTTGCCCAGCTGGACTATGCAAACGTTCTTTTATTAGGCGCTAACAAAGCCGAGATAACCAGATTTCAGCGTATTCAGAACTCGGCGGCCAGGGCAATTGTAGGCCTGCCCAGAAGATGCTCGGCTAGAGACACCATACAGAGGCTCCACTGGCTGCCTATGGAAGCGCGCATCCAGTTTAAGGCTCTCACCATCGCTTTTAAAATTCTTAAAACTGATGGCCCCGAACTTCTTCGATCATTGCTAACACCTTACACCCCCCAACGCAATCTTCGCTCCACGGGTCAACACTTAGTTGTGGTCCCTCGCACGAAGCTTTGCCGTATCGGAGGTCGCTCCTTCAGACTAATGGGGGCGAAATTATGGAACTCCCTGCCCCTCCACATTCGCTGCCTCAACAATCTGTCTGCTTTCCGTAAAGCACTAAAAACGCACCTCTTTCCACTTCCGTAGTCTCTTTTCCCTCCCCCCCCCACCTCAGCAGGTTGTGTTGTGGTTCTTAGCGCCGAGACGCCCCGTTGCTGGGGCAGCTGTCGCGCTCAACAAAACACATAACATAACATAACATAACATTGTTATTGTATATGCAAAATCTTGAATAAAAAGAATGTTAAAAAAGATTGTTCGAGACATATGAGCTGTTGATCATATACTTGTGCATAGATCGCCATCTGGTGTTGTGCTCGGATGTTTTTGTCTTGGAAGAAGTCTTTGTGGTCACGAGGTAGGTGACTCCTCCTTAGGACGATAGTGCGCATGGGCATCAACTGGGCATGGGCATCAATTCCATCTCCAGATAGTTTTTTTACGCCATCAGTTTCGGATGTGTATTGCACCGCTCCGGTTCGGGATCGTCTTAGAACCTTTTCGATGCGCAACCCTTACCACTCGACGGTATTGTTTTAGATCGCGGGTTCCCTTTCGACGCGCATCGTAAAAAATCCTATGACTTTGATCGACGCTACGACGCGGGCTGTGAGGCCTATCCGCGCCGAACACACCCGCAGTCCATGGAATGGACTCCATTTAAAAAATGCCCCGGGTGTGGTGCTAAGTTCCCACACACTTACTTGCACAAGGTCTGTCACCTCTGCCCGGAGCACGAAGAAACCAGCTGCGAGGCCTGTCAATCATTCAGATCGAAGAAAACGATTTGTGACCATCGGGCTCGACGGCACGAGATGGGACGCAGCACTAGTGTGGTGCCAGATATCTTCAGAGACTAATCGGAATTCTAACCTGGCATCGAAGAAGAAGAAGGACACATTTCCGTGTCTAAATCTAACGACAACGAAGAGGAGTAGAGCATCACTCCGGGTCAACGAACTGTGAGTAACCAGCCCCAACTGCCCACAAAAACACCAAAGACTCCGGTTACACCTTTGCCTTCGGGCTCAGGTCGACACTGTGATACTATTTCAGACGCCCCCCCTTCGAGCCCGGCTATGAAACATAAATACAAGCACTCTGGCTCGGGAGCGAGCCAACCCTTTGCAGGTGTCGACCCTACATCTTCGGCACCGAAACACAAGGCCAAGTCTGACAATCCGCTATTGCCACCAAAGACATCTGCTGCACCGAAAGACTCACATAAGCCAAAGACTTCGGAGCCGATTTCACCAAAACCGAATGCGTCGGAACCAACACCGGCTAAACCGAAAGCATCAGAGCCGAAACCATTTAAAGAAAAAAATTCGGAACCAAATGAACAGCCTTCCGATCCGAAACAAGGAAGAACCAAGCGCTCAGAGCCGAAAAAAACCGCACCTAAAAACACTGAAGCCCTCCTAAACATCCATCCAAAGAATTTCCTCGAAAAAGACTCCTTGGATCCGAAGCAAAAACAGCTGCATATTGACCCAGACATTGGGAAACTTCGAGCAACACTTCCCAAAAAACGGAAACTGGACCTCCCTGAAGACTACCACATACCTCTTAAGGAAAAAAACATGGGTCCTAACCCCTCTTCCCCTTACATACCTCTCCTCCACCTTTTAAGCTACATCTGGTCATTTCACCAGCAAATTTACCACCACCACGTTTTTCACCTAGGCCACAGGATGATAATGATTGGGATGGGGATGGAGATGAAGACGAAGATGGGGAAGGGTATGGGGATGATAATTAGGACCGCATTCCACAGAACCCAGACCCCTGGGATGATTAAGATAACGACCTGGATCATACTAATGACCCCAATCTATATCCCTCAAGACCATCACCACCCGATGACAATATTGGTTTTGCACAGCTCATTAATCGAGCTGCTCAATACCATGGGCTGGAATTACATACTGATCCCATAGAAGAGGACTTTCTAGTGGAAACTTTCGCTCCCTCACAAAAAAACACAAACACTCTGCCCATCCTCAAAGGTATGATAAAACACGCTAATGAGCTATTCAAAGACCCTGTTAGAGCCAGAATACTGACACCAAGGGTTGACAAGATAAAGCAGCTCTACAGACCCAATTTACATCAGGGGTCAGGTACCTTTAGATTAGTTTGTTGTTGCAAATGCACGGAAAAGGGCAAATTCTCAGACAACAGGTGACGCCCCTCCACCTGCCAAAGAATGAAAACTTATAGATGCATCAGGCAAGAGAATCGCATCTCAATGCACAAGCTCACCTCGCTCTGTATGATAGAGCTCACAATGATAGCTAGAAAAACTGATGTAACACTTACCAGACCAATACAAGGATAAAGCTCACAACCTCATTCAAGAGGGTAAACTTATCACAAATGCTTCCATCAAATGTGCCCTTGACGCAGCTGACACAGACTCGCGTGCCATTAACAGCAGCGTTTTGCTACACCGACACC
This sequence comes from Lissotriton helveticus, assembly GCF_964261635.1. Taxonomy (NCBI): domain Eukaryota; kingdom Metazoa; phylum Chordata; class Amphibia; order Caudata; family Salamandridae; genus Lissotriton; species Lissotriton helveticus. Next base: position 825,193,397 of record NC_136068.1, on the reverse strand, counting down.
CTTGGCTTCGAATCTCAGGATTCAAACAAGTAGTACAGTCAGCACTCCTTAATCTGCCAATTGATCAACAACACCTTTTTGGTCCCTCAGTCGATTCTTCATTGGAGAAAATGAAGAAAGACACCAAGACTGCTAAAGCCATGGGGGCAGTACAACGACCCTCTAATAGAGGTTCGTTTCGTCCCTCCATTTATAGGGGTGGCTCAAAGACGACTGCATCAGAAAACACCTCCTCATCTTATAAAAGCCCCAATCCTTCCTCCTCATCCAGAGGATATTTTCGGGGAGAATTCAGAGGGAATAACAATAGAGGAAGAGGCAGGGGAAACTCCACCCGTACTTCCCCTACCACCAAACAGTGACTTTCCTCTACTGCCCCCGATCATTTCGCTCCTGTCTGGGGACGTCTATCACAGCTCCTACCTGTCTGGAATTCAATCACAACAGACAAGTGGGTAAGACAAATTATCCGGTATGATTACTGCCTGTAACTCACTTCTACCCGCCCCAAACATTCCTCCCAGACAACATCCAATGTCCACGGAACATCTTACACTTCTCAAACAAGAGGTTTTCTCGTTATTACAAAAATCTGCAATCGAACCAGTCCCCTTGCCTCACCAAGGTACAGGGGTTTACTCCCTCTATTTTCAGATCCCAAAAAAGGACGGCTCTCTCAGGCCCATATCAGACCTCAGACCGGTAAACCTCTACATTCAGTCGAACCACTTCCACATGGTCACTCTTCAACAGGTGCTCCCACTACTTCAACAAGGCAACTTTCTCTCTACACTGGATATAAAGGACGCCTACTTTCATGTTGCCATTCACCCCGCTCACAGGAAATATCTCAGGTTCATGTTAGATGGTCAACACTACCAGTTCAAGGTCCTCCCATTCGGGGTGACTACAGCACCCAGAGTCTTCACCAAGTGTCTCGCAGTAGTTGCAGCCCACTTAAGAAGATACCGCATTCATATTTTCCCTTATCTAGACGACTGGCTCATAAAAGCCAAGTCACACAGCGGCTGTGTGCAACACACACGCACAAAACAATCCAGCTGCTTCACCACTTCGGATTCACAGTAAACCTCACCAAATCCCACCTCCAACTATCCAACATACAACAATATCTAGGGGCTACAATAGATACTTCAACAGCTCTAGCATGCCCCAACCCAGTCAGGAGAAGTGCCATACAAGCTCTACGAAAAAACTTTCAGCCTCAACACTCACTACCAGCGCGAGTGTTAGTGCAGTTAATCAGGATGATGGCCTGTTGCATTCTCATCGTCCCTTATGCAAGACTCCAAATGTGTTTGGCACGTCAGTGGAACCAGGCTCAAGGTCAGTGAACAGATATGGTGTTGGTAGACGACCGCACCCATCGCTCTCTGCAGTGGTGGAACATACAAAACCTTTCCAAAGGGCGGCCGTTCCTCGAGTCGGTTCCACAGGTAGTGCTAACAGACTCCAAGTACGTTTGGTACATCAGTGGAAACAGGCTCAAGGTAAGCAAACAGATCTGGTGTTGGTAGACGACTGCACCCATTGCTCTCTGCAGTGGTGGAACACACAAAAACTTTCCAAAGGGCGGCTGTTCCTCGAGCCGGTTCCACAGGTAGTGCTAACAGGCGCATCGCTCACTGCCTGGGGAGCTCATCTTCAAACCCATATCATTCAGGGCATATGGACCTGTAACGGAGGCCATCCGTCCGGCCCCGAGGAGGGCTCTCAAGTAATTACCTGTGACCCCCCCCCCCTCTTGTTTCCCCAGCCGCAGCAGGACCCCGTGTGGCCGGACCCGGAGAGACACAGCTACGACGAAGAAGATGAAGAGGACTGGGGGCCCTTTAAGTGGACACGAAGTATGTTGGAGGAGGAGCCTAGTCCGGTACTTGAGGACGGCCTTGACAGCCCCCAGGTGTGTTACTACACCGGAGGAGCGGTCAGCGTGCAGGAGAGAGGAGAGGCGGGAAGCAAAGCGGAAGAGTGGAAGAAAGGAGACGAGCGGAGAAGTGAGGAGAGCGTCCTGGAACCAGAGAGGATCGAGATACAAGGACGGAGACCGGAGCCGCGAGACCCTGGGGAAGCTGAGGAGAGCGCTGAGAGAACGGACCGACTTCCATCAGAAGCAGCAGCGCCCGGAGGCCAACACCGCGCTCCGCCCAGCCGTACGCCAGGAGGAGTACGGCTAACAGAGGTGCGTGAACGCTTCCTGGGGTGGTGGCGGAAAGGGCGAAGCCGGCCGTAAAAATCCCCGCTGTATATATCGTTTTGGCCCCCCCTCTCCCCCTCTCACTCATCCTCACCTTCCCGAGTACACGTCCCGATAGCACGAGTTCACCTGGGGTAACAAGCACGTCCCTCACTGTTCCCTGTCCCGTTGTGCCCTCAAGCAACTTAGCAGGAATACTTACGTTTGCCTCTTTTTGTTTGTTCCCCCCTCGGTCTTGGGCGAGAGCGGACGCCACGGAGCCTCCGGAGCCGAACAGAAGGAGGAGCCCCGTCCGACGGAAGGAGGAGGGCGTCGTCCGGAAGACTCGCCGAGAGAGGAGCCGGTCACCCCGTCGGGGTTATACCAGAAAGACTTGTACTGATACTTTGCTTTTGAAAATAAATAGTACAGCCACAAAAACTCGTCTGCTTCCAATTCCGAGTCCCGCTCTTACAGTGGTGGAGAATGCGGGCATAACCACCGTCTGTACGAACAAGATGGATGAAGTTATACAAGCCCTGGTGCATGGGCAGGAGAGACTTGAACGCATAGCCGAGCAGCAGCTACGGGCTGCTGAAGCCGACAGGGAAATCATCAAGGCGGCTGTTGTTGCTCGGGCCCTGGATCCTCCTCTAGGCTCCAACCCTGGCGCGGTTAGCACGGCTCCTCAAAACCTAGGAGGGGTATCCCTCCAGAAGTACCAGCCCGGGGAGGACCCAGACGCCTTCCTACTCAACTTTGAGAGGGCCGCACGAGCGTGCGGATGGCCAGGAGCGAAGTGGCCTTTTTTTCTGGCGCCTCTATTGGTTGGTGAGGCTCAAGCGGCTTATCAGGTGGCGAACCCCCGTGGGGACACTCCATACACCGAAATCAAAAAAAAAATTTTGGACCGCCTAGACAAAGAGGCCTATAGACTGAGGTTCAGAAGGGAGAGAGGAGTGCCGGGGGAAACGCCGAAAACGCTGTTTGTCCGCCTGAAGATGGCCGCAGATAAATGGTTGAAACCCACGGAGAGCACCAAGGAAGAGATAATGGACCGTATATATCTCGAGCAGTTTCTGGAGGCCCTTCCTTTTTCAACTCAACGCTGGCTAAAACAACACCACGATCTAACCACCACTCAGGCCGTTGAAATGGCGAACACGTTTTCCAGGGTACAACAGAGACCGCCGGGCCTGGGAGAGTCCGAGAGACCGAAAATACATACCAAAAGCGAGAAAAGACTAGGGAAAGCCCCCGAACCAACGAAACAGAAGACCTGGAGACCCGAGCCTCTACCGCACAGCGGACCGCAGTGTTTCGATTGCGGGACGTGGGGTCACATCGCACGTCATTGCCCCCGTAGGAAGCAAGAGGACGAACCCATGGAGGTCGGGTACCTGCCACGCACTGTGCTATATTCAGCGGAGATGGGACGAGCATATCGAGTGAGTATGAAGGTGAACGGTAACCCTGTTAAAGCTCTTCTCGACTCCGGATGCCGCCAGTCGGTAGTCCAAGCTCACCACGTGCTTTCTCACCAGATACGGCCCAAGGAGAAGGTGTACATTCGGTGTGTCCACTGGGACGTAAAACCCTACCCCGTAGCCTTCCTCCCGTTAGTACCCCCTGGAGGGGAACCCTATCGAGTCAGAGTGGGTGTCTTGTCCTCTCTCCCAGAGGACCTGATAATAGGAACAGACAACCCGGCTTTCCTGGACATGTTCAAACAAAGCATAGAACCCATATCTCCCTCCTTGAGAAGGACTCCCGTAGACGCCATGGTGTCCTCGGAACCATGGACCCTAGACAAAGGCTTCCAGTTTGTCCAGGCCAACGATGCCACGTTGTTTAACGCGTGGGAAAAGGCTCACCAAACCCAGGACCAGACTCCTATACTATATCCCCGCCTTTTCATCAAGAACGACTTATTGTACAGACAGGGGAAGGAGCGGGACCCCGAACAGTTGTTGGTACCAGTACCTTTTAGGGAGCAAGTACTGTTCTATTCGCACTCCCATTTAGTAGCAGGACATACCGGGGCCGAAAAAACGACCCAGAATCTGTTGAACTGCTTCGACTGGCCCGGCATATATAAGGACTCAATGGCATATTGTCAGGAATGCGAAGTGTGCCAAAAAAGGAACATGACCAGACCCCCCTCAGTTCCGTTACAACCTCTCCCCATCATAGGGGTTCCCTTTGAACGGATTGGGATGGATCTTATAGGGCCCCTCCCAAAAACAAAGAAGGGTCACCAATATGTCCTTGTCGTTGTAGATTATTCTACTAGATTCCCCGAAGCGTTTCCCCTCAAATCAGCCACCACGAAGAACGTCGCCGAGAAGATGCTGGAACTCTTCTCCAGAGTGGGTTTCCCGAAGGAAATATTGACTAACCAGGGGACCCCCTTTGTATCCAGACTAATGAGAGAAGTGTGTGACCTCTTACACATACACCAAATCCGCACCGCTGTTTACCACCCCCAAACGGATGGACTAGTCGAGCGATACAACCGCACGCTGAAGACAACCCTACGGAAAATGCTGGAGGTGAACAATACGGAGTGGGACCAAGTACTACCCCTAGCCCTATATGTCATTCGAGGGCAAAAACAAAGCAGTATGGGTTTCTCTTCTTTCGAACTGCTTTACGGTCGTCAACCCCGTTCCCTGTTGGATATGACCAAAGAGGCGTGGGAGAAGGAGACCCCGGAAGAGGTGGCCAAGACCCTGGAGTGCGCCCGAAACCTCAGGTCCAAACTTGGAAAATTACGGGATTTGGCGTTTGCCCACTTGGAAAAAAGCCAGGCGAAACAGAAAGCCTTTTACGATAAGGGAAAGAAGTGGCGAAAGCTGATTATAGGAGACTGGGCGCTTGTGCTCCTGCCATCATCGACCCAGAAATTCAAGGCCGAATGGGGGGGGCCGTACAAGGTCGTGGGAACCATCGGTAAAACAAGTTACCGGCTCCAGATACGGCCAAGGAAGCAGCAGGTTTACCACATAAACCAGTTAAAAAAATGGCTGGGTAGCCCCCCAACTGAGGTTCATCTGGCCAAAACCGCGACCGGGGACGACTCCAATACCCTAGATCAACTAGTGATCAATGACGAGCTGAGGGACTCCGAAAGGCAAGAACTTCTCAGGACCTTGCAAAAACATGCGACAGTGTTCTCGGACCTCCCTAGGAAGACCTCACTGGCCGAACATAGCATAAGAACAGAACCAGGAAAAAGGGTGATGATCAAGCCATACCGGATACCTGAAGCCAGGAGAAAAGGGATCAAACAAGAAGTATCAGACATGTTAAAGCTAGGCGTGATTCGTCCCTCCCACAGCGATTGGTCAAGTCCCATAGTTCTGATCCCAAAACCGGACGGGACCCACCGGTTCTGTATGGACTTCCGAGCCCTGAACGACATATCCACGTTTGATGCCTATCCCATACCGAGAATAGACGAACTCATCGAAAAATTGGGGGAAGCCAAATACATAAGCACCATCGACCTCACAAAGGGGTATTGGCAGGTCCCACTGAAAGAAGAAGATCGGCACAAAACGGCCTTTTCTACCGACGACGGCAGGTACGAATTTACGGTTCTCCCCTTTGGCCTGCCACGTTCCAAAGGCTGATGAACACCGTACTGAAGGACATTGCAGACTTTACCTCCGCGTATCTAGATGATATTGTGGTGTTTAGTCCGGACTGGGAATCTCACATGCAACACTTACATCAGGTGTTAGAAACCCTAGCCAAGGCCGGACTGAGGATAAACGCCAAGAAAACTCGAATCGCTTTTCAGAAAGTGAAGTATTTGGGATACATCCTAGGGCACGGCCTCATCGAGCCACAAGTCGAGAAAGTGAGGGCCATTGCGGAATGCCAGTTCCCGTCTACAAAAAAAGAACTACGTGCGTTTCTCGGCCTTATAGGCTATTACAGACGGTTTATACCGGGGTTCGCGCAGAAGGCCGCTCCCCTTACAGACGCCTTACAAACCAAGGTTAAGCAAGCCGCTTTACAGACCCCCACCGCGGCTATGTTGGACGCTTTTGACGCACTCAAACGTGCGATCACCTCGACTCCGATCCTCACTTCACCCGACTTCACTAGACCCTTTTCCCTACACACTGATGCCTCGGACTATGGCATCGGGCCGTCTTGTCTCAGCCAGGCAAGGATGGTGCCGAACACCCGGTTCTTTTTATCAGTCGAAAGCTGTTTCCGAGGGAACTCAAATATCCAACCGTGGAGAAGGAGTGTTTGGCCGTGAAGTGGGCGGTCGAGAAACTATCTTATTACCTGGAGGGACGGCCGTTCACTTTGTACACTGACCATGCCCCCCTTCTCTGGATGGCACGCAATAAGTCCAGTAATGCGAGAGTCATGAGATGGTTTCTGGCCCTACAGCCATTCGCCTTCCGTATCAAACACATGAAGGGGATTGACAACAAGGGGGCTGACTTTTTGTCACGCTATCCACTTCCCGATCGGAAGTGTTCGGGGGGGGAGGTGTGTAACGGAGGCCATCCGTCCGGCCCCGAGGAGGGCTCTCAAGTAATTACCTGTGACCCCCCCCCCCCTCTTGTTTCCCCAGCCGCAGCAGGACCCCGTGTGGCCGGACCCGGAGAGACACAGCTACGACGAAGAAGATGAAGAGGACTGGGGGCCCTTTAAGTGGACACGAAGTATGTTGGAGGAGGAGCCTAGTCCGGTACTTGAGGACGGCCTTGACAGCCCCCAGGTGTGTTACTACACCGGAGGAGCGGTCAGCGTGCAGGAGAGAGGAGAGGCGGGAAGCAAAGCGGAAGAGTGGAAGAAAGGAGACGAGCGGAGAAGTGAGGAGAGCGTCCTGGAACCAGAGAGGATCGAGATACAAGGACGGAGACCGGAGCCGCGAGACCCCGGGAAAGCTGAGGAGAGCGCTGAGAGAACGGACCGACTTCCATCAGAAGCAGCAGCGCCCGGAGGCCAACACCGCGCTCCGCCCAGCCGTACGCCAGGAGGAGTACGGCTAACAGAGGTGCGTGAACGCTTCCTGGGGTGGTGGCGGAAAGGGCGAAGCCGGCCGTAAAAATCCCCGCTGTATATATCGTTTTGGCCCCCCCCTCTCACCCTCTCACTCATCCTCACCTTCCCGAGTACACGTCCCGATAGCACGAGTTCACCTGGGGTAACAAGCACGTCCCTCACTGTTCCCTGTCCCGTTGTGCCCTCAAGCAACTTAGCAGGAATACTTACGTTTGCCTCTTTTTGTTTGTTCCCCCCTCGGTCTTGGGCGAGAGCGGACGCCACGGAGCCTCCGGAGCCGAACAGAAGGAGGAGCCCCGTCCGACGGAAGGAGGAGGGCGTCGTCCGGAAGACTCGCCGAGAGAGGAGCCGGTCACCCCGTCGGGGTTATACAAGAAAGACTTGTACTGATACTTTGCTTTTGAAAATAAATAGTACAGCCACAAAAACTCGTCTGCTTCCAATTCCGAGTCCCGCTCTTACAGGACCCCTCAACAAAAACAATTCCACATAAATTACCTGGAATTGTTAGCAATCTTCCTAGTGTTAAAATCTTTTCAACTCCACCTCATGAGCAATGCTGCCCTTATCCGTACAGACAACATGACAGCAATGTATTAAATACAAAAACAGGGGGGGAAACTCTGCAGCTTTCACACCTAGCTCAAAGCATATGGAGATGGGCCATTCCTCAAAGCATATATCTCCTTGCAGAACACCTCCCAGGAGTACACAATCAAATTGCCAAAAACAGCAGATCCACGAAAGGGAACTTCCTCCTCAAGTTCTGCTTCCATTCTTCCAAATGTGGGGCCACCCAAAAATAGACCTGTTCGCCACACACCAAAACGCAAAATGCCAAAGCTTCACATTCAGGTATCCACACCCATTGTTCAAAGGCAATGTGCTATGGATAAAAACTGGTCAGGCAAATTTGCTTACGCTATTCCGCCTCTCCCGCTCATTCCGCTAGCGGTTCGGAAGCTCAAACTGCATTCACTCACAATGATCCTGATTGCTCCAACATGGGCCCGACAGCCATGGTTCACAACCCTCTTGGAACTATCAGTAGTTCCTCATCAAAAGCTACGCTTCTCACCCAACCTTCTCACTCAGAACCATGGAGAGATAAGACATCCAGATCCCAGTCAACTCGACCTTGCGATCTAGCACCTGAAATCTTCGTGTTATAATTTGGCTACCTCAATCTCTTGCCAGACTTTATGAACATCATTAAAGAGTCTAGACGTCATACCACTAGAGCTTGCTATGCTGCAAAGTGGAAAAGATTTGTAATTTACTGTACAAACAACCAAATCAACCCACTAGAGGCTTCTATCCAAAACATCATCTGTTACCTTATGCATCTACAACAATGTAACCTAGCGTTTACATCCATTAGAATACATCTCGCTGCCATAGCAGCCTATCTCCAAAACGGACAACACTTGTCTTTGTTTAGAGTACCAGCTATCAAAGCTTTTATGGAAGGACTTAATAGTTCCACCCGCTCCAGTATGGAACTTAGATGTGGTCCTTACCAGACTCATGGGTCCCCTATTTGAACCTATGCATAAATGTGAATTACAATTTCGCACCTGGAAAGTAGCTTTCCTGGTTGCCATCACCTCTCTCAGAAGAGTCAGTGAACTCCAGGAATTAACCATACAAGAACCATTTCCACAAATTCACCATAACAAAGTGGTTCTTAGGACTAACCCAAAATTTGTACCTAAAGTCGTGTCTACTTTCCACCTTAACCAGTCTGTAGAACTCCCAGTGTTTTTCCCTCTACCAGACTCAGTAGCAGAACGAGCTCTTCACACACTAGACGTGAAAAGAGTAATACTTTACTACATTGAAAGAACAAAATCCTTTAGAAAGACTTAACAACTTTAGTGTTAAAAGACCTTTCGCAAATACTTTCCCTATAGCGTCAAGCAAAGCTATTTGTCGATAATTTTGGGGCACGTTCCTATCCCCCTTCTTGAACAGGGGTACCAATATACTCCCCCTCCAAGAGGGGAGAACAGTTCTATGTAGGAAGCAGAATCTATATACTGGAAATAAAATCTTGCTCCATGATTCGGCATCCTGTTTTAACACCGAAACTGGGAGCTCATCAGGGCCCATGGCGCCAGAAGAGCGCAAATCCTTTATGGCTGATTCAATGATCTTTTCAGAGGGCGGCTCAAACAACGGACCGACATCGCCCAACCTTCTGTCGTCCTCAGCAGGCCCGTTACCAGCAGATAACTGCGCAACATAACCCACCCAAACTTTCTCGGAAATAGGAGGAGGAAGGGACCTGATTCTTGTTCCACAACCCTCACCAATAAGAGACCAAAATAGTCTTACATTCCCTCTATTTACAGCCTCCCTTAACTTTATCCATAAGGAGTCTTCCCTCTCTTTTTTAATCTTTAACTTTACTCTACTTCTCCTTCTCCTTAGTAAGGTTATTTTACGAGACCTTTCTGTAGACCTATTCAAATATTGTTCCCTAACCAGTGTGTTTATTTCTTTATTAAGCAAGCGTAGGGAGCTCGGAACAGGACTTGTATTTCTACGCGAGTTAGATTTTCTTGCGACCAGAACTACCTCCTTCATAAACCCCGCAAAATAAGATATTTCCAACCCTTTCCAACTAGGGAGTTCTTTTACAGTTTTATCCAATATAATGGACAAGCCCCTTATGGCCCTTGTATTCCAGAAACATCTTCCTGTTTTACCGCCGAAACTAACCAGGTCACCATCAAGCGACCATGGATCCGTTTTGGGTGGATTTATATTAACAGTTAGGGTTATCACATTGTGATCGCTGTTTAGGGTTTTGGTGACTATCAGATCTTTTAAAAGATAAAAAGAATCATTATCCACAGCCACATAGTCCAAAATGGATTCACCCTGATTTGCTCTGTGAGTGAAACTTGCTGGGATGTCAGAGGGAATTCTACCATTTACAATGATCCCCTCCAGTTCAGCCAGTTCTTCCATAAACAATTTCCCTCTCTTATCTGTTTTGATGTTACCGGGGAAAAGAGCCTGTGGAATCTGTAATGATTCCTCTTTATATTTATTTCTGAACAGAGCTAGACTCGAATTAGAGACCTTACAATTAAAGTCACCCACTAAAATTATGTGGGTTGCAGGTACTTTAGCCTTGATACTCTTTATATAAGAAAACACCTGTTTCACAATTACATTATAACAAGCATCTGGGGGGATGTAAACATTTATCAGCGTAATAGATTTGGCCGCCTCAACCTCAGCATGACCAAACAATGTTACCACCTAAAAAAGATTACTTGGATCCAAATAGTGGGTGAAGTTCCACTTAATCCGATTAGATAAGAGACAAGGAATGCCCCCTTTGGCATGACCTCTCCTGGAAGGAATGGCTCCACCTTCCAAAGAAATATAGGCCCCTCCAACAGGAGTTTTATCCACACACCAAGTCTCTTGAAGACAAATCACGCTAGCATCAAAAGAGTGAAGGAACTGAAGTTTATCTGGGCTGTTTTTTACACCTGCGGCATTCCATGATAATATCTTTAAGTCACAGCTAAATATGAGAAAGGGAAATCATGTTATCTGTTGTCCTATTGGAAAGGACACCAGGTAACCAGTTCCATTGAGCGCTCTCCTCAACATTATTTTTGAGGGAAATAACAGGGGGGGGGGACTTACACTGGACACAAGACGTGTATTTTTAGAGACACAGATTTTTAGGTCATTAAAGCCAACCAGACCACCCGGTCGATTAAGGGAAGACAAAAAACTTCCCCCTGCTAATGTACCATTCCGTGAGCCCCCCAAAAAGGGAATAACATCCATCCCTCGACTTTGAAAGAACTCAGACTGCTTCACAACAAGATTAGCAATGAGCTTAGAATAAAATTTCACCCTGGTCAATGTTCCAGCTTCCAATTTCCGGATTGTTACCAGGTCAATGTCATTTGTCGTAATCAGTTTCAGGCATTCCAACTCTTCAAAACTTTTAAGGAGAAGGCCCCTATTTAAAATCAACTCAGTGTCAAACAACGGGAGGAAATCCAAAGTAACTGTGTCAACGCTTTTCTTTTCGATGGCAACTTGGGTACTTTTGGAAACCTCTTCCCTTCCCGCCATACCAAAACATTTTTTTATACAAGGAATAAAATCAGTAGGAGCACCAGGAGCACCGGAGACCGGTTTAATTAATTCTGGGATAGGGGCCGGCATGCAAGGCTTCCCCTCGTCAACATTGGGAACTCCCAGATTGGAAACCACACATCTGGAGGAAAAATCGCCATGCCCTATCCAACACCGAGGGAATTTTTTCCTCAAATGAAAGAATTTCTTCATGGTTCCCTTCCAAATTGGACGAGGAGATATCACCTCTAACATCCGCTTCTGAAAATGGATCCTTCTCTGCCTCTTTCTTCCAATTCTACGAGTGGGTTTCCTCTTTTTACCTTTAATCTTTTTTGGGTCACCCAGTTTACCATTTTTTTCCTTAACCTCAGCCTCTAGGGTGAAGATAGGAAAAAGTTCTTTATCTACCCTTGAATGGGGCCGAGTTACAATTTCCTTATCTGGGGCCGGAGGTACCAGAACAGAGGAAGAGACTTCAGTTATCTTGAGCATAGGCACCTCCACTACTTTTATTTCCAGGTCAGGAATTGCTACACAATTTCCTAAAGGGGGGCACAATAACAAAGAATTCACCTTTCCAGCAATGGGGAGAGTTTTTCCAGCTGGATTAATTTGATCTGAAGCTGTGGGAATAACTGGCGATATTTTTCCCTCTACCAAATCTACATTCATTCCGGCCCCAGGCAGCCCTAAAACAACAGGCCCTCCAGTTTGCTTGACAGAGTCTTTAATCAATAAAACCTTCAATATCTCGTTGACCGTTTCTAAGACACAGTCCGATCCCCCTACAAATTTTTCGAATAGAGATAAAATCGAAGAAAGTAGCCGTTCTAAGGAGAATAGAGTATCAGAGACGGGTTTATCTGGTTTGGTTGCAGGAATGGGAGTAATACCGGTAAGGTTCGTCTCAGGGCTCATAGAGATATTAGAATGAGAAGTCATACATTGAGATTGAATAGAGGGAGTGCTGCTAAACAAATGAAGCCCAGAGGGGACAGCAGCTCGCGGAGTCTTAGGAGGCTCACAGATCTGCCTAGATTCCTCCGTCATATATCTCCTACATACTTCCATATCAGAATCTGTCAATATATTATCTCCACTCCTTACTACCTTCATCTGAGTAGGACCGTTAACATCATATAGACATGTATCCCCAGAGGACTGAATAGATTTGTGCAATTCAGCACTCACTATTTTAGGACACTTCTCTACAATAACATCAGTAGTAGGCGATACAGATTTACTTGGGATCTTAGTTGATAACAAATTCATAACAACCCCAGTTCCCCCTGCAAATCCTTCTCTTAAATTTTCATCGACCATTAATAGCGATTTGCATACATCAGTATTGTCTTTCACCAAAGGGAGTTCCAGGCACACCTCTACTGCAGGGTTTTTTTCCGTAGCCCTTTCCCACAAATTAAATAATTGACATTTTCCCTTCAGCTGTGATGCATGAACATTCTTATTGTGGAGAGGGTTGGATTTAGTTTTGGTACTGGTCCTTCCTACCAACACTCTCCCTGACCGTAATTTTCTAGCAGTCATAGCGTGATATGGAAGTCAATAGGGGTAAATTTGAGGAGAGGAACAGTATATGCGCGAGGAAATGGTTTTTAGCACAATGCAGAAGGTACTAGTCAAACATATGACACATATAGAGGGGAATAAAGACTGATAATAAAGTCTATGCAATTGCAAATATTGACACAGCAATATTGTGCAAATAGAGAGCAGGGTGCCAAACAAATATGTAGGGATAAATTATAAATTTGTAGAAAATAAAAATAATTAGGTCCAGCCCGGCATACTTCGGTCTCTGAGGGTCCGCCCTTTGTCCGGGCTTCGCCCCGTGCTCCGTCCCGCGGTAGCGTTATGGATGTTCTATTTATGGAAGAGCAGGAGGATCGGGAAGAGACGCCAGGTGCGCGTGGTTGTGTGAGCGCTGAGACTTCTGACTCTCGCAGTCTCGCACTCCTCGTTGTCCCCCGTATGTCCAACAGCAGCAACTCCGGCAATGAAAGGATGGACTGACTATTTTACTCAGCAATCCAGGTCAGGACAGAAGCGGTTTCCTTACCAGGGCTTCAGCTTTGCAGTCAGGCAATGTCTACGACTTCGAGCGACACTCCGGTTTATGGTATACTGGTGATTACTGAAGGTTAATGGTTAATAAAGGATGATTGTGGCGGTGATGCCTTAAGATTTTTCCCTGTTGGTGCATATGGTGCGGCACTCTGTGCGGCGTTTATTGTCTCCCTCCAGGGGGTGTAGCATGTAAGGCTCACTATTCAACCATACAGCGGTTTGTCTCCCTCTAGACAGGTATGTTTTTTTTAGTGTGTAACATGCAGCAATATTTGCTGTATGGGCAATAGAAGCGATAAAGGCAATAGCTGTAGGCAATGAAGCTGCGCTAAACAGGTGCTTAGCTACGTGCTTTTCACCACCTCTATGCGATTACTTGCCTCTTGCCTCTATCCTCATACTCATCCCTCTAGCCACCTCTCATCACCAACAGCCCCTACAGCGCCTACAATTGCCAGCAACCCCAATGCCGCTTTCACAAAGTTCAGTGTTCAATTCTTAATTACTCGCACAGCGGCTCAGGGCTCACAGCTCGGCGCGCTGCACCTACCCAGGCAGGCGCTGGCACGAGGTTCAGCAATCAGTAAATACAGAAATCTGCTGTGTAAATCCTCGAGGTGCGGGCCCCAGCAGACGATGCCGGGTGACACAAAAGGATTCGCGGGTTTAACGGGCTCCTCAACTTCCGGCTGCCCACAACACCGCCGCTGGCCGCAGCTCGCAACTCACGGCCAAAACCTCAGCTCCGACCTCAAACCCAAAACGCTGCTCCTTCGCCGCTCCAGCTGTGATCACGGCTCCTGGTGCGGCTCCTGCAACTCGTGCGGCTCGTAATGCCGATGGCTCAGGTTAGCAGTAAGCGGCAGGCGGTTAGCGGTTCTCTGGGTTGGGTACTCCTGGCTTTTCCCCGCTTCGCCGCCGCCGCTGCTACCACCACACTGCTCGCTGCTCTCGTGTTCGCTGCGGTCTCCGGTCTCCCGCAAGATCTGAACTGGATTCGCTTCTAGCAGGCTATTCCATCCTAAAGATTTAGATTACTGTCGAGCCAGACACCCAGGCTCTTGATCTGTTTTTTCGGAGCAGGAGGTAAGCCCAGACAGCTGGGCCACAGGAGGTCTAAATTTGATGGGACCGAGTGACCCAGGAGCCACCGCTAAAGAGGTAACTGCTGTATAGTATATGCACAAGTATACAATCTACAGCACTTATGCCTCGAACGGAAAATGCTACTTACCAGTATGCATCTGTTCTTTGCATGTAGAGTTGTAGATTCGTACACGCCCACCCGCCTCTTCGGATACCACTATCTGTTCCAGTATTATCTTACTTAGATACATTACACATAGACATCTTTTTCGATTTCGTACTAACTCCATCATAACCCTCCATGGCAAAACAATATGGAGATGGAGTCGATGCCCATGCGCATTATCGTCTTATGGAGGAGTCACCTACCTCGTGACCACAAAGACTTCTTCCAAGTCAAAAACAAAGTGAAAACATCTGAGCCCAACACCAGATGGCGATATATGCACAAGTATACAAATCTACAGCTCTACATGCCAAGAAAAGATGCATACTGGTAAGTAGCATTTTCCTTTTAAATACCCACACTGAATACAAAATTACTTTCATACATTGAGGAGTCACTAATCAGCAGATGTGCACCTAAATATTAAATGCATAGCACCTGTTGTAAAGCTATTTCATTGGTTCTCACAGGCTATCAAAGTTATTTTATTTGCTAAGTATTTGCTTTCATGAAAGATCTGCTATTTGCTAGTATATTTAATGTTTTCCTTTGTTTTTTAGGGTTTCAGCGATTGATTGAGTTGTGGACTCAAGAAAAACAATAAATGGATAAATGATGCTCAACAAAATTAACACCCAGTGAATGACTAGCAAGACATATGTGCCTGTTTCTCGTAATCATGGCACTCTTAGCTCACATCCTGGATGGCCACACTATCTGCTAAGATATGTACACGGATGATGCACAAATCCTCTTAAATTGGAAGAAGGTTCAGAAGCACACCATCACGTTATAATCTTCTTTAATCTAGTCCAAGTCCGGATGAACTGAAACTGGCTTTATCTGAATAGCCAAAAAACGTACATCTTATTTGTAGACACAATCAGCACCGCCGCCTCTACCTTTTACCTGGGACTGCCGACAAAGCCCGCCCAGAAAGTTTGTAATCCGGGTGTTCTCTTTAGCAGCATCCTTCTCTAATATGTGCTCAATCACAAAAAATGCCTTTTGCCATTTGTGCCTGCTTCAGTGCATTCCTCCTTTTTTCCACCAATCCCAAAAGATTACACTTCTTTCGTTGCTGAAATCACTCCTGGATTATTTCATCAACATCTTCATTGGCCTCTCTAGGAACTTGATTAATAACTTGCGAATTAAAAAACATCCTGCAGGACTCATGTGGTCTCATGTATAAGACCACATCACCCTAGCCTTTATCACTATTTGGACAGCCCACCGAAATGAGATCTAAATTAAAAAAGCAATGCATGGGACACAAACTGTTTAGAGTTGTGCAACTTGTTTAAACGTTTTCATCCATATCAGCCGAGCAGCATTTGAGAATCACCACTTCAAAGTTCCTGTTTCCCATTCCTCTAAAGATATGACGATAGATTGCGTCCCGTCCAAGTGTCCTCCCTTTAGTTCGCCCTTCCTTATCCAGTCAGATCTGTAAGTGACTTCCTAAAGCAATGGAGAAGCCTAAAAACGTTCATGTTTTGCTCATTGTACTGCCTGTACTCTGCTGACGCCAGCCATTCTACTACCTGATCCATCCCAGAAGAGCCTCCTCCTTATGTTGCTGTCTGTTGATTGCCCAGTCCTCTTCATCAAAACTTTACCCTTCTGTTCAATTATTGTTTCTTCTTTGCAGGATTTAAACTTTGCTTTGTTGTTTCTGATTCACCTGCATGCCATTACATTAATTATGTGTCGCCAACTGTCTCTCCACCTTCCAGAGCTCCGAGACAACAGTTTTTGGTTTAAGTGATAAAAAACCTTTAGATCAGTTGGTAAAAAAATATATAATAGGAACAGCAGAGATTAGTGCACCAGTACACAAGTGAGATACAACAAGCGTTATTTAGCAAAGAGTTAGGGAACAGCTGTTAGGAGTAGTTTCTGTCCTGTAACTCCAGTTCTGTAGTAGGGGTATCTCTGTTATAGTCATAATCTAGTGAATAGTCCCGCCCATGTGCGTGGACCCCGGAGCAATCAAAAATAATCTCTTACAGTGTAGAACAAACGCAGAACTGCACAGACACTTAAGAGAGAATTTAAAGACAGATAATGCAGCCTATAAAAGCTACACTGTCCAGTACTTCAACTAGAAATTCCACCACAAAATCCACAAAACAGCAAAGCCTGTACAGATTTCCCTTGCTTTAACAGCAAACACCCTCTGGAATGATAGAGAGGAGAACCTGGACAGACAAGCCCCATAGGCTGCCATTATGTGGCTCAGAATAGGATACTGTGCCTTTAAGAGAACCTTCCAGAACTTCACAGTATCCTAGAATGCACTGCAGGTCCCAGTTACTTTCAGTTCTTTTTGAAGGCGTAACACGCCAGACCTGTAGCATTCCTTACATGAATATCTCTCTCCACCGGGGAGGAGGGCGGGCGCTTATGACTATAACAGAGAAACCCCGACTACAGAACTGGAGTTACAGGACAGAAACTACTCCTTCTGTAGTAGGGGATCTCTGTGTATAGTCATAATCTAGTGAATAGAATGGCAAGCCCATCCCCACACCAAAGCAGCGGTGGAGAAACTAACACCACTATTGTGCGAACAGATTTCGCAGCGAAGCCTGCCCAACCTGAGCGTCTGCCCTGGCATCAGTGTCCAGGCAGTAATGCTTAGCAAAGGTATGGACCGACTTCCAAGTGACCGCCTTGCAGATTTCTGCAATGGGAACATTACGAAGCAAAGCAGTCGTTGCAGCTTTGCCCCTGGTGGAATGAGCCTTAGGTTTGCCCCCTAAGGTCTTATTAGCCTTTTGGTAACACATTTGTATGCAGGACACAATCCACCTCGAGATGGACTGTTTAGAGGTAGCAAGACCCGTCCTGACTGATCCATAATTGATAAACAATTGGTCTGACCTACGAATATCTTTGGTTTTATCCAGATAAAATTTCAACACCCTCCTAACATCCAGGGAATGTAAAGACCTTTCCGCTGGAGATGAAGGATTCTGAAAAAACGTAGGCAAAGTTATAGTCTGGTTGACATGAAAATCAGAAATAACCTTGGGAAGAAATTTAGGGTGAGTACGCATAACAACCTTAGCAGCATGAAATACAGTATAAGGTTCTTGGCAACACAACGCCTGAATTTCACTCACCCTGCGGGCCGATGTAATGGCCACGAGGAACGCCGCCTTCCAGGACAGGTGCTGCAACGAAGCCTTATGAATAGGTTCAAAAGGCTCCTTCATCAATCTGGACAGCACCACATTCAATTCCCATGTAGGCGAAGGAAGCCTGACAGGAGGGAATACTTTCTTCAAGCCTTCCAGAAAGTCTTTGATCACAGGGATCTGGAAGAAGGAAGTCTGTGAAGGGCATTTCCTGTAGGCAGTCAAAGCAGCCAGATGAACCTTAATGGAATGGACATTAAGGCCAGACTGCGCCAGATGTAGTAGATATGGAAGGATGACATCCTCCTTGCATGTCGTAAGGGTCATAGTTCTTGGACTTGCACCAGATGCAAAACCTCTTCCACTTGTAAGCATAAGAAGTCCTAGTGGAAGGTCGCTTAGCCTCCTTCAGTATGTCCATGCAATCCTCTGGGAGATTCAGATGGCCATATTGCACTATCTCAGGAGCCATGCCGCCAAACTCAAAGACGAGAGGTTGGGGTGCAACATCCGCCCCCCGAACTTCGTGAGAAGGTCCGGCCTGCACGGCAGCTTCATGTGAGGAAGGAGAGACCGGTGAAGCTGGTCCGTGAACCACCACTGTCTGGGCCATTCCGCGGCAATCAGAATCATCCGCGCCCTGGACTGGGACAGCTTGATGAGAACCGTCGGAATCTGGGGAATGGGTGGAAAAGCGTACAGAAAGCTGTTCGACCAGTCGATCCATAACGCATTCCCCAGCGTCCCCGGCTGGTAGTACCTGGAGGCGAAGTCTCGGCATTTGCTGTTTTCGGCGGTGGCGAACAGATCTACGTCTGGAGTTCCCCACCTTGCGAAGACTTCTCCTAGTACTTCGTCGTTCATGACCCATTCGTGGTTTTCCTGAATCAGTCTGCTCAGTTCGTCTGCCTGAACATTCTGCACACCTGGCAGATGGGTGGCCGTTATCGTCAGTCCTCGGGCCAGAAGCCAGTGCCAGATCGCCTGCGCCTCCTGCGACAGAGTGCGCGATCTCGAGCCCCCCTGCTTGTTGAGGTAATACATCGTGGTCGTATTGTCCGTCTGTACAAGCAGAGAGTTGGTCTGGGTGAAAAGCCTTCAGCGCCAAGTGAACAGCTCGGAGTTCCAGGAAATTGATGTGGTACGTGGACTCCGTCGGGGACCACGTCCCTTGAATCTGTAAGTCTCCGGAGTGCGCTCCCCATCCCTGGAGAGAAGCATCCGTCACGATAGTCTGAGTGGGAATGTCCTTGTGGAAGGGAACCCCTCTGAGGAGATTCTCCGCTGCACACCACCACTTCAGAGACTGAAGAGCATGCAGAGACAGTCGTATCTTGTCGTCCCAAGATCCTCTCCTCTGGTCCCACTGATCTTCCAAGCACTCCTGCAGCGGTCTCATGTGCAGCCGCGCATGTGGCGTCAGGAAGATGCAAGAGGCCATCGATCCCAGTAGAGAAGACACCGTCCTCACTGTCGTAGATGGAGTGGTCATGAGAGCCTGAACCTTCCGAAGGAGTGATAATCGTCGCTCCTCTGAAGGAGACACGCTTGCCGACAGTGTATTGATGGAGGCTCCCAAGTACTGAATGCACTGTACCGGAGTCGGGACAGACTTGGACATGTTGATGTGCAACCCCAGCTTGTTCAATAGAACGCACGTCTTCCGGAAGTGCGCTTGAGCTTCCGAGAAGGAGGAGGCCTTGATCAACCAATCGTCCAGGTACGGGTAGACAAACACCTTGTTCTTCCGCAGGTGTGCCGCTACCACTGCCATGCACTTCGAGAAAGTCCTGGGCGCAGACTTCAGCCCGAACTGAAGTACCGTGTACTGATAGTGATTGGTGCCGACTTGAAATCGCAGGAACTTCCTGTGTTTGTGTGCAATGGGCACATGGAAGTATGCATCCTGTAGGTCTATGGCACACAGCCAGTCCCCCTGTTGCAACTGAGGATAAATCTGATGCAACGACAGCATGCAAAACTTTTCTCTGCGAATCCACTTGTTTGCCTGTCGCAAGTCTAGAATGGGCCTGAACTCGTTCTTGTCCTTCTTGCGGACCAGAAAGAACCGGGAGTACAGACCTCTTCCTCTTTGAGACAGAGGTACATCTTCTATCGCCCTTTTCCTTAACAGGATATCGGCCTCCGCCTGGAGCTCGCGCAGCTGATACCGCGAGCTGACCGGAGGAATCGATGGAGGAGGGCTGGTGAACCGAAGACTGTATCCATTGCAAACAATATTCAGCACCCACTTGTCCCGAGTACTTTTTCTCCACTCTGCCAGAAAAAATTGAACGCTTCCCCCCACCTCTACCTCTGGCGTTTTTTAAAGGGTCTCCGGAACTGCTGCTGTTGTTGTTGCTGCTGTTGTTGTCCCGAAGACTGTCCTCGTCCTTTTCCCTGCGAACCGAACCGTCTCTGGAACGGGCGGTAGGGCTTCTTTTCTTTGGGCTTCTCCAAGCCCACAGCCGTCAGGGTCTCCGCCTCAGCCTTCATGCGGGCCATTTCATCATCGGCATAATTTCCGAACAGTGTTTCCCTGGAAAAGGCAGATTGGCCACCCGCTGCTGTGCCTCAGGCTTGAGTGACGTAAGTCTGACCCAAGCATGGCGGCGCTTGTTGACCCCGTGACAGTAACCATGGGCCGCCAACAGCGAGATATCCGCAGCTGCACTGATGGCCTGGTTTGAAACCAGCATCCCTTCCTTAACTATTTCTTGGAAGTCCTCCCTCCTGTCGCGTGGCAGAAGGTCCGCGAACTGTTCCAGGGAATCCCACAGTGCACGGCCGTAGCGCCCCAGCAATGCCGAATCGCTGGAGGCTTTCATAGTCGTGGAAGAAGTCCCACAAGCCTTCCTTCCAGCCGAATCAATCCAACGGCTTTCTTTATCAGGCCGCACGGTGGAGGGCGGGGAGGTAGAATGTAACTTCCTGGCCGCCGTCACTATCACGGAGTCGGGTACTGGGTCCATCCGCAGGAAGGCCGGGTCAGAATCCGGTGCCCTGTATTTCTTCAGAAGTCGGGAGGGAGCGGCCTTCACCACCGCAGGCGTAAGGAACAGCTCCTCCGCAGGTTCGACCAGTCCTGGCACCAATGGCAGCAGAGGGCGAGACAGATGCTTCTTGTGAAGTGTCTCGAATATCACGGACGTCGTAGGTGTAGGAGCTGTCACCGTGATACCCAATTTCGCAGCCCCCCTCAGGAGAACCTCCTGGAACGTGCTAATGTCGACTACCGGAGACACCCTTGTTTCCGGGGAGTCCGATAAGGTAGGTGAATATGAGCGAGTCCTAGAGGAGTCCATACTGGACCTTGATCCTCGCCTCCTATGGCGATGCCTAGATCTAGTGGAGGATCTGTGTCTACTCCTCGATCCTCCTCTCCGTCCGGAGCGTGACCGTGATTTCCTAGGTCTGGGACGCTCTGCCAGCTTCCCCGGGGCGGGCGTCTTGGGCTTGGACGGGACCTGCGGCTTAGGAGTCCCTTTGGGAGGGGTCGGAAGCCTGGGCAACGAGACCGACCTCGGTGGAACCGGGGACGGCCTCTCTGGCACATGAGGCCGAGGCACCGGTGGAGGTGGTGGAGGCAGAGGAGGCAACGGAGGAGGGGTCGGAGTCCTTGGAGGGAGACCCCTCGGCAACGGAGGCGGGGGTGTAACATGCTTCTGTGATGGAGTATACACCTCGGAGTACACCGATCCCGGTGATCCGCCGTCCTTTCCAGATCCGGACTGTGGAGAGCCTCCCACAGCATCAGGCCTCTCACCACGATTCCTCGACGTCGAAGAACGGTAACCAGACGGCGAGCGTAGGCCCCTCGACGTCGAGCGCCTCTTCGGCGTCGACAGTCTTCCATGCCTCGACGACGACCTCTTGCGTCTCGACGACGACCTCTTGCGCCTCGACGACGACCTCTTGCGCCTCGACGACGACCTCTTGTGCCTCGACGACGACCTCTTGTGCCTCGACCTCTTCCGCCTCGACGGCGACCTCTTCCGCCTCGACGGCGACGTCTTCCGCCTCGACGGCGACCTCTTCCGCCTCGACGGCGGCCTCGACGACGAGGATTCCCTCGACGACGATCGCTTCCTCTTCGCGAACGGCGGTGTCGCATTGACGGCGAGCGCCGACGCCGGGCCCGTGTAACTCCCTCGACGTCGACCGTCGACGTTTCTTCGACCCAGAGCCCTGGGGAGATGGGGAACAGACCGTAGTCATCCCTCTTGACGTCGTGGTCAGTGCCACCGACCCCGAATGGGAACGTTTGCTGGTCTTCCTGCCCCTGGGGAGCCCCCCAGAGGCCTAGAAGCCCCTCCAGACCCACCTTGCGCCTTCAGCCTTCTTTCCTCGAGGCCCTGAAGCCTGATCTTCTGTCTTTCCTTCAGGGTCCTGCCAGAGAAGCCTTGACAAATCTCACACTCCTCAGGGATGTGGGAAGAGGAAGGCAGAGGATACACACCTCATGGGAATCTGATTTTGCCTTCTTCCTGGAGCACTCCGGGCATTTGTCAAAAATGCAGGCATATTTGACATCAAAAGGAGCAAAAACCAAGAAGAACAGCACTAAAGTACTTTAGAAGTACTCAAGTCGAAATTATAGTGAAAAAACACCAATAAACCCTTGAAAAGGGAGAGCTCAATGCTCCAGGGTCCTGCTTGCAGGAGCCGGAAAAAAGAACTGAAAGTAACTGGGACCTGCAGTGCATTCTGGGATACTGTGAAGTTCTGGAAGGTTCTCTTAAAGGCACAGTATCCTATTCTGAGCCACATAATGGCAGCCTATGGGGCTTGTCTGTCCAGGTTCTCCTCTCTATCATTCCAGAGGGTGTTTGCTGTTAAAGCAAGGGAAATCTGTACAGGCTTTGCTGTTTTGTGGATTTTGTGGTGGAATTTCTAGTTGAAGTACTGGACAGTGTAGCTTTTATAGGCGGCATTATCTGTCTTTAAATTCTCTCTTAAGTGTCTGTGCAGTTCTGCATTTGTTCGACACTGTAAGAGATTATTTTTGATTGCTCCGGGGTCCACGCACATGGGCGGGACTATTCACTAGATTATGACTATACACAGAGATCCCCTACTACAGAATGGGCTTTGCCACATTCAGGCCTTGGTACGCGTATGTCTATTGTTACCTGGGACATGAAGTCCTCATGGCAGCTCTTGCTCTGGAGTTCTTGTGGAGCACTTGCTCAGGACCTCTTGTGGAGCGCTTGTTCTGGAGTCCTTGTAGGAGCTCTCACAATGAAGTCCTAGCAAAAGCGCACACTCTGGTTACCGGAGAGGTGTACGAAACTGGAAATGAAACGACAACTCTGTCCAGGCGGAGACCAGAGATGCTTTCACGTTGGTGTCTCGAAGTGAAAAACAAGTCGGTGGTCGGACACGGTTTGAATAGGCTGCTGTAGTGAAGACAGGGCCTTGATTGCACACATTGCTATGTTAGCATTAGCTTATTAGAAGTTAAACACATTTTGCCACTTTGCAGCTTTTTCACACAACACCACATGTAACTGTTGTAAGTTAAACTGCTTGATTTTTCCTTGCATGAGAACGGCTTGTTTTTAACATCCCTAGGCTTACATCGCGACCTTGGTCTGTACACTGCGTACAGAAGCCTTCAAGGTCACCATAACAATGTATGCTGTTATTCAGGTTGATCGGCCCACGCTGTAGACACAGACACAACATGAACACAGCTGCAGCTAACTGACATTCTAGTGCCTTTAATATTGCACTGCATGCATGATTAAGGCACCTGTAGAAAATAATTTTACAGAGAGAGAGAGCTTTACTGATCCTGTGATGTGATTCACTCCTGCTGATCTTTGAGGAATGGGGTTCCCCATTCAAGCCTAAGAGACCTTCTATTATTATTATACAACCTAGTTCCTTGCAAGGAAGGGTGGTTCACAAGGCACTATAGGACCTGTTACCACTATCATTATAATATGATTTCTCCCTTTGTGTTTTGTGGAATTGTAACAATGCTGATCGTATTATTTTTAATCATATGTCTGCTTATGTTAGCAAAAATACTGCATCTTAGAGCACGTCGTTAAATAAACATTTTAAACTTTTTAGTGTCTCTAATTACACATGTTGTGGACTGGTATGAGAATAAAAACGAAAGAGTGTTCTTGATCCCCTAAGTCGCATGTTCTGGGTTGTCTAATCATTGGTAGCTTCGCTTTAGGAGGGAGAGCTAATGAGACACTGATGCTAGTTGGTTAGGGGGTTTTGGTACTGAGGTGAGTTTTTTGGTACACCACAATTCACTGAGGTCCCGGGTTCCTGTGCAGTTCTGTGTATGAGCAGAATCCCCGCAACATGGCGCCCAACGTTGGGTCTTATATTCGAGACACTCGTGTAGTGCTTAAATCAGTCCACAACACCCTCACTCCTGTTTCCGGTTGACAGTTGTGACGGATTAACCTACCTATGTGGCTACTTGTAGGTTCATTCAACCTTGAGATTTTATAAAGGTTCGTAATTTGAATTACTACCCGTTTGTGCTACATCTTACATAGATTGTTTCTTCTCTACTGTGTCCTCATGGGTGATGTTGACATCGCCCTGCATAGTCGGGTACCCGTCCTCAATCATTTGCAGGCATTTGGGGGACCCTTGGAAGGCATTGCAGTACTTTTTTGTGGTGAGTGCTGAGGCAGCATACCCATTTGAGCTTTTCTATTCATGGGTTACCTTTCCCGCGGTGAATGCAGTGGAATTTTTCATGTTTACACTCCCATTGCTGTGCCTAATTTATTTACACCATATAACACACAGGAAATTCCAATTACAGCTTGGCAACATCAAGTTTGGTTTAATGACGCCTTTCCCCACTCGGTAACGGCGGTTGGGTCTATTGTCCCAGAAAGAGGTTGCCCTTACTTCTTCCTGAGAAACATTTGTCCTTCACGTGGCAAACACCCGCACCGAGGTGCATGCCCTTTTAAACCCTGATCTTCCCCTGCATTTCGGTGTTTGATTCACACTATATTCAATGCCTCATCGACCACAGACTGCACCCCAAATGGCTGAAGGGCTCTGTACCTCCACTCGCAAGAGGTTATGCTAGTGCGCCTCAGTGTTCTGTGAAGCAATGTTCTATTGTACTGAAACGTCCTGTTTTCATTACCGTGTTTCTCTCCCAGTGCATGGGCTGAGACAAAGTCTATAAACAAGGACAAAAACCAGTAACACTTCCTTAGGAACATAAATGGTTATACACATGACAAATACCTGCCACATACCAGTTCAAGTGAAAGTAGTGACACATCTGAGAGAATGATGCAGAAGGCATATGTTGACATCCGCCACATGAGACAATAATGCAAAAGGCATACGTCAAGATCTGCCTCTTTGCAGTTAGACCTGTGACTCTTGACATTACCCCACCCTCAACAGGACCTCTAACACAAGATTGATTGGTCTGGGTTTTTCTGGGTGACGTTGATGGAATTGTTTCCCCAACGAGGGGCGTTGGTAACTTGTGATGCTAGTTCCCTAGAGCGATTCTCTGGAACATAATCCTCTCAATCCACTAGGTAGTGCAGTTTCCCACAAATTCTTTTGCAATACAGAATATCCATCACTATGTATTTTGATTGCACCTGAGTCTCTACTTGGGTCGGAGGCAGTGATGTCAGGGGATTAGGGCGCCATGGTGTGAGCAGAGAGGTATGTAATACTGGGTGTATTTTCAGCGAGGGAGTGAGAAAACGTCATGGCAACGGAGTTTACCACTTGTAAAAACTCAAAAGGACCAATAAATCTAGGGAGAGTGTTCTCTTGCCTTTCATGTGGATATTCTTAGTGGGAAACCATACCTTTTCCCCTACTTGGTATTTAGGTTCTGGGCGACGAAGCTTGTCTACTGTGGCCGTATACTCCTCTATCTGATAGAGACAATTAGTTGAGTATTCCTTATCTTTTGAATTTCTCCCAAGCGTCCGTCTGGATCGGAGATTTTTTTTCTTCAGCAGTACCCCTGTGCATCGTTAAGTGGCGTTGGTCGGCTCCACATCCATCGTCTGCGTCGTTGGCATTGGGATGACGATGCGGGACCTATATAGACGCCTCCCATGCGCACTAACGTCACTTTTCTTTATCGACGACAGCCTTGCGCACGACGACGACTTACCTCTTAGCCGGTTTTGGCTATTTTTTTTCACGTTTTGTCGATTTCTTTTTTTTTTTACAGTCTTGGACTCCTGGTACGTCGAGGATGTCCCAACATCGGACCGCCTTCAAGCCCTGCAGCTCCTGTCACCGGGCGCTGACCTTGACATATCCGCAACTTGTGTGCTTTTGGTGTCTAGAGCGTGACCTCGACTCGAAGTCATGCTCCGAGTGCTGGGCCATGAACCCGTAGGCTTTGCAGGAGCATTCCCCAAAGCTATTGGGGGCCAGGTGCTCAGCTCGACATCGCTCCTGTTTCTCATTCAAGATGATGTGGTGGAGGAGGTGTCGGAGGAGGAACAGTATGGGGAAGTGGTGGAGAAGGGACCCTTAATGGAGATGTTGCAATGTCTCTCTTCTTTGGAGGAGGAGGAGGTCCTGGCGCTTCTAGTGGTCTCTTCTTGGAGCGAAGAGCTAGTTGGCCAGTCTTAGGATCCTTTACAAGAGTTTTTGATTAGGATCTGGTGTAAAAAGTTCTTCTGTATAGGGCAGATCCTTCGGCGTTGAAGTTTTCGGTTCTGGAGGTTTGTTCAGCACCGAGTTGGTAGCTGGTCTAGGGTCTTTTGGTTTAGAACGGTGACCTTTTGAAATGTCTTTTACCGGAACATGTTTGTTCGGTTCCGGGTGTTTCTTCGGCTCCGAAGCATGTGAATCGGGGCCTTTAGGTGTTTTTTTAACTCAGCTCCGAATGCAATTTCGGCACCGATGAGCCGCTGACAGTCTTCGGCGCCGTGTGTTTTGGTGTCGGAGCAGCGGTGGGCGTGGTTGAGGAAGATGGCTTCTTCTTTGGTGTCGGTATAGGATCGGCACCGGGAATAGGCTCGAGACGCCTGAAGGCTTAGTAGGCTTCTTTGCCGGGCCCGAAGGCTGTGCGTGGGAAGCAGTCTCTCGGTGTGCACCCGGGCCCAAAGGTGAGGGTGTGACCAAAGCCTTTTTTCAGGGTGTCGAGGAAGGGTTGGGGTCGACGGTCTTACTTATGGCCCATTGAGCTGGAGTGATGTCCTCGACGTCCGAGTATTCGCATCAGAGGAGCTGTCACTTTCTTTGGTGTGCTGGTGTTCTGGCACGTCAACGCCCTCTCCAAAGATGTCGTCGGGGATCGAAGCTGACGAGCGAGCCATTGTTCTTCGAGCTCGTCTGTCTCGAATCGTCTTTTTGGAGCGGAAAGAGGCACAAGCGGAACAGTATTTCGCCTCGTGCTCCGGTGAGAGGCAAAGGTTGCACACCTCATGTAGATCGGCGTGGGGAAACTTCGACCCACATTGAGGACACTTCTTGAATGGCGTCCTTTCCATGAGCCAGAAGATGAGGACTAGGTAGGCCCGAAGGCCTTCGTCGACGACCGAAATCGAAGACTTTGAATTGGTGAAGAATCGCGTCGATGTGGAGCGCGATCGATCGAAACAATACTGTCGAACTGGGTGAGGATTGCGCGCCGAAGGAAATTCGGTTCCAAACCGAAGCGCAGGAAACACATCCGAGCCCGATGGCGGAAAAAAACAATCTGAGGATGGAGCCGATGCCCATGCGCAATGTGGTCCAAAGGAGGAGTCACCTATCTCGTGACTTCCAAAGAACTTTTCAGGACAACAACAAACTGAAAACATCCGGGCCCAACACTAGGTGGCGATCTATGCACAGTGTGTAATCTGCAGCTCATATGCCTCGAACATAGCTTTTAGGGCATTGCCACTATAAGCACGTTTTACATTAAACCTTTACATGTCCTACTTTTAAATATCATGCAGACTGTCTTATAGGCATGTAAGGCCTACTTAGAGGTGGACCCTCGTTCTGCCAAATTGTCTCTTTACCAATGAGTTGTGACAGTGTCACATTGAATTCATTATTGCACTTGTGTTTAATTAATGAAGTTAAGCATTACTAGTTGTATATAGGAAGAAACATTGTTGATAATTGGTCGTTTTGGCAGACCAGATGCTCCCCTTCGGGCTTATTGATGTACCCCTGTTGTGGGTGCATCTATTATGTTGTACGTATGAGGTATGTTGTGCAAAAGTATGTGTTTGAGTGAATGAAGGTTTGTGATAATTGTCCATAGTTCCCTTGTCCCTAAATCATTTCCCTTTTGTTTTTTCAACGAAAAATGTGTTAAATGTTGTATGAGATAAAAATAGTGCATTTTTTAAATACAGCAGCAACTAAAGAGCTTCTATATGTGTATGACTTATGCATTTAGGTTAAATATTTTCAGTACTGGCATTTTTCCTGTTATCTAGCAGTCCACTTATGACTTAATTTTAAATGTTTTTAGGGGTCACAGCACATACAAATCTAGGATGTAATTGGGGTGCCCATGCAAAAATGGGCATATTGCTACAGTGATTATGCAATTAAGATTTGGTTATTGACACATTATATTTAAATGTGTTTCCAACTTACACCATAAATTATTATTGCCCTACTTACTTTGGATGCTGGTTCCATAATGCATTCTGATAAATACCCTATTCCCCAATACCTTTTAACTATAATGCCTCAATGTTTCACTCTGAAGAAAAAAAAGTACTAATATTCCCTTTATTGGTGCGTTTTTAAAACAATCGTAGTGCTGACACTTTTTTGGAACAAACTGATGGGAGATCAAGAGACTGACCATTATTTACTAGTGTTACTCGTTCAATGCAAAATATAGCATACATTTACTTACCATTTCAACGGCCCACTTGAAGAATGCAAAATGTTGTTCTTTGCCCAAGCGCCCGCTCAAACTTTAGTAAGTGAAGCATACATTTATCTCACGCTGGTCAGTTTGAGAACCTGTTCTGAAATAAATGCACTTGAGTACAGCAGGGCCAGAGGTCTGACAGATAAAAAATCTCAAGCCCAGCACTGGTACAGGTTGCATAACTGAACACCTACATATTGATGTGTCAAGAAATTTGAAGTGTTCTAGAAGGCTTTAAGAGTTGCCACATTTGTGCAACATCTAGTGTATTTGTTTAACAGTGCAGATGTGAATGAACACCCCACCCCTACCGCGGGTGAAGAAAGGACAAAATGAAGGACTATTCCCTTGGCGACATAGAAGGGCCTTTTAAGATTGGTTTCCAGTCTTAATTTCTTTTCACCTACAATCTCAATTCTAAAAGTAGTAAAGGTATATTCTCCCATAGTTATCCTGAGAAAGCACATCCTGAAACCTCTTTATATCCATGTACATAGATCATAATACAACTACTTAAAAAAATACATAGTAAAGGGGGCACAAATGGGATATATTGTGAGAACAGCAATGAAAGCACAGGATCGAACAACATAGTTCAAAGATGTAATTTTATTTTGTCTTATCGCAATAGTTGTATCAGAAATGTGGTTCATGTGTCCTTTCTTTTTTTTCTTTCTTCATTTGGACGGAGTACGGTTGTTCCCTTCTTTTGTACTATGTACCAAAGTACATCAAGAGTGCCTTTAATTATAATGTGATGATAACAAACATAAATATAGATATTGAAAAAGGCGGCACAAATAAAGGCAGGCAAGCATTTGTGGGCTGATTTACAAGAACGGGCGCATCTCTGCATATTAGCAGAGTGCATAAGCTAAATTGCGTGATGGAAAAAAAGCATTGCGCCACCATGGATGTGTCGCATTTACAATACGGCGCACTGTGGCGTAAGGATAGACAGATGTGTGACGCATCGTTTGGCAGAAAGGCATCGCATTGCTGGAGTTGTCGTATGATGTTCCATTATTGTTTGGGCTACCAGTTTTCATGTCTTATTGGCACAGGATCCTGTAAATTACACATGTTGGTCAGCACATAATATGTAGTCTTATGCTGTAACTTCTTCGTGTTAAATAACTTGTGAAGTGATTCCCTGACTAACTGCAAAGTTATGCATATCTACTGCTCAATGACAGGCACAGGATAGCATAGCATTTAAAATGCCCTTAAAAGCTATAGGCCGATAGTTTATTTTTCAGATGTCCTCATTACTGCAGATGTGCCTTACTATGTGACCTTGCTTGTAGATGTGGCCGAGAACAATGTTCTGTGGACAACATGAAAACCAATTTACATGAAGATAAGCATATGTTGGTTTGTAGCATCGATCTGTTACTAAGGGCCCCATTACTGGCGGACTTTGTCCGGCCGCCACCGTAACGGAAAACGGGACCGACCGCCAGAGGTGCAGCGGTCCCGCCGGGCCAATTAGGATGCGACCGCCACCCTGGCGGTCGCATCCCGCATCTTTTACATTGCAGTCGGGCAGTGCTGTAAGCAGCACCCGCTGCAATGTAAAAGTTGCATGTTGTTCATTAGCATGCACAAAGGGACAGGCCCCGCACGGTGCCTGCCACCTTGTGCATGCCAATGGTACCCCCCAAGTGTAGCCAGCCACCCCCGCTATTTACTGTATGCCTTTCCATGGCGGAGTCTCATAATATGGATGGTGGTGCCTGTAAGGCACCGCCACCATATTGTGTGCCTTTTCCGCTGCAATCCGACTGGCGAAAAAGCGGCGGACGGACTTTCCGTCCGCTGCGGTACCCACCGCCATGCTAATTTGGCTGTGGGTAAATGGGCTAGTGATGGCAGGTGGATCGCAACGACCCGGCCGGCGGTGGCGATCCACCCGCCACCGTAATGACCCCCTATGTTCTGGTTATGAATTCTAATCAGCACGTCCAAAAGAGAGATACCTTTCTTGTTAAGTGTTCCTACAGAAATATTTGGTAATAGGATGGACAGTGTTGATAAAAAATAGTATATATTTATTTAGATCTTACTCTAGCTACATAGTTTTGGAACTGGTTGCACTCACTCTGGGATGTCATGGTGTGAGTAATACTTTCTGTAATGTGTTAAAGTGGGTGTGGGATCGGTTGTCAGGGTTTTATCGCTTAACAAACTATGAGGCTTTTATGCCAAATGCGTGAGGGTGTGCTCGGGTCTCAACAAGGTGTTTATTTGCTCTGGTTAAAATGGTGGTACAGAGACACAATTGTGCTGTTGGAAAAACAATTCTTATGTCCATGGGAGTACTAGGAGGTGTAACATGCTCTGTTAGAGTTGAGAGATTAGGAAAAATTACTTTTTTATTCTAGCTCTAATCCACAGGAAAATTTCATTGAAATATTAAACACTGAACAGTCCCACGCATGTACAAGATCCAACAGTAGTTTATATAAAATGTATATGTACGTATTTTCCAAAGACACTGTGGAAATAAAAAATAGCAGTCCAACCATTGGCTATTGTGCCCAAATGTAATTTCTTTTGCTTCACGAGCAAGGAACGTCTGGCACAAATCCCAGAAAGGGCACATTTTGTTTGTTTCAGGCGGTGAACGCCACACACTCGACATGGTGAGATCTGACATAGTAGGGCTGTACCTATAATGTTCCTTACACATAAACCGATCCTTTTTAAGAAATTATGATTCAGCATCTAAAAACATTTAAGAACACTCCCTTTCATACATAATTATAATAAGGCGTACATAGAAGATGATGAAAATTACTCGCCATTTGTGCCACAAACAAAAACAAGAGACCATACAACTGCTTTGAGCAACAAGGGAAAGGAACCTTGAATTTGTTGCAAAAACAGGAACATTCTGCATATGGCTTCGAACACAGATCATTCAATTCAGCTTGGCAAGGAAATGGAAAGACACAGAAGAGAAACATGAAACTTGTTCATGTAATTTTAAAAGCACATTTTATTTCTGTCACTGCAAAACAAATGTCCTTACAGGATGATTAGGCCTTGACATGTCAACTGAAGCCTGGGTATGCTAACTAAAATACATTCATATCAAGCATCATTTTTTTATTAATTAAAAACACATTCACACTCCCCCGTTAATTTCTAAATCGCCAAATGTTTCGCTGCATTACAGTAAATTGCCAGTCATTCGCAGCTTCTTCAATGTATTTTTCCCTTAATCTCCAAAGTCTTTATTTCATCATAAACTCTCGATTTAAAGTCATCAAGTTCATTATCCTCTTTCTTTTTCTGGTTGTGTTCTTTTCACAATCACATTTCAAACCTCCCTTAAAATATACAATTCATGAAACTTTTAACATTAGAACTAGAACAGTTATACTCCATGCTAATTTTATTAATGGTGTTAGTATTTTCGTTAGCAAACCACCAGCTACATAGCTAACCCGTTCACCAATGTTTCCAATTCCCTTCCAGTCTTACTCATCGATGAACCAACTCTTTCCCTCACACCAGTCTCGCTCAAGGTTTAAGCTTCACTTGCAATATTAGTTATGTTGTAAATCTACTTCTTAATTTCCATAATATTATTGGGCACAAACTTATAATACGGCTAGACCTTAATTATATGGCATGTTCCTCCTTGCTTTGCCATTACAATATCCAAAGCTAATCTGTTTTGTATTACCATTGCACAAATAGCAATCATTTCCTCATTAATTTTAGTTAATGCACCTGCAGAATTAGGAGCAAAACGATCACCAAAAGCCCACCAGTAGGCAGATGCATACCATCAAACACACCAATAAGAACTTGAGCAAATCTGTGTTTTGCTCTCTGAAAACTCATTCCACTCAACTTATTAGTATGATATATTATTGGGAACACCAGTTCTTGATAACAAAAACTCACCCAGTTACTTGGAATTCTAAAAATAAGTAATTTAACCACAGACGTGAGATACACAACTAAAAGTGGGACCATCGTCCAATATAAAATCTGTCAACTATATAAGTATAACTGCTCTTACTCATACCAATCAAGAGTGAAGTATCTGTTCAGTCACATTTCTCTCCCATCATACGAACATTTACTTTCTTCTCTTGAAAATTCCTAAGCCTAGGACGCACCAATGAAATTCTAAAATGTCTGTCTTCATTTAACTGATGTACCTCTGTTACTTCTGCATCCTTTATGGCAATTCCCACTCATTCCTGTCACCACTACCATTATTTTTCGAATAATAGAATATAATGGGTCTATTAGTAACATCTACATTTTCAACTTCAGGCAAGATTATAATCTATTTCGAACTCCTCGAGGAAGTTCTGTTCTAACAAAATAGAAACATTACAGCTACAAGAAATACTCAAGAAAAGAGGAAGTTGTATATAAACAATCCCTTTAGAAACAGAATAAATAAGTACAAACATAATAATTAGATATACTCATTATTACCGTATATTCATTTGGCGGTATTGCAGAAGTATTTTCTTCAAAATGTCCATTGGAACTATCTCTGTAATCTAATCTTTCTCTAGTATTATGTTGCACAATATTTTAATGAATCAAAGCATCTCCATCAGGGCAATACACACTCACTACAATACCAATCATTACTAATAAAATAAAAACCATCAAAACTATTTTAAAGCAAACTCTTTCTTTACAGGTAGGCATCTTCTATCAATAGAAATGTCTCCATAAAATCTCTATCTCAAAAACAAGGTGTAAAATAAAAACAAATTCTCCAATATTTTAGTTTAAAATGTTTTGAGCATTTAATAAGACACGCCTTCAGAAATGTTGATATAAGCATGGAAAACTAAAATAATGTGGGCAAAAATATTTATACCAGTTCAAATCTTTTTATTAACTGCTTGGATGCTATTGACGTGCTGGAGATGTCCATAGCACCAGTGCTCTGGTGCTATGGATGGCTCCAGCACATCCTAGGACTGTGACTCTGGTGCTCATCCTAGGGTGATTTCCTTTTTTAAATTTCACTTCCCCAGCAACCCAAGGCATATTTTTTGTAATGACGATTGTTGCATATGGCACACTGACATAATTGCAAATGAAAGTGAAATAAGCCTGACAGCTGGTTTCACTTACACTGCTTTAGTGATCGGGTCGATCTCAGGCCCCCGAGCGAGACGGGAGAGGTATCATTGGAAAGAGAAGACTCTCCCCTTTGTAATGATACCTCTAGACTCCAGGGACAATGTTTAGAGGGGTGAGTGGCCCCTCTGCAATGGGCTAATGCTACCCCTCCACCCCAGGCAAGTGGTCTTTCTACCCACAACCCCTTGGGGGCAGATTGGTCGTACATGTAGGGTAGCATTTTTATCAGGACAAGTGAAGCAATGCTTGGTGGAAGGAATTTAGTGGATTCCTTATGATTCTGAAAGTTTACATCACAGAAATTAAGGAACATTTTAAATTTTAGGCAAAGTTTGAGGTTTGCAGGGCATTGGGGGTAAGAAAAACTTGTGGGATCTACGCATGGTACACCACCCATGACTCCCTTATGTGTTTAGTTTTCATAAATGTGTGGGTTTGGTTGGTTACCCTGGGTGGCCGTCGATCCCCAGCCAAAAAAACACTGCTACCCCCACTGCCAGATCAGATCAATTTGTGACAGGAAATGTTGATGTCTCCATGTTGTATTTTGGGGCCTTTCCTGTTACGGGCACTAGGCCTACCCATAAAAGTGAGGTACAATTTTAATTGGGATACTTGGGGGGGGGGGGGGGAATGGCAGGTGGTAGGAAATGTATTGCTCCCTGCAGATTCCTGAACTGTCCTTACAGAAATGTGGTGAAAATTTGTTTTTTTTGGTCAAAGTTTGAGGTTTGCAAGAGCTTCTGGGTAGGAAACCTTGGTGGTAGCCACACAAGTCACCCCAGCCTGGATTTGCCTAGGTGTCCAGTTTTATGAAATGTAGAGTTTTGCTAGGTTTCCCTAGGTGCCGGTTGAGCTAAATTCCACAGCTAGCGGCATTACAAAAAAGGGTCAGTTTTCCTTGGAAAAATGTGATGTGTCCATGTTGTGTTTTGCGTCCTTTCCTGTCGCAGGCACTAGTCCTGCCCACGTATGTGAGGTACCATTTTTATTGGGAGTTATGGGAGAATAATGAGAGGAAATGTGTTTGTCACATTTTGAGGTTTACAAAGGCTTCCGAGTAGGAAAACCTGGTGGCAGCAACACTAGTCATTCCACCCTAGATTCCCCTAGCGGTCTAATTTTCCAAAATATACACAGGTTTGCTAGGCTTCCCTAGGTGCTGGCTAAGCCACAAATTCAGAGATGTGCAAATAACCCCTGCTCCTATACTCCATATCAGGTGTCTGTTTCACAAATACATAGATTTTCTTGATACCTATTTTTTACTCTTTATATTTTACCATACAAATTGCTCTATACCCGGTGCACAATGAAAAACATTGTAAGGTACAGTTCAGTTGGTGGCTCCGGTTACCTCGGGTTCTTGAAAAACCTACAAACATTATATATCCTCGCAACTAGAAGAGTCTAATAGACAATGGTATATTGCTTTGTAAATTGGCCATTGTGACAAGAAGTTACAAATTAAAACGTCAGAAATGGATGTTTTTTCCCTCTCATTCAAATTATTTTTATATTAACAGTTGGTTTCTTACAGAAAACCTTGAGGGATCTACACAAATGACCTGTTGCTGAACTCAGAATTTGTTCTACTTTTCCGAAATCTATAGCTTTCCGGGATGACCCATGGGTTTCAGCCTGGTTTCTACCACACACTTGGAAGTAGTTGGAAAAATGGACTGCTACTTTGAAAAAGGCCAAAACTGTGATAAATAAATCTTTAAAAACGGATTGAGTCCTGCATGTTTCTGAAAGCCATGAAGATGGGGACCTTAGCACAGCAACCCTACTGTTGATGCCATGTTTTAGGGAAAAAGGCAGACACTTTTTTCTGAGTGTTTTTTCCTATTCCACCCTCCACCTGCCCCCCACCCACCAGCCCCCCTATCCTTTTTCTATGTTTTGCCTAATTTTTCATTCCCCTCCAGAGGAATCCACAAACCCCGGGTACCCTTTAGAACCCCCAGGAAGGATGTGTCGGGGGTGGGGGGACACATTTGGAGTGGATCCCTTATGTGAAAAAAAAGTTATGGAGACCTTAGCACGATCGAACCCAAATAGGCAAGAGGGTTTAGCATTCTTTGGGGAAAGACCTCATAGAAAACGGGTTCCGCATGCTTGAGAAAAGATAGTTCATACAGCACTAGCTTAATTCAAATAGATTTTTGACAGCATAAGTTTTATGACTATCTTAAACTGGATACCTAAATATATAAAATCATTCTTTTTCAGATGCAGCATAATTCTTAAATGCAAGCATAGAATAAAACAAAACTTCAAATTCTAAACAAAGAGCACTATGCAGGTATACTTATTAAAATAAATAACTTTTATTCTCTTTTTAAAAACTCAAAATACAGTTTCATCATGAAATTATTCAATGTCCCATCACCTTCACTCAGTACATGCCAATTCTTGGAAGTTCCTCAAGCAGAAAGAGATGGTCTCTCAGGTCCATCTTTTTTTTCCCTGGTTGTCTTTGCCAGATGTGCCCAATCAGGGGCTGCATATTTCTTTTTAGTACTCTTGCTTTTGTTGATCTTCTGACTACAGGCGTTTCTAAATCTCTGTCATTCGGATCTGCCACTGCATCTGTTGATTTCTCTCCAGTTTCCCTCAGACTGCCAAATAGGTTCAACGCTCTTCTTATTTCTGTCACCTTCAAATCCTTTCACCTTCAGTCACATTTTGCTCCACTTGTCTCATTTCATCTTCACTGGCCTCTTGATTTGCACGACTTGCAATTATACTGTGAACTGCTCTTGAGGTTTTCAAAGTTTGAGTTTTTGAGGTTTGAGTTTCTTGTTTTTAATTTTGTTTAAGTTGTTATTTTTCTTTTTCCTCTAATTTTTCTTGAAAGCTTTGTTCTCTCCACTTTGGATCCACGTAGCAAACTTCAATTTGACTTTGTGAATTAGTAGTTGTGTCACAGCTTCATCATCTGCATCCTTGACTCATTTTGTGAGATGGCGTAGAAGAGCCAATAAAGCAAGCCTTCACA
Organism: Lissotriton helveticus; assembly: GCF_964261635.1. NCBI lineage: Eukaryota > Metazoa > Chordata > Amphibia > Caudata > Salamandridae > Lissotriton > Lissotriton helveticus. Next base: position 825,156,560 of record NC_136068.1, on the reverse strand, counting down.
CCTTACAAAAGTGTTCGCCTTCATGATCAATTGGTATGTGCCCATTCCACTGAGGCTCTATACATGTCTTCATACTGTTTCCTCAGCCTGACCTAGTCTTCAGGGCCTAAGTCATTGCAGGGTTCTTCACTTGTTGAAGGTGTAGCATATTTCACCTGGTGAGAGATGGAGCATATCAAATCAGCCAAACCTTTGCAGTAATCCAAAACCAGGTCATTAGTAATATTCAGAAAAGCAGCTGAATACGTTCCAGGAGTCCTCATGGCCCTCCAGATCAACACTCCAGTCAATCCTGTGCTTCTATTGGGTATGCTTCTCATACTTACTAGAACCAGAAGCAGGGCATCTGGCCATTTCAGTAATGTTGAGACTCGCACTTTACCAGTTTTGCTTTTATCGTACTGTAGGCCCTCTCAACTATACCGGATGCTTCGGGATGACCGTACAATGGAACGTCGGGTTGATATTCAGGGCCAAGCATAAGGCTCTCATGAAACACCCAAAATGTGATAGGAGGGGTGCATGCAATGTGTTTGACCACCGGCAATTGCACAGGGTAGCAATCCAAAGCATTGTTAATTTGCCACCACGCCACCTTATTTCAGACCCAGCCATATACAAATTGGTCTTAACCCTGCTCAAGAGGAACAATCCAGCCCGAAGTGCCAGACCAGGTCCTCCCTGAACCAGAACATAAGCAACCCAAGACTGGGTTTACCATCATTGGAGCTCATTAATAGGGGTGTACATGGGCTTCAGTGGCACAGTGAGTATGGGACCCATATCTGAGCATAACCTTACCTCTACATGAAATACATAAAAGGTGATGGGAGGAATGCTTGCAATAAGTCTAACACCTTGTATTCGCTAGGGGTAACATTCCAACCCATTATTCGTTTAGCCACCTCAGTTTGAACCCAGCCATTTGCAAATCACTCTTGCCCCTGCTCTAGTAGGAACAATCTAACCCAAACCTCCAGGCCAGGACCTCCCTGAACCAGAATACAAGCAACCCAAACCTAAACAGAGGTGGCATGTTGTGCAGAATAACGATGGACAGGAGTGCAACCCGAGTAAATACCAGTGGCTGAGATTATTTCTAGCATTCCATCCATCACTTTTTTGTACACTTCAATGCATAGGACTCATCACTTCATTTTAAAAAGGAGTTTTCCTATCTGATTCCAAAGACGTTGGCTGTATGATGCCATCAATTTCCTGAGCAATAGCTTGGCTACAGTAAGTGTGTCACAGCATGAAGTTGGGGAACCTTTCAATCCCTTTACTAAATAAACAGTTGACCACCAAAATAAAATGCAAACCATTACAGGGTTGTATCTCTACAAATTTTCACTTATGGCAAATTGATTCTTAATATCAACATTTACCTGCTGGCAAATTACATGCTTCTGACACAGATTGTAAGCAATCTTTCTGGAATGAGGATTACACCAATACTTTTTAAACGTAGCAGTCATTCCGTCTCGTCCTACATGTGTAGGTCTATGCATGTATCTTGCATATGCAGTAGTAAATCTGCAACCATAACCCTCCCATAAGTTGGCTTCAACAAATTATCTTGATAGCATCCTGTCTTTTCCCAACTTTTTCTTTCATCTTCGACACCTCACTCTGCAAATGTTTCAACTCTTCAAATGTTTTAACTGTTTGAACTGACAATGAAAAAAAAAATATTTTAATTAAGGCTGTTTCAGAATTTTAATTCAATTCAAGTGAACCAGAGCAAGAGCACAGCACTTCGCAACTTTATCTGTAAAGTTGTTGCCCAGTAAGATATGGTCATCTCCACTTTAGTGTGCAACATATTTTGCAATAACAATTTTCTTAAACATGTGCAGGGCCACAACTAAATGTAGAATTCATGGTCAGTTTTTAAGGCGAGTTTCCGAAAATGGCGACCACACCAATATTATACTGGCTGGCTATCTGTGTAAATTGTAACACTGAATTAATTGGCCATGCAACATGCTCTTGTAATCACAACCAATCCTCCTACTTGTGCGGAAGTTACATTACACAAGTACGATGCCTACACAATACTTGTCACTGTGTAGTCTGCATATACTGCTCGAAGAGTCGCTCAGACAAGATCCACAATAAAATTAAATCATCTAATTCTAGTGGTACATGTTGAATGCCTGATCTTGGGTTGGCACACAACTCAGTCACATCTGTTCAATCATGATTATCATCATCTACTCCATCCCCCTTTGGCAAAGTAACAAGTATGACAGGTTTCAGGGTATTACAACGTCTGATTGAAAAAAAACTTTGTTGCCAAGATTATCTGCTCATTCTTGGTCAAGATGCACTCAGATGCTGAGTGCAGGTGTGAGTTATCAGTGTCTGTTCCGAATGTGAAACAAGCACAGTGAACGAGTAACCCATCACAATTACCTCACATTGTACAGCTGCAATAGGAGTCACAACAATTTTTTCATGCAACCAGGCAGAGCAGTGGCAACTGGATCCAGTGTTGCAGATAAATATGAAATGGGCAACTTAGCCGATCCATGTTGTTGGATCAAAACAAAATGCCCACCTTTCTCTTTCAAGACAGAATAAACCATTTTTGTAACTAGGCATTCCTAGAGCAAGCATGCTACACAAACTGCTTGAGCTCTAGGAAGGCTTGCATACATTCATTGTCCCAGGCACAGAGTTCCTCAAATCACTGCAACTTAACTTAGCGAATAAGGAAAAGTTTGGAATTCAATGACCACAGTAGCCAACAATTTCCTAAAACATCTTCACTTCTCTCTGTGGAACTGGTGGGTTTATCCTCAAAATGGTAGAAGTGTGATCTTTGTACACTTTTCTCACTCCCTTTTTAGGGCTCGCTGCGAAAAGCGCGCGAAAGCACGCTCTCGCAGAGAGTACTATAGCTGTCGAGTCAGCCAACAAACGAGGGGGGACAAGAGCTGGCCATGCGCACAGCATTGTCTATGGCAGAGTCGGATTCCGACGCGCGCCTTGGGATTGGGTCGCGCGCGTTGGAATCAGACTCTGCGATGCGCCATAAGTTTCAGTTTCGTTAGCGCTCGCTGGATCCCTGTTAAGCGAATGTGTGTCATCGCTGGAGCTGGGAGGTGTGAGGGGGATTTCAGGAGGCACGCCCGTGGGCTGGGAGCTGCGGTGTGAGGAGCGCCACAAACACCCAGAGCTTCACCGGAGACCGCTGGCTGCGCACCTGGGACTCGGCGGTGGCAAGGGTGAGTGAGTGCGGGGCCGGACCGCGGGGGAAGAGAGGTGGGACAGCGCGGGTGGAAGTGTCATGAATGACCAGAAGATTAATTTTCCCCAAACAAACCAATTTAGCGACCAAAGGGCACGATACTTGGTAACTCAGGATGCATCGGAAAGAGAACGTAAAGGTGGAGAGGCATGGTAGTACTCTATAAGTGGTAGACAAGCTTAAGCAAGCGTGGAGGAAGTATTGGGGTAATTACCAAACGCACGGAGGGGGTCCCCGGCTATCAATCGGCGCTCAGAGGAAGGATTTTAAAGCATGCGCATTGCAATCATTGATCCTCTTGCTTCTTCCTTTTCTTGCGTAGACGTTCCTGTTGAAATGTACAGCGGGAAACGGAGCAGGATTAAAAACTCCTCGCGTTACAGCTCTGCAGAGTACCGTTTACATTGGCACTTCATTTATGAAATAAACGGTCATTTGAACCCAACAATGGTGTTTTTTTTATTTAAAATTAATTAGCTAATGGGCCTTGCTGCGCACGAGGGCACGCCTTATTACCACGCGTTGCAGAATACCCTGATTCAGCTACAATGTGCGTAGAATTTTGAAAGAAAATCGCTTTAAACTGATGTGCATGATGGGACTAAGTTGCCTGCCAAGTGTAAAGAATTGTCCAGGTGCAGACCAGGATCGGGCAGAGGGGCAGGTTAGGGGGCACCTTGTGATTAGGATATTCACTTATATAAACGCTATACTAGATTGGCCTCAAGTGGGCAGGTCACTGTCCCTTGTATGTGTACCTTCGAGCCACGCCGTTAGGTGGCGCAAGGCGTCATCAGGAGGAACTGGGGGGCTCATTACACTTAGAAGACCCAGAAGGTGCTGCAGGCCGCCCTGTGGGCTAGGTGTGTGTCGGATAATTGTGCCAAAAGCTGGCTGGTGGAACTGAACATCAACAACGGCGTGACAAGTTTATTACCGTGAAGAGAAGAAGAACGGCCCACCAGCTGGCACAAAACGAGCAGCACTGGCAAAGCGGTGGAGGCTGTCCCCTGTCAGATATGACATTTGGCAGGAAAGAGTACGTTTCTTCACATATACTATTCCCAGGGGAAGAGAGGAACGGAAAAGAACCTGTGAATTACAATGTGTTTAAGGCTGCTGAAGAAAGACGGAATACTATAGGGAAATGCGTTAATTGACTCCATCGACGTGTAGTTTTAATAAATTAATATAAAAAAAACTTATGTTTACACACGTTTCTAAGAAGTAAAATATGAGTGCAAGAGCATTTTGTCACCCACTTGAGAACTTATATTTGTCAATTGCAAACGTTACTATTTGAGCTTTCAACTCGGAGTTGCGTCGAAGGAAGTGGGAGGCGATGCCATTTGTGTATCGATAGCCCTTTTCATTATCCTGAATGTCATGTGGCCGTTCATTTCAAAAGACCACTGCATTATTTATCTTAGTGTGTTTCACCCACAGCTCTTTTTTATCACATCAGTATTGCTGGTGCCATTAGTAGAAGTTGGGTCTTCAGTTTTTTAGGTCTCGACCTGTTTTCATGTTTTACCCACACTGCCCCAAACCAGTGTCCTTCACTGCCCCGTGCCTGCTCCTCTCAGTGCTCTGTGCTTGTGTCCCTCAATGTCCAATGCCTGTCCCTCACACACCCTCACCCATACAACCCTCTCACCCCTCACACCCCATCACCCTCACACCCACCCTCCCTCCCTCCCAACCCACTCACCCTCACACCCCCTCACCATCACACCCCCTCATTCACCCTCACCCACCCTCACAACCCTCTCACCCTCACTCACCCTCACACCCTCTCACCCCCTCACCCACCCTCACTCACCCTCACCCACCCTCACACCCCCTCACAACCCTCACAACCATCTAACCCTCACACACACCCTCACCCTTACACACCCTCTCACCCACCCTCACCCTCCCTCACTCACCCTCACAACCCTCTCACCCCCTTACACACCCTCACCTCCACTCACCCACCCTCACACCCTCCCTCACACCCTCACCCTCACAACCATCTCACCCACCCTCACTCACCCTCACCAGCATAGCATAACAAAACATAGCATAACAAAACACAGAATAGCATAGCATAACAAAACAAAGCAACAATAGCAAAACATAGCACAGCAAAACACAACACATAGCATAACAAAACATAGCTTAGCTTAACAAAACAAAAAATAGCATAGCAAAACATAATAGCATAGCAAAACATAGCATAGCATACCAAACACAAAAAAGCATAGCATAAAAAATAGCCATGCAAAACAAAGCATAATAAAACACAACAAAACATAGCATATCATAACAAAACATAGCATAACAAAGCATAGCATAGCAAAACAGCATAGCATAACAAATCAAAGAATAGGATAGGATAGCAAAACAAAACATAGTATAGCATACAGCATCACTCAGCACCACCACAGCATCACTCAGGGGCACCACAACGTCACTAAGCAAAACCACAGCATCACTGAACGCCACAGCATCATTCGTTCACCATCACTCAGAGCCACCACATCATCAATCTGTGCAACCATTCAACAACTGGTTCAAATATGTTCTCTCAATGTTTCAAGCTTTATTACAAATGTAACAAAAAGATGTTAATATTTCACTTCTGTTCTTGGATTTTCGTCCCAGTAAAATACACTGAACATAATCTTCACAAAAGTTATTTACAAAAGTTTAAGCTATTGCCATTATAAATTACAATAACTTTTATTTAAGTATTCATTATTAAAAAAAAAAGCCATTGTTATTTGTAATATCAATACAACACATATTGCATTACAAAAGCTATAGGTGTCACATTTGCGAAAGTTATAACTATTGGCATTGTAAATGACAATGCTATTAATTTTGCTATTTTCAAAAACAAAACAAATAAAAAATGTGTCATTTACAATACCAATAGCTCAAACTTTCCTAATGCGAGACCTATTGCATTGCAAATGCTTGTTAATTTGGGGTCCCAGTTCTTTCTTTACAGTATTATAACTTGGCAGGCGATGCCTAGTCAATTTTCAGACAAATTATTTAATAGAGTAATTGTAGCAAATCTGCAGCCTTCTGGCTGACCACATTAAACAAACAAATTACCGTCCCATCTCGCTCCTACTGTTTCCTACCAAGATCTTTAAAAAAAGCCATAAACCGCCAACTCACCGAACACGTCAAAAGTAACCTACTCTACACCTCCCAATCCAGCACGAAACCATCCTGATCACCTCAACAGACATCATTAGAATCCTCATTAACGGAGGCTAGACAGCAGCCCTGATCCTCCTTGATCTGTCATTGGCATTCAACGCCGTATCCCACTACACCCTCATCAAAGATTCCACCACAATGGTGTCCAGGGAGATGCCCTCAAATGGATCACCTTTTTCACAGGACGCAACCAGAGAATCTTCCTACCACCCTCCACCTCCGAGCACAAGAAAATCATCTGCTGTGTCCCCCTAGGCTCCTTTTAGCCCCACCCTGTTCAACGCAGACATTGTTCACTCATGGACTCAACATCATCGCATTGGCAGAGGACACACGACTCATTCGCTCGCTCACGGAAGACCTTGCGAGAACCACAAGTCGTCTCCGACTGGATGAGTTCCAACTGCCTGAAGCTCAACACGGACAAGAAGGAAGTGCTGATCTCGGGAGAAACACCTCACCACGGGATGACACACAGCCGCCCAAGGAACTACACCCACCCCCATGGACCACACCCGCAACAACGGCATCATCCTTCACAGCAAACGTACCATTAAGCATCAGGTCAACGCAGTATCCTCCTCCTGCTTCCACACCCTTTGTATCCTTCTCAAGATCTTCAGGTGGACCCCCAGCAGCATCAAGAAAACATTTGCACAACGCCTTGTCACCAGGTGACTAGTCTACAGAAATGAACTCTACGCCAGCTCAACTACCCAACTCATCAAGCGACTTCAGACTATACAAAATGATGCAGCCAGACTGCTAAAAAAGCCCTCTACTATCAGGGACCAGCCTACAGCAACTGCTGCCTAACCTTCCACCAACCTGCCAGACAGCTGCGCTCTACCTCCCTCACCCATGTCTCCCACATCCGCCGAAGCCACAGCGAAGGTCATTTCTTCTCCTACCTCACCACTCTGGAAAGACCTCTCCCTCAAACTGCAAACCTCTCCTTCACTCTCACATTTCCGATGGGGACTCAAGGCCTGGTTCTTGGTCTAAATATCTCAGAGACCTCAGCACCTGGAAACTCCCCGGAGTGATTAGCCACGCTATACAAGTCCTGTCTGACTGATCGATCATCAGGTCATCAATATATTGTACCAGCACTGAATCATAGGGCAAATTTAACCTTACCAAATCCTCTTTAAATATTTGGGAGGAGATTGAAGGACTTTCAACATACCCTTGTGTGATTCTAGATTCTAAAATAAAGTTCTCTTTTGGTGTAAATGCAAAAAGATATTGATTAGCCTCATGAAGAGAATTTGAGAAAAATGCTAGATTCAAATTTGTGATATTGAATCACTCCGCTTCTACAGGAATCTGAAATAGAACTACTACAGGATTGAGTAGCACGACAAAACAGTGTCATTAAGTTCATGGAGGTCTTGCACTGTGTGCTATTTTCTGCTATATGTCTTTAGAACTGTTCATTAATTTTGTCAGTGGCAGGTGAAATCCCCTCTGCTTCATAAGTAAGCCTGTATTCAGGAGCACCCGGATACACCACATTCGGTTTTGCGGAACAGCACTGGCCCTGCATTTTTATTCAATCGATTAACCCCTTCCACGCTCATGACGAACTGGGCTCGTCATGAAGTAGCCTCCTCGCACGCTCATGACGAGCCCAGCTCGTCATGTTGTGTGTGATTTCCGATTTCTCAGCACAGCAGGGGAATATGCTGAGCATCCATGGGGTTAATTTTCTTTTAAAATCAGGACAAACCTTATTCTCAGTATGTCTTAAATTTGGAGGTGGGTCTCCTGGATAGAGAACTGGAAACATTTTAACTTTTGTCTCTAGCGATTTTATAGTAAAATCTAAACCTTCATCTTGTGTTTGATTGCAGGCAGCTCACAATGTGAAGAAATGTGGTTCCACGGCTAGAGCAGTTAACCTCATAGTCGGGGAACCGGGTTCAAGTCTCAGCAGGGACGCTCAACATTCTAGGCAAATCACTTAATCTCCCTGTGCCTAACAAAAAAAATGAATGTGTCCATCAGTTTGTGTTATATAACCCTCCACACAAAAAAAACCAATGTGCAATAAAGGACACTGTTCAAGTCACACAAGAAATCACGACCAAACAAATTAACTGGACTTGTCTCACTGATTTTTAGTTGAACTCATTTTCACCTGAATATTTGCTTACTTGCCTGTTTTTTTAGATGCCTACAACTTGGATTTCTTTTTCCGAGAGGATGAAGTTAGAAACCTCCATTAGCCAAACAGTGGAGCAGTTAGTACCCATTTCGATTAAAAATTATACTGGCTAGCCATTCACTTTTTCTGAAAAAATATCATCCTACCTTACCTCTAGAACTGCACCAAGCATGCAGTCCTCCTCCCCTTGTTAGTCACGGTCATTGAGTTTGACTCGGTCCTGAAGGGACTCCAGTGTAGCTACAAGCTGCAGAAATTGTCATTCATTTTTTTATTCTGGAATTTGGCTCAAATCCCTGCATGGTATTTTGCATGGGTTGGTGCATATTAGGGACTAAAGGTATATTCCCATTGAATTGCTTTGGATTTAGTACAGCTGGGACCATGTCTACATCATCCAATTCTATTGAATCGGGTTCATATTCTGCCGGAGAAGCATTTGCAACTTTTGGAATATTCTACATGCCCATTACCAGGATCCATTTTACCCACAGATGTGGCACTGACAGTTTCTCATGTGTGCATTAATACCATTGCTCACATTACCGTTGTTATTAAATCCTCTAAAACATGGACCATTATTTCCTCCTTGCATGAATTGCACATCATACTCTTATGCATTAACACCTTGCATACCGGCACCAAAACCAGGTGCCTGAAAATCACCTTTCTGAGCAACTATCAACTTCTACTACTTAGTTTTCTTTTTAGCATCGCAACAATCACTACAGTAATTTGTGTAGAGAAGTATTTGGTGTAACTATTACACTTGCCATCACATTCCGATTTGCTGAATATTAGCACTAATCAACGGATGCAATCCCAACACAAATGGGAAGGCAAATCCTGAAACATCCTCTGTAGAGGGCTCATCAACTCCACTATACTATCTATAAATCAACATCAGTCTCTTATAACCAGCATGAGCGGAGTACTCTGGATTGTGAGTTGCTCTCATGATTTTTGACCACTTGACTGGTTACTAGGAAACTTTTGTTTTTATGCTGAATAACGTGATTATATTTCTGCAATACAATTGGAGGTTTATAATTAGTGTGGCCACTATACTAAGTCTTACACTCACAGCCCACAAATTGAGGCACAATTAAAAATAGTACATCCAAATCTAGCTAAAGTACCTTTGAAAATGTCACAATTCTTTGACCTCTGTAAACCCCTTCTCGGGGTCCTCTGAGCTTCAGGAAATTCTTTGTAAATGTTAATAGAGTACGCCTTGACCAAAGTACATGCACATATGCTCCTTACTGCACTTCTAACAATTGAAAACCCTTTTTAACCACCATTTCACAATCACCCACACTTTTGTTTTTCGATGTTATGGGCTTATCAGGAGAATCTTTCCATTCTCCAATTTACCTTGTCACTTCTTCCTATTCTTTAATCTTGATTGTCCAATAACTAAGATTTTTTCACAAGTTTTTAGAATCTGATTTCTGTGATGCGCTTTTTATTTCTGTCACAAATGCTACTTTTTGTACAAAAACATTTAATTATTCAGCCAGGTGCTCAAGCTTCTCAAATGCACTATGTGCATGCTTTCCTGCTACTGCATTCAAAAATGGCAATTCATATTTTGAAATTGTCACTTTGAATTGAGTGTTTCTGTCATAGTTTCTAATGCCCGAAACACCACCGAGAAAATGAGGTCCAAGGGATATTTTAAGACCTGCCCAAGTTTATATCCCCAAACATCAAATGGCAATACTTATAGAAAACCGGGGGTCTGATACAAAGCCAAATCAATAGGCTACAAAACAGGCATGACTGTTTCCAAATCAGTCAAGGATACGAAATTCCTATGAAGCCTATAAAGCAAGACAGAACAGTGAACAAAACCCTGAGCTGCAAGTGATTGTTGGTGAGACTCAAAAGAAATATCTATGTGGTCAATGGATTCCCATCAAATGTCATGCGATGATCAATAATCTCATTTGGTCATCCAGAGTCTTGGGGTGATCTGTCTCTTGATCATTGAGACCATTTCCACACCCAATCTGTAAATATTCAATGGGTCAAGCCCACAATCACTGTGCGGACCATGAGAGAAGTAGAATTACATGGGAACTAGTGCAGTGCAAAAAAGTGGTGAATAAAATAGAGAGAAATTATGAAAAGGGGGCTTTTTTTATAGATATTTTCTCTTCCCCTAATTAAAACCAAGAACAGTGCAATAAGGCCGTATCAAACAAATAATTAACTGCCACGAGGGGCCAACATGTTTCAGCCAGTAGGGAAAGGGGCCCCACGGCTTTCTTCAGGGCCTCTGTTCTACAAAATATTGAAGTGTAAATACAACTTGACCTCACCTCTCCTGGACCAAGCTCAGGAAGATGGAGGCCTTGCTCTGTCCGTCGTTGCCCCAAAGCAAGGTCTAGTCCCCGGTCATTCTGGATGTGAGATACACCGTTTGATACGGAGGAATATGAACACAGACTAACATGTCCATCCATATCCTTTTCATGATTTACTAGTTCATTCTTTTGTATTTATACTTGCGGTAGCAATATTTTGTAGAACAGAGGCCCTGAAGAAAGCCGTGGGACCCCTTTCCCTTTTGGCTGAAACATGTTGGCCCCTCGTGGCAGTTAATTATTGGTTTGATACTGCCTATTGCCTGTTCTTGGTTTTAATTAGGGGAAAAGACTATATCTCCGATAAAAGCCCCTTTTTTCGTCTCTTCACTCTACTTTATTCACCACTTTTGTTCCTTTTTTGCACTGCACTAGTTCCCATATGATTCTACTTCTCTCATGGTCAGCACAATGATTGTGGGCTTGACCCATTTAATATTTACAGATTGGGTGTGGCAATGGTCTCAATGATCAGGAGACAGACCACCCCAAGACGCTGGATGACCAAATGAGATCATTGATCATCGCATGACATTTGATGGGAATCCATTGACCACATATATATTTATTTTGAGTCTCACCAACAATCACTTGCAGCTCTGGGTTTTATTCACTGTTATGTGTTGCTTTATAGGAATTTCGTATCCTTGACTGATTTGGAAACAGTCATGCCTGTTTTATAGCCTATTGATTTGGCTTTGTATCAGACACCCGGTTTTCTATAAGTATTGCCATAGTTTCTAATGCCCCATTAAGTTTGAAAGTATTAACCTTAATTACTTCTATCTCACTATGTGAAGACATATTAACCTCCATTTCATCTGTCCAGAGGCTCAGCTCTCCTTCTCCCATCTCTTCCACCTGCACTTGCATAGGAGCCTCATTATAAAGAGGTGATTCTCACTTCAATCAATAAATTGTCTATGAACGTATCCTGTTGCTTATAATCGCACTTGATAATTTTCAATTGTTTCCATTTCACTTCATACCATTCACAGGAAATTGTCTGCACCCAGAGAGACCGACAGAGGATCACCTGTCTGCGTACGGTAGGAAGTGCGGGCTCTTTGGCCAAAAGTGCCATTGAGAATGTGTCCATTCCAGAAGTAGGTTGTGGTTGTTATTCCCTCTACTTTCTGGAAACAAAGGACAGAGGTGTTTGTCCCATTGGAAACCTGTGCCCTCATAATGCCTTCCTCTAGAAGGAAAAAATTCAGGATGCTCACACTTGCCCAGGTTTTGGCTGGCTTGGACTCTAGAGACAGTGGGGTTGGACCTGCAGGACGCTATGCCCATATGGCCATGCAGTAGTCCCATTAGCGCTACCTGTGGTTTTTGAGGGCACAGGAGCCATTTCAGTTTGCTGTACTCCCCTTTGGTCTCATCAGTACCTCTCCGGTGTTTATAAAGTGATGCCAGTGGTAGCAGTCCATCCAGTGAGATCAAGGGTTTCAGTGTTCCCCGCCGTGATGACTGTCTGTTAACGACAGGTTCGTCCCAGGCAGTTGTCAACTTTTAGTCCTTGGAACAAGTAGGTTTAACTCCCTAAAGCAAAAACCCATTTGCAGCCTATTTACAGTACCACATTATGAAAAAGGGACAGCATGGTCTCCAGTCAGCATTATATTTGTGTTCATGTGGTAATGCTGTTTAATCGCAGGTTCATGGTTCATTGTTGCACCGCCTTCATTTTTAGGATGAACGCTTAAGTAAATGTTATAAGCTAGGACTGCACTGACAGTAGTTCCAGTAAAAAAAAGAAAATGTGTACGCGTTTTCAAAGTTGAGCAATATGAGGCTCTGTATAATACTCCCAGAATGCTCATTGATTAGATGCAAATATAAGCTTGAAAGCAAGATTGATGATTTTTTCCTTTCAAAATAAAATGTTCGCAAAAAAAACAAGTAGAAAAAAAACATTTTGTAAACTGTCAAAGTTTAGGTACCATTTCTTTGCAGCATCATTTAGTAAAATGGGTTGATGTATGCGAGTATTTTCCAACAATATTCATAATGGAAAATAAATGTAACCAGTTTCATTATGGGAAATATAAAAATAAACAAGCATTGCCATAGCCAGTAGGTCTGAAATTGGTGGTCAGCCTTTTGGTTGTGTCAATGGCATGCTTTTTCTAAAACCATATCGGTGTAGGAGTTGCTGCGCCCTCATCATTATAACAAACTGGCAAAAGCAAAAATTGTTTTTGGTCTCAAAAAACACACTGCCACAGAACAAAACTACTTTGTGCGCCAATATGCTTCTTGCGAAAGAGCAGAATGCGGTTACTCGCAGTGAAGCCAGCCAATAGACAAAAGGAGTAGTTTCTGTCCTGTAACTCCAGTTCTGTAGTAGGGGTATCTCTGTTATAGTCATAATCTAGTGAATAGTCCCGCCCATGTGCGTGGACCCGGTAGCAATCAAAAATAGTGTCGAAAAATGCAGAATTGCACAGACACTTAAGAGAGAATTTAAAGACAGATAATGCAGCCTATAACAGGCTACACTGTCCAGTACTTCAATTAGGAATTCCACCAAAAAATCCACAAAACAGCAAAGCCTGTACAGATTTCCCTTGCTGTAACAGCAAAAAACCCTCTGGAATGATAGAGAGGAGGACCTGGACAGACAAGCCCCATAGGCTGCCATTATGTGGCTCAGAACAGGATACTGTGCCTTTAAGAGAACTTTCCAGAACTTCACAGTATCCCAGAATGCCTTGCAGGTCCCAGTTACTTTCAGTTCTTTTTGAAGGCGTAACACGCCAGACCTGTAGCATTCCGTACATGAATATCTCTCTCCACCGGGGAGGAGGGCGGGCGCTTATGACTATAACAGAGATACCCCTACTACAGAACTGGAGTTACAGGACAGAAACGACTCCTTCTGTAGTAGGGGATCTCTGTGTATAGTCATAATCTAGTGAATAGAATGGCAGCCCATCCCCACACCAAGCGGCGGTGGAGAAACAAGAAATTACACCACTATTGTGCGAACAGATTCCGCAGCGAAGCCTGCCCAACCTGAGCGTCTGCCCCGGCATCAGCGTCCAGGCAGTAATGCTTAGCAATGGTATGGACCGACTTCCAAGTGGCCGCCTTCCAGATCTCTGCAATGGGAACATTACGAAGCAACGCTGTCGTGGCAGCTTTGCCCCTGGTGGAATGAGCCTTAGGTTTGCCCCCTAAGGTCTTATTAGCTTTCAGGTAACACAATTGTATGCAGGACACAATCCACCTCGAAATGGACTGTTTAGAGGTAGCAAGACCCGTCCTGACTGATCCATAATTGATAAACAATTGGTCCGACCTACGAATATCCTTGGTTTTATCCAGATAAAATTTCAGCACCCTCCTCACATCCAGGGAATGTAAAGACCTTTCCGCTGGAGATGAAGGATTCTGAAAAAACGTAGGCAAAGTTATAGTCTGGTTGACATGAAAATCAGAAATAACCTTGGGAAGAAATTTAGGGCGAGTACGCATAACAACCTTAGCAGCATGAAATACAGTATACGGTTCTTGGCAACACAACGCCTGAATTTCACTCACCCTGCGGGCCGATGTAATGGCCACGAAGAACGCCGCCTTCCAGGACAGGTGCTGCAACGAAGCCTTATGAATAGGTTCAAGAGGCTCCTTCATCAATCTCGACAGCACCACGTTCAATTCCCAGGAAGGCGAAGGAAGCCTGACAGGAGGGAAAACTTTCTTCAAGCCTTCCAAAAAGTCTTTGATCACAGGGATCTGGAAGGAGGAAGTCTGTGAAGGGCATTTCCTGTAGGCAGTCAAAGCAGCCAGATGAACCTTAATGGAATGGACATTAAGGTCAGACTGCGCCAGATGAAGTAGATATGGAAGGATGACATCCTCCTTGCATGTCGTCGGGTCATAGTTCTTGGACTTGCACCAGATGCAAAATCTCTTCCACTTGTAAGCATAGGAAGTCCTAGTGGAGGGTCGCTTAGCCTCCTTCAGTATGTCCATGCAATCTTCTGGGAGATTCAGATGGCCATATTGCACTATTTCAGGAGCCATGCCGCCAAACTCAAAGACGAGAGGTTGGGGTGCAACATCCGCCCCCCGAACTTCGTGAGAAGGTCCGGCCTGCACGGCAGCTTCATGTGAGGAAGGAGAGACCGGTGAAGCAGGTCCGTGAACCACCACTGTCTGGGCCATTCCGGGGCAATCAGTATCATCCGCGCCCTGGACTGGGACAGCTTGATGAGAACCGTCAGAATCAGGGGAATGGGCGGAAAGGCATACAGAAAGCTCTCCAACCAGTCGATCCACAACGCATTCCCCAGCGTCCCCGGCTGGTAGTACCTGGAGGCGAAGTCTCGGCATTTGCTGTTTTCTGCGGTGGCGAACAGATCTACGTCTGGAGTTCCCCACCTTGCGAAGACTTCCCCTAGTACATCGTAGTTTATGACCCATTCGTGGTTTTCCTGAATCAGTCTGCTCAGTGCGTCTGCCTGAACATTCTGCACACCTGGCAGATGGGTGGCCGTTATCGTCAGTCCACGAGCCAGGAGCCAGAAGCCAGCGCCAGATCGCCAGCGCCTCCTGTGACAAGGTGCGTGATCTCGAGCCCCCCTGCTTGTTGAGGTAATACATCGTGGTCGTATTGTCCGTCTGTACAAGCAGAGTTGGTCTGAAAGGACGGATGAAAAGCCTTCAGTGCCAGGTGAACAGCTCCGAGTTCCAGGAAATTGATGTGGTACGTGGACTCCGTCGGAGACCACGTCCCTTGAATCTGTAGGTCTCCGGAGTGCGCTCCCCATCCCTGGAGAGAAGCATCCGTCACGATAGTCTGAGTGGGAATGTCCTTGTGAAAGGGAACCCCTCGTAGGAGATTCTCCTCTGAACACCACCACTTCAGAGACTGAAGAGCATGCAGAGACAGTCTCATCTCGTCGTCCCAGGATCCTCTCTGGTCCCACTGATCCTCCAAGCACTCCTCCAGCGGTCTCATGTGTAGCCGCGCATGTGGCGTCAGGAAGATGCAAGATGCCATCGAGCCCAGTAGAGAAGACACCTTCCGCACTGTCGTAGATGGAGTGGACATGAGAGCCTGAGCCTTCCGAAGGAGTGATAATCGTCGCTCTTCCGAAGGAGACACGCTTGCTGACAGCGTATCGATGGAGGCTCCCAAGTACTGAATGCACTGGACCGGAGTCGGGACAGACTTGGACATGTTGATGTGCAACCCCAGCTTGTTCAAGAGAACGCACGTCTTCTGGAAGTGCGCTTGAGCTTCCGAGAAGGAGGAGGCCTTGATCAACCTGTCGTCCAGGTACGAGTAGACAAACACCTTGTTCTTCCGCAGGTGTGCCGCCACCACCGCCATGCACTTCGAGAAAGTCCTGGGCGCAGACTTCAGCCCGAACGGAAGTACCTTGTACTGATAGTGATTGGTGCAGACTTGAAATCGCAGGAACTTCCTGTGTTTGTGTGCAATGGGCACATGGAAGTATGCATCCCGTAGGTCTATGGCGCAAAGCCAGTCCCCCTGTTGCAGCGGAGGATAAATCTGATGCAACGACAGCATGCGAAACTTTTCTCTGCGGATCCATTTGTTTGCCTGTCGCAAGTCCAGAATGGGCCTGAACTCGTTCTTGTCCTTCTTGCGGACCAGAAAGAACCGGGAGTACAGACCTCTTCCTCTTTGAGACAGAGGTACGTCTTCTATCGCCCTTTTCCTTAACAGTATATCGGCCTCCGCCTGGAGCTCACGCAGCTGATTTATTATTATTATTATTATTTATGGTTTTTATATAGCGCGTAGTCACCCTTGAGTATCCCAGCGCTGAAACCTCGAACTCCTAATGGGGGCACAGGAAAGAGGAAGAAAAAAAATAATTCAAAGAGACTCAGGGAAAAAGGAGGGTTTTGAGGGACTTCCTGAATCGAAGGAGGTTTGGCTCAGCTCTGAGATTTGGGGGGAGAGCGTTCCATTTTCTGGCTGTGTTCACCGAAAATCTACGGCCGCCTATACGGGTCTTCTTCACCCTGGGGACGACAATAAGGTTTCCTTGTTCGGACCGAAGCGCTCTCGAGGGTCTGTATGGGGTGATCCAGGCGCTCAGAATGGGGGGACCTGTATTGTTCATGATCTTGTGTGCCAGACAGAGGGCCTTGAAAGCGACTCTTTCCCTTACGGGGAGCCAATGAAGTTTTTTCAAGGCAGGTTTGGCCGAAGTTCTTGCTGGGGTCTTTGTCAGTAGGCGGGCTGCGGCGTTTTGAGTTTTTTGTAGTGTTTGCAGGGTGGCTTCCGGCGCCCCGAGGTAGATTGCGTTGCTGTAATCCAGCCTTGCTAGCACTAAGCCTTGAATAAGTAGCAGCCGGGACTGGAATGGGAGTAGGGGGAGTACTTTCCTGCATGATCTCAGGAGCCCATAGCAGATGCCGGCTGTTTTCCTGGCCTGTGTCCGGAAGGTAAGATCTGTCTCTAGCCACACTCCCAGACTCTTGACCTCTGTCTTAGGGGAGGGGGGGTCACCCATACAAGCGGGCCAGATGTTCGGAGGGAGACTCGGAGTTTTGTGTCCGAGGAGCAAGATCTCTGTCTTTGACCCGTTCAGTTTTAGGTCGGAGTCGCCCATCCATTGATGAACCGTGGACAGGCAGTCTTGCAGGTTGGAAGGCTGCAGCTTGGGGTGGGAGAGGGTCACCACCAATTGAGTGTCGTCAGCGTAGCTGACGATCGTGACTCCAAAAGGGGCGACCAACTCCTCCAGGGGGGCCATATATACGTTAAAAAGCGTGGGGCTTAATGAGGAGCCCTGGGGCACTCCACATCGGAGGGGAATTGAGGGGGATCGGCTTTCTCCTTCCCAGACTTGGAAGGAACGTCGGGAGAGAAAGGATGTAAGCCATCTCAGCGCACTGTCTTGTATGCCAGTGCTCTCTAGGCGCTGGACTAGGACCTGATGGCTGACAGTGTCGAATGCTGCGCTGAGGTCCAGGAGGACCACTGCCACTGATCCTCCTGTATCCATGATTTCCCTCGCTTTTTCTACGGCCGCCAGGAGGGCGGTATCTGTGCCCTGGCCTGGTCTAAAACCTGTTTGAGAGTTCTTTAGGCAGTGGTTTGATTCCAGGAAGTGGGACAATTTTTTGTTTGCGAGCTTCTCCGCGACCTTACATATCCAGGGAAGGAGCGAGATGGGCCGGTAATTAGATAGGTCTGTAGGGTCTAGTGACGGTTTCTTCAGCAGACCTTTAACAACGGCCTCCTTCCAACTTTGTGGGACTATTCCTTGGGAAAAGGAGGTGTTGATGAGGGCCGTGAGTCTGGCTGTGATGGTTCGTGCTATGTCTTTCGTGAAACGTACGGGAACTGAGTCACTGGGGGCTCCGCTTTTCGTGGCTGCTAGAATGGTTGCCACATCTTCTTCTGAAACTGGTCCGAATGCGGTTAAACGAGGGGATACCGGGTTGTCCATGGGGTTTCCAGATGTAGGGGTGCGGTCCTTAGCGACTCCCGGGGTGGTCTGATTAGTAGCAGGTAGAGAGGAAAGGATTTTCTTGGTTTTGCTATCAAAGAAATTGGCCAGGTTGACACATTTCTCCTCGGCTGCTTTGGGGTCCAGGGGTGTCTGCGGAGGGGCTGGGACATGGAGAAGCTCCTTAAGTATGGAGAAAGTCTCTTTTGCTGAGCACGAGGAATTTTGTATTCTTACCTCAAAGAAGGAGCTTTTAGCGCTGAGGAGGGCTTGTTTATATGCCTTCATGGCAGATTGATAGGAGTTTTTGTCCGTTGCTGTTTTGTTTTTTCTCCATGTTCGTTCCGTCTTTTTGCACTCTTTTCTAAGAATGTTCAAGGCTGGGGTGTACCAGGGAGCGTGATTGATCCTCTTTACATGTTTAAGTGAGCATGTTAATGGAATAAGGCTATCTAGGGGGTTGGTGAGCCAGCTGTTAAATTCCCTATCAGCGGTGTTAGGGTCAGCTGCGAGGGGGCCATCGGAATCCCTAAGCTTCGCTTCCCATTTTTCTGGATCTAACTTGTGCCAGCGTCGGGTTAAAATCCTGGTTTTCTGTTTGGGAACGCAAGCGGGTAGATAGGACCAGTGCATAGGGACCAAAAAGTGGTCTGTCCATGGGAGGGGGGAAGGGTCTTGGGTTTGGAAATTCTTGATATTGGTGAAGGCTGGGTCTAGGAGATGACCTTTCTCGTGTGTGGGTTTCGTGTTCCGGAGCTGGAGGTCAGCTGACGCGAGGTCTGCTAGAAGATTCGCGGCGGTGTGGTCTGCCGGATCTAGGAAGTGAAGGTTCAAATCTCCTAGAAGAAGAAAGTTAGGTGTTGATATTGTTTTTAGAAGGATGTGGTCCATCAGGGTGTTTGAGAAATCACCTATTGGGCCTGGTGGTCTGTATACCAGAAGGCCCGATAGTGAAGTAGTAGGCGAGATTTGAAGGGTGAAATTACAATTTTCACAATCCTTGACCGTACCTTCGGTGATCCTGCAGCTAAAATGGTCTTTGTAGAGAATGGCGAGCCCGCCACCTCTTCCGACTGGTCTGTTAAGACAGCAGATTTGGTAACCTGGGGGGGTTGCATTGACCAAATCTGAGCCGTTATTGGGGGTCAGCCATGTTTCGGTCAGAAATAAGGCATCTAGCGAGAGGGTTAGGGTGAGGAGGTTTACCTCATGTGCGTGCTTTACTAGTGACCTACAGTTCAAAAGGCCCAGTTGAAGCGTGCTGTTAGGTTTCGTGGTTTTAGGAATATTGCAGAGGGGACATCCTGTGAACGAGGTGTCATCCTTCAGGATGAAATCACACTGCGGGTTTTTCTTTATATTCCAAAGACGGAGGGTGTCTGAGGGGTAGGATAGGGGAGGCAGTGAATCGGGCATAGTGCCAGGTCCTAGGGCCGTCTGGGCCCGGACGGGCCCAGACGGGCTTGCCTTAGGCGCGCCTTCGGCGCGCTGACGGCGCGCCCGCTGCGCCCGTCCGCTGCGCGTACGGTGTGAACACATATTTTTATGGGGTGAACAGGGCGGGAGGGGGCGTGGCCTCCAAGGGGGCGTGGCCAATCGTCACGCCGGCAATGGCGCTTCGTTGGGTTTTGGCGTTCGTGTGGCCAGGTGAGTCCAACTATTAAAATCAGAGGGTGCTCAAGTGACACAGTATTACACAACAATACAATTTTTAAAAAATGAATGAGAAGCCTATCTCCCGGCTTTCCGCCTCAGGAGTTTCAAGAGTTCTGGCAGGCGGCGCTTACAGTCAGCGCTTAAATACCAGCAGGGCGGGAGGGGGCGTGGCCTCCAAGGGGGCGTGGCCAATCGTCACGCCGGCAATGGCGCTTCGTTGGGTTTTGGCGTTCGTGTGGCCAGGTGAGTCCAACTATTAAAATCAGAGGGTGCTCAAGTGACACAGTATTACACAACAATACAATTTTTAAAAAATGAATGAGAAGCCTATCTCCCGGCTTTCCGCCTCAGGAGTTTCAAGAGTTCTGGCAGGCGGCGCTTACAGTCAGCGCTTAAATACCAGCAGGGCGGGAGGGGGCGTGGCCTCCAAGGGGGCGTGGCCAATCGTCACGCCGGCAATGGCGCTTCGTTGGGTTTTGGCGTTCGTGTGGCCAGGTGAGTCCAACTATTAAAATCAGAGGGTGCTCAAGTGACACAGTATTACACAACAATACAATTTTTAAAAAATGAATGAGAAGCCTATCTCCCGGCTTTCCGCCTCAGGAGTTTCAAGAGTTCTGGCAGGCGGCGCTTACAGTCAGCGCTTAAATACCAGCAGGGCGGGAGGGGGCGTGGCCTCCAAGGGGGCGTGGCCAATCGTCACGCCGGCAATGGCGCTTCGTTGGGTTTTGGCGTTCGTGTGGCCAGGTGAGTCCAACTATTAAAATCAGAGGGTGCTCAAGTGACACAGTATTACACAACAATACAATTTTTAAAAAAATGAATGAGAAGCCTATCTCCCGGCTTTCCGCCTCAGGAGTTTCAAGAGTTCTGGCAGGCGGCGCTTACAGTCAGCGCTTAAATACCAGCAGGGCGGGAGGGGGCGTGGCCTCCAAGGGGGCGTGGCCAATCGTCACGCCGGCAATGGCGCTTCGTTGGGTTTTGGCGTTCGTGTGGCCAGGTGAGTCCAACTATTAAAATCAGAGGGTGCTCAAGTGACACAGTATTACACAACAATACAATTTTTAAAAAATGAATGAGAAGCCTATCTCCCGGCTTTCCGCCTCAGGAGTTTCAAGAGTTCTGGCAGGCGGCGCTTACAGTCAGCGCTTAAATACCAGCAGGGCGGGAGGGGGCGTGGCCTCCAAGGGGGCGTGGCCAATCGTCACGCCGGCAATGGCGCTTCGTTGGGTTTTGGCGTTCGTGTGGCCAGGTGAGTCCAACTATTAAAATCAGAGGGTGCTCAAGTGACACAGTATTACACAACAATACAATTTTTAAAAAATGAATGAGAAGCCTATCTCCCGGCTTTCCGCCTCAGGAGTTTCAAGAGTTCTGGCAGGCGGCGCTTACAGTCAGCGCTTAAATACCAGCAGGGCGGGAGGGGGCGTGGCCTCCAAGGGGGCGTGGCCAATCGTCACGCCGGCAATGGCGCTTCGTTGGGTTTTGGCGTTCGTGTGGCCAGGTGAGTCCAACTATTAAAATCAGAGGGTGCTCAAGTGACACAGTATTACACAACAATACAATTTTTAAAAAATGAATGAGAAGCCTATCTCCCGGCTTTCCGCCTCAGGAGTTTCAAGAGTTCTGGCAGGCGGCGCTTACAGTCAGCGCTTAAATACCAGCAGGGCGGGAGGGGGCGTGGCCTCCAAGGGGGCGTGGCCAATCGTCACGCCGGCAATGGCGCTTCGTTGGGTTTTGGCGTTCGTGTGGCCAGGTGAGTCCAACTATTAAAATCAGAGGGTGCTCAAGTGACACAGTATTACACAACAATACAATTTTTAAAAAATGAATGAGAAGCCTATCTCCCGGCTTTCCGCCTCAGGAGTTTCAAGAGTTCTGATACTGCGAGCTGACCGGAGGAATCGATGGAGGAGGGCTGGTGAACCGAAGACTGTATCCATTGCAAACAATATTCAGCACCCACTTGTCCCGAGTAATTTTTCTCCACTCTGCCAGAAAAAATTGAACGCTTCCCCCCCACCGGAGCGGGTAACGGATGAAGGGGAAGTAACCGCTCAGGGTCGAGACCCGGCCGGGCCCTTGTTCGCGGTAGAGGACTGCTGTCCACCTCTACCCCTCTGACGTTTTTGGAAGGGTCTGCGGAACTGCTGCTGCTGCTGCTGCTGTTGCCCAGAAGACTGTCCTCTTCCTTTCCCCTGCAAGCCGAACTGGCGGTAGGGCTTTTTGTCCTTGGGTTTCTCCAGACCCACAGCCGTCAGGGTTTCTGCCTCGGCCTTCATTCGGGCCATCTCGTCGTCTGCATGTTTCCCGAATAGAGTCTCACCGGAAAACGGCAGATTGGCCACTCGCTGTTGCGCCTCAGGCTTGAGCGACGTAAGCCTGAGCCAAGCATGGCGGCGCTGATTGATCCCGTGGCAGTATCCATGTGCGGCCAACAGGGAGATATCCGCCGCGGCGCTGATGGACTGGTTCGAGACCAGCATTCCTTCCTGGACGATTTCCATGAAGTCCTCCTTCCTGTCACGCGGGACAAGGTCCGCGTACTGTGCCATGGAATCCCACAGCGCACGGTCGTACCGCCCCAGTAACGCAGAGTCGCTGGAAGCCTTCATAGTAGTGGAAGAAGTCCCACATACCTTCCTTCCAGCCGAATCAATCCAGCGGCTCTCCTTATCCGGAGGCACGGTGGAGGGCGGGGAGGTAGAATGCAGCTTCCTGGCCGCCGTCACTATCACTGAATCGGGCACTGGATCCATCCGTAAGAAGGCCGGGTCCGAGTCAGGCGCCCTGTACTTCTTCAGAAGCCTGGAGGGAGCAGCTTTCACCACCGGTGGCGTAAGAAAAAGCTCTTCCGCAGGCTCAACCAGCCCTGGCACCAACGGCAGTAGAGGGCGAGACAGGTGACAGGTGTTTCTTGTGCAAAGTCTCGAATATCACAGACGTCGTAGGTGTAGGAGCCGTCACCACGATACCCGGTTTCGCAGCCCCCCCTCAGGAGAACCTCCTGGAACGTACCGATGTCATCGATCGGAGACACCTTAGTCTCCGGGGAGTCCGACAAAGTCGGTGAATAGGAACGGGACCCAGAGGTTGAACGGGACCTGGACCTATGCCTCCTATGGCGGTGTCTGGATCTAGTGGAGGACCTGTGCCTGCTCCTCGATCTATCTCTCCTCCTGGAGCGAGACCTCGATCTTCTGGGCCTGGGACATTCTGCCGGTTTCCCCGGGGCAGACGTCTTGGGCTTAGGCGGTTCCTTAGACTTAGGAGTCATCTTGGGAGGGTTCGGAAGCCTAGGCAACGAGACCGACCTCGGCGAAACCGGTGGAGGTTTGACCGGCACAGGGGTCTGCGGTCCTGTTGGAAGCGGAGGCAGAGGAGGCAACGGAGGATGGGTGGGAGCCCTCGGAGGTAGACCTCTTGGCAACGGAGGCGGTGTAACCGACTTCTTCGGGGTATACACCTTAGAGTACACCAATCCCGGTGACCCACCATCCTTCCCGGACTGAGGGGAGCCCCCCCACAGTCCTAGGCCTGTCAGCACGACCCCTCGATGTCGAAGAATGGTGTTCAGACGTCGAGCACGGGTCCCTCGACGTCGAGCACCCCTTCGGCGTCGACCGTCTTCTATGCGTCGGCGTCGAACGGCTTCTATGTCTCGGCGTCGAACGGCTTCTATGTCTCGACGTCGACCCCGACCATCTCGACGGTGACCTCTTCGACCGCCTCAACGGCGACTTCTTACGCCTCGCCGGAGATCTCTTGTGCTTAGACCTCTTCCGCTTTGACGGTGGCCTCGACGACGAGGATCCCCTCGACAACGACGATGACCTGTTTGTCGACGGCGATCGGCGGTGTCGCCTCAACAGCGAGCGCCGACACCGGGCCAGACGACGCCCATCACTCGACGTCGAAAATGAAATTGTCACAGGGTTCGACAGCAGCCGGAGTAAGTCCCTCGACGTCGACGGGCGACGGTTTCTCGACCCAGAGCCCTGGGGAGACCGGGAACCTGCCGTGGACCTTCCTCTCGACGTCGTGGTCAGAGCTACCGAACCAGACGGAGACTATGGGCGTTTGCTGGACTTCCTGCCCCTGGGGAGCCCCCCAGAGGCCTTAGCACAGGCAGATGAAGCCCCACCAGACCCACCTTGAGCCTTCAGCCTCCTTTCCTCGAGGCCCCGAAGTCTGATCCTCATTCTGTCCTTCAGGGTCCTGCCAGAGAAGCCTTTACAGATCTCACACTCCTCTGGAACATGGGAAGAGGGCAGGCAGAGGATACACACCTCATGAGGGTCTGACTTAGCCATCTTCCTGGAGCACTCCGAGCATATGTCAAATAATGAGGGCATATTTGACAGAAAAAAAAGAGTGCAAAAACCAAGAAGAAAAGGCCAAAAGTACTTAGAAAGTACCCAAATCGATTTTTCAATGAAAAACTACCAACAAACCCTTGAAAAGGGAGAGCTCAATGCTCCAGGGTCCTGCTTGCAGGAGCCGGAAAAAAGAACTGAAAGTAACTGGGACCTGCAAGGCATTCTGGGATACTGTGAAGTTCTGGAAAGTTCTCTTAAAGGCACAGTATCCTGTTCTGAGCCACATAATGGCAGCCTATGGGGCTTGTCTGTCCAGGTCCTCCTCTCTATCATTCCAGAGGGTTTTTGCTGTTAAAGCAAGGGAAATCTGTACAGGCTTTGCTGTTTTATGGATTTTTTGGTGGAATTTCTAGTTGAAGTACTGGACAGTGTAGCCTGTTATAGGCTGCATTATCTGTCTTTAAATTCTCTCTTAAGTGTCTGTGCAATTCTGCATTTTTCGACACTCTGAGATTATTTTTGATTGCTCCAGGGTCCACGCACATGGGCGGGACTATTCACTAGATTATGACTATACACAGAGATCCCCTACTACAGGATGTTAACTCCAAACCTAATTAGGGGCCCAATAATTAAATTAAAGAAAGTCTCAAAAGTGCACCATGGTATATGTCCTTGCATTAAGTGCAGATATAAGGAGTTTGTGAATTTACAGAAGTAGGCCAAGAACTAGTACTCCTCGAAAAAATGTGTGAACTGAATTCTAGCATGAGCAAATATGCATGCATAGATTAGCTCATGCGAAAATCTGAGTTTGCATTTTCACTTTCCCTCCGACCACTTTTTTTTCCAACACTGGAAGATGATTTACATCTGCCATAGTCAGAAGTAAATTTGCAACCTTTCTCAGCAAGCGAAAATATTAGAGAAGATTGGGTGAAATACTTAAAACATGCAAGTTAGTAGCTTTGCACAGATTTAAAAGGGGATTCCAACCCTGGAACTATTGATTACCACTACCATCAGCCCTAGCATGTAGATCCGTGGCCACATAAGGCAATAGCTAGTATTCCACCCAAACTATGGTAGGAGTCTGGCCTAATCAGAGGAGCTATATCAGAGCTCTTATACGAGACGGTTGCTATAATTTGTCACTGCACAAAAGGGACAAGTGGATTTTGTTACAGGACAAGTAGATTTATGAAGAAATCTGCCCCATGGACAAGTACATATTTAATTCCATCCCCCCGCTACTAGAAAGCAAGCTAGTTACCAAATTTAACTAAAATGTTCAGTTACGCCAACTAATTATCAGAATTGCCCAGGTTACTCTACGATAATTTAGTCCAGGTTTATAATAAATTAAAAGGGTTCATATGCAAGACCCATACAAATAAAGTAAACCGCTGGGGAGCAAAACTCGAAGTCAAAAGCTTTATTCTAATTGAATAATCATTACAGAAACAAAAAGTAGTCATTCAAATAAGCATCAATAATGCATCAAATAATGAAATTGCAAGAGGACCAACATAAATGTGCAGCTCCAAAGCAATATCCAGAACCAAAATATATTTCAGTAAGAGGACTAGCATAAAATATGCGCAGTTCAAAAGTCAAGGCAACAAGTCTAGGTGTAAATCAATAGACAGACTAGCTTAGATTCTGCTGCGGAGAATTTGAAGTCTAATTTTAAATCAGCAAGTAGAACATGCAGACTGATCAGTTTAAAAGGTGAGTAAAAACAAGTATGAATCAATTAAGACTCGCAGAACCTGCACAATTCAGGAAGCAAGGAAAGTCTGGCACACGTTTTAAAGAGGGCCATTTTATTTGTTTTAGACCGTGAAAGCCACACTCAATCAACATGGTCAGATCTGACAATCGGGCTGAACGAATAAGGTTACATACACATAAATCAATAAATTTTCCGGAAATTATGGTTCGTCAAACAAACATTTAGGAACACCTACCTTCATGCAGAATTATAGTAAGGCATACATAGGAAATAACATTTGAGCAACAAATAAAAATAGTACAACTGCTTAGAGCAGACTCTACCGAAGCAAACTGAATTTGATGCAAATATGGAAAATTCTGCACACGGCTTCTTTCTTGAGAAACATAAGTTAATACCTTTCAGCTTGACCACTAAACATCACCATCAAATGTAGTTCATTGAAATCTATTTCAGTCCATTTTATTTCTATCACTGTAAAATGAACGTCAGTGCAGACTGACTAGCCTTAGTCATGTCAAATGAATCCTGGTTATGTTACCTAAAACACATTTAAATATAGCATTTCATATTAAAAAATGCTTGCACAACTTCAATCAAGTCATATGAATGTACACTACAATTGCAAGTAACTCTAGCTTCTCTTTCAAGGGCTCTTCACTGATCGTTATAAATACAAAATAGAGCAGAAAGCCCACCAGTATCAGTGAGAAAACCTCTGGCTGGTAGGTCAACAAATAGACACTTAAACATGTTCTATTTGAATGATTGAATAATTTTTGTACGTTTTCGAGTTGGAATCATGAGTTATTTTTATTTTCTAATAACGTTTTAACTTACAGGAAAACAATGTTATACTTGTTTTATCACATTACATTGGGATCATTAATGCAGGTGGGCAATGGCCTGCAAGGTAACGTCCCTATTTGTTTCAGGAAAACACAATGGTTAATCTATCCACATTTTTGGTAAAAGATGCAGAAAAAAAAAAAAAATAATAAATAAAAGAATGGGACAGCACAAACAGTAAACAAACCCACCCCGATTAATAGAGCAAGACCCGCCTCAGATCCAATTGCATACTAGTATATAGAAGTAGTGACTTCGAGACAAAGTTTCAAATACCAGAATACATTTTTTTCCTGTTTGATCGCTTTGTTTTTACAGAGGAAAAAAGGGAAGGAGGGTGCAAGAGTTAAAAAATGTCCTTACATATTCAGGTACAATTATCGGAGAAACATTATACAGCACAGAGCTCAGACCAGCCTAAGAGTAAGAAGTATAGATAGACAATAGGTACAATAACTTCAAAGTCCATGATCATCGGGCCTCAGTACTAGCATCCGAATGGGACATGTCACAGATACAAGAGTGGTGAAGAATCTGAAACAGTCAGGCCTGCACCCCTTTCAAGGTGGACCAGTTTCACAAAAGTCATGTATGGACACCATATCTTGGCGAACTTTTGTACTCTATTGTGGATCATTGCCAACAGTTTTCCCATGGCATATATGGACTATAGCTTCCCCCACCAGAGGTTGAACATAGAAGCGCTCTGCGATTTCAACATTTGGGCTATGCTAAGATGAGTCGCAAAGAGATGGGTCATCAATCTTCCCGCTGAGGTGGTTGTAGGGTACAAGCCCCGACTGCCATAGTACCCCTAAAGTAATATCAAGGGATCTCGTCAGTTAGTTTGTGATGGTTCGTATCAATGAGAAGACAGCTCGCCAGAAGGCTTGGACATGAGGGCATGACCACCATGTGTGGAGCATTGCGCCAAGTTCTCCATGTCTCTTGCAACATATTTACCAGACACTGCCAAACATCTTTTGTAATCTTATGGGCCACAGTGTGAGTAGTTGGCAAACTTTTGAGTTGCGCACTTTGCCAGATAGACTTCCAAATATAATCTGGAATCTCCGTCCCCAGGTCCCTCCTGCTACATGCGTGTCTCCCTTGAAGGCCTAGCTCCAAGATATATTTTTAGAGCCATGATAGGCCTTTGAAGCGGATTTTGATGGTGAAGAGGGACTCTATTGAGACTATTACCTGCACCAGTGTCCATGGACGTATGCCCGCCCATCCAATGCAGTTTGTGCGAGTATAAAAGCATCCCTTCTAGTGAGCTGAAAATGGTTGATGAAGTCTTACCTGGTCTGGAGCTCCCCATTTCCTTAGAAATCTCTCAAACTTGGGGAATGTCCTTGGCCCCAGGATCAAAACCATGCAGAGCAGGGTCATTGGGGTCCAGATTAACCAGTGGGGTTGAGAGGGAATGGGTAAAAAGGAAATGCTTTTTTTCCTGGAGGGATTGCCAGTATGGCAGCACAATATTCGTTGAGGCAAGGAGAGTCTAGGAATCCATCAAAGTCCTTGCTGGGAGCCATAACCAGTCCGTAAGTGGGACAGGTTAGTGTATGTATGTGAGTGGCCCTAGCACTTGCAATAAGAAAGGGTAGAAAAGTTACTTACCTTTGGGAACGCATTATGTGTTAAGACACACGATCTAGATGAAAATTCCTTACTTTAGAATCCACCACAGACGTGAGACATGTGGGGTCAATGGGTGGTATGCAATCTGTTGATCCCTGCAGACTCTGGAGTTCTCAGGAATGTGAGAAAAATGTTATTAACAAGTGTTAGGTTGTGCAAGGGCTTCTGGCAAGAAACCTTTGTAGAACCAGTCACACCAACATGGACACCCCTGGTATTTTCAGAAATGTCTGGGTATGCTAGATCTGGCAACTCTGCTTTATACTTATTTTAGACTAATAAATGATGGGTTAAGTAGTAGTTCTTGTGTATAAAAATTACTGGTACTAAATTCCCATCACTTTAGCGGCCAAATTAAACAAATATTGACAAAGCCAATAGGCTTCACCTCTGCAAGATCTATTGGCCCTCAATTTGTTTTAATTTAAATGTTACACAGCAGTGCGAGTTGCTGTGCTACATAGCTTAAAGAAAGGGGGGGCGATGTGGCCATAACTCGAGAGCTTTTTTTTTTTACCTCAAAGTTATGCACGTACAAACAAGTTAAAATTGCTTTTCCCCTATGCTCAATATGCAGTTTATATTCTTGAACAACGACATTTGCAGTTACCAGTGTGCCAAAGAGTAGCTAGTTTGAACACCCAGCAAGGAGAGGATATGGAGTTGCAGACTTTGGAGTTGGGGGAGGACCAGTTTAAAAGTCCCGTGCCCTCAACATCCTGTGTTTCTGGACAAAGCACGCAATTTCCCTGTGTCTGTAAAAATTGTGTTCAGTGTAATCGAACTGTGAATGTAAATTGTTTAAAGTCCTTCCAGTCAACTTTGTGCTACAAAACACAAGCTAGTACTAGCTATGGGATGTGGACGGGGCATGCTGTGAGGAAAATGTTGGTTGGAGGAACAGGCCAGCATCGAACAGGGAAGGTGCATGCAGCAACAGAAAGGAGGTGGTCGCGGTAGGGACGGTCATGCAACAAACAACGCAAATACTAGCATGTGGCCAGTGGGGAGACAGACTGCTATAAGTGGTACTTGGTCCACACTCCACAGCAAGGATAAAGATGTTAAGCTGAGCAGGAAGCGGCTCTGAACAGGAAGAAATGAAAGAGTGACAAAGCCAATCAATGGTAAGTAAAGTTAAGTAATGGATAGGCTCTAAGACCCTCTTAAGCATTTATTTCTCGTTGCAAGATATTTCGCAAGAACTTTATAAGAAAAACCTAAAAAAATGAAAGGTGATCTGTAGCTCAGACTTCATCCGCTTCTTTCCAAAGCAGATAAACATTTAAAACAAATGTCTCCTACAAAAATGTAGCTCTCTAGTGCATAGGAACTACAAATACACATTATACACAACAAGAAAGCCAACCTGTAAGGACTAGAGGTTCTCAAGTCTGCTTAACAAATCATTTGCCAACCTCGCAATACCAACTTGGGCCCACTGGGCTTGCCCAGCTATCTCCATCTTGGAACAGCAACAGAATCGGACATCAAAATATGCTGGGCTACCAGATAATCTGGTCTCTTAAGGATATGGGCTTACCCAGCTCAGGGAGTCATGGGACTGTTGTACCTCAAATATTGACCCATTATATAGTTTTAGAGAAAAACACACTCGACTGGGCAAACTTATTACGCCCACTTCAGCATGTCCGTTCTTTACAGCACCTTCTACCCAAGGACATTTAAAGTTCAGTTTGAACCATCTCATCGCTACCCTCACTTGGAGACTATAGTAACCTGGAGAGCTCCATCACGTATTCTTTCTTTTAAGATTAATCAGCCTTTGAAAAATAGGGCAACATCCGAGCAGTAGAGCCATAGAAATACTTCCACATGCTAGAACACTCATACCTACAAGTGTATCCACATTTAAGAATCCTGAAGAGCAGTGCACTGAACACCCAACATGCTTTTAAATGCCCAGATGCAGGTATAAAGTTCCCCAGAGACTATGAAGGGAAGCGTACAGTGACAAGTCCAAAACCTTCACCTAACCTCTCCCTCACAACTTGGTGGCATGCCAACAATTAGGCCCTTCCTACGGAGCCACATACATAAACAGGAACAGGCCACACAAATCACAATTTATGCTAGTATGGACATCGTGGGCCTTCAGTGCATTCTCAGCCAGTTTACAAGTGGTACACGTGCCTACAAATACATGGTGGGCAAAACAGCACCTGTACCGAGGCTTTACATATAGAAACGAACTGTGAAGTGCAATTGGGCCCTGCCAAGCCTACATGGCCCATCATACGATAAAGTTGCAGGGTGCAAGTGCCCCTTTGTGCCCGATCAGATACAGTCAGGCTACACTCCATTATTATGGCAATAATAGAAGCTTGGATTACCATGGTTTACCTGGCCATGCAACTAACACAGTTGTCTATCATTTTCCCTGCTCTGATAAAGCCCTGCCTGTAGAGGCTCTTAATTACCCTCACCGCCTAAGTTGGGTTGAAACAAACACCTTCTCATTTCATGGCTTGAATTACATTATATTTGTCATACCAGAGATTGAACAATGCATTAAAAAATAGCATCAGCCTGATAAACGGACTTCAAAAAGTAGAATGGTTTTTAGTCAGGCCACAAAACACTGGGTAACCGTTCTCAATCATGGTGACCAGTAGTCTGTGCAAGCAAAAAAAATTAGGATAATATGATCTACGGTTTTGTCCGATGTTCCTCTTTTCTACTCACCTCACCCATGAGCTGTATTCCTTGCACTTATCACTAGAGCAACCTTTTATGGATCTCTCTCCATGTTGTATTGAATGATTTTTTTTTTACGAGTAAAAATACAAAAAGGATTCTTCGCCACAGAATTTCAGATGTTGCATCTCCATTTCTGGTGCACCATTGAAGAGTATGACTTAGTGAATTAACTTCATAATTTATTCCCTCTTTGGTTCGTGCATTGAGGTACATCAAGCTTACCCAGGAAAACTTTCAATAGGCCTAAACACAGTAAAGCTATAGGAATTTCACTTGCCTAATTATATGCAACGGCAATTACTGCCTGAACAGTAAAGTCTTGAAACGCAAGGCATCATTCATCAAATAGCACTGAAGGAGTATGCAGTTCCTGTAGGGTGGGGGAAGGTGTCTAGATTGGTGAACACCCTTACTCAGTAGTGCAGTGTGGGTGTCTCCCAATTTGGGAAGTGGGGCCCTCACACACCCATTTGGGTGGCATGCTTCATCATAGGACCTGCTCCTAGTCAGGCCAACACTGCAATGACAGACAGGCACACTATAGGGGCTCTTTGTCAGATCTTTAACCAAAGCTGTACATGTAAAGTGCGTACGAGGGGCCTAGTGGTAGATGTGAGGAGAAATAAAATGAGGCGAGGTGGTGCTCAGTGTCAGGAGTCTGAGTAGTCCTAGTCAGCCTGTTTTATGCCCTGTGTGTAAATCCCTCTGCAATTCAGAACCTATCTTGATGCACTATCTACTTATGGAAAATGAACAATCACTGATGACCTTTCAATGAGGTACACTACAAATCATTTCAAGCAACCAACTGAAGGTCTATCTGGAGACAAACAATTAATGCACAGCATAATATTAAACTACCCCCCCCCCCCAAAATCACACGTGCGTGCTGGCCCTGTGCAGAGAAGCAGACTGAGAAATATTCAGCATGCCCCATATGTGCAATACATTATAAACTCACAACATTAAAGAAACAGCCTTCCCTACTGGCCTTAGAGACTATAGACAGTTAATACTTCGCGCCAGTTTAAAGGTCCTAGTGAGCAGAGTCCAGGAAGTGGTAATGAGACAGACTAGTGCAGTCTTTTCCCAAAACAAAAAGTGGTTTAAAAAACGATTTTCACTTTGTGTTCACGGTCTATGCCTGTGGTTGTTAGTTAAAAATTGTAGTTTTAGCCTGCCTGTAATTGCATATATTATCACCTGTGTTGTGTTTTAAATGTGGTTTTCCCTGCCCAGGATTGCCTCCATTTAGTGTGTTGAATTGAGGGATTTGCAGTCCACACTCTGTCCCTCTCATTCCTTGGTGACAAATCAGTTTTCCCTCCAAATTTCTCCTTTGCTCTGTGCTTAGACCTGTGTACTAAAACAGTGCACCTCGAGCCACCATTTTTGTTCACAAGCCAGTGAGGACAGTCCCCGTGCCTCCCCTCCCCCAACAGAGATTTTCTACATCAGAGGATGCTTCTGTGAGCTGTTTAAACTGTATTTACTGGGGCCTGTGCACTTCGTTTTTTGGCCAGCAGGGTGAGTCAAAGCTTTATTCAAACAGTATTGTTAGATTTCGAGTTAGTGAATCCTTTACCTGCAGAAGTCCAAAGTTGTGGATTGAGCCTGTCTGTCGCCTAGGAGATTCTGAACAGGAGAAGCAGCAGCCCAGACCCCACACCCAGGTCAGCAGACTGAGCCAGGCAAGTCTGAGCCCTCCTCTCACCTGCCCAGGCCCCTTAAGGCCTTGATGGGTGCACCCCAAATCATTCTCCTCCATCCTTTGCCCCAGATTGCAGTGAGCGGAGTCCAGGAAGTGCCTATCAATATATTTAATCTAAAAATACTTACTTCCTTTATGTATCTATATACTTTCAATGTACATATGGATACACATGGATGGATATGCATTTCCAATGCACTAGCCTATTTCTCAGCCTATACTTCGCTCAATACATCTTCTAGCCCAACCTTTGGACTCATCTTAAATGTTTCTACTACTCCTAATGCACTACCCTAGCTCTCATCCTGTACATCAATATATCCTTGACATCCACTCATTTATCCCAAACCCCATACGACTATGATCGCCAAAATAACCCTTTCTAGACTCTCCTGCTCTACCCCTCCTTGCATCAGACACATCTTTTTACTACACCGATCCCCTAAAACAAACCTTTATAAACTCTCCCCTCTGACTCCTTCCCTCCAAAACTCTTTGCTAAGACCTAAAAAAAAAACCTTCACTCTTTTATCCCCCCACTATCCTTTTCAATCAAAATTGACATGTTCACTTCTCAAATTCCATATTCAACTATACTTATATACTGCCCAAGTAACTGAACAACATCTACTACTCAAATTACTTCTATTTATACTATATTCATTTTTAACACTAATACTTTATGGGTTCCGGAGTGGTGTGCTACTCGCCAGAAAAGCACTCCAACGCCCATCAGGCGTAACAAGTGCTATATGAATACAAATCTTTCTTCCCCCCTGCTATCCTGCTCACTCCAAGTAAAACTAATATCCACCACTGAAATTCCCTCATATTTCACCATATTAATTCACCACTAATCCTTTATAGGCTTCCTGAATAGCGTGCGTCAAGCGAGCGATAAATACAAACCTTTGTCCTCCATCCTTCTATCATTCCCAATCCAAATCACTAACCTATCCACCACCTAAAATGTACTTGCATGTTTCACTACACTAATTAAACACTAATCCTCTATGGGTCCCGAAGTAGCATGCTACCCACCGAAAAAGCGCTTTGTTCGACGCCTCGTTGGGGTAGTAAGCGCTATATAAATGCAATTACAATACAAGAATCAATACTATTGGCCAACAGGTCCAATAGCATGTAAATGTATGAGTATGGGAGAAAATGCTCCACCTCTTACATTGTGTCCAGAATTGCTGAGGCAGATTCTCTTAGCCCACGGAATTTTAACCTGCCAAGAAGCCTTTGAAACCAACCAGCCATATTCATTTCACTGAATATGGCTAGGAAATACCCGGAAAATCAGGGGAAAAGTTTATTCTTAAAATCCTGAAACAGCTGGCGAAAGTTGTGGCTTGAGTCTCCATTGAGGTTATAATCCAGCCATACTATCAAATTTTTTGCTGCTAACTTTAGGGGCCAGGCCGTGCAGGCCATTCCGAGAACATATGGGGGATTAAAATTATTCCCTGGGGTTGCTCGGTTTTGTTACTTTTGAGCTTAAACAAGAGTTGTCCATCCATCTGTATGCACTCCAGACAAGATGGTGTTTGCAATCCAGGCATGATACCACCAGCTGGTGTATGCTTAGGACACCAGAGTAAGATGCCCCAATGCAGTCAGCCAATGGGCACATGTAAAAGTATAACGTGGGGCTAAGAGGACCTATAGAACCGATATGCAAGCTTTGCACCAGCACGGATCTGTGCTCAAAAACTGGCTGATCCACTCAAGAGCAAGACCAGTTATAAATCCCAATAAGGTGCCTGTGGTCAGTGTCTGAGGTCTAGGAGGAGGATTACTAATGTAATTCAGATCAGTTTTATTTTTGCATGAGGGGGGTATCAGTGCTATGCTTGGGCTGAAACCTTGGGTGTGTAGGACGCAGTTGTCCTCCAGGAAGTCTAAAAGGTGCACGTTATGTTTTTCCACCATACTCTGTCCTGGAAGAGATGGGCCGAAAATGAGCAGCTAGGGTATTGCAATTGCATAGGTTTTTCACAATTTGGCTTTTACCATAGCATGCTTCTGCTCTCCAGGAACATTTCTATTTTTCAATGTTCCCCTTTAAAGAAAACTGGGAATAGTATTGCCATAAGCAGGGTCAAGTGAAAAGCCAGATTTGAACTTTCATGAAAAGTCGGACAAAGCGGTCTTAGGCGATACAAGGAAATTCCAGAAGTCTAGGTGTACAATCTTAATTCTCCCTCAGAGTTCTGAAATGTTGCATAATGTCCTACATTTTCTTTTCTGGTAAAAATAGCCAGGTCATTCCTGCTCACATTAGAGGGAATCAAGGGTAAAGCCACCGAGTCCTATTGAGTTTGTGATTCTGAACACTTGGTCAGGGGGAGTTGGCAGCCTCCAAGATTTTAGTTTCATAGTAAGCTCTGAGAGACATGAAATTCAGAATCATACAGCCTCACTGTCAATATTTGTATCGAAGCTAGCACATTTCTCCCTTGTCTCTGATATTTCACATTGAGGCTGGTGGAGGTGTAGCATGGGGCAGATTAGTTTTACCTTTCCTGGTTTGAACAGAAATTACTGGATCCATATTGGAGCGAGCAGATGGGTAGGGGGTGGCATGCACAATCTCTGGGTTTGAAAGAGGTCGGCACCCCATTCAGCTTAGGCCAGCTGCGATACTTCCAGCATAGGAGCAAGACTGTTAGGAAAAATGGGGCCAAGAAATATATTTAGACCAGTGAAGTTTGTGAAAATAGGGTCAAGCATATATTACCTTTTAATGGGTGGGGCCGGGTACCCTCTGGTTTATCTGAAGAGCAACACGGTTGTGGCAGTTGCCCTATGGCTGGAGCGTTGGGTGAATCGACAATATGCATATTAATGTCACCTAACACCGACGCGACAAGTCTTATTTACTGCTAGGCTAGTAATTTCAGGGGCAATCTGAATAAAGCAACCAGGAGGCTGATATGCCGGAAAAAATAAACTAAGACAGTAGGATCGAGAAAGTAAGTTTTCACAATCTGGCAGATGTAGATGTTCAGTTATACACCTTAGAGTCCCTGAAAAACATCTCTCCTTCCTGTCATGCTGGCTAATGTAGTACCCGCCACCCTCGTTTGCTTAGGCAGTAGTATCATGGAGGTACAGCCTGGTGGACATCTGCCCCAGATCCATTATGGAGCAATGGGTGTCAGCTCACGAAAGTGGAGAACGCTACCGAATGATTAGGCATCACACTATCCAACCGGTGCTCAGCATGGCCAATATGGTGTTTTTGCAGTTTGCTAGGATGTCGAATGGGTTATACAGCAGGTGATTTAGGCAGATTTAGTCTTTCTGGACAAGAATTGCATATTTGATTATTAGGGCAACTGTCGATAGAATTAACGACATTTGACATTTTAACTATTGAAATCAGACCCCCTCCACCCGGCAGTTAACTAAATCATAAAATGTAGCTGTCACAGGCACCATAACATAAAATTTAACTATATAACACTATTAGTAACAAGTGTATAATATTCTACTATTCAAATTGACCACCACAAAAGACAACAAAAGTACTCAAATTCTTTTATTTCAAAAGCTAGGATAGCTTCCATATCCATGTTATGGTGAATCAGAACACATGTAAAATACCTTACAATACATTAGATTCCAAAAGGTACCAAAAAGTACAGTAAAATTAACACTTCCGTTACAGGAAATGTATGACACAAAACAATACAAAATAAAAAGGTGGAAAAGTGACACTGGTTCCCTAAGATGCATGTCATTCTGTACAACTGGAGTAATGCAGAGTCCATACTTCACTCCAAGAGGCAGTCCCTAGATGAAGAGCTGCAGCTTTAAGCAGACCCTCAAATCAGTTTCAGTTTAACCTATTAATAAAATCATTAATTAATATCTTCCTTGCAAGACTGGCATTACACACACACCTAAGACAAGTACTGCTTTTTTTTTTAACACTTAAAAATGTTTCCAAGGGAGTTTTGTACAATGATACTTGCTTTTTTTTCTTTTCAACAGGCCATAAAATTTGTAGAAACTTTATTTTGGTACATAATCTTGTTATCCAGAATAGTCGTTTACAAAACCTGTGCAGTCTCTGAAATACTGTGCATGCCACTGCATACCTGAAAAAGTTTGTTCAATATGGCTTGTAGTTACTCTGACTGCCACGCCTTGGAGCCTTTCCATAGCTTGCACTGCCCTGACCTACAGGGAAGAGAATACATTGCATTACATTGCCAGGTGGAGGTGGCTAGGCAAGACTAATTTCATCCAATACAATCATGGGATAGACAAATCTAATTTCGGCTAAACCAACTTTACTTACTGTAATCATATCCTGGGCCATATCCATAATACCCATATCCAGTATAGTCATATCCTCCTCCATATCCACCATAACCTTGCTGCCCATAGCCACCATATCCTTGACTCCCATAGCCCTGGTTCCAATAGTTGTTGTAACCTTGATTCCAATTTTGGCTCTGTGCTATAAAAAGAAATCCACAAACGGCTATTTTAGTACAAAACAGACCAGGCTATTAAAATAACACGAACTCCATACATCTTTCTAGGATAAACGCCTTCCACTTAAAAATGTGCCATATGTACTGTTGGGCTAGGTCAACGTAATTGCCAACCACCAATCGGTACATGGCCCTCTAGCCCTAGAATTATTAGAGTGGTTACTAGTTTAATTATTGGACCACCAGATAAAGATTTTACTTCACTTTAGTTTAACACTCACCTCCACCTCCTCTTCCACCTCGGCCTCTTCCTCCAAAACCGCCACCGCTTCCACCACCGCCTCTGCCACCACCGAACTGTTGCTGCTGGTAAACTTCTTTCGGCTGCGCTACCTTAATTTCGCACTGAAAAACAAATAATGCAAAAACTGAAAAACAAATTGTTTACCAGTCGTATTTCACTCTAAGTGTTCTCAGGTCTGACATCTGCGAAACGATTGTATTAACAGGTTTATACTATCAGACAATGGGCAACTAGTAGTAAAGTCAAAACGTACAACACCCGGGACTGAGGCAAACTTTCGATAGCCTCATCTGAACCCAATGCATGAAATTACTTGTGTGCTTGCCTCAATGGGGAAGTGGCCAATGAATGAGATCATAGAAAAGGGAGGGGTGAGACTACACGCTAATCTGGTTGCTTTTTTAACACCACAGCACTTAAATGATCACTAATACAGTAGCGGGGTTTACTCCATATTTCAGGGGGACAGCGTTTTAAAGAGGCATCAAAATTGAAGCGACAGTATAAGCTGCGAGAATCGGGTGCGCTTAAATCCGGTCTAGAGCATGGACCTCTTCAGACAACACTACTATAACAAGGTGATTTGCATGCCTTAGCAGGCAAATAACCACATGGACCAATCTGTACGTGACCATAAAGTTAATTAGCTTAGTACCTTGCTACCGCTAACATTGTGGAATTTTTTTTCCATTATCTTCTTCACTGGCTCCTCTTCTTTGAACGTGATGAACACAAATCCTCTCCTTTTGTTAGTCTTCGGATCCATTGGGAGCTCAATTGCTTCAATCTGTAAGGGAACAAAACGGCAGGTAGTCGCATCACTTCCGATTAAAAACATTCGTAATGACTGCTTTCTTGCTCCCGCCAAGCTTCCATAGTGTAACTGTAGGGGGATGCTACCGAGTGGCTGTAGCACACTAGTTCGGTGGCGATGGGAACTCAAGAGGGAGTCAATGGCTATCAAATGGATAAAGTTCTATGTGGTGATTCGAGCAAAATATGCTGCTCTGTGGCGACTAAAATAGTGGTTAGTGGGCTTCAACAAGTCAGTTTGTCGCAATTTTATCACGAACTGCCGCATACACACCTCTCCAAAGTCACCAAAATATTCCCTGATCTTTTCTTCTGTTGCTTCAGGGTTGAGTCCACCAACAAAAATTTTCTTAACTGGATCTTTTTTCATTGCCATCGCCTTTTTGGGATCGATCACTCGTCCATCTAACCTGTGTTCCTTCTGTTCCAATACCTAAACAAATTACAAGCGTGTTAAAAATGATACAACAGAGATAAAAGCCACACCCCTATAAATAAACGCAACTGACCTTGTCAACACTTGTAGCTTCTTTAAATAGAATAAAGCCAAATCCCCTTGATCTTCCTGTGTTAGGGTCCATCTTGATGGTGCAATCCACTACTTCACCGAATTTAGTAAAATAGTCTTTCAGGTCTTTCTTACTTGTGTCCCAACTCAGCCCACCGACAAACATTTTCCTGAAATTGCAAAACAAAAAGCACGTTACCCCTCGCTTATCAAGTTGCTAGAATGATGGGGAACCTACTGTACCTGGTCAGCTCTCGGTTTCCAGAGGACATCTGCTCATAAGATGAATAAACAGTAAAAAAAAACATACAAATTGATTGCCGGAGGCTAAAGTGTGCGATTACAGTACGCCGGACAAAAACAATTTACAAATCAAATCTCATGCCGGCTCGCAATGGATAAAAGCGCAAATTAAACAAATAGCGTGCATTAATAAGCTTAACGCCCAACTAGGGTGCATGCTAAATCCACCATAAACGATTAACTGCAAACTGGGCACAGAATAGTGCAACCAGGAACACTGCGCCAATTTAAAGCCGAAAATCTAGTAAATGCCGTTCGAATTGATTAATTTACATTTTGACTCCTCGTCAGGCTAGTAAGCGATATACAAGTTAAACATTATGGTATGAGCTACTTTTATTGACAGAATTGCGCTTTATATCGACCAGGCCAGTATACTCGTATCGGAATTAATTGGTCAAGAGCACATAACAGATCGGGTAAATTTACACAACATACAGAATACTATTGCAGAATAGACCATCAACCTCCCCCAAAAATTAAATACGACAAAGCTACAATGCCCGATCCGTTTTCTGCCCTTCCCCCAACCACCACATGGCGCCAACAAAAGACCGAACAAAGGAGGCGCTGCCTGGCATTATCACCCGCCGCCCTCGCAAGCACCCAATGAAAGGTAATAAAAAAAAATTCCACTTACATTCCGTTCATTAAAGGAGAGGAAATATCAGCTACGCACCCTGCGTCCTCATCGCTCTTGGTGGCGCTAGCGGTATCGGTCTCTTCGGGCATCTGATCGACCTCCACGCCGTCAATCGGCATCTCTGCAGCCTCGGCTTCAGCTGCTTCGTGACCGTTCTCGGTGGTCTCCGTTGGTTTTTGCTCCGAATCAGACATGTTTGGGAAGCGAGCGAAGAACACCTAGAAAATGGCAAAATATAAAATGTTATAAAGTGCGGCTGTTGGTGACACGTATGCCGTAAGCCTGCAAAACAGCAAATCGTGGCATGAGAGCAATTCGGGAAGTCTGTCCGAGCATCGCAGGGCCTAGTGAGGCCTAGCAAGCGAGAACAAGCATGCCCGACTAGGCCCAAAAATTAAGGTGGGCGAATAGAACGGAAGGGGGGGGGGTTAGAACCACGACTGTGTGGCCATTACGGGTGGGTTCTCCCCTCAGAGCCGATCTACGTCCGGGGGAAGGGTGCGCCAAACAGGCGGGGCGGGTATAGCGTAGGCCACCCAAGGCCCTAAAACAAACACGCGGAGAGCTCGGGCGCAGCGCCCGAGACCACCACACCTGGCAACGGATGCGCAATAGCCTCGGCGTTAGGCCCGGAGCCTCGAGGAACAAACAGTTCAGCACCCAAAACACGCGCCTTAAACAAAACCGATTAACCCCAGTGCTAAGCGCAGATCGGGCATGACCAGCAAAATCTACCCACCACCATCCTAAACTACACAAAGCGGCTTACATCGTTGCGCCGCGGATGTTTTTTTAAGCACATGACGCAGATGTCATTATAAAAACATTCTTTAGTTTAAAAGCATCGCTTGCGTACTAACGCAAACCGGAAGACTGAGTTCCACCATAAACACCAACAAGCGCAGCTCCTGGAGCAGCGTAAAGATACAAGCACATCAAGGGAATTAAAACAGCAAGTTGGAAATACGCCGGTTTTGCTTACACGAGACGCTACGAACGCTGAATTTCCTTCAAGATGGACTCTCCCGACAATGCCAACTCGTGTGCGCCTTTATAAGAGAACCTCGGCCGCAGACACTCGGTAACAAGACGGCCTATCATTGGATGTTACTGCTTTATAAAAGAAGGTGGCTAGCCAGTGGCTACCATGGGCTGTCCATCAGTTAGAAGGGCGCTCATGAATGGGTACTTCCACAGTCGGCCCCACCCATCGAAGGCCGCAGAGGCGGCTCCTACTGATGATGACGCCCTTTACCGACGCGGTCGTAATATGAGAGCCGAGCCTACCTTCAACCGACATCACGTAGCGCCGCGGCCATTTTGAGACGTAATTTTGAGTGTTTCAAATGGGAGCCTTGAGACACCCTCCCTGCTCAAAGGCAGAGGGTCTGAATGTGTTGGAGAAATAATCACTGCTGTATAATATGGATCCGGTTCGTTAATACACGACCAAACCTGAGATCGCTTTATGTTAAGTGTGGTCCTCCATTTTCTCTGAAAACTGTCCCTAGCATTGGTGCATCCTATTGTCCCAAACTTAAATTATCCCGTTTCAATATGGCGGCTATGACGTCGGTGTTACTTTGCCTTATTATTAGTGAAGGGGGAGGGTAAGTCGTCATCTTTGCAGTACCTACCATAAAACCCACTTTTGAGGACTGATTTTTACGTTTGCCGACAAAATTAGCCCTTTTTTCTTCTTTGATAAAGCGTGATTGGAGGCTAGGAAACCTTAGACGTTAGGTGTTTGGCGATGTGAAAGAGGGCATTTGAATTATTCGTTTCTGATACCAATGCGTGTCCCACTGGCTCCACTCGATCTGTTTATTTGAGAGGTTACAGTTGTTGGTTATGTGGCCGGTCTGTTGCAAGGTTGACATAATTCCAAGAAGAACATACTGGGCATGTAATCATGTTTTAAGAATTTGTAAAGATCTGGAGGTGATGAAACTATGTCTGCATTCATTTGTAATATGACTTTTGTTTTTGTTTAGTTATCAGTCATGAATCATCCAGGAAGCTGCATAACAATCTTTAAACTTTAAAGATTGTTCTGAAGTTTAAAGTGCTTTCTTATAGTTGTTTTTTAAGTTATGAAGTGATAAGGGAGAAACATACCGGCTTTGGGTGATTTTCCTAATTTTTTTACCGCCCCGGAAATTAAAACGACAGCCATGTCGGTAGACAATCGGTCAAGTGGCAACCCTAGTCTGTGTTTGCACAACTGTGGGGGCTAAGGCGGGTTGGGAATCTGTAGTAATGTTCCAACACAGGTCAAGTTGAATTCTGTGTCAGGACCGGAGGCTCCGATTATGCTTCTCCATTTTCTTTTCTGAAAATTCTCAGCAGCCAATCAGAAAAGTAAAAACTAAATACACACTACAATATCCATAAACCCTAATGGGTATCACATGGTAACCATAGAGTAGACTCCTATATAAGGAGCATAAGAGAATACTACATCCTCTTCCTTTGCTGCTCCGTAGCCAGTTGTGTATTACCCTTGTTACTATCTTATTTCATTGTGACTATTATTTATGCATGTCGCCTTTGTGTGCTTATTTGGCTTTGTATTACCTGTGCTTTGTATTCACTGGGGAATCCTGTCCGCGCTGCTTGCGCTGTGACTGTTTTGTGCTTCGGCATTTTTCAGTGCCGCCTCGGCGTTCCGAAGGCTTGCGCACCTTAGGATGTTCTGTCGGCATGGCACTTCTCGCTCGCTTTAGTTTTCTGTCCCAGCCGCTGTCTGCATTGTGTGTGCCGTGTTGGGAGCGCTGGCTGCCTCCCGGTTCTGGGCGCTCTGTGCCCGGACACTAATTAGTGGAGTGGGAGACGGGGGTGAGGACGCATAAGCGCCTCTGTTCTGGGCCGGGTGAACGGTTGTTCAGCGCATGCACGGCGGCCATTCTTTGTGTCCTGTACATTTCTTTGTTTACAATCCGGATTTAAACGAGCGTGGGAGCCGCACAGAAACTCGCTCTTTGCCCACAGACCTTGGCCAGCCCCTAAAAGACGCCCAATTCTTCCAAAAAGCACTTTAGGCTGTATAATCAAGCATAGGCACTGCCTAGAGTGGCATTTCTAGGCGAGCCCTCCCTACACATTTTATTGAAAGTGCACACTTTGGTGTTTTTGCGTCACTGTGTTGCTTTGACTTGCCTGCGGTTCGCCACTCCCCCTTATTATATCACTGTCTGTATTTAAAAAAAATTCCCAGCGCTGACAGTGCTTATTGGCTCCTTTGTTCCTCCTGTGGGCATATTTTTCACTTTCTTAGTGCCGCCATGTCGGATTATTATTACGACGATGCAGAATACTTTGAGGAGGAACCCTCTGGGTCTCTGGAGCATGAACTAGTAGAGGCTCTTGATGTGGGAGTTCAGCACTCCGTAAATAAGGCCATGGTCAGGGCCATTGAACCATTAAAGCGTCATTCATGTAATTATGCCCTGCAGCAGGGCTGGGTTCCTAGCTCAACATCCCATTCTACTTCTGGTGAGAAAGGTTCTAAAAACCCACATTCCTCAGACTTTGCTAAATTGGCGAAAGCTCTGTCCTCTGACCATTCCTATGGTTCTGCGACCAAAACTACTTCTTCTACCTCGCCTATGAGAGATGATGATAATACCCCCTTTGATACGGCATCTGAGTCGGAGGCTTCTCTTCCCATGGCTAAGAAGCTGCGCAAAGAGCGTTTCGTGGATGCTCCGTCTCATCCACAGTTACTTAATTTTTATCCCACTGCAATTGTCCATCCTAATTCCTCTTCATGGCTCCCCTCTACTGAGGTTGCTGAGTATGTGCAGTCACACCTGCGCCAGGCCTTTGAAAAGGATGTCCGGGCGCGTCTGCGCTCAGAATGACCCATGCCAGATTTGGCGGACAAGGTTGCGGATACCCCTGAAGTGGATCCTTCTATGCTCACCTATCTCAAAAAATATACAAAAGATCCTAAGAAAGGGCTCGATCGTGCATGGAGATCCTGCCAGGATAAATTGTTGGATTTGACCGGTCCCCTAACCAAGATTTTGGAGTGGGTTTCAAGTCTAAAACCTCGGGGCAAAATATAAATCCAGATGATTTGATAGGATGGGCCCAACG
The DNA here is from genome assembly GCF_964261635.1 of Lissotriton helveticus. NCBI lineage: Eukaryota > Metazoa > Chordata > Amphibia > Caudata > Salamandridae > Lissotriton > Lissotriton helveticus. The sequence continues at coordinate 825,112,337 of NC_136068.1, read as the reverse complement.
GGCTATCTGTTATTGGGCAATGCTAATTGTGCCATGTCCTGTGAGCGGCCGCGCTCTATTCTGCTAAAACGCGACCTAGTTGACAGAGTTGTCCTCCTCTGAGTCCGATCCTTTGGCGCAGGATCTTATGTTTAGCCAACCTGTTCCGAAAGAGCTCACTAAGCTTGTAGCTACTTTCAGTGGCCTGAACAAGGCACAAGGTTCTCTAAAGCGGGCTTTTCGTCCATTTTTTGGTCGGGCGGTCGTTCGGCAGAGTTTACCAGCAAGGCGCCCAGCGAGGATATAATTCCCAATGTGGCAGGTATCAGGACTCCAACTCCTCCGCCTCTTTCTACGCCACATATGGATCCCGGAATAACAACAAGAAAGGTCGATATGCCGGACACCAAGGAGGTCAGCGTGATACCGCAGCTTCAGGTGAGCCTAATCCCCTTTTCAGAGGTTCAATTGTGGGGTTGAATCCAATATTTTCTAGGCAATTGGCAAAAGATTTTGCAGGATGCTTGGATTCTGGATTCAGTGCAGGATTACAAAACAGAGTTTTTCATTTCCCTCTCAGACTCTTCCCCCACGTCCGATGATTTTTTTCCCTTCAAGATCAGATGTTCATTTCCAGCGAGATAGAGTCTCTGCTTCAAATAGGGGCCATAGTGCGGACGTCCCGTCATCCTCAGGGCTTTGCCAGCAACGTCTTTCTGGTTCAGAAGAAGTGGGGTGAATCCATGCTTGTTTTAAATCTCAAGGAGTTCAATGGATGGGTTGTATATCGTCACTTCAAGATGGAGGTGATCCATCTTCTTCGCGATCTTCTTCAGGAAGGGGATTGGATGGTCCGCCTCAATCTGAAAAATGCCTATCTGTCAGTGCCCATTTACGTACCTCATTGTCATTTTCTTCAATTCCAATGGCAGGAGATCTGGTACGAGTACAAAGTTCTTCCTTTCGGCCTCTTGTCAGCACCATGGTGCTTCACAAAACTTCTAAGGCCTGTGGTCGAAATTCTTCGCGCTTGGGGCGTTCGCCTCACCATTTATTTAGACGACATTCTCATCATGGGTCAGTGTCCTCGTCTAGTATTACAACATCTTGCCTGGACCATAGATCTGTTACAGAATCTAGTATTCTTAGTCAACCTTCTCAATCTGTGGAGTTTCTGGGCTTTCTAGTCAATTCATGATAGCAAACAGAGTACGCATTTCAGTGGCTCTTTGCAGAAACAATAAAGCAGATTTAGCATGGATAATGTTTGAGTCTTTTAAAACATCCACTAAAAATCTTTGACGCGGTGTTTTATAAAAAGAACATAGTAATACAAAATGAAGGGTGTCCTGCGGAGACCTATTGTCGCAGCCGCAGGCACCCTTCTGCTCAATTGTTTGAGTAAACCCAGGCGGATAGGCTAAAATATGGTGCAACAAATTGAGCCTAAAACGAGTCATTAAAAACCTCTCATGTTGACTGTACATTAAAAAGAGATACGGTTCCATGCCCACTTCATTGCAAACAAGCAAATGCGCAACTACCGAGGATTTAGTAGAGTCACGCTCCCTCCTCCTGCCATCATATTTTTCCAGTAGTTGCTTTTGTACAAAATGTCTGGAATATATGTCCACGCTAGAGGGGTCCAGAAATAACCTTTGCTCGTCAATATCCCCCAATGTGTCTTTGACATATTTCAGCCAGGGGATTTGGAGCCATCTCTCTTTCATCAGGCAATCCTGGATGATCTGTCTGGACAATTCCGCATTGGGGTTTGACCAAATTTTAAGCCAGGCCAGTATGGGTCTCAGTCTGATCAAATCGGCTATGTATGGGATACCCAACTCTTCATGTGTTATTGCTGCTGGGATGTTCAACGGAAGCTTTAGCAGTTTTTTAGGAATTTATCTTCCTCTCTTTGTATTGGTTGTGCATCACTGAAACCCCACACTTCAGCTCCGTAGATGGTCTTTGAGATACTGATCGACCTATACAATGTCATCACCTGCTCTGGGGACCAACGTCCCATACGACGGGCGAAATTTAGTATAGCTCCATTAGCTGAGACTAGTCTCCTGGCCCTCTCCTCTATCAGAGGGGCGAACTTGAATTTTTCATCAAATAAAAGACCCAAGTACGGAAATGATTTGACAGTGTCCAAGACGTGATCCCCTAGTTTGAACACAAATTTCTTCAGTGGTTTCTTCCCCACAACCATGATGAAAGATTTTGTCATGTTAACGGAGAGGTCCAAATTCCTCATGAAGTCAGAGAAACCCTTAATTAAGAGCTGCAGGCCAACTGCCGTTCGTGCTAGGAGGACCGCGTCATCAGCGTACAGAAGTACCGGGAGATGACGCGAGCTGTTAGGACGCCATTTTGTCACTGATGCCCGAGTATACTATACAAATGTTCTGTCTCTGCATTGCAGGTGCATCTATCACTACCTATTACCTTAAACGATGCTCAGAGTTCCACCTCCCCATAGCGTTCTCAAATGGCTTCACAACCATTAACACTAACACTATTTCCACATGTTCAAACACCTAACGAGGTGTAGATTATGGCACAGACATACAGGAGCACCTGGGCCAACTAACCAGTGTTTATTGCCTCCATCTGGGATCAAGTGCCTTTTTATACAGTCTTTATGACAATGGACTTCAAACTTTTTAATGCCACGCCCACCCTTGTGTAAAAAAAAAGTCATAATTCCCAAAAGAATTACATAGTTTCTCACGAGAATTCCATAAAAGCAGCAGCTCTGAACATATTTAACAATCAAAGCATTTTAGTTATGTTCTCTTAACCTTTTTAAAAATGCAAATACAAACTACCAAAATACTATTGGCAGCCCAGTCTCCCTAAACGTATCTACAGTGTTCAGGACATTAAGAGGTATTGGGAGTGATATCCATCCATATTTTGACACTTACAGGACATGAATAATAAAAACATCACTGAGGGCCCTTTACTGAGTGGCTCGATCCCACTTGGTTTTCCTCCACTAAAAACGCAGCACTCTTTCCGCATTATGTTTGTTTCAGCCCCCCCAGGGAGAGGGAATTGATCATTATAAATGCTCTTCTTTGCCACCCCCACCATCCTCCGAAAAGTGGGGGCAGCGCACCAGTATGAAGATCTCTGCTATATAACTTTTTATGTACCTTTTCATACTATACTTGCTCTGCTTCTAAGCATTTTAAAATGACAGGTTGTCATGTTTAATTATCTTAAAGGAATGTTTTCTTTTAACCTTCATGTTCCTCGAGCGTTCCATGCAAGGTTCTGTATTCCTTGCAGGGAACAGTGCCAGTTACTGAGGAAGAAGACCTATGCAGGCTGCACCCTGCCTTGCTCCTGTGTTCCTTTTACAATGAACGATTTTACTTTAATAATTACGTTTATTGGACTTTACAGATTGGCGACGATCTTACAAGAACACTAGAAAATACTCAAACTCATTTTATGGGAATTATTTTTTTTTCTTCCGATTTTCCTCTGCATGACTTCCTTGGAGTTTACATTTTTTAGGTTTCGCCTGGCGCCCGCTGCGCAGCAGCGTTCGCGCATGCGAAATCTGTTGATCTACAATATGGGGCTTTGTCCCGCCTCTGTCTTCCATTGGCTAGCTCCATAAATGGAGGCTAGCCATTGGAAGAGATTGTTTGTCAATCATTCTTTCCCCATCACAACGCGATTCGGGGGCGTTTCTGGGTCTTTTTTTAAGTCCCGCCCCTTTTGTCGTCATGCCTTCTGGGCTCCGCCCCACTTCCGCATCTTGTTCCCTGCCGTGTCTTTTTCCCGCCGTGAAGATCACCGCCGCCAGCCTGGGGATCCTGTGAGGCGCTGTCCCGCCTCCCCAACCCAGGGCCGCGCTGCTATTGGCCGCAGCGGCAACCCCGGAAGTCAGGCAGGCCGGGGGCGAGACGACAAGACACCCGGAAGTGACCTCCCTTCCCGGGGCTCCGAGACGAGAAGAGAGCTCCGGGGTGCAGTAGCAGAGTCCTGCAGCCGGCGCCTTCCACGGGGCTCCCAGGAGTGAGGGAGAGCCCCGCGCTGCAGAGAGGTGAGCCTGCGCCGTTTCTGCTTCCCCCAGGCGGGAGGAAGCTGTCTTCAATCTCGCCGTCAGCCCTCCCCGACTCCGGTCCCAGGAGAGGACCGGACAAGAGGCCAGCACCAAGCGGGGGCTCTCCTGTGTGAAGAAGAGCCCCGCTCCATGCCGCAGCACCGGAGAAGAGCCCCGACACAGAAGACCCGATGAGTGTGGGCGTCTGGACTCCGGGGGCATTGCTTGTTTTCAAATGAATTCTGAAGCTATATCTATTTGCTTTTGTGATAGCTGAACAGAATGTTGACCCGCAGCTGATTTTTCTCAGGTGAACCCCATATTTCATTAGGCTGATGGAGGCATGAGTTGGTCACCTTTGAGGCAAAGAAACCGCACACTTGGGTGTTTTTTAAAACTCTGTTTCCTATTCAGCTAAGCCATCCCTGGGAATGCTCTTCGGGTGGCAGTTTGGAGCTTGTGTGCTAAGTGGTATATAACCAGCTTTCCTAGGGGTGTCTAAACCTGGCACGTCCAAGCCAATCTTTTAAGTTGTCACCAAATCGTCTGTTTATTACATCGCTCTTTCCTCATTAGCAATCCTCTGTTCATTGCCCCTCCATTTTCACTAGGTCCCACTTGTGCCAAATACGACATAACCCTAAAAAATAGCGTACCCAAATAGTTTTCACACATACATTTGAGTAACAGTCCCTTACGGGAAGGAATTCAGGTGTGTTCCCGACTGTGTTTTTACTGCCTGTCGTATTGTATTGCAGAATTTATAGCGCGCCATACTCTTGATGAGGCTGCAAAGCACGTTTGCATCTGACTCTTACTTAGACCAATAGTTGTAAGGTTCGCGGATGATGTAGGTCCCTTGAGACCGCATTTCAGGTTTGAAGACTTGCTGCTTACACGATGTGGTATAGGACGCTGTTCATGAGTCGTTGGGCAGGGTGTGAGGATAGTCATTTGGAAACTTACTTTCATTTTAGTTTCTTTCAATTAAGTGAATGGAGAGAAGCCTGGATTTTGGTGCACTAAATTTTTTTTATACTGCAATTGATCACATTCAGTAGGCTTGCTGTCTCGACTTTGGATTTCAGTGGTTGGAAAATTATCATTATTTTACTTACAGTGCAAAGGTCCTTTGGACCTGCCTGGAATGTAAGGGCATTGTTAACTGATAGGTGCTCTGTCTGTGTAGTGGTCGATTCTCCTGGATTGCTTGATTGGCGATGCATATTACTTTGAAGGAGATGTCTACTGGCTGCCTGTGTGAAGCTGTTACACGAGGTGCTCAGAGGTTAGTGTTTGCACTCTCTGGCGAGAATGTGTGAGGCTCACCTGGACTTTCATCAGCCTTTTGTTCTGGGCTTCAGAGACCTATCCTCATGTAGAACCTTAGTAATCCTGGCGGAGTTACTTCTTGCTGAGCTGGTGGACCTAGTTATGAGCAAACACAAGGAGATGACGTGGGGAGTGCTGAAACTTTTCAACCCCCACCCAAAATCACAGATCTGGGTTAAATCAGTCCTCATTCTTTAGCTCAGTTCTCCAGCCCATACCCAGCCATATGCAGATCTGTGGCTCTGTGTGTGTGGGGCTCTGGGTGTGTGTGGGGCTCTGGGTGTGTGTGGGGCTCTGGGTGTGTGTGGGGCTCTGGGTGTGTGTGGGGCTCTGGGTGTGTGTGTGTGTGTGTGGCTCTGGGTGTGTGTGTGTGGTAGTAATTGCTGTCTGTGGAGCTCGTCCGAAGGGTACAATAGGTCTCACATTTGCGAGAGATTAAGCTATTGGCAATGTAAATGACAATGCCATTTATTTATCTGTTTTCAAAACCAACACATAAATACAAATTTTGTGATTTACAATGCCAACAGCTCTAACTTTTCCAAAGGCGAAACCGTTGCATTGTAAATGCTTGTTTGGGGAGTCTTATTGAATGATACTTTGAAGCACCTTTTACTACAAAGAAAGGATTGATCCTTCCGATCACTTTGAGGCATCGTTGGAGCGAGTATTCCTGAAACCTTCTAAAAGGAGAGCGGGAACTAAGAGGAGAGTGGAAACTTTCCCGGTCCCAGCTTGTCGACCGTTTAAAATTCGATTTCGAGAGACCTTTTCTCACTTAATTGGTGGATTTCATCTACTTTTCCATTTTTCTACAAAGAGTTGAGGAGCGCTAACCACAGCAGCACGCGTACTATTTTAAAAGTCAATACCGTCATGATTCTCTGGAGCGTGACAAGCAGAACCGGTGAGATCTGAGCCTGACTAGCAGAATTGGTGAGATCTGAAGTGGGATTCCAGATCGCCAGCTTCTCTCTTGCGACGCTCATCTCTGTGAAATACAAGCACGTCACGTACACTACGTGATAAGATAACGTGTTATGTGACGTGGCGGACATTTTGGAAACATTTGTTTCCATAGTTACATACAGAGGAATTCATCCGTGCCGGTGAATGTTGTATTTTCTTACAAGTGAAGCTTAGAAATAAGTGGTTTCTTACTAGCTAGTTTCGATTACATTTTTGTGAGAAGCGGATTTTCTCACGACCATTAGTTCTTATTAGTGAAATGTTTAGAATGTTTTGACAATTGTTACCATCTTGTTACCTACATCTTCTTGCAACTTTTTAATGAACATCATCTCCTGTGTTTGAATGACCACCGCCTTATTGTGTTTTAATGAACATCAGCTTTTGTTAAGAACACCTTCGTCTCCTCACAGCACTTTATCCTCTTTGAAAATAATTTGTTTTGAGTACTGTTTATTTTATTTTTAATTGTGCTCCATTTCTTCATCATCTCGTTGGTCTTTTTATCTCAATTAGCTACACAGAATTTCTCCATCCAATCTCCACCAGCCTTTTGGCCATCAGGAACTGAACCTTGTATGAAGTGGTTACACTGGAAAGCCTATTTTTTAGACTTTATTGAAAAAATAGACAAAGAAGGTAAAATGAAACCAGAAAGAAAGAAAAAAATATTTTTACATTCGATTGGTGCTGATGGTTTAAAAATCTATGATGAAATGACGAAAGCAACTGGTGGGGGTGAATCTAATGTATTTTCTGATGTTTTAAACGATTTTGATAATCACTTTTCCCCTAAGGTGTGCATAGGCATAACAAGATATAATTTCTTCCATAGAAAACAAGAACCAAGTGAGACTATTGATATTTACATTGCTGCTCTTAATAAAATAGTGGAAGACTGTATGTTTGGTCATCTTCGAGAGCAATTTATTAGGGACCAAGTTGTAATGCACACTCGTGATCCAGCAATCCTAGATAGACATTGGAATAATGAAGATGCTGATCTTAAAGATGTTTTAGCTATAGTTAGAAAGGCTGAACTTTCCAGCCGGAGTACTAAATCCATTAAAAACAAAAGTAAAGAAGTACATGAACAGGTTGTTTCTCAGGTCCAAAATAAGCCTCATTTTTAACAAAGATCTCAACTCAAAACTAAAACTTTAGATTTTAAAAAGAGTGAAAATCTTAATTGCTACAGCTGTGGCAGTGATTCTCATTTAGATAATAACAAACTATGTAATGCCATTAAGTAAACATTTTCTAATTGTCGTTTAATTGAACATTACTCTAGAGCATGTAAAAGAAAGAAAAGTAAGAAAGTTAAAGTTGTTTACGAATCTACTTCAAGTGATGATGAAAGCATTGTTAAGAAAATTATGCATTGCTCTGTTAAAGATAATTGTTGTGATACCCAGAAAGAAAAACAATTTATTTTTAACATTAATGACACTACTGACAAACAAGTTAAAAATAAGCCAATTTGTAACATGTCTATTGGGGGAGTTTCTATTGATATATATGCGGATTATGGTTCCACCCATACAATAGTTAGTGAAGATGTGTGGAATTCGAAGTTTTTGCAGTATTTAGGCGATAAACTTTACACCCCCAATATTTCCCCTGAAGGCTGTTCTGGAGAAAAGATAGACATGATTGGTTTTAGACCCCTCAACTCTAGGTTTAAAGGAAGAGAATCCCTAGGAAAAGGATATGTTGCTATACATGGACCTTCTGTACTTGGATGGAAGGATCAAGGAAAACTTAACATCATTTTAGATCCCAATAGTCCAGAGCCTGTGCTTGTTGTTGATGATAGTAGTGAAATTGGGAATACTATGTTATCCAAATTTTCAAAGGTTTTCTGTGGGTTTTAAAGGTTTTGTACACCATATAGTTTTAAAGAGTAATGCCAATCCTAAAATTCACAAAGCGAGAGAGATTCCTATTTTGATACGTAGTGAAGTGGAAAAAGAATGAGATGAACTTGTTAAAGAAGACGTTATAGAGCCAATTGAATCCTCTGAATGGATTTCTCCTATTGTCATTGCCAGATGGTCCAATGGCAAAATTCGCCTCTGTATTGACCTTTGCCATCTCAATGATAAATAATATAGTGATAGATAAGTTTCCCTTACCCAAAATTTCAGAAATGTTGTCTTTAGTGAACGGTGCCATGTTTTTCTCTACGATTGATTTGCCGGCGGCGTATACCCATATTTTACTTGATGAGGAGAGTAAACACCTTACTGCATTTATTACACCTATGGGATGCTTCAAATATAAAAGAATGGCTTTTGGTTTGGCATCAGCCGCTGCCACTTTTCAGCGGCTTATGCAGCATCTCTTTGGCAAGCATCCCAAGGTGAGATTTTGTCAAGATGATATCCTTATTTTTGGGAACATAAAATTGAGCATGATGCTGTTTTGGAAGAAGTATTGAGTATTTTGGAGGAAAAGGGCCTGACAGTGGAACACTCAAAATGTACATTTTCTGTGAAATCCGTAGCTTATCTTGGTCATGTTTTATGTGCTGATGGTGTGGCTACAAAATCTAAATTAGGAGATGCCCCTCCACCGTCCAACAAGGATGAAGTAAGATCATTCCTGGGTATGGTGGAATTCAACGGCAAGTTTGTAGAAGGTTTTTCCAGCAAGGTTTATAACATCAGACAACTACTTAAAAGCTACGTTAGATTTGTTTGGTCCGATGTATGTAAGAATGAATTTAACACCATCAAGGAAGCCATCATTCATGCCCTTTGTTGTGCCCTTTTAACGTGGATAATAATTCCATAGTCACAGTTGACGCTAGCAATAAGGGTTTAGGAGTTATCCTTTCTCAAATTAATGAATGTCGAAAAGAATGTATAGTTGCATATGTGTCTAGGGCACTTTCTTCTCCAGTTTGCAAATTTTCTGTCATTGAAAAAGAAACCTTAGCAGTGGTTTAGGCTTTAGAACACTTCCGGATTTTTGCATGGGGCAAAGAATGCATAGTCAGATCTTATCATAAGCACCTAATCAAACTCCTTACTACTGAAGGGCTATTTAAAGCCTCAGCCAGGATAGCCAGTATGTCAATGCGTCTACAAGATTTTATTTACAAGATAGAGTATGTTCCCTGCAAAAGCAATGTTTTCGCTGATTTTCTTTCTCGTATGCTTTTAGACTTACAAGAATGTAATGTGAATGAATGGGATTCTTTACAAGTTGCTCTTATCCATGATGAGAGTCCTTTTTGTGTTGAAAAGAAAAAATGGAGTGAAGAATACCTGACTGAAAGTGATTTCGTGTCTCTTACTTCTCTCCTTCGCAAGGTATGGCCAGAAAAATCCAAAGTAACTCCAAGTCTTAAACCATTCTGGGAGGTAAGAAACAAGTTATCTGTTACTGATGGTACTGTTTTTCGTGGGTATAAAGCTATTCCCCCCACGTCAGTAAGAAATTCTATTTTAAACTTATGTCACAAGGATCATTGTGGCATAGTGAAAACCCAACAGAATGTTAAAAAATGGTACTGGTGGCCAGGAGTTGATCTCAATGCTGAAAGAATTGTGCAAGATTGTGTTATTTGTGCTAACTCAGACAAAGCGCTTAAAACCTTGAGACCTGACATGTGTGAACCCATCATTCCTGATGGTCCGTGGCATACGGTTGCTATAGACATCATGGGTCCTATTGGTATCAATGCCAAATATATAATATCCATCATTGATACTTTTTAAAGATGGCTGACCATTGCTATTGTGGAGAAAATTGACTCAGCAGCTGTTTCGAAATTTATTGACAAAGTTTTCATTGAAGAGGGTCTTCCTGTTCAAATTATTAGCGATAATGGAGTACAATTCGTTTCCAAAAGAGCAAAAACATATTTTGAGAGGGTTGGTGTGAAACACAGGACCACTTCATTGTACAATCCAAGTGAAAATGGCATGTGTGAGAGATTCAATACAGTTTTGAAAAATGCCATTCAAATTGCGGTTATGAAAGGGGAGGATTGGAAACTTCAAGTGTATAAAGCTGTTTGGACTTACAGAACCAATAGCCGTGAAGCTTTAAAAATGTCCCCTTTTGAAATTATGAGAGGCCGCACAGCCAGAACTAAATGTAACCCTGATTGGTTACACAAAAGTTCTAGTCTTGATATTTGCACGAATTCTATTAAAAATAACATACTTGAAAAACATTTACAGTACAAACGCATTTTTGATAATACATTTGGTGCACGTTTGGCAGACATTGAAGCAGGAATGTGGGTCAAGGTTAAAAAACCTTGGAAAGTTTGCAAAGGTGAATCTCAATTTTCTGATCCCTTGTTGATTAAAAAAGTTTTACGAAATGCCGTCTGTAAGAGGGCGGGTTTGATAAACAGGCGTGGAGGCGGTAGGGGTGGTTTAAAGGAAGAAGGTTTATTGAAAACAAATGACGATGTGACGGGGATTTGTAAAGGCTCTTCAAACTTTTCTTCTTCTTCTGATGTCTCCGGGGAAGTGTCAGGTGATGAAGGGTCTCGTGTGGTCTTTGCCTTGTCTTCAGGACGTGGTTGGTCTCCCCGGTGGCTCACAGGAGAAGGGAGGAATAAATGAGGGGACCGTGAGAATGACAATAATAATCTAGAGAGGAGATATTTCGCTTCACCACACCTTTAGTGTTTAGTGCCAGTAGGAAAGTGACGGAGTACGCAATCAATAGAAAAAAGTCTGAGGTAGATTTAGGTTTAGGTAGTAAGGGATATGGGGCAAAAGTTTATAGTGCCTAGGATAGAACATTAGGAGTGCTCACAGTGCCTAGGGCAAAACGATAGGAGTGCTCACAGTGCCTAGGGCAAAACGATAGGAGTGCTCACAGTGCTTACAGTTTTCACGTTATGAAGAAAAATATAACAGCAGTGCGCCGTACATTTAACCAGCCTAAGTTGCAGGTCGTGGTCCGAGTATGTCACAAGATACACAACGCGCGCCGACACCGATAAACAAACAATCCCTCCCCGTATCTTTCCCACCCGCTACCCGCTACAATTCCCTAGAGCCGATGTCACTCACCGACCCCGCCGTAACTCTATCTAGAGTCACGGCCGCTCTCCAGCATCCACCGGACACCACCAGTCCTCACACCAGCTGTCTTCGTCGACGTCCTGTTCGGGGGTTGTCTGGGTCTCCTCGGGTCCCGCGTCTTTCTGAACCGGGTCCGCGCCGTCTTCAAGGGCTCCTGCCTCCTCTACGGGTCCCGCGTCTTCTTTCTCCGTCTCCATCTGTGAACTCCTTCCTCCGTCTTCAGCGTGGACAACCGTTTTCTCTGCCCTCGCCTCTTTGTAGGCGTCTCCCATTCGTCCTGCCGTACTGTGTCCGGGTTGTTCCTCCTCCTCTTCCGGGTTACCACCTTCACCACGTCCGAGTGCCTGAGGAGAGACAGCAAAGGAGCGTGGTTGTTGCAGTCCGACTTTAGGGCAGCGCAAGGTACAGTTCTCGTCTATTCCGGTCTCCTCCTCACATCCCCTTTCCCTTGCTGTCCTTCTTCTAGAGTCTGTACTTTGGGGATATCTGGACAGGTAGTCGGCGTTGCCTTGTTCTTTTCCTTTTCTATGTTTAGTATGGAAGCTATATGGTTGTAAGGACAGAAACCATTTAAGTACCCTTTCGTTATGGCCTTTATTTCTTGCTAGCCATTCTAGGGGGGCATGGTCAGTAAAAAGAGTAAACTCCCTCCCTTCCAGATAGTATCTCAAGGAGTCAATGGCCCACTTGATGGCCAGGGCCTCTTTTTCAATAGTCGCAGAGTTTTTCTCTCGTGGAAACAGTTTGCGACTAATGTATAAGATTGGTTTCTCCCCTTGTTGTGTTTCCTGTGATAGAACTGCTCACAGGCCTTGGTCAGAGGCATCTGTCTGCAAGATGAAGGGCCGGGTGTAATCGGGACTTATCAAAACAGTATCTGACGTTAGAGAATGTTTTAAAGTGTCGAAAGATCTTACTACCTCAGCAGGAGGGGATTTCAAGATTGTTTCTGTTTGACTGTTTTTTTGTAGGAGGTCAGTTAGGGGGGCAACCAAGTGAGAAAAATTAGGGATGAACCTTCTATAGTACCCTAATAACCCCAAAAAAGCTCTCAAATCCTTTTTGTTTCTGGGCATTGGAATTTGTGAAATGGCTGTCAGTTTAGATGTCTGAGGTCTTATCACTCCCTCCCCTAACAGGTACCCTAGGTACTTCACTGTCTGTGCAGCCAAATGACTTTTGGCGGGATTTATTCTTAATCCATATGACCCCAAAGTCTGTACGACTTGAGAAAGATGTGATAGATGCTGGTCCCAGCTATCGCTATATATCACGATGTCATCGATATAAGCCCCAGCGTAATTGCTATGGGGTCTCAATACTATGTTCATGGCTCTCTGAAATGTGGCCGGGGCCCCATGTAAGCCGAATGGCATTACCTTGAATTGATATAACCCATCAGGGGTAGAAAAAGCAGTTTTTTCTCTGTCTTCCTTCTTGAGAGGTATTTGCCAGTACCCCTTACATAAATCTAGGGTACTAATGTACTTGCCTCTCCCTATCCTTTCTACCATTTCGTCCACCCGAGGAAGGGGGTAGGTATCAAAATCTGAAATCTTATTTACTTCGCGAAAATCTATGCAAAATCTGACTGAACCATCCGGTTTGGGTACAAGCACAATGGGCGAATTCCATTCGCTCCTAGATGGTTCAATAATATCCATCTGTAACATGTTTTGTATCTCTTCTCGTATCACTTGTCGGCGCGCTTCTGGGATACGATATGGTCTTAATTTGACTCTTTTCCCCGGTGGAGTTTTAATGATGTGTTCAATAAGAGTAACCCTCCCAGGATGGGTAGAAAAGACATGGGACAAAGACTGCAACTTCTGAATCAACTCTTCTTTCTGAGGAACTGGTAGTTCGGTATCAATGCTCTGTTGGAACAAAGGAACTGGGGATTCTACCACATTCACTGTTGCCGGTGCCGGTCCTTCCCATTTTTTAAGCAAATTGATGTGGTAGATTTGGGTTACATGTTTGTCAGCATCAGTTTCAATGTGGTAGGTAACTGGAGTGACCTGTGCAATGACTTTATAAGGTCCTTGCCATTGTCCCAACAACCTTTGGTCTGAGGTAGCCATCATGAGTAAAACAAGGTCTCCTATCTGGAATGATCTATTCTTAGTCCCTTTGTCATATTGACCCTTTTGGTTACTCTGGGCGTTTTCCAGGTTAGTTCGTACAATATCTCGAATTTGTCTCAAATGCGTTTTTAAGTTTGAGACATATTCCGGGAGAGGTTTCGTATTGTCAGGTACATCCTCCCATTGTTCTTGAGCCATGTCAAGTAAGGTGCAGGGTTTATGTCCATATAATGACTCGAAAGGAGAATATCCAGTACTTTTGTGCACCTTACACCTAATGGAGAAGAGAGCTAGAGGGAGAATATCTTCCCACTTCCGTGCTCCTAACGCCAGTAGTTTTTTTAACGTGGTCTTAATGGTGGCATTGTATCTTTCCACTTAGCCATCTGTCTGGGGGTGATAGGCTGCTGTTTTTATTTGTTTCACGCCCAACTGGGTACAAATGTCTCGCATCATCTTGGAAACAAAAGGGGTTCCCTGGTCCGTCAGGATCTCTTTGGGGAATCCTACTCTAGAAAAAATTCCAATCATAGCTTTTGATATGTTGGTAGTGTCTGGACGGCGAAGGGGTACTGCTTCGGGAAATTGCGTAGCATAATCAACAAGCACCAGAACATAGCGACAACCACTACGTGATGGTAGCAAGGGTCCTATTATGTCCATGCCCACTCGACTGAATGGTTCATCAATAATAGGGAGGGGACGCAGTGGTACTCTAGGGGGTTGATATCGGCTATGTTTCTGTCAAATCGGGCACTCCCTACAATATTGTTTCACCTGCTGGTATATTCCTGGCCAATAAAACCTCTCTAGAATGGTTTTCTCCGTTTTATCTGCCCCAAAATGACCCCCTAAAAGATGACTATGAGCTAGATATAACACTTTGTCTCAAACTGCTTGGGGATTAGCAACTGGGCTTTCTGATTAGGTCCTCCTTTTCTATATAACTAACACCTGTTTACAAAGAAGTAAGGACATACGTGTTGTGGTTCTTCGTTTTCATGAGCTTTACTCCATGCTTCTTGGAGTATAAGGTCCTCTCTTTGGGCAGCATGAAAATTCCTGTCTGTTTCCCAGGGATTCTCTTCGGGTATGATAGGCATAACCATAGGTTCTCTCCCTTTTTCCGCCCTTCTTTGCCTTCTACTTTTCTTTGGTTTGGATGAAGGCCATTCTTTCCCTGTGTCAGCGGAAAAAGGTGCGGTAGACAGCCAGTCTTCTTCGGGTACAGGAGCATTTTGCAATAGCTGGGTCAACTTGGGATAATCCTTTCCTAAGATTACTTGTTCTGGTAATCGTGGTATAAGGCCTACAGTCATAGACATACCATCATCATGAGAATGTTGGATCTGCACTTGAGCAGTGGGGTAGGGTTTCGTGTCTCCGTGAACACATTTAATGGCCACCATTCCATCTATAGGTCCTAGCTTTTTACCCAGGTCTTGAGGCCTGACTACGCTATGTAAATAACCCGTGTCAGCCAAAGCAGTTAAAGGTTGTCCGTTTACTGAAACCGTACACCTATATGGGGGTGGCTTCTTTTCGGTAGGGGAACAGTAGTAATTACGGGCCATCCCGATCTCCATGGGTTCCTCTTTCTGGGTACAGAACCTAGCTATATGTCCCATCCCTCCACACTGAAAACATTGTGGGCCTGCAGAAGGTGGACGTGGAGGAAAAGGAGTACTAATAGATGGAGCGTTTGGCATGAAAGTCAGGGATTCAGGTTTCTTTACTAGTGGCGGTCGGGGATGTCTAGCTCCCGTATGGCCTCCTGTTTTCCCTGTGGACTCGTCTTTTCCTTTTTGAAAATCTAAAGCTCTATGGTAGGCACTAGCTATCTCAACAGCGGTTTCCAGAGTAAGGTTTGCCTGCTGTCGCACCCATCTTTGAATTGGGGGTGTAGAGAGGTCAGATATTGTTCTAGATAGATCTTGGCCATAATTCCATCCTTATCCGTAGTAGCAGGTTTAAGCCACCGATCTGTCATATCTTTTACTCTGAAGTATAAGGCACGTGGGGTTTCTTGAGGTCCTTCTTTCATTTGCCTTAACTTCACCCTATAATTTTCCTCATCTATTCCTAGTCTCTCCAGGATACACCTCTTAATGTCAGCATAGGGGACTGCTCCTTGTAGAGTCGCTGCTTGGTATGCGGCCTGTAAGTCGCCAGATAACAAAGGTCCCAAATATTGGCCCCATTTCTCGGCCGGCCAGGATGCTGCAGTTGCCATTCTCTCAAAATTATTAAAGAAAAAATCAGGGTCTTCTCCTGCCACGTATCGTTGCACTACTACGGAAGGAAAAGTGGTAGGACCTCTTTGTTGTCCTAGTACTTCAGTAAGTTTGCCCATAGCTGCTTCGAGTTTTTGTCCTTGTCCGGAAATGACCTTTTGGATCTTGTCCCGGTCTTCTTCCACAACATTCAGAAACCGTTCCATAATTTTCCCCAGGTGTTCTTGATTTTCGGCCATCTTAGCCATGGCAGCCTCCATCTTGCCTTGTGATCCCACTTCTGACACCACTTGTAAGAGGGCGGGTTTGATAAACAGGCGTGGAGGCGGTAGTGGTGGTTTAAAGGAAGAAGGTTTATTGAAAACAAATGACGATGTGACGGGGATTTGTTAAGGCTCTTCAAACTTTTCTTCTTCTTCTGATGTCTCCGGGGAAGTGTCAGGTGATGAAGGGTCTCGTGTGGTCTTCGCCTTGTCTTCAGGACGTGGTTGGTCTCCCCGGTGGCTCATAAGAGAAGGGAGGAATAAATGAGGGGACCGTGAGAATGACAATAATAATCTAGAGAGGAGATATTTCCCTTCACCACACCTTTAGTGTTTAGTGCCAGTAGGAAAGTGACGGAGTACGCAATCAATAGGAAAAAGTCTGAGGTAGATTTAGGTTTAGGTAGTAAGGGATATGGGGCAAAAGTTTATAGTGCCTAGGATAGAACGTTAGGAGTGCTCACAGTGCCTTGGGCAAAACGATAGGAGTGCTCACAGTGCCTAGGGCAAAACGATAGGAGTGCTCACAGTGCTTACAGTTTGCACGTTATGAAGAAAAATATAACAGCAGTGCGCCGTACATTTAACCAGCCTAAGTTGCAGGTCGTGGTCCGAGTATGTCACAAGATACACAACGCGGACCGACACCGATAAACAAACAATCCCTCCCCGTATCTTTCCCACCCGCTACCCGCTACAGTTCCCTAGAGCCGATGTCACTCACCGACCCCGCCGTAACTCTTCCTAGAGTCACGGCCGCTCTCCAGCATCCACCGGACACCACCAGTCCTCACACCAGCTGTCTTCGTCGACGTCCTGTTCGGGGGTTGTCTGGGTCTCCTCGGGTCCTGCGTCTTCCTGAACCGGGTCCGCGCCGTCTTCAAGGGCTCCTGCCTCCTCTACGGGTCCCGCGTCTTCTTTCTCCGTCTCCGTCTGTGAACTCCTTCCTCCGTCTTCAGCGTGGACGACCGTTTTCTCCGCCCTCGCCTCTTTGTAGGCGTCTCCCATTCGTCCTGCCGTACTGTGTCCGGGTTGTTCCTCCTCCTCTTCCGGGTTACCACCTTCACCACGTCCGAGTGCCTGAGGAGAGACAGCAAAGGAGCGTGGTTGTTGCAGTCCGACTTTAGGGCAGCGCAAGGTACAGTTCTCGTCTATTCCGGTCTCCTCCTCACACCGTCCTTTTGAGTGATGGTAAGGTTTGAAATAGTAGAAGAATTGCTATTTACAGAGGAAAACATGATTTAGTTATTCCTACTCCTTCATTTCCTTGTGGGACCTTTGATGATATTGAGAATCAAACCATTTCCTCCGATTTTGATGAGTCTAATATTCAGAAAGATTGTGTTCGTAATTCCAATTTTGATCAAATTGTTGAGAAGGAACAAGATGGTGTTTTATCGTCTGGAACAGTTGTAACTTCGGAAACTGAAAATGTAAACTCAACACTGGTAAATGAAAATGTTGTAACTTCAGAAACTGAAAATGTAAACCCAACATCTATAAATGAAAATGTTGGAACATCTAGGAATGGTAATATTGAACTTGTTAAGAATTTTGATTCTGTTGAACCAGTTACTAATGATAATTTTGCAAGGAAAAGAGTACACTTTAAACCCAAGTGGTTGGAGGATTTTATATGTTGTTTTTTAATGTACTTGTTTTTTTTCTTTTCTGTTTCTTTTGTTTTATTTTTTTTCCCTTAAGATTAGATGTGTCATGTTTAATTATCTTACAGGAATGTTTTCTTTTAACCCTCTTGTTCCTCAAGCGTTCCATGCAATGTTCTGTATTCCTTGCAGAGAACAGTGCCAGTTACTGAGGAAGACCTGTGCAGGCTGCGCCCTGCCTTGCTCCTGTGTTCCTTTTACAATAAACGATTTTACTTTACTAATTACGTTTATTGGACTTTACACAGGTCCTTCCTATTATTCAATTTACTGGCACTGAATTTACTGCCCGAGGAAGAGCAGAAGGCGGAGCCAACCTTTCCAAGTTTCGTACTCGTGACCTCCACATCACAGATGTCAGCAATGCCCGCTTTCCCGAGGCCAAAGTTCACTTCAGCTAAAAGAATCTGTATGCAGAGTGCCAAGAAGACCATATGAGGGTGACAGACACTAGGCATGACACCATCCCATGCTGACCCTTACTTCTCTCAGTACGTTCAAATACTCGCCCTGTACTGCCATTTCCATGTCTCCATTTAACAGCATTACACCAGTGATAGCAATATTTTACACAAAACTCGCTACTGGGCAATATTTTACACAAAAACTCACCGCTGGGCGGGAAGGGCAGACACACCAATAAAGTCACATAGGCTAACAGCCTCAAATTCGAGCCCGGCTTCTACAGTGCCTCTCTGTGTGATTCTAGGCCAACCGCCAGCTTTCTTCCTGTGCCTCTATGATGATTGTACAGAACAGATGAAAAAAGCATTGGCAAAGCCAATAGGTCCTGCCTTTTGGCTTTGCCCATAATTTTCGCTGACTCTGTTCAGCATTTTAAAGAAAAATGGTGTGCCGCATTTCGGAGGAGGGGGGAGCACCTCATGGGCTGCCGCAAGTGGGGAGGGAGGCTGGAAGAAAGGGAATGCAGACAATGGGAGGGGCCGGGAGCAAAGGGTAATTAGACAACGGGAGGGGGCTGGAGCATGATGAACATGGACAACATGAGGGGGTTACCTCAAGGGCTCCTGCAAGTGGGGTGGGGGGCAGGAACAAAGGGAATGTGGACAACGAGAGGTGGGGCAGGAGCATGGTTAACACAGGACAACAGGAGGGGGGGCAGGGGCAAAGCAACAGGAAATTAAACAAGCGGCCACCATTGTCCCGTCCTGAATGTAAGCAGAGCACTTTGAAACTTCATAAATAAAATAGTGCCTACAGATTAAATAACACATACTGTGTAACAATCGAAGTAAAGGGGCCAGTCGCCATGGAAGGTTACAAATGAAGACAAGGCGGTACTAAGGAGTGACTAACAAGCCTATTAAGAAATCAAAAGCATACATTTACTAAGGCTAACGGCACAAGCCAATGACAAATATGGGAGAGTGGGTGGGGCTTCTATTCCCTACAACACTACAACAAGTCTCGCAGAGCAGCGCACTGGCTCTAGGCTCGACCTAAAAATCAACTAAGGGAGAGACTTTAACCAAATATCCATATCTTCATAGGTTCGGATTCTAAAACCGAATAAGGTCCAGCGGGCTTAACTTCCTTCAGTGAAGAAGAGGAAGGACTACGACATCACCAGTAGTATATGGACTATCGGACTGTTATTTGATTGGACTGTTGGTGGCCATGGTTACTCCTAGTGTTTGTGGGAGTTGTAGTTTCAGTGATGTGTTTTTGTTTTATCCTTGAACATGGTGTTAATAAAGAGTGAATAAAGTAATGCATAATCCTCGCCTCCGTGTCCTTAATAGAATTGAAACTTTCTCTCATGTTATCTAGGAAAATGTTAATTTTACTTTCCCCCAAGTTCTACTTATAAGATTCTTCAGAGTTACACCATTACTACACACTACACATTTTTGCATGCGCAAACGGGTTTGCAAACCCATTTGCGCATGCAAAAACATATTGGGCCATGTACAAAGCCTATTTAGCAAGTCGCAATTTCTTTGCAACTCACTAAATAGGTTTTGCGACTCTGTATTTGGAAGGGGCATTCATTTCCAAATAGCGAGTCTCAAAACAATGTACTAATGTTTTGCGACCGCAATTGCGGTCGCAAAACACTCACAATTACCACCTACTTCAAGTAGGTGGTAATGCATTTGCAAATGGGAAGGAGTCCCCAGGAGACCCCTTCCTCTTTGCAAATGCATGCAAAAAATTTTTTTAAGGGTAGGCTGTGGTCCCAGAGATTCTTTTTTGATTCTTTTTTCAAGGGCGGGCAGTGGTCCCAGAGACCACTGCCTGCCATTAAAAAATGAATCGAAAAAGTTTCATTTTTTTTTTAATGGATCCCGTTTTCCTTTAAGGAAAATGGGCTGCAGTAAAAAAAAAGCTGCTTCATTAAAAAGCAGTCCCAGACGTGGTCTGCTGAGCCCAGCAGGCCACCATCCCTGGGAGGGCTGGCATTCACAATGGGCTCGCAAATTGGAAGATGCTCATTAATATTAATGAGCCTCGCAATTTGCGACCCCATTGGGAATTGCAAAATAGTGTAAACACACTGTTGTACATTTCATTTAGCGCCTCGCAATTTGCGACTCGCAATGTGTCGCAAATTGCGTGGCGCTAAATGAAAGGGTCGTACATCTGGCCCTAAAAGTATACAATACATTATGTCATAAAACAGGTTTGATAATAAAGATTGCATGATTATACACTACAAATGTAGTCTTCTAATTTCTTAGATTTTGTTTTTACATTCCTGCCAAATCAGTTGTCTTTCTACCTTCAGAACAACTACTCTTATTGCCATTATTTTCACTCCCACTCTCTGGACGACTCGTACCCCAGCACTCATTCAACACCCTTTTTCTCTTTTCCCTACTCATACAAACATCATTATCTTCTTATAACGTCTGACCCCTTCCACTCTCAACATCCCTTTCCGTAGCAATATTAATCCATCAATATTAGTTATTACAAAAACTTCTGTTTTGGTTAGTGTTACAAATTCTATCCCCATATCCCCATTAAGTTTGACTTTTGCCAATCTGCTTATATGACAAATACTACGATCCTCAAATTCCACTATATTCCTCTTAACTTTCACAATTCTGATAGGTATGCTGACCATACTTATCCCTTCAGATACCTTCTTGGTGGATTTAACATATACCCATTGATCCACTGCTAAGTCAACATTAAGTACACCATGTTTTTTATTTTTTAGTTCAATAAGTTTATTACAATTAAAAGGGTATACCAAAATTTGAATAAACATACAGGTGATACATATGAGGAAAGATATGAATTCATCATGAGGTACTACTGAGATACAATATAATGTGGAAACCAAAAAAACGTGATCTAGATAAGTGGTATCACCATGGGGTAAAAAAGAGATTTAAGAGAGAGAAGAAAAGAGAAGCAGAAAGAAAAAGAAAGGGAAGGAAAGAGGAAGAAAAAGATGGAATGCGGAAGAGAGAAAGAGGAAGAAAAGAAGGGAAAGGAGAGGACGGAAAGGGATCTTCTGGGGAGCCACACCTGAACAGAAGGACAACACTCACACAGACGAATCAAAAGGATATTGAGCAACCAAACCCTTAGAAGCTAAATCCATATATGAATCTAAAGTTCTCCAGACACCAGTAGAAATTGAAGGAGAGAGATGAGCATCATCAACTGAGTTGTGTGCACCTCTCAAAAAGGAGACCCAAGCCCACCAAGTGTGATAAGAAATCGAGGAAAAAGATTTCCATTCCATAAGAATTACTTTCACCGCAATAGTTAGTAATAGATCTAGTAATTGGGAATCCAAGGAATCTAAGGGTAGTGGAGTCCGAGAGGCAAGTGGGCCTAACAAAATCATGGGGTAAGAGAGCTGGAACCGGAGGTTAAAAATCAGTTGAAGATGTTTGTGTATTAAATCCCAAAAGCGTTTAAGAAGCGAACATTCAAAAAACATGTGAAGTTAATCGCCTGTACATAGGCCACAACTCCAACAAAGATCATCGTCCTTCAACTGAAGAGAGTATAAACGTGCCGAAGTCCAGTGGAGCAAATTGATAGAGAAAATTTTTTATTGGGAGGAGCAACCTTATTCCGAAGAGAAAGCTTCCCAATCAAACGCCAGTCATCCTCAGAAATATGGGCAATTATACCCTGCTCAAAATGAGATACCCATTTCTGTTGTGTGACAGTACAACCGGCAAGAGAAGCGGAAGAAAGAAATTTATAGATTTTGGAAGCCACATGACCTAAACGAATGCCACATTTGAAATAATTTAATAGAAGGAGAGGTTGGAGTCAGACGTAGTTTCGCTAACGCCACCTTTATTTTCAGAAAAGTGTAAAAGTCTAAATTATTGAGAGAGAACTGTTGAGATAAATTAGAAAAAGGTAATGGATCTCCATTGGAGTCATACAGATGACGTACTAAAGTTATCCCTTTATTAGCCCAATACAAGATCAACACAGGGTCAATAATGATTTTAATACGGGGATTGTGCCACAACGAGGACCATCTCGATTTATGAATAGGAATAGCAACTCGTCTATCAACTTGTTTGATCGCGGCAATGGTATCTAGGATGATTGAACGTGAGAAAGGAATAGATAAAGTAGACATATTTAAAAAAGATAAGGGTGGTAGGGGAGAGGCAATATGCTGTTCAATTAAGAGCCAAGAAGGAGCATGGTCAGGAATCGAGGAAAGCCAAAGAGCCCCCTGCGAGGCCAAGAAAGCAGTCTGATATTTCTCCCAATCAGGAAAGTTGCAACCATCCAAATCATAAAGCGTTTTCAGATATTTATAAGCAATCCGAGTCCTCTTCTCATTCCAAAGAAATTTGGAGGTGAGGGAGTCCATCGTATGAAAAAAAGAAGAAGATAATTTCACAGGGAGCATGGAAGAAACACAATTAATAATAGGGGTAATCATCATTTTTATATCATTTGAAAACGGCCCCACCAAGAAATATATTTGGGAGACCAAGTCTCTAAAAGCAGACGTACTTTAGAAATAGTTTGAGCCTCATTGTACACAACAGTATCATAAAGAGTACTGCAGAACCAGATTCCTAAGTATTTAAGCTGTTTAGATTGCCATTTAAACCCTGCAGAGCCCATATGAGCCAGAAAACAATAAGCATTTAAAGGAAACATTTCCGTTTTGTCTTTATTGAGGGTATACCCAGAAACACCTGAAAAAAGGGAGATGGTATCTGAAATCGCGGGAATGGCCCGTTCAATATCTTCCGAAAAAATAAGAACATCATCCGCATATGCAGCAGTTTTGATACGATGTGAGCCAAAAGTAAATCCTTTGATGTCTGGATGGATGTCAATCAAACGAAGCAACGGATCGATAGAAAGTAAAAACAAAAGATGAGACAAGGGACAGCCTTGTCTGGTGCCTTGGCGAAGATTGAAAAAAGAAGAAGTGGTGCCATTGACTCTAATATTTGCTCTAGGCTGGCCATATAAGGACATAACCATATTAACAAATGAATCACCAAAATTATGTGCGCAAAGAACCGCATGTAGAAAAGGCCAAGAAACCTTGTCAAAAGCCTTCTCAGCGTCTAAGGCCAAGGCAGCAGCTGGAAGGGTAGAGCATTTAGCAGCACCCAAGACATGACAAAAGGTACGAATATTGTCCCTCGCTAAACGTCCTTTAACAAAACCGGTCTGAGAGGGGTGAACAAGCTTAGGAATAAATGATTCTAAACGCTTAGCCAAAATCTTGGCAAAGATTTTCGCTTCCATGTTAAGGAGAGAAATAGGACGAACATTTTTGGGGTCTGAATGATCGTTGCCCTCCTTTGGGATTACAACAATGGTAGCATCCGCTGCCGACCCGGAGACCGACCCTTGTTGGATAAAAGAATCAAAGACAACTTTAAGACGAGGGACAACCGCAGAAAGAAAGGTCTTATAAAACAGGATAGGAAAACCATCAGGCCCAGGAGCTTTTCCAGACCGAGTAGCTTTAATGGCAGAGATGATTTCCTCAGACGTAATCGCACCCCTTAACTTCTGACTACCTTCCGTGGATATCGATTGAAGAGGAATCTCTTTGAGAAACTCCTGGCATTGATCAAAAGAGGATTGATTGGTGGGAGTATACAATTTAGTATAGAAATCTCTAAAGACATCAAGAATCTCCTTGGTCTGAAATTTTGTAACGCCGGAGCTATCGGTAATTGAGGAGATTTGCACGGATTTGAGATTAGAATCCTGATATTTCAACGTCGCAGCCAAAATTTTACCTGCACGGTT
This sequence comes from Lissotriton helveticus, assembly GCF_964261635.1. Lineage (NCBI taxonomy): Eukaryota > Metazoa > Chordata > Amphibia > Caudata > Salamandridae > Lissotriton > Lissotriton helveticus. The sequence continues at coordinate 825,088,446 of NC_136068.1, read as the reverse complement.
TTTCAACAGTAAACGCTTGGATTTCTGGGCCTGAACCCCAATGTGAGCCCGCTTAGTAACAATGGTGTTGTAGGAATATTTCAGATTCTTAATGGTTTGCAAATGGCTTCTATCTTTAGAATTATGGAAGAGAAGTTCTTGTTGTTTAATTTCATCTGCTAAAACCTTAAGGTCTTTTTTGGCAGCAGCATTCCTCCTAGCCGTACATTGAATAATGGAACCCCGAAGAGAGCATTTAAACGCATCCCATAAAACTATCGGAGAATTAACCGACCCATCATTATCAGCAAAAAAGCTGTCAATTTCAGTCATTAAAGTTAGAACCTGGGACTCATCATAAAGAATTTCTGTGTTTAATCTCCAAGAACTGGGACCTTTTTTCGGAACAAAAGAGGAAAGAGAAAAGGAAACAGCTGCATGATCAGAAACAAGAATAGGATGAATGAGTGGGGAGGATGAAGCCTGAACAAGAGACGAATGAACTAAGAGGTAATCGATACGAGAAAAACTAGAGTGTGGAGAGGAAAAGAAAGAGAAATAACTACCAGTAGGGTTATGAAGTCGCCAAAGATCCTGAAGCTGAAGAGTAGAACACATGTTTAACATTTGTTTATGCGCTTTAGAAGAACGAAACTGAAAAGCAGAATTCCTATCCAACAGGGGGTCCATAGGTAGATTAAAATCACCACCAACAATTAAATTACCCTGATGGGGAGTATCCACCAGCTTTTTCGTAATCGTGCGCCAAAACACCGGATCATCACAATTAGGAGCATAAATATTGAGAACGTATAAGTCATTAGTACCAATAGAGAGCCTAAACAATAACCATCGGCCCTCAGAATCATGTTCAGCAGAGACCAACGATAATCCAGATGTTTTAGAGATCAATGTAATCACACCATTCTTTTTACCAGAGGCATCAGAACAAGCAACATCAAGCACCCATTCTTTCCTCAGACACAAAGTCTCCTTGTAAGAATGTTTTGTTTCTTGTAACAAAACCAAATCAGAAGAAAGAGATTTACAATAATCCAAGATTTTTGATCTCTTTACCGGGTGATTTAACCCTTTAACGTTAAGGGACACAACATTCAAATCAGGCATAAGAGTACATCAACAAAAAAACCCAGTAAAAAATGGGTAATAGAGGGAGAAATAGCAGAAAAAAGCAAACAGGCACAGACCAATGTTGAAAAAGAAGAAAGGGAGAGTCGCCCCAGAAGAACGAAGGGAAAGAGAAGAGAGGCAAAGAGGGGAAGAAGAAAAGAGAGAAAAGAAGAACCACCAGGGGAAGGTCTAGAAGAGACCAAATTCATATCAGGGGGGACATGGGAAGGTTAGCAGGAGACCACCGAGAGAACTCACATGGTGAAGCTATAAAGCCTATAGTATATATAATATAAAGAACAAGGCATAGAAGCATACAATGTAGCAATTTGCCAATAAAAATAAAACATCACCTATCAGAATCCAAACAGTAAAAAAGCTTAATAGCAATAATAAGTGTCTTAAAAGGACAGAAATCATCCATAAACAACTGTAATAACAGAGGTATCTAGTACATAATAACTATAGAAAGAAATATGGAAAGGAAAACCCAAGTAAAGGTAATCAAAATCATCAGTAACAATATATGTAAATGGGAAGAGTGCCTAAAAATTTGTATAATTATTCAACCAGGGTAAAACTTGTAGATAATTGAGGCGTACAATAATAGCAATAATACAATATGTATACTACATAAATGATTAAAGGAACATCAGAATAAAACAAGAAAGATGAAATCTATACGAAGAACACAAGGAGACTAACAAAAAAAGAGCCAATAATAAAAAGCTGCAATGCAAAGACACAAAATATCCAAAACGTGACAATGCCGAGTGACACAAACAACAGGACCGAAAAGGAAGACGAGAGAGACCTCAAGGAATCCACCAATATATTAAACATCACAAGGAACTACCAAAGACAAAGAACATGTTGAACAGTGACCTGAATACCATCACGAAGAAAAACAAAAGGGTGAAATATCCGAATAAACACGTAGAGCAAACAAAATAGGAGGAAAAAAGATACATAGAACAGAGAAACACATAGAGCAACTAGGAACACGTCGAATAGAAGAGAAAACGACAAAATGTCCGAAACGGACGATAAGTAACAAAAGACAACATATGTGTCTAAGGACCATGACTCAAGGTATAGGGAGCTACAACGTCGAAGATAGGAGAAAACACGACACCTGAAAAGATGGGAGGAGCCAAAAACAACATGTAACACTGAAACAGTGGCACATATCGGACGGAAAAATATACTAAGTTACAGAAACAAAAGACAAATAGAATCAAGAACCAGAAGGACGGAGGAGCCAAGATGGCGATCGGAACAGTCGCATGAACGCTTTGCTCTGAGGTCCCTTCCTCCCCGCTTGCCTATCCTGTCGATAATCCTGATCGAGGCTTTTTGATTTCTGTTGTTAGAGAAAAACGCTCACTTACCGTCTGATTTTGGGGCTCCAACGTGCAGTGGCTCCTGCGATCTGCCCTTGTCTGCTTGCTGGCCTTCCCGGCCTTGACGCCGGGGCCTCGAGTGCAGCGCATGCCCGGCGGTGTTCGGGGTGTTGGCGGCCCTGGTCCGGAGGAGAAACCTGTTGATGGGAGCCTGGGAGCCGCGAACCGGAAGAGATGGAGCTGACCCACTCCCAATAGTGGGTTACCCCGTATGCCCGAGCAGTTGGTGAGCCGGAGAGAAGCCGTGTTGCCTGGTTCCCCTTGGGTGTGACGCCCACTCATGTTAATAGTCCCGTCCGGGAACCGGTGCTTGGCTCCCGGAGGGCTGCTGGGAGCGCACCCGGCCTTCTGGTGACTCTCCTTTCCTCGCCGGGCGCCGCCCGCCGCCGATCGGCTGTGAGACCCGTTGCCTCTGGCGGTCGGAATGGTCTTGGAGGTGGAGGGGATAGTGGCGGCGAACGAAGTGCTCAAGATGGCGGATGACCCCTTGGAGTGTATCCCTCCCGGAGACGGAAACACTGCTGCATTTGAGACCCCTGGGCCTCGGTTACATGGGGCGGCACTTACAAGTGGTCATGTGCTGTTTGCACTGGTTACTCTACGGGCCGCTCTGCTCCGGAAGTCCCGGGACTTGGAGGTGCGGATCGCTGCCATTGTCGATCCGCCATTTTGTGGTGTAGTGACTTTTCCCCGAGGTGGTGCCGTTGAATCTCCTCCGGTTGCTGTACCGGGGTCCACGGATGAATCTACGATTTTGAGGGACCGAGTGGATCTGGCGCCTGTGCTGCAATGTTTCCCACATCTTGTGTTCTCCAATCCGTGCTGGGCAGACCTGTTTTTGGACTTGGCCTCGTTGGTGGTCGGCGTACTGTTGCATTCTGGCTGCCGCCATGTATCGTTGGCTGCTTCTTTGTGGCTGGGACAATGTTGTGCGAAGATGCCGCCTGCCTCACCTGACTGGTATGGACTTTTTGTATCGTACTGTCTCCTGACTGCAAGGATGTTTGGCGGTTCTACTATTCACAGGAGTGGCCAGGGGTGACCTTGTTTGGGTCCTGGCGGGACTTCCTCTTAGTTAATGGCGAATCCGGGACACGTTTTGTGGACTGTTATTGATTGCATCCTGTGCGTTGGCTGTTCTCTGTATTTTCTCTGGCCTCGGTCTCTATGATTTTAGCTGCGGGGACGGGGGGGACCGGGTGTTACATCGCCGGCTCCTCTCCTCATTCTCTTTCGTTATATTTCTCTTCTTTTTCTTTTCTTTTCTTCTTTCGGGTACTCTGGGGCGACAGGCACGCTGTTAGTGGGGTAGGCCATAGCCATTACGGTGATGTAGGGTGGCGGGTGACGGGGGGGTTTGTTATTTTAATTTGTTTTGTTCTATGGTCCCTTTTTAGGTCTCGGTACTATCCGGTTCGTGAGAACCGGAAGTAGAGAGATCTTATGTTTCTTAGAGGGGCTCTTGATCCCGCCTCTAATTTCGGCTCTCTCTCATTGGCTGGCTTCCTAAAAGGAGGCCAGCCATTGGAGGAGAGAGCCGTCACTCCGATTTAGCCCCGTCTTTCTCGGATTTGGGGGCGTCATTTTTGCTGTTCTTTAGCTCGTGAGGTAGTCCGTCACTCAGGCCAGCAAACCACGCCCCCAATCCGAAAATTTTCAGAAGCGCCGGCTGCCATTTTGCTGTTTGTTGAAGATGAGGTAGGTCGCATGCTCCCGCTGTCCTCGTTCCCGCCGTTCGCTGCTCCCGCCCCGAATCCGATAATCGTTGCGTCCGCCGTTTTGTTTTTGCCGTTTTATTCTTGTCTTGCCCTGCGGCATCATCCTCCCCGTGTGCGCGTCGCGGCTCTCCTGTCCTACCACAGCCCCTTTCCCGCGATACTTCACGTCCAGAAGTAAACCGAGCCGGGCAGCGCGCAGGCCCCGCTGGCCCCGGGCGAGGAGGAAACAAGCTGACGGCGCAGCTCGAGCTCCGTGAATTCAGAGTGAAACCAGCTGCGCCCCCTCAAATTAATTGTCGGCTTCTTTTAAAAGGCGCCCGATGGGTCTAATTAACGCGGCCGTGTCACGGCGCTGAGGAAGGGAGGGGGGGACGGGGATGAAACAGGCCTGCCCTGTGTCAGTGTGAGGCCGACACTCCTCTCAGACACGCAGGGGTCCCCGGGCTCAAGAGGCGCCTGGAAGCACGCAGAGTGCATAAGGCGCGTTGTAAAGCAAGATTGTTTTATAATATTATATTAACCAGGCATAAGTGAGGTTGTCGTAGAGCGCAGATCCTGTGCTGAATTATTGTAACCTACTCGCAAACTAGATGGTTACGGAAAATGAACAGTAAAGCAATGGCCCCCGGATCACACAATTTGGTCAGGTGGGGAGCCGGGATTTGAGTCCAGGAATGCACATTGAGCAGTTCAGAGAATGTAGGAGTACATCCTTCTATGGCACATCTAACATCAAAGGCCAGGGCTTTGTGTTCATTATGGTCATTCATTAGTGTTCGCACACAGGGTTCAATAAATACACTTATCCCACCCTGTATCAAACTGACACCGTGTGCACATAAATATGGGTGCAGTCATGACATTGAAAGGTGTGTTTTTTGTGTGCAATGTTTCCACAGACACTGATGAGCATTTCACGTGCTCCTTTCCTCCACTGGTCCCCTGAGGTGACAAACAGGACTTGTAGGAAAGACTTAACCCCTCAATGACCACAATAAAAAAAACATAATGAAACAAGGAGGTGCGGACCCTCAAAATAATTGTCGGCTTCTTTTAAAAGGCGCCCGATGGGTCTAATTAACGCAGCCGTGTCACGGCGCTGAGGAAGGGAGGAGGGAGGGGGGGGGACGGGGATGAAACAGGCCTGCCCTGTGTCAGTGTGAGGCCGACACTCCTCTCAGACACGCAGGGGTCCCCGGGCTCAAGAGGCGCCTGGAAGCACGCAGAGTGCATACGGCGCGTTGCCTGGAGCGCGCATACCTGTGCGAATCCCAAACACTTCGCTGAGCCAATCCCCGAGAAGATGCTATCCTAGCGTCATGGCTGCCACTCACAGGAGACGAGCCATCAAAAGACGTTAATCAGACAACACGTCACGTGAAAAAATATGATAATGTCTTTAAAATGAAAAACACATTTTTCTGAACAGAATATCCACATGCCCTGAAAAATTTGCCGCGAGTGACCGAAACGGTTATCAGTGTAAATGTTAAGTAACTACTTAATGAACGCTTCTAACTTGATACCTGTTGTTTGTGCTCAGGCATTCATGCTTTTTATTTTATTTATTTTATTTATTTGTTGGTTTGTATAGCGCTCGAATCGACTCTCATTGGAGTATCTCTGCGCTTTGACACCTGTAGAACACCCAGAAATAAATGTGGAAGGACACTAAATTTCATTTTTAAACAGTATTGTTTTCAATTGTTTTCGGAATTTTAGATGATCTGTGCATTGTTTGAGTGATAAAGGGAGTCTGTTCCAAAGAGTAGGTCCTGCTATGGAGAGTGCCTTACTCCCATGTCTGGTTTTCTTAGCTCGTGGTACCTGCAAAAGAGAATCATTGCTGGACCTAAGAGATCGAGTGGGGGTGTAGGGGACGAATTTTTTTTCCAAATAGGCAGGTCCTTGGCCATTTAGGCACTTGTGAATCAGACAACATATTTTGAATTTCGTTCTCTGCCGGACAGAAAGCCAATGTAATTGGTCAAGGAGGGGTTTGGAGGCAGTTCTCGGAGGGGCATTGAGAACCAAGCGGGCCGCCGTATTCTGGACGACCTGTAGTTTGTCCAAAACCCCTTCATTGGCAACAAGCAGTAGACCATTACAATAGTCAATCCTGCTTAAAACAAGTGCCTGGACTAACGTTCTCCTCACTGAATCAGGCAAAAGAGGGAAGACCTTGCGTAGTAGGCTAATGGTGTGAAAGCATATACCTGATATATAGTTAACATGTTGCTTGAGAGTCAGATCTTGATCCAGACGGACCCCTAGATTCTTCACAAGCGATTTGGGATCAGGAACAACACCCAAGTCGCTGGGCCACCAGTCCGGAGACCAAAGCAGTTTAGCTTCCCCAAACAACATAACCTCGGTTTTACTGACGTTGCACTGAAGGCAGTTGGCCAACATCCATTGTGCTACTGCCTTCATGCCAGCTGAAAAAGAGCTCTTCACTTCAGCGGAGATGGTTTTGAACGGGAAGAGGAGCTGCGTGTCATCAGCATATGACACGGGGATGAAACCGTACTTACGCATCACTCTTGCCAGGGGTGCCACATAGATGTTAAAAAGAGTAGGGCTCAAACAAGAGCCCTGTGGCACCCCTTTGGAGATCTCTACCTCCGCTGACCGATAAGCACCCATGGTGACACTCTGGGTGCGTTCGGATAGAAAGCTTTTTAGCCAAGCAAGGGCTTTATTTTTGATCCCGGCGTTCGACAACCGTTCTGTCAAGATGGAATGCGACACGGTGTCGAACGCCGCTGATAGATCTAACAAAACCAGGATCACTGAAAAGCCCCTGTCTTGGTACATGTGCAGATCGTCAGTCACAGATACCAAGGTGGATTCAGTACTATGCCTTGGCCTAAACCCAGACTGGGAATAGTCAAGAACATCTGCCAGTTTAATATATCTGGATATATGGACATTAACGTATTTTTCAGATATTTTCCCAAGGAAGGGTAACAATGAAATTGTCCTTAAATTGGTCAATTCCGTCCAGGGAATGGCGGTGTTCTTCCTAATGGGTCTGACAAGGGCTCGTTTCCAATCTTTAGGAACATGGCCGGAGATGAGAGAAAGATTCACAAGTTGCTCAAAAACAGGGCAAAGCTGCCCTGCTAGGGCAGGTATAATCCTGGCTGGGATAATGTCCTCCGAGCTCCCACTTTTTATACTAGTCATCAATGTCAGAGTTTCTTCCCTAGAAATGGGGGGAAAAGATTCTAAGGAATGTATATCCCGTTTCCACTCTGTGTCAGCCTGAAAAGGAGCTGTTGTTAAGGAAACCTTATCGTTACCAGCATTAGTTATTTTTTCATAGATCTTATCTATTTTTGTGGTGAAGAAATTGGATATCTCATCACACAATTGCTGGGATGCTATTTCTACAGATTCGCAGGCTGTAGGTTTAACAAAAGACTGTAGAATCTGGTAGAGAACTCTGGGAGAATTTCCAGCCTCTGCAATTTGCGCTGTTATATGGGACTTTCGAGCTGTCCGAATCGCCTTATGGTAGATAGAAAGTGAATCCCAGTATTTTTTTTTATCTTCTACCAAATGGGTGGTTCTCCATCTCTTCTCTAACTTCCTCGCAGAGAGTTTTAAATTTCTTAAGTGATCAGAAAACCACACTTCCTGTTTAGCAGCTGGTCGGGGTTTAAAATGTCTCAATGGGGCTATTTTATCAATGGCTATTTTAGTGGCCTTGCTGAATTTAATTAATGCCATATCAATATTATCAGTAGGAGGGGGGCGTGGCCAACTGCCGAGCATGGTGGCAGCTTGAAGCGGGAGCTCCTTCAGGCATCCCGGCCCGCACTAAATATCCGTACACTAATCCGGTTCATCACCTGCCCGAAGAAGCGGCATCGGCTCGGGGAACCGAGCGACACAGTCTGCCCCGATCCCGGTAAATTTCGGCTGCCGGGAGGTGGTCCTCTCTGCGACGGAGCGTTGGGGCCTGTGATTGCCTGGCCGCACCGACCTGGCGTGCTTGGCGGGGCCGGGCGGAAGTGCGTCCTGCTCGGCTTGGGCGCGAGGGCTCCGGCCGACCCTGGTGGACCCTCGGACAGTAAGGTGCTCCGAGGCTCAACATAGCCGGCGCGGACCTCCATGCAAACGAGAGGGGCTGCTTCATCCAAGACTGGCTGCGGGCATCACCCAGGCATAGCACAGGTACCTCCGTGGGTGAAGGCGACCCTGGGACCCGGACGGCGCCATTTTGGGTGACACAGGCGACCGGCCGCAGCGCTCACACGGAGAGATACGGGGGACGGCACCGGGGGCTCGGCAGGCCTCGCATAGCGCCGCGACTCGGAGTCCCCCTCCGAAATCCTGAGAAGCCCTTGAAACCTGGTGCAGGGGGTGCTTTCTGAGAAGGCGTCCATAGTGGGGCCCGGCCCACTGAGAGACACCGTAACGCTGCTACTCTGCTGCAGGTCGGGGCTCCGACGCAGACCACAGGCCGAAGCGCCGAAGCGCGCCACAATACAGTGGACACAAAAGGTCGGAGTGGGCGCGAGGTGAGCTCCACGCACACAATACTGGCACCGCCGGCCTGTCCATCGAGGGGACCGGCTGGGGCACGCCTGGACCCTGTGACTGTAACTCCGGACGCTTGGAGCCAGCGGGACACCTGTTCGGGTGCACACAGCCTGTAGTACGGGGAACGCACAGGAAATTGGCGTGTGGCACTGACATTGCCGCAGGGACCGGGCTACTTATCCACAAGCACGGCGCCATGGCAGGCAAGGGTACGAGAAGCACGTCGACACAGGCAAAACTAGACAAATTTGCGTACAGCCAGCATGGACACTCCCAGGGCGGCGGGCGCCATTCCGCAGGTACTCCTCCGGACACAGACGGAACAAAGAAGGTCACCCTGGAGGACATCATGAAAACCCTCACCGAGGTACAAACGACAGTGGGCACAATCTCCTCTGAGGTTAATTTGCTGAGGGCGGACTTTAAGAAAATGTCGTAGAGGGTGTCTCAAGTAGAAGTGGTGACGAAATCGCTCATAGAGGACACCTCGGACCTGCAAGTAGCAATGGAGCGAATGGAGAAGGTCACTAAGCAACTGCAGGATAAGTTGGACGATCAAGAAGGGCGCTCACGAAGAAACAACGTCCGCATCTTAGGCCTTCCGGAGTCAGAAGGAAAAGGCGCCATGGATCTATACATAGAGGACCTCATCAAAACCAAGTTGCAACCTAAGGGATTGTCACACTTTTTCTCTGTTGAAAGGGCACACCGAGTGCCGGGAGGACCACCCAAGCAAGGAGCAACGCCACGACCGGTACTAGCTAGGCTATTTAATTTTCGAGACAGGGACGCCATTTTACAAGCGGCGAGGGTCTCGCCACCGGTTAAGATTCAAAACTCGACTCTGGCGTTCTTTCCAGACTACACGGCGGAGGTGGCTCGGCGCAGAAAATCATTCGCCGAAGTGAAGAAGACGCTGCGTGACAAAGGCCTGCCTTATTCAATGCTTTTCCCCGCCAAATTGCGGATAGTGGCCGATGGAAAAGCGTGGTTTTTTGATACGCCGGAGGTGGCGCGAGACTGGCTTGATGGATGGAGACAGGTGGGTCAGCCACAGCGCCCACACAGAGAACGCCAGACCCATCGCAACGGAAGGACGGCGGAGCAACATCCGAGTCAACCCACGCACGAAGAGGATGCCGCGAGACTGGACTCTGATCTGGAGAGGGACCCACTTGATTCAGGGCAGCCTGGCAGGGTTTGATTAATTATGCTGCGTGAGGGACAACACGTTGGCAGCATTTGGGACCTTGACGCCGATGGAGCTGAGTAGGGCGGGCATCGGCCGGTGCCTGTAGGGGACTCACCAACCCCACGAGCAAGTAAGATAGATGGGGATGGGATTAAGCACTCTGCCAAGTTGGGGAAGCGGGCGGGTTTTCGTCCATGGTGCAGGGGAGCAGGGAGGGGGTGGGGGGGGAGAAGTTGTAATGTTACAGTTTTCGTTCATAGTCATCACTAATTTCTTGTGGACCACGGTCCTATCGCAAGCCATACACTCATGGAATCCCAGCACACATCGTTGCTTATGCGACGCACCGCACTGCCACACATCAGTGACACTGATCGCAAACCTAGATGGCCCGACAGGTAAGGGATGCTCCCGCTGAGGGCGCTCATGCAATGACGTTGGTGCCCCCACTGAGACTACTCACGTGGAACGTTCGAGGGCTGGGGGACAAAATTAAAAGGGGTCTAGTCTTACAAACCATCAAGCGCTCTGGGCCTGAGTTAGTGCTGCTTCAGGAAACACACCTGGCGGGGTCTACATGTAAAGCGCTTGACAGACGTGGTTATGCAATGGCAGTGCATGCAGACTTCACTACGGGGTCTAGGGGCACTGGGATATTACTTAAAAAAAACTCATCCTTTATGGTTGGCAGCCGCAAGACGGATGATCAGGGTCGATTTGCGGCGCTCTCTGGCCAGTGGGAGGGAAGGCCCCTCAATGTGATATCTGTGTACATCCCCCCGGCCCTTCACTCTACAGCGCTGCCGGCGCTTGGGCAGTTTCTCCTTGATCTCCCCGAGGGGGATATGGTCATTGGGGGGGACTTCAATGCAATATTGGACCCCTTGCTGGACACCTTTCCCAGGCGGGACCGCCCGAGAGGAGCGGCAACACTCCCTGGATTTTTAAGCGCACTGGGCCTCACAGATATTTGGCGTCACTTGAACCCTGCGGCGACCCAATACACGCATTACTCCTCTACACATAACAGCCTTTCGCGCATTGACTACTTTTTCTTTTTGGGGATGGGAGTGGGGCTGGTGGACAAACTAGAGATTCTACCCAGGGGCATATCTGATCACTCCCCCATGTCCCTCCACCTTACTACCAGAGAGAGGAAGCGCGCTAGAATATATCCGATATACCCCAACTATTTGACGGTCTCTGGCATTAGGAAGAAACTCAAACTGGCCACAACACACTACTTTAACGAAAATGTGGGAACGGTTTCCTCACCCTCAGTGCTATGGGAAGCGTATAAAACAGTTCTACGTGGAGTGGCCATAGCGGCTATCACAGGACACAAACGTGACTCCAGAAGTGAACTCGCAAAGTTGGAGTTGGCGCTCAGCACTGCGAACACCGCCCACATGGCGGACCCCACCCCTGACACCTTGCATACACTGCACCTCCGACAGCAACAGCACCAGACTCACCTCACAATGATTACGAGGGGGCATCTAGCACACACCGCACACAGAATATATGACGTGGGTGACAAGGCTGGGAAAATGCTGGCATGGTTGGACAGACGGGACGGTAGTCACAGAGGGGTACAGAGCCTCTATGCACATGACGGACAGCTACAACCACACCCTGAACAAATAGTACGCACCCTAGCACGCCACTATCAGGAGGTCTACACCCCGGTGCGGACCGTATCGGAACAGGAGGCGACGGCATCGCTCGAACACATTGCTATCCCCGTGCTTTCACAGGAGGCACAGCAAGACTTAGACTCGGACCTGACGGTGGATGAAATTCAATTGACCATACAGGAATTGCAGTCCGGCAAAGCCCTAGGGCCTAACGGGCTACCCGTAGAATGGTATAAGGCGACAGCCTCCGTGTTGGCCAAACCCCTACTGGATATGTATGCTGAAAGTGTGGAGAGGGCAGAGCTCCCGCTCGACCAACGCACGGCCACAATAGTGGCCATTCCTAAGCCGGCCAAACCACCGAATTTATGCACCTCATACCGGCCCATTTCTTTGCTCAACGTTAAAGTAAAGATCTTGGCGAAACTCCTGGCCAGTCGCCTGACCCGACACCTCCAAACCCTGATACATCCTGATCAGTCGGGTTTCATGCCCCACAGAAGCACGGCAATGAATCTGCGAAGGATACATGGGGTGTTGGCGCGGGCGCATCTTCTTTCAGACCAGGCTGTGGTTTTGTCCCTAGACGCCAAAATGGCGTTTGACCTGGTGGAGTGGGAGTATTTGTTTGCTGTCCTTGCTCGGATGGGCTTCGGCCCTAAATATCTTGCATGGGTGCGGTTGTTGTACGCCTCGCCGGTGGCACAGGTGGTTGCAAATGGGCACATTTCGCCGCCATTCCCGCTGGGGCGCGGAACTAGACAGGGGTGTCCACTCTCGCCCCTGCTCTTTGCTTTGGTATTGGAGCCATTGGCCATCCTGCTCAGAGTGACGCCGCTGTTCCGGGGCATCACTTGGGAGGAAGGGTGGGAGGATAAAGTCTCCCTGTACGCGGATGACATGCTAATATACATGATTAATCCTAACGAGGGGATCCCGGCCCTGTTGGCTCTGTGTGATGAGCACGGCAGGGCGTCAGGTTACACCCTGAATTGGTCCAAGTCAGTAATATACGTACTCCGAGGCCCGGCCCCTCTACTCCGGGACGATTGTCCCCTACAGTTGGCGGCCACTTCCTTTAAATACCTGGGTATTTCCATCACTAATGACGCCACGGAATTTCATAACGCGAACCTCCTGCCGCCTCTGGCTCGCCTACGTACTGATATTAAGTACTGGGCTGCCCTGCCGCTGACCCTCCTCGGGCGCGCGGCACTATATAAGATGATGGCTCTCCCTAGGTTCCTCTATGTGCTTGAGAACACCCCCTATGTGGTGGCACCGCGTTACTTTAAACAGGTCGCTGCGCTAATTTCCAGCCTGCTGTGGAGCAACGGCCCAGCCCGCATAGCGCAGGACAAATTGGTGAAGAGCTGGTATGAGGGGGGGATCGCATTACCCAACCTCCAGTTGTATTACTGGGCGTCCCAACTTAAGATAATTAATCACTGGATCCACGTCCCGCGGGACGACCCCGCGTACAGGGCGGATTGGTCGCAGCTGGGGACAGACGGCATGCTTTCGGTGCTTTACAATTTCCCGCAAGTTAAGAACCTACTCGGCCCGGCGTTCCATACGGCAGCATTATGGCACACGGTGCAATCTCGGTTGGGCTGGAAGGGGAAAATCACAAAGATGACGCCATTGTGGGACACGAGAGAGCTGGGCAACCTGAGGTCCTGTAAGGGTTTTGCGAGATGGGACCACATTGGAATTTCCGTGGTTGGGGATCTTTGGGACAGGGGTACGGTGGTTACGTTTCCACAACTCCAACAACAGTATGGTATGGGAACCACTGAAACGTTTAGGTATGTGCAGATCCAACACGCACTCCTACAAGCTATTCCCCCTGACACCACACTCCCAGAGTCATCGCCACTGGAGGACAGACTGTTAACTGAATTTATGGAGCAGAAGGCAACCTCTCTCACGTATAAAAAACTGGTCAACAACTTACCAGACCCCACACAGAAACTTAGAGAGAAATGGATTGAGGAAATAGGAGACATGGATGATACAGAATGGAACGAAGCGCTTGCGTCACCAAGGGAAATAGGCATTTCGGCTAGGTTCAGGCTAGTGCAACTCAAGATATTACACCGCACTTACTACACCAGAACACTTCTTCACAGAATACAGAGGGCGGCACACCCCTTTTGCCTCAGGGGTTGCGGGGAGGAGGGAACGCTGCTTCACACATTGTGGGATTGCCCTCTGGTAATGGACTTCTGGAAGCAAATTATGCGCACGATCTCCCAGGCTATTGGGCTCTCAATCCTACCTGAACCCCGTAAATGTCTGTTGAACATTTGGGATCCTAATGACCTGGACAGATATGGCAAGCTATGGGTCACATTGGCGGTCACAGTGGCCAAAAGGGACATTGCACAGAAATGGGGTGCCCCGGAATTGCCTACGGTGGCTGGCTGGATCAGGAATATTGACCTCCTCATGGTAAAAGAGAGAGCAGTTTACGTAATGCGGGCATGCCCACGTAAGTGGAATAAGGTGTGGACGCCTTGGAATAAATACAGGGGAGAACCGTGTGAACTCCTGCCGGAACATGAGGAATTGGACTCTGAAGAGGAGGAGGATTAGTGAGGGTGGGCGTGCATATGCATCGGGTAGATGTTGGGGTGGTGCGGGAATGTACTGATATCTTTGATGTAGTGCTGGACATGGGAAATGGCTACCACATGAATATGGGCGGGATTAGCCCTCTACCAAGTGATGACTTTAGTTGGGTTTTAATGTTTCCTTTTTCTTTGCTGTATGTTAATTGTGACAGGAAGAAATTGTTATAACAAACTAGGGCGGAACACGAGGTGGGACATGGAAAGAAATTGATGATGTGATGAAGGCCGAGAGTCTTAATAGCGAATGTCTCATTGATGTCCATATGAAGAGGATGTTCTCATTCTGTAAGATTGCAATCTAATGACCACAACTCCTGTGATGTTAACTGAAATCGCTGTGACGGTGTTCACTATCAGTAATAATGTTATTGTACACTTGAATTCCTGACAATAAAGAGTTTAAAAAAAACAAATATTATCAGTAGGAGAGATAATAGGCATAGTAAACTTCTCTCCAAAGGAACTCTCTGTAACTTTATGCCATTGTCTGCGGACAGCGGGTAATGAAATCTGCTGCGACCTCGTAGGCCCAGGAATTGGAGTGTAAAATTCCAGAACAAAATGGTCGGTCCAGTTAACCTGCTCCGCCGGCAAACAGGAGACCAATGGGGAGTTAGAAAAAATCAGATCTAGCGTATGACCAGCTATATGGGTGGGTCCGAAGTTTCGTTGCCTCAGGCCCAATAGTGCTAGATCTGTCAGCAAGGTTTGTGCTTCGCTACAGTCAGACTTCTCACTGTGAACATTAAAATCCCCTATTAAAACAAAATTGCTATAATTGTTAACATGAGGAGCCAGCAGCTCAATCAGAAGATTCGAAAACCCTGTACAGGAGCCAGGAGGGCGATACACTAAGGCACCTGTCTGACAGTCCTTAGACGGGTATGTAATTTTAAAGACTAGCAATTCGATTTCAGTGGTCGTTAGTTCTTCCAAAATTTTTACTGTAATGTCTTGTTTGTATATGATAGCGATTCCTCCGCCCATTTTAGTAGGACGGTCTAACCTAGTCATTTTATAATTGCTTGGCACTCCCAACGCAATAGCAGGAGTAGAATACGGTTTTAACCACGTTTCAGTAAGGAAACACAGGTTCGGTTGCGTAGAAGAAATCAAATCCCAGACCTGGGCTGAATGCTTCGAGAGCGACCTGATGTTACAGAGGATATTTTTCCTTCCGGTTCGATTAATATGATCATAAGGGTCATGAATAACAGTTTTGTTTTGTAGCATGTGACATCGAACATTATCTACGCTGGGGACTTTAAAGGTGGTATCAAACTGAGAGCGGCACCGTAGACATGAAAAAGGACCTTCAACCTGTGGGCAAACAATGCTATGGCAGACTTGCGTAGGTACAAATCTGAGGTGTAATAATACCTGAGGAGTGTAGGTGACTCGCATGCCTTCAATGCCAAGCATATCTGCAAAAGTTGATCCCCTGGCCCCTAGCCCCGTCCTGCCGCGGACGGGCGCAGACGGGCCTCTCTCTGGCTTGTCTCAGGCGCGTTCTCTGGCGCTTCCCTGCGCGCGATCGCTGCGCGCTCGGGGCGACGAGAGGGCTAAGTAGCCCCTCCTAACAACAGGCTAGAGCGCTAACCACTCCGCAAATGTGGAAAGCGGAAGTGGTGTATTCTCGGTTGAACGCGACCCAGTGTTCCCCCAACAATAGTGTGCAGGTAACAGCAAGCTAGGTGTTCGAACAGGCTCTAATTATCAAGGTAATGTGCTGCAGGTTAATATTAAATTTAAAATAAGCAAATACAATTCCTGTGCAATGACGATTTTAAAATTCCCAATTCACACTTCAATTTCACAATTCACAATTCTCGTTTTAAAATAATTCTTTCTCGATTTAAAATAATGCTCTGAGCACTGGCAGGCGTCAAGTGGCTTGGTCGACACTGCCACTGCCTCCCTTACCACCGTCGGCGGCCGGCTCCTCGCTGCCTAAGTAGCCCCTCCTAACAACAGGCTAGAGCGCTAACCACTCCGCAAATGTGGAAAGCGGAAGTGGTGTATTCTCGGTTGAACGCGACCCAGTGTTCCCCCAACAATAGTGTGCAGGTAACAGCAAGCTAGGTGTTCGAACAGGCTCTAATTATCAAGGTAATGTGCTGCAGGTTAATATTAAATTTAAAATAAGCAAATACAATTCCTGTGCAATGACGATTTTAAAATTCCCAATTCACACTTCAATTTCACAATTCACAATTCTCGTTTTAAAATAATTCTTTCTCGATTTAAAATAATGCTCTGAGCACTGGCAGGCGTCAAGTGGCTTGGTCGACACTGCCAATGCCTCCCTTACCACCGTCGGCGGCCGGCTCCTCGCTGCCTAAGTAGCCCCTCCTAACAACAGGCTAGAGCGCTAACCACTCCGCAAATGTGGAAAGCGGAAGTGGTGTATTCTCGGTTGAACGCGACCCAGTGTTCCCCCAACAATAGTGTGCAGGTAACAGCAAGCTAGGTGTTCGAACAGGCTCTAATTATCAAGGTAATGTGCTGCAGGTTAATATTAAATTTAAAATAAGCAAATACAATTCCTGTGCAATGACGATTTTAAAATTCCCAATTCACACTTCAATTTCACAATTCACAATTCTCGTTTTAAAATAAATCTTTCTCGATTTAAAATAATGCTCTGAGCACTGGCAGGCGTCAAGTGGCTTGGTCGACACTGCCACTGCCTCCCTTACCACCCTTTTGCTAGTGGTTTGATGCATTTTGTTGTCTAAGGGTGCAGTTCTGTAATTTTTTAACATTTTTTACTTGATCTGCACATTGCCCATGACTCTGTTATTACTGCGTAATAGGCCACACTTCGCTTTGGGGAGAAGCAGGAGAAGAGTGACCCTACATCTAAATATTCGCCTGTTGTAGTTCAAAACAAGTGCCAATATTGCTAAATGAGGGAGACCTTTTGAGGGATTAGGAATGTCTTTTAAGTAGCGATTGCAGATTTCAGTTATTCGCTCTATCCTTTATTTTTTGCTGTAACAAGACTTTGTTAGGTGTTTAGTTCATCTCTGTCTCACTATTGGGTCAGTAAATGCCCTTGCTCCATCTAAACCTATATGTTCACAGCTCCATGATCCTAAAATGAGCGAGAATCTTACATCAATGAAGCTTTTTTTTTCTCTTCTGTCTAGTCCCGACGTCTAATTGAAGCGCTTGTCTGAGTTTTCCCATGCTCTCGGCAGGATGCAAATTTTGAGTTGTGTTGGAAATAACTCGCTGCCGTTAGAAGTCACCGATAACCTTCCCACACCAGTCTCCCAAATGAACTTCCCCGAGTGGGCCATAAAAGAGCTGGGAGTTTTCATGAGCTCATGATTGAGAATTGGCTTATCTCCCTGGAGATCCATCTTCTGCTCACTATTCATAGTCCTTGCATCCAGTTACTTAGCAGGCTCCCAAGGGCCGGGCACTAACGATGCTGTGTTCTATTTGCTTCATTTTTCTCGAGGTTTTTTTCTTTTGTGTCGTGTACACACACTGCAGTTTGTTTTTAATACTGGAAAGGTTTCATTGTTCTGGCTTGCTATGTGGCACGGTGGCCATATTTCTACTGAATAGGTATAATGGTGGTTTTAGGAAAGGCTTTGAAGTTACTGTATCTTGGCAGTTTTCCAAAAATTGTTCCTTTTTGATAAGGATGCATATCCAAAACACAGTTTGCATCTTAGATTAGTATACGTGTAATTTAGGATACTGATGGCTAAAGTTTGATTATAAACAGTTGTGGCTTATAGATTCTTTGTCCACATTGGATTTGCAAATGTCTTGATTTTTAGTGTTGTCCATTTACTAAGTGCATGATAAAGAGACTGAATTCTAGCAGAATGAGCCCTTGCAGCTCCCCAATGGAACCTTGCAGAAATGCTGCTGGTATTTTGCTGGGTACCAAGTCTGCACTGTGTGTGCTGGAGAACAAGTTAGGCTCACAGCCACTGCAGCAGCAGAGTTATGCATGTATGGTTCAGAATAAATAGAGTAACCAGTTGTACAATTCTCATTGTCGGTAATATTTTCTACAGCTGGGCACCATAACTGTCTGTAGAAAAAATGAACTGATCCTAATGAACATAAAAATGCGTGTTAAAATGTGGACATGTTGCTCAGTCTCCCAAAACTTGCATACGTCTTGTTGTTTTTAGTCTAATTTCATATCCTTTCTGTATGATAAAAATGGTCGACCTTCTTAGGTTCATAATGTTAGTGTCTGATGCAGTTGTTGTATAGTGGAAGGAGGAGTGTTAAAGTTAAGTTACGTGTATATATCAACTTGACAAAGCAAGAATAATATTTTGCTACACCCTAACACCACCCCACCCCCAACACTTTAGCTTGACTTGTGCCAATAGGAGTACTGGACAATAATTTGGTGTTTGATTTCTTCTCAATTGAGAGGCGATGTTTTCCCCACTCTTTGCATTTGTGTGTGGCTGTGTGGCTCTGTGTGTGTATGTGTGGCTCTGTGTGGATAGCTTTTTTTGTAGGTGCCTCTATGTGTGGGTGGCTCTGTCTGTGTGAGGGTGGCTCTATGTGAATGACTGACTGTGTGGGTGGCTCTGTATGTGTGTGTGTGGGTGGCTCTGTGTGGGTGTAAATGCAATAGGTCATGCATTTGCGAGTGATTAAGCTATTGGCATTGTAAATGACAATGCCATTTATTTCACGATTAAGCTATTGCCAATGTAAATGACAATGCCATTTATTTATGATTTTTAAAAAAAAGTCATGAGCAATGCCAATAGCTCTACCTTTAATAATGCCGAGACCATTGCATTGTAAATGCTTGTTCTCTTTTTCCATGGGGGTTGGCTATGTCTTCTTTTTCTCTCCTTTACTTATCCGGTGTCTGCACTTGCCTTTCTTACTGTCTGGTACGGGTGGGCTTTCTACACGACATCTTGCTAAATTGCTTGCTATTGTTTGATCTTTACTCCTGGCCTACCTTTGGTGGGCATAGGGTGTATTTGGCCCCGTTACTTATTATTGCTTTCTGATTGCATTGAGGGATATACCCCTCCCGTCTCTTTTTGTCTGATTGTGTTGTACGACGCCTTTGTTGATATAGCCGCTGCCTCCTCTCAATATTATAAAAATGAAACCTCTTTTATCCTTGTGCTTTCCTGTGTTACGGCCACATCTTACGGCTATAATGTACTTTTCTTTTTATCGTACACGTCTAAACTGCTCTGTCTTTGATCTCCTGATTTTGCGGCCGGCCCTTGTGGTTGTAGGCCTGCGCTTGTATTGCTCTGATTACTTTAATAAAGGTTTAAAAAAAAAAAAAAAAAAGAACCAGAAGGACCAGGAACAGAAGAAGAATCCATCTGTGATTCAGATTGATTATCCAAAAAATTGGAAAGATCAGAAGGTTCGTCAAAAATCTTAGAGCGGCCTTTGAATGTAATACGAAATTTGGAAGGTCCAGCAAAAGAGAAAGGGATGTTCATGTCTAGAAGACGTTTCCGCAGGTTAAGAAACCCCTTTCTACGAATCACAGTATCTCTGGCAAAATCTTGAGAAATAGCAATTTGATGGCCTTCCCAAGTCACGGATTTGACCTTCCTCATATGAGCCAAAATTTGTTCCGAATGTTGGTGACGTAGCGGTTTAAAAA
Source organism: Lissotriton helveticus (assembly GCF_964261635.1). NCBI lineage: Eukaryota > Metazoa > Chordata > Amphibia > Caudata > Salamandridae > Lissotriton > Lissotriton helveticus. The sequence continues at coordinate 825,068,567 of NC_136068.1, read as the reverse complement.
TTGCCGCTCTTGGACTAGTCGCAGATTTAGACCTGAAGGAAGGAACACGATGAGCTCTCTCAATCTCAAAGTCTCTCAAAAATGAAATCTGTAGGGTAGCAGGAAGCCATTGGGAAATAAAGTCAACCATCGAGGAGGCTGACTTCTCCGCATCCTCAGGAAGACCAAAAATTCGTAAATTACTTCTTCGGTTACGATCTTCCTGCTCCGTGAGGTCTCTCCGTAGAGCAGCCATAGAACGATCCATCTGTTGAACAGACCGTGAATGTTGGTGGGCAACATCCTCTACACCACTAATCCGAGACTCCGCAGCATTGACCCTAACAGATAGCGCCTTAAAGTCATTCCTGATAGCCGCCACTTCAACTTGTAAAAGATCAGTGTTAGTCTTAGTAGATTGGGCGATATCATGAACCGCATTGAGACGCGAAAGAATGGTATGCAGAGTGGTAGTAGGGTCCTTCTGAGAAGATTCTGGAGTAGGAGATTGTTGTTTGGACCTTTTGAGGCCACCTTTGGAATCTTTAGTAGTAGCAGGAGGACCCATGTTGTCCGCCATAAGAACAGCCCACGTTGGAATATCAAAGAATCACTTGAATATCTATGCGGAGATAAAGAGAGCAAAGCAGGTGTAAGAAAATAGCAAAAATGGCAATTCACAAGAGCTCCCTAGAAATACAGCTGAAGAAGCATCAAAATAGGGAACACTGGCCGTATTAGTAGAAGTAAAATGTCCGTCAAGGTCGTATGAGGAAAAAAACAGACATGGAATATTCCTCAGAAAATCATGAAAAACAAAATTCCAGATAGCCAACAACCTTGCAAGCAGGTTGAAGAGACCTCATAACAAAGCAACCACCAGGCAGAAGCAAAAGAGCAGAGGGAGGCCACTGAATCATTAAAAGAGGACCCACCAGGCAAAGAGAGTCATGGAAATATCAGCAGGTGAGGAAAACGCTGATAAAAATCCAGCAATCTTGAGAAAAAGGGATAAATATTGTAAATGTCACCTTAGAAGCAGCAGAAGCGCAGTTCCCAGAAATGAGCCATAGTGCTTGAGGTAGAAAATACGAGCGACGCCACCACAGGACCCAAAAAGGCGGCCGCTCGTGAAATCCAGTCAGCGGAGCTGCAAAACGCTGAAAAATGATGTCCTGTCGTCAGCGATGTCCGCTCATATCTACATGTTCCAGGCACATTCCGACTTGAAATGCCGTGGTCGGAAAAGAAAGGGTCGCTGAAAGGGAATCAGGAATCGTCGCAACAGCCTCTGCCTCCCCGGAGCTCAAGCGCCGATCGCCATCACGTAGCGGCGCGCAAGCCACGCACCCACCATGTTTATTATTGAAGTAAATTCTATTCTTCTCCTGGGAGGCTGCTAAACTCCTTTTAACCTCTACTGCATCCTATGATACCTTTCTACCTCTCTTCATTCATCCTGGATTAGTTTTAGAATGTGGTACACGACCCCTCATAATACCAAATGGACTTTCAACTACTGACTCATGAATAGTTACTCTCTGTGTCTCTGTTTCCACGCCAATTTTCTCTATTAGTTTTCCCAATGTTTCCTTACTTTATTTGCTAATTGCAGAACATCTTTAATACTTCTATTGGCTCTCTCCATACCGCCTTTTCGCAGTGCAGTACGTCTCTGCATGATGCCAGCAAACTCAATGAACATTTTCATTACGTCAGGCTTGAACTGGACACCATTGTCCATGAGCATAGATGTAGGGAAACCTTCTCCCAAAAATATGGCATTTAAGAATTTAATACCAGTTCCTGCATCCACTTTTCCAACAACCTATACCTCAAGCCATTTAGAAAATAAATACATAAGTACCAAAATATATTTACTAGATCCATCACTGCACACAATAGGACCCATAATATCTAATGCCACGTCTTCCAATGGCAAATTGGGGCACCCCAAGGAACTCAATGGGGGATTCAATGTTTTCAGAGACTTATCAGAACTCTCACACTCCAAGCAAGATCTCACAAATCTTTCTGTTTCAACAACAATTTTAGGCCACTAATATAATGCCTTAATGTTACGTTTAGTACGAGTTATGCCTGCTTGTCCTTCATAATAATACCAAAACAGGGCTAGCTCTAATCAGTAAGGCTGAGCCCATCAAAACGACCTAACTAAGAAATATGCCAAACTGATAAAATCATTTAGCACACCACCACAGAAGGGTCCCTATTCCAACACAATGGCATACCGTGGAAACACGAAACGTTCAGCAACTGTAAGTCTAAGTTTGTCGTTTATGGGATCACATGCCCTTGTGGACTCCTATATATTGGGAAGACTAATCAAGAGGCTTACCAGAGAATTTCCCAACATAAATCAAGGATCAAAAATAAAGTGGAAACTGCGCCATTGGTCAATCACTGGAATAGACTGAACCATCAAATCAGTGACTTAAAATGGACCATCATCTCCAAGGTCGAAAAAGACCCACGTGGTGGGGATTGGGACTCCAAACTATCCAAAAGGGAGGCACTCCTCATTGTCAAATTTGATACGGCCACAACAGGTCTCAATGAACTGTCTGAAATTTATAAATTATAAGTCATTCTGTTGTTTCTAACCCCCTTTTTGACACGCCCATCCATCCTCTTCCTCCATCTCTTTGTGTGCACAATCATCTACCTAGAGACTACTCCACAGGAGATGTGTTGCGGACTAGCCATAAACGTAATGGCCCCTTGGAGCAACTTCAATCTGTTGTTTTGTTAATAAACGACTACATGCCCCAGCAAGTAGTGAGCTTAGTTTGCTCACTGTTGCCTGCCAGAAAGAACCAGCCCTTAGTTTGGCGCCTCCCTCGCGGGGCGGTCCTTGATCAAGCATTGTGGGTTAAAAGTAGTAGATCACGCGTATGACGGATTCACACCGACTACGCATGCGCAAGGAAGTAGTGCTTCCAGAACGCCGCCCGTTCTCATCGGAAGATTTGATCAGCCCCGGTAAGCCCCGTCGTCTTTGTCCACTTGGGGTCTCTGCTCGATCGGATACGAGCACTACCGTGGGCTAACACCACTCTTCTTTGTAATTACAGAGTGGGCATAGGACAACGCTTGAGCTGTGTGCGCCTGATTCGGATATAGCGTACCTTCAGCCTTCGTCTGCGGCCGATTTCCCCATTACAGGAACAGCCGGTAAGAGCGCGTTTAATCTGAAGTGCAGCGCACCCTTCACAGCTCTGCTATCCAATACCAGGAGGTGGTTACCCAAACCAATTCTGTTTTGCCCCCAGATTTCGTATTCACGACCAGACTTCACCTTCCCAGCAGCTGTTGACACTGCATTTGTTTTCAGGCAAAACAACGTTTACTAGTCCTTTGAAAAGACCGTTTTTGGACAGGTTATTTTATATTTTATAAACTACCCCCTCTATTGACACTGGGCATGTGTCTTTTCTGTCTCTTTTCTCTCCTACCCTTACAGGAGTCTTCAGCCTTGCACCTATCAATGAGGGTAAGCGATGTGATATTGTGGTGTAGTAGTGCTCGTTAGTGCTCTTGTACTCTTGATAAAGAACTTCCACTTAGATTTTGTTTCTTTTTATTTTCCAGAACGCTCTCTGGCCCTGAGGAGAATCCCCTTTTGATTTATAGGGATTCGAAACGCGTAGGCCTTTCTTCTTCAGTCTGCTTCTGTTGTTCTTGTGCTAACTTGCATCACACTTGAATTCTGTGTACATTATTTCCACAAAAATTGTGTTTTGAATAGAACTGACTGTGAAAAAAACATTTTAGTTGGTTACCCAACCGAAATTACTTTTGTAACTTCTGTTGAAATTAGAGCAGACTGCTTATACTCCCCTTACTGGTATATTGCACTACCAAGATTGTGGGAAGTACTTTTGTATTTTTTGTTTGAATGTTGGAATGTGAGTGGGATGACTGTGATATGTGTGACTATTGAAGTGGTGGTTGTGATTTGACCTTACTGTGTCCTATGTTTCATCTTTGCAACTCTTCAATTTATAATGTACTGAGTATCATGTTTGGCATTTTCAAAATCGATTAAAATAAATAGCTATTAAATAGCAATTCCCATTTTCGAATTTCTTTTCTTCTTTGGATGCCATTAGGTGTGCTAAATGATTGTATCAGTATTGGCATATTTCTTTGTTAGGTCGTGCTTGTCCTTCATGGCACAATGTCAAAATTATGTTTACCATTTTGGTGGAGGTATACTTTTGTCACAGCTCACCAAAAACATATCCTACAATTCCAATTCATCTTTGACTTCCCAAAAAGCTTTAATTTCACTATTGAGCTGTACTTTTACCCAACTCCCCCAACCATTCACAATTTCTTCTCTGAGAGAATTCAACACGTCATCCTCCATATAAGCTGTCATCCACCCATCCTTCTGTAAACTTTTGGCATCATTAGCAGTGAATCCACTTCCCTAAGAGACAATGATAACTTACTTAAGAAATCAGCTGTTACATTTGTTTTCCAGGCACGTATTGTACCTCATATAGAAGATCTTGTAACCTCATGGACAGCCTTGTAATACGTGCTGATGCTCTTGATAAACTTTCTGAAGAGTAAATAACGTTGTCAAAGGCTTATGATCAGAGTGGGCAACACATTTTTGGCCCCACAAGAATTTCCGAAAATTTTCAAGTGTCCAAACGCAAGGTAATGTCTCTCATTCAATAACAGAGTACTTCTCTGTGGGTGTAAGGATATAGACACAAAAGCAATTACAACTTCACACCAATTATTACTTTTCTGTGTGAGCACACTTCCTAAATCTTTTCCACTTGCATCTGTGGCGACAAAAGTCTCCGCAGTATGGTCAAAGCCTTGCAATGTAGGTGCTCTACCAATTGCCTGTTTAATAACCAAGAAAGACTTTTGGCACTGAACAGACAAATCAAATTTACTAATGTTCTTAAGTAAAATGCGCATCTCAAGCGTCTTTTCTAAGAATTTGTCTACAAATTTGGAATAGAACTCTGCTAATCTGTTGTGCTTTTGAATGCCTGGGTTCGTATCCCATCCTCGTCGCCAAACTTTGTAGTAACATTCCAACACAGATCAAGTTGAAGTATTGTTTATTTGAGCAACCTCGTACAGTTTGGAGGACTTGTTCGCACACAGGTCAAGTACATCGTCATCTGACTCCAACATTCTAAACCCTTACTTGAATACATAGAATACATCACACATTCTACTTATAACATCCTACAAAGTTACACCATTACTACACAAACAACTTTTTATTTTTCATTAAACAGATATAATAGCTGTATCTTAGCTCATTGTAATCCTGTACCGCGTGCATATGCTCTTTGCATACTTTCTGTAGCTTCTAACCAATCACTTTCAGTGGCAGTACTGGAACAGTGTTTAATTAAATTCTCAATTATATTAACACAATGCGATTAGCATGTAGTGAAAGAAAGACATTATGTGGATGGGACTGTGCTTAATGCTAACATTAGCTAACGTTAGCATCAACTTCAAAATGGTTGGTGCTGCCTGGAGCCATCATTTCAGTATGCAATCATCTTTTTGTGCTTGTTTCATCCTGCACACAGACGAATAATGCACAAACAATTTTGTAAACTATGAGATGTAATGTCTCTTTCCCATGTACAGAACAGTGGTTCTTTAGCCAAAGCATTGTAGCACAATGGTCCACTGAGAGTGAATTTTCCCAGTGCCTCACCCATTGTGACCAAGGTGTGATACTCATGAGAACATGTCATTGTATGTTTAGAACAACATTTGTATTTACAATGTAGGTGCCCGAATGGTCCCCAGGAGGGGAATTGCATTATGTGAATCTGTGGGATAATGTTGAGAACGTGAACTCAGAAACGGTATTGTTATTTCTTTAATGTTATTGGTTCAATCAACTATGCAACTCTGGCACATTTGTATTAAATGAATGACTTCTATTCTATAACACATGCTATAAGCTCCTTTCTGGTATTGGTGGGCTTATTCTCCCTTGACTTTTAGGAAATATGACCAGTTGGTCTGACCTGATTTATAACTTTGATTAATTTACTAGAGCTGAACTATGTCTAGTTCTGTTTGATTATTTCTTGCATTTATTCTGAGTAATGTGCTATTTTCCGAGGTAAAAACTATTGATTGACTTTAACTATACAGTGTGCATTCTGTAATGATCATACCCCTAAAATCAAAATTTGTGGTTTTGCTATTATATTTTGAACCTTTTTCATTGTAAGGCCTAATTTGCTCTACAGCTTGCATTTTTACTTTGTTGACCAGAGTTCAGTTGAGGAGCAACAAAATCCTCGGGGTACTAACATCACTCTTGGTCTCTCAGAAGCACTTTAATTTTGACATACAGAGAAAAAGCGCAATCAGATGTGGTAGCAGAGGATGATTGGAGATTGTATTTCGATGGTTAGAGCCTAGATCTTGATCGATAGAAACTGGATGTTGATGCCAATTCTAGATAGGTCTGGAAACTAAATTGCCATCATTCAGCCCGTATTCTGGAATTCCAATGGGCCTGTTTGGATTAATGGTAGTGTTCCACAAGCTTATCCTTGCATTAAACAGCGAGTATAAATAGGGTGATGCATTGCTGTAGTGTATGCCAATGAGAGCTTAATATCATATGTTGAACATTGCACTGTAGGATTTGCAGTTTGAGTTTCTGGTATTGTAATTTTATTTCTTTATTTATTTATTGTATAAAGTTTTATATAGCGCAAACTTAACCCGAATCGGGTATCAGAGCGCTTTACATAGCACCAGTTGCATTACATGAGGAAACGTTCCGTTTTTTTTGTTAGGCACTGGGAGATTAAGTGATTTGCCAAGAATTGTAAGAAACTGGGTTATTGGTTGAGAGGGATGGAAGCCCCACCCAGGCAACAACCACAATCCTTGGCATGGTGAACGACAAAGTCACTAAATTAACCTGCGCTTCACCCTCTTTTAGCTTGGCACAACAGCAGTCAGGCTTAATAGAGGTAACATGTAAAGTATTTATGCAGCACACGAACAGTAATAAAGTGAAAACATAGCACAAGGCAAATCCCAAACCAATTTAGAAAAATAGTGTAAATTGCAATAAATAAAATAACAACAATCTAATTAGTAGAACCAGAGACATTGAATTTCAAAGTTTTAGGTAAGTATAGTGCCTAATAGCACAAAGCGCCACTCGCAGTCATCTGGTCGTGTTGGACTGGGAGAAAGCCAGTAGTTCAGACCGACCAGAATGGAGCACGGGCCGGATGGTGGACCCTGGTTAGTTCTGCTGAAAAAGTTACCTTATCAAAGCCCGGCACAAAGAATCCAGTGCACAGTGCCCGAGGCTGCAAGGAACAGGAAGAGATTTGTAGATGGGTGTCACTGTAGCACAAAGAGATGGTCTGATGCCACAGACTGTCACTTTAGCATGAAGAGCCAGTCAGGCATCACATATGGTTGTTGCTGGAGCTTCATGTTGCCGGTCACCGCAGGCTGTTGCCTCTGTAGCATGAAGTGCAGATTTCGAGTTGCCTGTCGGGTTCACTGGAGCTTTGCGTTGGCGGTTGTCATGGACGGCAGAGTCTTGGCTCCCTACTGACCTCTTCCCAGTCACAAAGAGGACAAACCTTCAGGATTTCTCCTTCTTTTGAAGAGGAGTGCACTCTGATGCCAGCCAAGGGTCCAGGACCGGGGAATGAGGGACTCTCTCTAGCAGAGGCCAGCAGGGCTCAGACAGGTACATTTGCAGGCCCAGGAAGGTCCAGGTGCAGCAGGTCAGCTGGACAGTTGCAAGAAGGCCTCTAAAGCTTTTTGTGTCCCTGTAGCTCAAGAACAGCAAGTCAACCAACTGACCCTAGGAGTCACTCAGGTTAGCCTTGGATGAAGGGAGCAGGTCCAGTCTTTCTACTCAAAGAGCAGGGTAGTCCTCAAACTACAGGTCAGGCCTTTACCAGCAGGTCAGTCCTCTTGTTGTGTAGTTCCTATAAATCTATGTAGGATCTGCGCGTCTAGACAACATAAACGAAAGGATTGCTGTCCAGACTGATTCCAGACCCCCTCACAGGATATGTTAGTCTGTAGACCAGCTAGCTCTCAGTGCCACTATAAGCCCCCCAACCTTACCAAAGAGTGAATAGTTTCTGGCAACTATCGAACATGACAACCCTGACCCATCAGGGATAGTGGAAACAGTACAGTATTTTTCGCTAGTCAATCGTGCTCACTTTGTCTCAGAGAGATACATAGAATAAAAGGTGGGGATGTTTTCTATAAGTATTTATTGAACCGGTGTCATTCTAGTGTAAAATATGTGTGCTGCAACAACCATAATATGAGTAGACTCGGGGTAACCCAATAAACCCTTGTAGGCTTGGGCAAGGTAAATGTTTAAGGTAAAGAGAGAGCTACAAGGGATTTTATTTGTTCACTAAGTACACTTAATTTTGTTTATATCAGTCATGCGGTCATCAATTAATTAGACACTTTTGTATCCATAAGATGACTAGCACATTCAAAATGTAGTTCAAAAAGTACATTCAATGAATCATAAGGCGAGGAGAATGGAAAAGAGCACACAGCAAATCAGTTATATCATGAAAAAATTATATTTGAAAGAATCAAAAGATCTGAATCATGGGGATAAACTTGAATTAATCATACAATAAAAAGTCATGAATAGCTGTACATATACACATTGACACATCAATTCACAACATGTCATCAACTCCAATCATGGTTAAAGAAGACCCAATTCAGAAATGTAAAAAAGTTTCTTTCAATGCACAAATGCTGTGGAGATGATGTATTTGTCGACGTTTCGGTCTTCCTTGTTCACATCTATGAGACCATCATCAGGACTAGTATTTTTCACAAAGAAAGCCCCTTTTAAAGACTGAGGGCAGATGCGACTGGTCTTCAATTTTGAATATTTGTTCGTCAACAGGATCCGTAAATGGCAATGATGTTCAATCAGTGTTGCGGCAGTTAATGAACCTTTTCAGGAATTTATAGTTGGCAGGCTGAAGTCGTGGTATATATCACACGATATCGACAATGCAATCCTTCAGCGTCTCGAGTTGCTTGTCAACTCGAGACGCTGAAGGATTGCATTGTCGATATCGTATTCCGTAAAAGGGGCTTTTTACATTTCTGAATTGCAACAACCATAAGACAGAAACAGATATGGATGATTACACAAGTACCAAGAGAGTAAATAAAAGGTAGTAATCTACCATAGTGCTAAAACAGTGAATATATGCAGGCATATAAATACATGACAGTACTAATACGTACTTCTATGATGCTTCCCTTCCAATGTCAAGGCTCCAAGAAGTCTGGGGTAAAAAAGGGCCAGTGTTGGGGTCCTTTGTGCAGGAGAAAAGCCCCTTGGAGTGCAAGTGAAGTAGAGCACAGTTCCGCCACCAGCCATCCTGGCAGGATGGCCCTCTCCGAGCTACACCCAGGTCCTATTGTTCAGTGTCTGGGCCCAATACACACTCTTAATGGGGGAGCTATTAACAGACAGCAGGCAAACTCCTAGAATGCCTGATAAACGTTTGGGCAGGAAAATGCCAACTTTCTTAGAGTGTTGTATTTGGGGGCTGGGCCCTTTTAAAGAAGCTGAGTTGGGCCTCCTAGAGATATATTTTAAACAAATTACCATAGCTGCATTTATGCAAAACAACTTTCTTTTTCCAAGGCCAAGCAAATACATTTTCTTGACCTGTGAATTTACTTACTTTGATTTTAAAACTTTTAATGCAATTTTTTACACTTAAACATTACATTCAGTAATTCAAAACGTATACACACACTATATAACACAGGACTCTGGCATTACAGAAAGTGACCAAGTTGCAGAGGTTGGCTTGGCATCACAAAAATTATTTAGCAATGCCAACCTCTGCATCTTGGTCATCATATTATATGTGATAGTCTCACTGTAGCCAGAGTAGATCCTCAGATTCAGAATGACAGGTTCTTTAGAATCATATTGTAGGGCACATGTCAAGAATGAGATAATGACGCCACTCTGTATAGCCGTAAAGTTCTACCAGAAATTTCAGTGTAGCTACAGACCAGAAGCATCAGGACTTGTTGCTCAAGTTAATGGTACGTTGAAATCCAGGTTACCAAAGGTGTGTGTCCCCACCTCACTACGGCGGCCCAATGCACTCCTCACCCCCACATGTGTTTATGAGCGTCAGAAGCACGCCAAGTAAAGTAACAGGACTGTCCTTCTGTGAAGTGTTGTGGGTGTGTGGATGACAATCCCTTACGTCCATGCAATCACACTTGTAAATATAACACTTGACATTGATCATTAGTATTGCAGGAGATTGGCTGATTTAGTGCATTCTATCTCGTTAGGTTGACTTGGAGACGCCACCAGCACGTCAGGAGCAGTGCCACGATCTTAACCTTGGTGATTGGGTTTTGGTGAAAACACGAGTGTGTGCAATACCTGTTTGGAGCCTCGCTGGAAGGGGCCTGTTAGCCATTGGTTTGGTTAAAGGGGGTAAAAGCCCTAGACAAGCAATAACTACAATCCTAGTCAGTGTAAGAGTCATGTAACTCCAAATTAATCTGTTGACACCCTTTGGTTGCTTGGCATAGAACAGTCAGGCTTAGCCTTAGAGGCAGTGTGTAAAGTATTTGTGCAACACTTCAAACAGTAAATCAGAGGAAAAACTACACAAAAAGATTCCACACCAGGTTAGAAAAATGTAACTTAAATAAATAAATAAAATAACACTAAAATAACAGCATCTCAATAAGTATAACTTGAGATATTGAATTTCAAAGTTTTAAAGCAAAATAGCACCAAGAAGCAAAAATCACTATTTGGGACATCTGATGCACAGAGTTCCTGTCCTTCCTGCCCTGGCTCAAGACTCACTACAGTGGAGTATGCAGCCCTTTGTGTGTGTACAGGACACAGCATATTCAAGTGTAAGTGACACTGGGTCCAGCTCCTCCCTCAATCCTGCTAGAATGGCCTATCAAATTACATCCAAGCTTCCATTGTGTGTGGCTGTCTAGGGGGGCATACACAAAGCCTATCTGTCACCCACCTAAGACGTGATCAGAGACAGGCACCAGGCACCAAATGGATAAATTAGGAGAATGCCAAATTTCTAAAAGTGGCATTATCAGAATTGTAATTTATAATCCGATTTCACCATAAATTAGGATTTTAAATTAGGATTCCAGAGACACCAGACTGTGTTGCACAGCCCTGTTTAGAAAAGGCTCAAGTTCCCAGGCACTGCCTGAAACAGGCTGCTCAGAACAATCACAACACTGCTCATGCAGCGTTTTGATTGGCCGGGAAAATACTGGAGCCTGGGTGCTTTTTGTGCTTTCCAGCGGATGAAGAGGATGGAGGAGAGGGGTGCAGCAGCACGGCGGCATAGGCAAGGTTTTTTTTTTAATCCATTCCCCCCACTACCACCCCCGTTCAAAGGCAATCACCACTGCTGTCACGTACAGGTTAAACAGAGATGGGCTCAGTGCTGAACCCAGGGGAACACTACATGGCCGGGAAAAGGGCTCTGAGGTAAATTCTTTAAGGGATGCTGTTTGAACCCGCTCGGTAAGAAATTAGCACAGCAGGGTCAATTCTGTGTCTACAATCCGTAGACTTCGAAGCCGGTCAATCAGAAGGTCATGATTGACTGTATTGAATGCTGTACACAGGTCAAGTAATGTAAGGGCTATGTTGCCGCCCTTATCTAAGGTAGCCTTGATTTCCTCTGTGGCTACTATTAGCACCAACTCTGTGCTGTGACCTTGCCTGAACACGGACTGAGTATCATCAAACAGGCGGTTCACTTGAAAGAAGGCAGCAAGCTGCATGCTCATAGCCTTCTCTAGCACCTTGGCTGGAAAGGAAAGCAGGGAGATAGGCCAGTAGTTGTTAGGGTCCAGCACATTAATATTTAAGAAGGAAACTTGAAATGCCTTCACTGTGTCCAGTCCCTGGCATAACCATGCCTGCCAAATGTGCTGGAAAAGCCTTTACCTCTTTCAGATGAAGTCAGTACTCCCTATGAAGTTGCTAAAGGTACTGTAGAGTCTGTATTCCTAGTTCAGTTCAGTTAGGTAAATGAGAAACTAGAATTTAGCAAGTCAGTGATTGCTACCTGCTTTTATAGTCTGTGTTATCTCCTGATATACACAATACCAGGATTCGTGGAGGTGGGACAGCTCTTGCCTAACCCCAAAGCCAAATAGTTCTATTTAAAAGGAGATATCAACTCAGCATAACATGCGTTTGAAACAGATGCTGTGTGCTAAGACAATAGTCAAAAATCCAAGTTATTACCTATGATGCACTAAACTAACCGTAATATTATTGCTCAAAGGGGATTTACACTGATATTGATAGGACAGACACAGGAACTACATTTGAAATCCAACATAAAGCTATAGTTCGCATCGCATGGAAAAGGGTTTTTACTGCTCCACTACAAGAAACAAAAAACTCGAGATACCCACGATGGCCACTTCGATGGAGGAAGCAGACCCCGTACTACGGGAGGTGTTGGAGCCTCTGACCAGTGTTTTAGGCGATGAGTGCAAGCTCGATGCCGCAAATGGATTGTCAGGCCTACGATCGTTGCCGACTATGGAAGGACTATTTGATGTTCCCTTTCCGGAGACTTTTGATGAGAACTGTTATCGGTTTGAAACTGCGTCACTCCCCTATACATCGGCGCCGCTAAGATGGCGGACGAAACAACGTTGGGAGTTCATACTGGTGAGGGGAGTCTCTGGACCTGACGGAGTTCTCAGCACTTTCATTTCTCTGCTATGTCTTGATTTGAACTTTGCTACAGCTTCTTCGTGCTTGAACTATCCTGCGGAAGCAGCGGTTCGTCCGGAAGGGGCTCACACGTCTGACCGGAAGGGTCAAGGATGAGACTGAGTAACTGGGTTTGACCTCGAGTATTGCTGGACATGGGGTTTGCTAACATGATGCTTTCGGGAGGCTGGGCGGTGTTTGAAGTTTCCCTTGTTGCGATACGTATTTGTTGCCTAATAGATTTCTTGACCTCAGTCTGGGGATTCTTGGTTCTGGCGGGGGGAGGGGAGACCGGGAGCTTGTATGAATATGCCCTCCTCCATTTTTCTACTTTTTTTAGTATTTAGTTAGTTGGGGGGACAGGCACGCTGCTAGTTGGGGTTAGGCGACAGCCATATGCAGGGGTGCAGGGTGGGGGGATGGGTTTATTATTTTGTCTTCATTTTTGTTTTTATGGTTTCTTTTTCTTCGCACTCTCTTTCACTTTCCTTTTATAAGTATATTTGGTTGAACATCCTGACTCTGATTGTATTCTAGTATCTGGTGCTCATGCTCTTTTATTATACTGATTTATGGGTGGGCAGGCTCTGAGGGTTTACGCTTAGTGTGGATCGTATATCGTACTGTTGCATATCCTGTTTTTCTAACATTAACGTAGGCGTCTCAACCATTTTTTCGTTGCTCAGACTTTATCCTGTTATTACGCCTGTTCGCCTTAATCTTATGTCTGAATGTATGACACCTGATATGTCTATTTCGTTCTTTGGTTTGAAAATAATAAAAAGAAATATAAAAAAAAAAGAAAAAGAAAAGGGTTTTTACCACCTTTTAAATTGTCTTGGAAACCATGCCAAGAGCAGCAGACTGCCCAGCTGCCATGCAATGTAGCCACGTAGAGTAGTCACTCAACCTGTCACGCATTGTGGCCATGTTAGTAGCAAAATATGTATAAGTAATTTCACCGAATCTCGGTTAAGAAGAGGATGTCTCGATAGCGATCCAGGCTGCTAGCTGAAATGTTGCCATAATTCAGGGGTGTACTATCCGTGGTGCGGCAGGTGCAGTGGCACCGGGTCCCAGATTTGTGAGGGTGGCTCAGTTTGTTCTTACCCGCCACAGTTAGATTCAGGTCTCCCATTCCGAAAGACTGGAACACGGAGCCTGCCTAGGGCCTGACTGGAAGGAGACGGGCGGATAGATTATGCGGGGAAGGATTGAGGAAAAAGGAGAAGTTAAGAAGAGAGACAAAGAAACTTATGGCAAGGAAAGGGTGAAAGATAGAGAGGAGATGAAAAACTGACAAAAAAAGGAAAAGTAGATATCAAAGAGAAAAGGGAATAGTCAAGAGAAATGGGCCGGATATAAAGATGTCAGGGAAGGAACAGGAAAACATATAGAGAGTTGGTAGATTAAGGATGGTTTGGCAGGTGAACGGCAGGATCTAAATAGAAGAAAGAGGATATGGGGGAATAGTGAGAGAGGAAAGGAAGATTAACAAAGGAGAGGTTTTTAACCTCCTCAAGGAGAAGAACAGAGAACTAGTCCAAGACAAGTGAGAGACGGTAGGGAACGAGAGACAGAGAAAAGGACGGGAGGAGTGAGAATGAAAGGAGGACCGAGATGAGAAAGGGATGGACATAGGAAGGATAGGTGGAAAGAGAGGTAGAATGTGAACCTTAGATACCCAGCCAGGTTATCTTTCTTGCATTAGGGCCCATGGCACCCTTCCTGAGCCACTGGCATTATTGCAGGCTAAGGTGTTGCGATTAAGAAGGGCAGATCCAAGAAGGGGTGAAGTAATCATGTCTCAGGAGGCAGGACTGCGTGAAAGGGCAGTCTTAGCAAGGATGGACAGGCAGACTATCCTCTGTGGGAGGAGTGGTGAGCTTCGGAATCCAATCTAAAGGGGGGGGGGGGCAAAAGGCAGCCACGTTTAATACCTAGGATGGAATGTGCATGTGAAGCGGCACATTCAGACCCTGGTTTGGAGGCCACAGGACAGGTGGGGGCTACTGGGCCACAGACATGTGGGCGGGGGTAATTTGCCTCTACTGGCTCTGGCATGTCCTAATATGGGTCTGCAAACTGGGCCAGGTACAACCCCTTCAGCACTTTACTCCCAAGCAGTCCAAAGCTTCTCTTGGAGGTCAGTGTGGGGGTACTCGGGCTCAGCACTCAAGCCCATCCCCAGCAATGCAATAAAGATCAATAAAGATCAATGTCCACCCCACTGCTTCTCTTTATAAAAAAAGCAAGTAGTTTATTATGCAGGAATCAGACATACTACAGCTATAGGTGTCAGGCTTAGATGCCTAAGAGTGCGTCTGCTCCCTCTGGGCACTATACTACGCATCTCTTCCCTCTCAGTCTCTGCCTCAGGGACTTCAGGGTTCATGGCATATCTTCTAATAAGATGCAGTATGCTTCTTCCCACTTCTCTGAGCAAACACAGGGGTAGATTTACAAACATTTTGTGAAGGATTTGCTTAACAAAAATGATGCCAAGCTGCACCAAATGTTTTTTATTCATTTACTTGTTTTGCTTTGGAAAGTTGCCCGAAAGTAACGCAAACCAGCTGAGAGCGCTGCTTTGCATTACTCTGTCAGAAGAGCGTTACATTGGTGGTACATGAGTTTTCTTTTGACGCAAAACGCTATCTACCAACAATAATATACAGGGTTTTGCACCAACAAATAGTGCCATTTTGAAGCAGGCATTAAAAAGGAATAATACTTTTATTTCTTTACACTTCCCTCTTTCCATGTATTCTGTACTGTGCAGCACACATCCAATGTGGGAAAAGTTTTAAAGTTAGTCTAAGAATAGTATTTTGTGCCAGTACAAAGCTGTGCTATACTCATGCACACCCGCTTGTACAATGATGCAAAGGTGTGTGTGGCACTCGGCGGCCTCTTTGTGAGCTGGTGCCAGGGAGAAGGGAGGAGGGTGCCATGTCTCGGTAGCTATGGCGCTGTCCTTCTGTCTCCGTCTCACGCAACATAGTGCAGCAGCTTTGGGTGCTGCACTGTGTTGTGTGGGAGTTTTGAAATTCTGTGTCCCATTCCCTGGGACATGAGGCTTGTGGGAGTCTCTCATTTTCCTTGGTTGCAGCAGCACAGTGGTTGCCTTGGTTCGTCCCGAGCCAGGTTCATCAGGGAAAGGCAGCGACTTCCTTGCACAGCATGCAGCAGTCCCGATGGATGCGAGCCGCTGCCAGCCAAGCTGCGGGTCTTCCGGATGTTCACTGTCGGAGCTGGTGCCTCTGGCGATGGCCCTCTTCTTGGTGTCGCATCACTTGATGCGGCAGGCCCAGAGGCTTCGGCAAACGTGGTGCCGGTACCACGGGGATTCTCTGTGGTCAGTTAGACTGGAGCCACCCTCCAGTCACAGCAACTCACTTCCAGACGCTGTCCTGGGATGCACCAGCAGTTACCTGGTGGGGGGGCTGAGGTCTTCGACGCTTCGACTTCCAGACTTTATCTTTAGTATCTAGTGCCATGAGGTGAAAATCTAAAATATGAGCAGGACAGCTCCGATGCACGTCTGTGCAGTCAGGGGCGGCTCTCGGCGGCCCTGGGCAGGGAGTGTCGGTAGGGGGCCCCGGAAGAGGGGGTCTGGGCGGGGCGGAGTGCGGAGGCCAGTGAAGAGGGGGGGCGTCAGGGTGTTTGGAAGTGGAACAGAGCCGGAGGCCATCAAATCCCTGTCGGAGGCCGCCACGCAAATATTTATCCATCCTCAGAGGATTATTATATTAAGGATATATATTGGCGTGGTGGCCCCTGGAGTTAGGTGGCCCTGTGCAGGTGCACAGCTTGCACATGTTTAAGGCTGCCCCTGGTGCAGTGCAGGGTCCTCAGGTTTGGTAGCCTTTTCTTCTGGGAGGCTGGTCGGGACCGCACAGCACCGATTGGTAGTGCGGCAGTCACACCATCCAATGTTCCTGGGCACTCACACCAAGGGTGCCACATCAAGGAACTTTTTCCAGCTTCAGTAAAGCCTACCTATTTGGCACACAGCTCCTGGTGCATTGGTGGCAGCAGCGGGGATAATGGAAAAAAAAACACTCAGCACTTCTGCAGTGTTGCAGCTCCTTCGACAAAGCTGCACAGACAGATCGGCACTTCCAATTACACCAATCATGTTTGATGGCGAATCTCTGTTAGACGGACTCCTGTGCCAGGGTCAATTACCCCACACCTTTCTTTGGTTAGCTCCGCCTGCATGACTCCTTGGTGCCCATGAAGAGCTCAGCAATTCCTTCTCCAGATTAAACTCCAGGTGATGCTCCCTTACCTCTGGGGAGTTGGTTGTCAGACAGTCACTAACTCTTGGTTGCACAGTAGTCCTCGGAGTGCTCTGTAGCATATCCCCTGCTCTGTCGTAGAGAGATAGGAACTGGAACAAGTGGGTTAACGGCTCCACTTTTAAATGGTTCTCAGATAGAAGATGAGGATTCCAAAGCTGTCTTCATCAAACTAGTTTGGGTCAGGTTCTCTTTTACGTGTCCCTGCCAGGCCAACTTCCTGACCCTGTGTTTATCTCGAATGATGCTATTGACATCATGGGAGTCTCCAGGTGCAGCATACACCACGGAGGTACAAAAGAGATGTGAGCAGGTTGCAGCTTTCTTTTATTTATGTTATTGTTATTATAAACGGGGCTCTGGGGCAAGGTTAAAAAGTGGGTGATCATAAAAAGGTCAAAATGTATAATAAAAATAGCATATCCAGGGGTTGGAGACAATGTTAATTCACTTTATGCACAGATCCCACTATGACTCTTATGAAAGAGACTCTTCCTCCTGGTGGAGGTGAGACCTTACGATGATGCTACTGACTACTAGTTCTCTGGTGGAGAATAGATACCACTGAAGGAAAGTAGTGACTGAGGGTCTCACTACTATTTTGAGAAGAGACTCTAATTCCTTGAGAGAGGTGTGGGTGCCCTTCAAATTGATTTTTCAGACCCACTAAAGTAGCCCTTTTAACCCCTTGGCCGCGGGGGTAATTCCCCCGCTGTGCTGGGGGGCAGGGGGGCGCACAGCACCCTGCTGCTCGTGACAAGATCAGCTCGTCATGAGCCACGGTGGCCGTGTGCTCATGACAAGCTGAGCTCGTCACGGCCACACCTGTTCCTTTGGAACGCTCAGCACAGCGGGGGAATTAGCCCCTCGTGTGAGAATTGGAGCCGTTATGACGATCTCAGCTCGTCATGAGCACATGGCAACCGTGGCTCATGACAAGCTGAGCTCGTCATGAGCATAGGAGGGGTTAAACATGTCTCAGGACTGTCACTGCTGCCTACAGTTCCGTTTTTTTTTTGTTTTTTTTGGTTAAAGACTTTTATTGAGCAATCAGATAAAAATACAGAGATGGGCCCACAACCACACGGGCTGGCCGCTAATAGCAACGCACAACATAAGAAGCAAACGATCACTTTCGAGGCCAGGCACAAAGCATATACCAATTATTGCTCAAAACATAGGACAGAACGTAATAATTTTCTGTATTAATCATAAAAACAACGAACTCTAAACAAGGCGAATGCACATTAATCAAGTCAGCCCAAAAGGCGGAGGGGAGGGACACTACTCAGGAAGACAAAAGCAAATCAATGGAACTCGGCAAGGCCGGGGGGGGGGCCAGCGGGGAGGGCAGGAGAATCCTAAAATAACATGAAAGAATTTTCGGGAACGTCAGCCTAGGGAGATAGGGTAACATCGGGAGTGTCAACCAAGGGAGGGGTACAAATATCTCCACGATATGCATTCCACTGACCCCAAATCTTCGGCCACGCCCTGGGTCTGCCCCTAGCCACATAGACGGTCTTGTCTCGGAACATGGACCAGTCCATGTTATCCTCCCACACCGAGACTTCGGGCGGTCTGGATGCGCCCCAGAGTTGCGCAATGTCCCGCTTCGCGACCATGTATCCCAAGGTCGCCCATCTGGTCTGTGCCACAGAATAGTCGGTGGGTTCCCACACGTTCAACAGGCATCGTCGGGCCTCAGGCCGCAGGGTAATACCAGTCACAACAGTCATCACCGCAAGCACATCACTCCAATAGGCTGCTACCACCGGGCATTCCCAAAGAATATGCAGAAATGTAGCACTCATCCCACAACCACGCTTGCATAAGCCATCTGGGGAAAAACCCATCATAACCAGACGCGGACCAGTTACATACACCCGGTGGAGGATCTTAAGTTGAACCAAACGGAGACGGGCGGGGATGGCGACCTCTTTCGGAGAAGAGAGTGCCGACTGCCAATCCTCGTCATCCAAGTCCAATCCGTCACCGACCCAAACCTCCCTAAGTCGGACCAATAAATCAGTGCGATTATTAATCAGTTTCTTGTAAATAAGGGCAGGTGTCCATCCAGTATGCGATCCTCAAGGGGGGAGGACTCGGGCAGGGTCACATCAGGAGCCAGAACTGAGGTCAGGGCATGCCGGACCTGCAAATACCGAAAAAACTCTCTATCACTCAAGTCATATTCCGCCTTAAGGGCCTGGAAAGACTTCACTCTACCTTTCACACATACATCACCCACTTTACATATACCAATCATATCCTAGCGGTCAAAGCCCTTAGTCGACCAGAGACACCTCAAACGTTCAGAAGCATAAAGCGGAGTCGCCATTGTCAGTCGGTTCTCCCATCCCAAACTCACATTCGCGGCGTGCCACACCTTGACTGCGGTCCTGGACGGGCCCACAAGATGGCGCCCGGCCGATCTGGAATAAAGCGCTCTATTAAAATCCCCTCCCGGCAGCTGGAGTCTATCCATCTCAAAGGCCGGATCTCGACCCGGGGAATACATTGCGTGGTTAATGGCAGACAGCTGGGAAGCCCAATAATATCTCTTGATATCGGGGAGCGCCATGCCCCGTCATACCAAGGGACAGTAAGTTTCGCAAGGGCGATACGTGGACGCCCGTCCCAGATCAGTTGCCTTTGAAGACTCTCGATCTCTCGGAAATAGGTAGCGGGAATGTCGTCAAAAGAATTTTGAAGCGCGTAGAGGAATCGCGGCAAAGACATCATTTTAAAAAGGGCAGCCCTGCCCAGAGGAGACAGGGGTAGCTTACGCCAATGGGCCACATCCAGTCGCAGTCTAAGAAGCGGGGGGAGGAGGTTACGCTCGAACCGGAGCGAGGAGTCCAGCGTAATAAAGATCCCCAAATACTTGAAGCCAGATTGGACAACCTGGACAGGAAACCTGTCCGGTAATGGGGGCAAAACACCCGAGAGAAGATACACGCAGGACTTAGCCCAATTCATAACCAGACCCGAGTTAGCACCAAACGAAGTAAGAACGTCAAATAAGACATTTAAAGATTTACGCGGGGAAGTAAGATACAGAAGAATGTCATCCGCGTAAAGCGAGACGCGGTCTTCGAAATCCGGTGACCAACGAATCCCCTTGAGTGAGGGTTCCCATCGAAGCCACGCAGCCAACGGTTCCAGAGCAAGCGCGAAAAGCAACGGAGACAAGGGGCACCCCTGACGGGTCCCCCTACCAAGACAGAAGGGGACAGAAACCCGACCGTTCACCACTACCTGTGCCAAGGGTTCGGCGTATAACAACTTCACCCAACCAATAAACTCAGGTCCAAAACCAAATTTCTCAAGAGCTGCCCAAAGATAGGGCCACTCTACCGTGTCAAAGGCCATCGAGGCGTCAAGCGAAGCCAAAATGGCCGGCTCCGTCAGAAGCCCCGCCCTCGCAACAGCTCCGTGGAGACGACGTAGGTTAAGAGCCGTGTTGCGATGCGGGATAAATCCGGATTGATCCGGATGAACCAAGCCACTAATGACCGTCAAGAGGCGGGTAGCCAGGAGCTTAGCCAGGACTTTAGGTTCAACATTCAACAGGGAAATGGGCCTGTAAGACGAACAAAGGTCCCGAGGTTTACCTTCTTTGGGGATAACAACTATCGTAGCCAGACGCTGATCATATGGAAGAATACCCCGTTCGCGGGATTCCAAAAACATGGTGCGAAGATAGGGCGCCACCCTGTCAGGACTTAGCTTGTACAATTCAATTGGCAATCCATTTGGGCCCAAAGCTTTGCCCGAACGGAGTGAGCGAATGGCCGTCGCTATCTCGTCCGTAGTAAAAGGGGACTCCAAAGAGACTCGGTCTAAATCGGAAACACTGGGCAGAGCTATATCACGCAACAAAAGGCGAGAGTCATCAACATCCCGTTCAGACACAGGGGCATAAACCACACGAAAATAATCTGCAAAACATTCAACTATTCCAACCGGGTCTGTCACTCTCACACCGTTCGAAGTCTGAATCACAGGCACCACACGATTCGCCCTCTCCTTCTTATCCAACCATGCCAACAACTTACCCGCTTTGTCCCCCACATCATACAAACGACCCTGTTGCTCCCGAAACATCAGTTTAGCCGCATCTGTGACCAAAGACTTATAAGCAAATTGTTTCAGACCCAGGGCGTGGAGTTTATCAGATGTAACATCCGATTCTAGGTCAGCCTCTATCTCAGCAATCTCCCTCTCAAGGTCCACCACCTCCCGATTCCGTGCCTTTTTGGACTCAGTAATAAGGGAAAGGGCCTGCCCGGGAATCACCGTCTTAAAGGCTTCCCACAGGGATACCGCAGAGGAGACGGAACCCTCGTTGTCTAAAAAATAATTGTCCAAAGACTTAATCAAGAGATCGCGGGTCTCGGGGGAGGTGAGGTACCATGGGTTAATAGGAGCCACCCGGCCCGCCGCCTCCACCCCCACCTCAAAACAAAGCAAGAGCGGAGAATGATCAGAGATGCCCCGGGGGAGGTGTCTAATCTCACGAACCGCCGGCGACTGCGCCGCAGGCATCAGGAAATAATCCAGTCTAGACAGACTCCCATGGGCCACAGAGTGGAAAGTGTATTGAAGCTGAGTAGGATGCATAAGCCTCCAGCAATCCACCAAGCCGAACGTATCCAGAAACCCACCCAGCCACTGTTGGGCCAAAGGGGTGTCCCTAGGGGGGTGATGATCATGAAGACCGGAGAACACAGAATTAAAGTCACCTGCTATGAAGAGAATACTATCAGGGAGGTTCAACAACACACGGCCCAAATCGGAAAAGGTAGAGGTCTGTAGACCGGGGGGCACATAAACGGCAAACAAGGAAAGGGTCCGACCCTCATAGCGACCCACGAGGACGGCGTAACGCCCCCGATCATCAAGGATCACATCATCAATAGCTAGGGGGAGGGAAGCCCGAACAAGGATACCCACCCCCCTGGAACCCGTGGTAAACCCCGAATGTGCGGCGAGGCGATAGCCCCACCTATTCATTGCACGACATGTATTGCCCACTAAATGAGTCTCCTGTAGAAAAACAATATCTGGAGACAAACGTCGTAGACATCGCAACACCACACCCCGCTTAATACGATCCCCCAGACCATTAACATTCCACGAAATAAACCTCAACCCGCTACCCCCCATCCCACACAGCAACGCCGCAACCCCCCTCCAATGAGCATGACATCAAAAACATCATTAGCAAGATAGAATCGCCTTGAGGACACAACACACAAACATCAAACTTCCCCTTCACCCACCCCCCAACAACAAAGGAAACACCCCCCACCCTGCACCCCTGCAAGAAGCTAAAAAGCCACCCCAATATGCAGTGTGCCTGTCGCCCAAGAACCCCCATTCTACAAAAAGACCCCGGAGGAGGAAAGGCTCTGGCCCACCCGCCACCCCAACAAGATAAATAACAAGGAAAACACACAGATAGTAGAGGCACTTAGGCGTGAATCCCAGAAGAAGTTACTTTACACGAGGACCCGGGCATAGACAAATAGTTCAGCTCTCTATACCACCCTCAGCACCACCCGGGTGGGCGGCGGACTCAGCCGCAGGAGGTCGGTCCGGCAGAGAGTCCAGCCAGTCATTCACAGAGTCAGGCCGATCAAAGAAAAAGGTTCGGTCATTGTACTCAACTCGCAGCCTGGTCGGAAAAAGCATAGCGTAGCGCAATCCCATGTCCCGGAGACGCTTCTTGACTCCACGGAAGCCCATACGCTGTTTCTGCACCTGTTGAGAAAAGTCCGGATAAAAGTTCACCGTGGCGTTCTCAAAGGCCACCGGGCCCTTCACACGTGATGCCTGCAGGATAGCGTCCCGATCCCTATAGTGGAAGAGTTTCGCAACAATAGGCCTCGGCGGGGCGCCTGGCTTACCCTGGCCTCCCGGAACACGATGGGCACGCTCCACTGCAAAGAATTTACTCAGCCCAGACGGAGAAAGGTAGTTCTGGATCAGGTCCTCGACCAGGAGATCAACAGAGTGCGGTTCTGGATTCTCCGGAACGCCAACCACACGTACATTACAGCGACGTGCCCTGTTCTCAAAGTCCTCCAAGCGCCGGGTCATGAAATCGTTCACCCTACGGAGGTTGCCAATCTCCGTCTGTATCTCCGAGACGTCTGCCGTGAGGCTGGATGATTTGAGATCCAATGACTTCACCTTCTCATTGGTTTTAGATAGGTCGGCCCGAATCAAGTTCACATCAATGGCCACTGTGTCGATTTTGTGGGCCAGAGCTTCATATTGTTGGCCTATCGTTTCCTTCATGCCAGAAATGGCGCCCATGATGTCCTGCAAGGACGGTTCCGTTGATGCGTCCACAATGTGGTCAACCGCACTTGGGCCAGGCAGGGCGGCTCCGGGGGACCCCTTCGCATGGGTGTAGCGGTCCATAACGTTAGACTGGACCGGGCCCCCACGCAGGGGCGTCTTGGTCTTTCGTGTCTCTCGGTCCCCTCTGCCCGCCATGTCGGAAACCACGTCACCAGGAGACTCAATTGACCCGATGGAAATGGCCACAGGAAAGCAGGGCGTCGGGACCAAAAGGCAGCCGCAAGGGTACCACTAGGAGAGGACCAGCCTGAAAGGAGAATAAGCCAGCCAAAGGCCCAACAGCCGTCCAGTGCGCCGGACCCAGCCCAGGGCAGACTCCCCTGCCAGATATCTCAGTCTGAGGCAGAATCGAAACCGAAACTTAAGAGGGGGACCCACAAGTCCAATCCCCCTGCCGCTGTTGTTCAACTCCGAGACGGCCAGAGAGCCTCACCCAGTCCCGGGCACACTGTAAAGGCGGACCCCGAAAGTTCAAATCGCCATATCTTCGGCGCCCCGGGTCCGAATCAAATTCCAAAAATCCCAGGAAGATCAGCCCAGCGTCCTCTACATAGATCCTCGTGAAGAATCAGGATATGTTCAGGATATCATGCCGGGAGTGGCGGGGGTCCGGAGAGCGCTGTGCTCACGCGGCCATCACGGATGCCCGCCAAGCTCCTCCAATTCTACAGTTCCGTTTTAAACTGCCTAAATAAACCAGTTGCCAGGCCGAAATCTTTTTTTTTTTTATGTATGTCACCCCTAAGGTAGGCCCTAACTGCTCCCAGTCATATTTAAGTTTTACATGTCCTAACAGTGAAAAACTCCCACTGTTTTTCTGCCAGTGTCCAAAGCTACAGGACGGTAAATGGCTCTCCTGGAGTGTTTTGTGTATTCCTCCCAGACATAGTCACAAAAGGACCTTAGGTGTGGGGCAGGATGTTCCTCCCCTGACCAGGATGTCCTGGGGTTGGCCCTCAGCCCTCCTGAGCTTCAAAGGGGCAGCCTCGGAGGGTGGGTGGAGAGGGGATGCCCACCCCTTCCTGACTTCTAAGGGCTGCCTGCCCTGCCACTGACAATACAACTCACACCTAGGACTGCCCATCTTTTGTTGAACCTAACCACGTTGGAGCTAAACTCAGGAAAGGCGGAAGAGTGGGCATCTCCCACCCACAGGCTGGCACTGGGGATAAAAGTGACACTCTCAGATCCTGACCTCAAGACTCACCTGGACCTGTGAAAGACTGAAAAGAAGGACTGGCCTGCGGCCAGAAGAAATGGCCTGCTATTTGAAGGACTGCCTTGCTGTAGATGCCGGATGGGAAAGGGCTTTGGAGAGAAACAGAATGGAGTAAGGCATTCAAACCCCTCAAGAGGCAGACGTGTTGACAGTGGACGCTCAAAGGCACAGGTGTGACATATGATTGACTCTCCTGTATCCCTAGCAGCCCAGCAGAGGCTCAGGGCTTGACTAACTCTGCCACAACCCTATTAGTCTTTCAAGGACACAAGTCTTGCCTAATACTGACTGCTGGAGGTCCAAGTGCCTTTCATGCGCACAAGGAGGGACTTTTCAGTGCTTAATTTGTAAACAAAAAATCAAAAAGAAAATCAACCAATAAATAAGTGCAGGGGCCCAATGTTTTTATTGGGAATACCATGGCTTCCTGGCCTGGATTCTACCTCATTCCTTGTTCTGCCACCACCCTACACTTTCTGTCTCTTTTTCTCACTCTTGGAGGTTCTCTTTGATCCATGCTTTCTCCCTTCGTCACTGTTTTCCTGTCTTTCTCTTTCTCCTTCCTTCTCTTTTTTGCATTTCTCTATATTCTTTTGTGTTAAAGTGTGAAGAAGAAAATAAGTTCTGTTTCCCCACAAATGAATGCCGAACCCCACCACCTGCAACCTGCGGCATAAATTAGGCACTGTCTGAGACTGACTCTGGTGTAGCCACACAGAGACTTAAGTCTACCTTTTTTTTTTAAAAACACATTTTATTCATCAAATGACAAATATACCGCAGTGCTCTGTACCCCAGAGGCCTCTGCACAATAAATAAACAACATCATGACTTTGACTTTTTTGTTAAGGAATGAAACGTAGGAAGGATATTGAAATGCAATGCAGCTGAAAGAAATCCCCCTTCTTTAAGAAGATAGGAAGAACAAGAACCCCCCCCCCCAAAACTGCCCCCCCCACCCCCCTGTCGCACATACCATCCCATAATTGCAATTGGAGCAAGACATAAGTCTAGCTTTTTACAGTGATACAACTCCTCTGTCGGTCAGAGGGGCAGGTTTGACTTCACACAACCCGACTAGTGTATTAAATACACGGACATGAGGTGTGGTTCACTTTAGCATGGCCACTTCGGCTTTTCACCTGCGCAGGCCTGACTTGAGAGAAACTGTGTCATTGACACAGTTGAGTTAAACAGGACACGGGCCTAACCTGTCATTACCTTTCATTCAGCTCTCCTCTGTGGGCATTTCAGAGTCGTATGACGTAGTCCACGAATGACCTAGGGACCAGCCTGTCCCAATGACTCCAGGCCTTTCCACTCCCTCAGTGATGAAATGGAACCCGTGCCTCTGTTCGTGGTCATATTTTTTCGCGCATTTTGGACATCCTGTTGAATGAGACAGGCTGATATATTATAAACCTTAGTTTACTTAGTTTATCTTTATTTCGATCACAAAATCATAAAAGATTACATTTTACAAAATTTAAAAAACATATTAAACAACATTAGTGATCACGATAAAGATTAAAGTTAAAACATGTAGCACAATTTTGGGACTGTCTCAGGACTACAGATTATCTAACACATCATTTTTACACGACGACATCGAGCAAACTCCATAGAAGTTAAAAATTTGGATAGAGCAAATACTAAAGAGGGGGATAGATCTGTCTTTAGGACTCTATAGGCTGGTAGAAAGGTTCTAAATCCCAAGTTCCTGAGCAAGGGTACTAGCCAGTATTTCCTACTCCTTTCGTACCCCCTACAAAAGAAAATAACATGAACGTCATTCTCCTTTGAATGACCACAGGCCGGGCAACTTTCTGAGGAAGAGTGGGAAGACCAGGATGCTGTGAACGATGCTAGAGGAAGAGTTCCGTATCTCCATTGGAGAAATAATTTCCTGGTTAGTTGTGGAGAAATGGCATCTAGAACACTCTCGAGAAGGTAGGAATCTTTGGTTTGAATGAACTTATTGGTCAACGACCCCTCCCGTGCACTGTCCATGGCTCTAAGGAGCATATGATCGTAATAAGCTCTCCTCAATGCCTTTTTTGGGGTCTTTGGGCACATATTTAGTGGGTCTGACCATAGATCATAGAGTCCAATTGCTTCCAACGTTCTTCTGATATAAATCAGCCATGGCATTGTTTTGGCGTTGGGTAGCTCTAAAAATTCCTGCAACTCAGCTCTGTAATTTAAGAGATCTGGACTACTCCATAAACGCCGCCAAAATGTCAGGGGCTTTAGGCCCAGCTCCTCTGTTATGGGACGAATGTCCAAGTCCAGTCTGAGCGGAAGTAATGGGGTACTCTGCGGGAGAGCAACAATCTGTCTCAAGAATTTGTTTTCAATTTTTAGTAATTTGGACGATGGAATGTGCCCCCACAGCTCACCCCCATACATGACACCTCCCCGAGCTTGGGCTTTATAGATGTGAATTGTGGGGCTAAGTGGACGGAAGGGGGATTTGTTCGCCAGTCTCATAGTGCCTCCCGCCAACTGTGCCAGTTTAATGTTCGCTTTCGACTGGTGAGATGACCACGTTAGGTGTTCATTGAGAGTAATGCCCAGGTATTCGATTGTATGCACCCGTTCCAATTGGACTTCTCCCAATATTGGTGGGGAGCGATTGTGCGGCTTCGGGTTCAGAATCATATATTTAGTCTTTTGAGGATTGATTTCAAGTCCTCGGTCTAGACAGAACTGTAGGAACCCGTCCAAGACGCGTTGAATTCCCATTGGGGATTTTGACAGCAGCAGGGTGTCGTCTGCAAACATAATTGCAGGCACCCTGCTGCCAGTCAGCTTTGGGGCATCGATGTTGGGAATCCTGGATAGGTGGTCCACTATCCCGTTCACAAATAGGCAAAACAGGGTCGGCGCGAGCACCCAACCCTGTCGTACCCCTCTGCGAACGGGAAACCTTTCGGTTAGGTTACCACCTCTACCACACCTAACGCGGGCATAATTGTTGTGGTGCAATCTCCTCAGGATACCTAGAATATCACTGGGGAGATTCAGCTCCTCCAGGACTTTCCACAACTTCAGTCTTGGTACCAAATCAAAGGCGGCACGCAAGTCTACAAAGACTGTGTATAGTGTGCCGCCCTCGATTAAAGCTGTCCTCCAGAATAGTAGGTTCAACCTAAAAATTTGGGCTGTTGTGGACACTCCCTGTCTAAATCCAGCCTGATAGGGAGTCAAAATACCCATCTCGTCTACCCAGTCCTGTAGTCGATTCAGAACGAGTCTCCCAAAGAGCTTCTGGGATATGTCAATAAGACTAATTGGCCGGTAGTTGGCTGGGAGCAGGGGGGACCCCTTTTTATATATTGGGACCACCTCTGCGCCCAGCCAAGTATCCGGAATCTCCATACCCCCCAAGATGGCGTTGAATAACAATGTGAGGTATGGGGCCCATATCCCTGGTTCTTGTTTAAATAAGTCCCCAGGTACCCCATCAAGACCGGGGGCCTTTCCAGCGGAAAGCCCGGCTATGGCCACCCTCACCTCTTTTTCTGTGAAATGGTCGCCACATGTACCTACTGGTGGCGTACTGTTTATGATACTGGGAGACCTTTCTTCTGCTGAGTACAATGCCTGAAAATGGCTCTGCCATAAGCTGGGGGCGATATTAGGCTCAATAGCTGAAGGTAACTCCTCTGTGCCGTTTGAGACCAAGCGCCAGAATTTACACGAGTCTCGAGTGGATAGAGACCTCGAGAGATTTTCCCAGTATTCTTGGTCCCATTCGGCCCTTGCATCTACCAGGAGCTTCTTGTATGCTCTTCTCCTGGCTTGGATTACCTCCCTATTAGTGCCATTCTTGATGGCAAGTAGCAGTTTAGTCTTGGATTCCCTGCAAGTGGCATTGTACCAGGTCGTCTTGACTAAGGGTCCTGATCTTTTTCCCGGCTTTGAAAACAGATCTATCTCTAGAGTATGAATTAGCTCAGCATGTATGTGGGCGAGCTTATCTCTATTAGGCGGCCATTCCGACTCTTTCCCTACCTGGAAAGCTTTCTCCAAGTGTGGAATGATCCTGGCATATAGTTTAGGTAAACTATCTCCCCTAGTGACTAATCTCTCCCATCTAACTTTCCTCCGGTTGTTTTCCAGTAAGAGCCCCGAGTTGTTGTTATGCGTACCAAGCATAATGGATTCATTCCCTGGTGGAATATAAGAAAGTTCCAGGGCATTGTGGTCACTGTCCCTTCTCTCGATGATTTTGAAATCGACTACTTGTGGCCACATAGGTAGTTTAACGAGAATGTAATCTATTCTCGATTCTCGGCCAGTTTTATTATAGGTACAGGTACTGGGTATGTCTGATTTACAACGATCATTGCAAGCCCTTAATCCTTGGTTGAGGGTGAGGGCAGTAATCTGCAAGGCCAAGGGGGTCCAGGCTCTCGGGGGAGGTGCCACCGTCTCAGGTACGCGCCAGCGTAAGTCTTCCTCAAGAGAGGGGCCATCGCGTAGACCTGGTAGTGGTTCGTACTGTGAGTTTAGGTCACCTCCAACCAGACACGGGAGTTCCCAGGGGATGCCATCGAGGAACAGAGAAAGTTGCTCTATGGTACTGGATTCCTTAGACATTTGTACCGGCCTGAAGTATATGTTTACAACCACCAGTTTCGATGAATTTGGCCACTCCAATAAGACGGCCAAAATATCATCTGAATCTGTTTCCAGGTGGTTAGCCTGGCAGCCTAAATCTGTTGCTATCCAAGTCGTAAGTCCTCCAGATGGCCTTCCCCTTCCCCCCCACTTAGCAGGTTTGGAAAAGGCTGCAAAACCCTGTAGCAAGATTTCCTCACGTGCCCAGGTCTCCTGGAAAAGTAGAATGTTTTTAGAATTAATAAAGGAGATCCAGCCAGGAGAGTCAATCTTGCTAACTAGTCCCGCAACATTCCACGAAACCAGGTTTAAGGGGCATGATTTGGTAGAGAATGAGCCCGCGTTGATGTTATTGTTAAATTCCCTAATCTCCGGAATAGCCACCTGTATTAAGGGTGATTGATCCTGGACCAATTTTAAATTAGTGTGGGTCGAATTTGGGGCCTCTGGGGAAAACTCCGGAGCTAGATTTAATTCCAAAGGGTTTTGTGTTCCTATAGACGGAGTGGGTGATAAGAGTAAACTGTTCCCCGTCCCTTCTATAGCTATCCGTTCATACCCCCCATTGTTCCGACTCTTTCCCTACCTGGAAAGCTTTCTCCAAGTGTGGAATGATCCTGGCATATAGTTTAGGTAAACTATCTCCCCTAGTGACTAATCTCTCCCATCTAACTTTCCTCCGGTTGTTTTCCAGTAAGAGCCCCGAGTTGTTGTTATGCGTACCAAGCATAATGGATTCATTCCCTGGTGGAATATAAGAAAGTTCCAGGGCATTGTGGTCACTGTCCCTTCTCTCGATGATTTTGAAATCGACTACTTGTGGCCACATAGGTAGTTTAACGAGAATGTAATCTATTCTCGATTCTCGGCCAGTTTTATTATAGGTACAGGTACTGGGTATGTCTGATTTACAACGATCATTGCAAGCCCTTAATCCTTGGTTGAGGGTGAGGGCAGTAATCTGCAAGGCCAAGGGGGTCCAGGCTCTCGGGGGAGGTGCCACCGTCTCAGGTACGCGCCAGCGTAAGTCTTCCTCAAGAGAGGGGCCATCGCGTAGACCTGGTAGTGGTTCGTACTGTGAGTTTAGGTCACCTCCAACCAGACACGGGAGTTCCCAGGGGATGCCATCGAGGAACAGAGAAAGTTGCTCTATGGTACTGGATTCCTTAGACATTTGTACCGGCCTGAAGTATATGTTTACAACCACCAGTTTCGATGAATTTGGCCACTCCAATAAGACGGCCAAAATATCATCTGAATCTGTTTCCAGGTGGTTAGCCTGGCAGCCTAAATCTGTTGCTATCCAAGTCGTAAGTCCTCCAGATGGCCTTCCCCTTCCCCCCCACTTAGCAGGTTTGGAAAAGGCTGCAAAACCCTGTAGCAAGATTTCCTCACGTGCCCAGGTCTCCTGGAAAAGTAGAATGTTTTTAGAATTAATAAAGGAGATCCAGCCAGGAGAGTCAATCTTGCTAACTAGTCCCGCAACATTCCACGAAACCAGGTTTAAGGGGCATGATTTGGTAGAGAATGAGCCCGCGTTGATGTTATTGTTAAATTCCCTAATCTCCGGAATAGCCACCTGTATTAAGGGTGATTGATCCTGGACCAATTTTAAATTAGTGTGGGTCGAATTTGGGGCCTCTGGGGAAAACTCCGGAGCTAGATTTAATTCCAAAGGGTTTTGTGTTCCTATAGACGGAGTGGGTGATAAGAGTAAACTGTTCCCCGTCCCTTCTATAGCTATCCGTTCATACCCCCCATTGTCCGTGCGTCAATCCACCATTTCCAGGCTACTGTACCTGTTGTAAACCGGGAAATGGGCTGGGTAATGTATTCTATGTGGCCCTTGAATGCCTCTAGTGAATCCTCCCCCACGGCCCCTCCTTCTTGTGATGTTTTCCCAGTCTTCTTCCTCCTCTAACTGCAAGAAATAATCAGAGGGTCTTCCCCTATAGTTAAGAGGACCGCTTCTTTCCCTTTGACCACCTCCCCAGTCATCCAATAGGTCTTGGTGGTGCCCCCATCTTTGGTCCTCCAAGTTATATGGACTTGATGGATAAAAGAATGAGAGAGGGAGAGATTGAATAATGCTGGCTTGGTCATCGGAGTCCCAGGCACAGATGTAAGCAGCAGTGCCCGGTTCTCTGAAGGTGACCAGAACACAGTCTCCCCTTACCGATTTTCTAGAATATCCCACCCATGTAACCCGCCTAACCATAGAGATATCGCTGGTTGTTCCCCTCGGTAATGGTCTGTGTGTGGATAACCAGCTGATAACTTTGTTCCTAAGTGATGACATTGTTTCAATTGTTGTGGGTTTTAATTCCGGAACACCTGCCAAAACTAGCGTGTAAGGGGCAGCCTCTGGTGGAAGGTTGACAGGTTTAGGTTTACGGTTATGGTTGGGTTTCTCTCCCGTGAGTGTTTGCTCACCCTTAGGGTTAGACTGAATAGGAGCAGTGTCTTTGGGTTTTGGGGTAGTAGTCGGTAGAGCGGTCTGAATTTGTGACATTACTGGTAGTGCTTTGTTGGAATTTTGAATGGACGGGGGTAGGGGTATTTTAGCCAGAGTGGATACTGGATTTTGGGGATCGATGGTGGGTGAGTTGTTCCTCGCCACTGTGGATACGTTACCCTTTTTGAGCTTTGGGTCAGGACCCCCTTTTGCTGTATTAGCTACATTAAGGTCAAGTTTCTTTGAGTCGGCTAGCTGCACGGTAGATTTTTCAATATTCGCTAGCCTAGCCTCAATCTTGAGCAGTCGGGCTTCTAAGGGGCTTTAAAGTGATCTTAGAAGTGCACCAATGTCCTCCAGTGTGATATCGTCACTGGAGTCCTCAGCTGGGGTAACGATTGTGGTGTTTGCTGGTGCCTTTGCGGTGTAAGTTATGAGAGTAGTTGCTATGCCCTGGTTTTTTGAATTAGGAACAATGGAATCTCCCTTTGCCCCTCTTCCCCTAGAAGATTTGGATTTTGGAGAATTTCTTTTATTGGGTTCTTTGATAGGGCCCCCCCTTTTTTTTGTATGGCACCTTCCCTAGTCCCCCTATCTCTGTCCAGGCTAAGCTCTTGGACATTGACTACCGTAGTTTTCGAATCAGTGGGTAAGGATAGAGTTACAGATGATATATGTGGCGGTTGGGTATTTGGGAGGGCCATTATGCTCAAGTCATCAATGTCACTTGGGACCTCAATTGTTGAATCCGGGTCGGTGATATTTGGGTTAAATGGATGGGGTGTTACCTGGTTGATCTTTTCTTTTGTTATCAGTTCGATCCTCCCCTCCGGTGTTCTTGCTTGAGCCAATGGCCCAATTGAAGATCTTCTGACCCAGTCTATTTCTTGGGAAATCCTTCTTTCCAACCCCTCGATTTCTTCGATTAGCAGAGATCCAGCTTTGACAAAGTAGGTGTCAATGGGTCCCTTTACTGCTCCTGCAGCAGCTAGCGTGGATTTGCTTCTGGTCTCTCTGGTACACATTGTTCCGTGTGAGCAAGGGGGCCAAATAAGGTTTAAGGGGGGGGGGCCCGGGCCGGGCTCTCACGTACTCGAACGGCCTCAAACGGCCCGTTCTTTGCCCGGTCTTCGCCCCGGCCTTAGTCCCGCGCGCGTCCCGTGTGCGCGTGGCTATTACACGTTATCAAGGGGAGGAGCAGGAGGGGGCGGGAAGAGGACCAGCTGTGGCCGATCAGCGCCGCTGAGCAGGCTGGTCCTCGCAGTCCCGCCTCTGACCGTGTGTGTGGGGCAGATGGTCAGCAGCGAGGTCGTAGGTCCTTCAATGGCCAAGCGAGGTCCAATAACAATGTCCCCAGCAAAGTTCACAAAACCACGAGCGGCGCCCGCGGAGCGGGGGCCGCGAGGCGTGGCGTAGTGGCCGGCAAGAAGCGATGTGGCAAACTCTGCAGCAACGACACTCCCAGGTAAGGCAGAGAGAGGCTCCCAAACAACACACGCTCCACGAGATTTTATCAGCTGGAGGGGGCGGGAAGAGGACCAGCTGCGGCCGATCAGCGCCGCTGAGCAGGCTGGTCCTCGCAGTCCCGCCTCTGACCGTGTGTGTGGGGCAGATGGTCAGCAGCGAGGTCGTAGGTCCTTCAATGGCCAAGCGAGGTCCAATAACAGTGTCCCCAGCAAAGTTCACAAAACCACGAGCGGCGCCCGCGGAGCGGGGGCCGCGAGGCGTGGCGTAGTGGCCGGCAAGAAGCGATGTGGCAAACTCTGCAGCAACGACACTCCCAGGTAAGGCAGAGAGAGGCTCCCAAACAACACACGCTCCACGAGATTTTATCAGCTGGAGGGGGCGGGAAGAGGACCAGCTGAGATCCAGCTTTGACAAAGTAGGTGTCAATGGGTCCCTTTACTGCTCCTGCAGCAGCTAGCGTGGATTTGCTTCTGGTCTCTCTGGTACACATTGTTCCGTGTGAGCAAGGGGGCCAAATAAGGTTTAAGGGGGGGGGGCCCGGGCCGGGCTCTCACGTACTCGAACGGCCTCAAACGGCCCGTTCTTTGCCCGGTCTTCGCCCCGGCCTTAGTCCCGCGCGCGTCCCGTGTGCGCGTGGCTATTACACGTTATCAAGGGGAGGAGCAGGAGGGGGCGGGAAGAGGACCAGCTGTGGCCGATCAGCGCCGCTGAGCAGGCTGGTCCTCGCAGTCCCGCCTCTGACCGTGTGTGTGGGGCAGATGGTCAGCAGCGAGGTCGTAGGTCCTTCAATGGCCAAGCGAGGTCCAATAACAATGTCCCCAGCAAAGTTCACAAAACCACGAGCGGCGCCCGCGGAGCGGGGGCCGCGAGGCGTGGCGTAGTGGCCGGCAAGAAGCGATGTGGCAAACTCTGCAGCAACGACACTCCCAGGTAAGGCAGAGAGAGGCTCCCAAACAACACACGCTCCACGAGATTTTATCAGCTGGAGGGGGCGGGAAGAGGACCAGCTGCGGCCGATCAGCGTCGCTGAGCAGGCTGGTCCTCGCAGTCCCGCCTCTGACCGTGTGTGTGGGGCAGATGGTCAGCACCGAGGTCGTAGGTCCTTCAATGGCCAAGCGAGGTCCAATAACAATGTCCCCAGCAAAGTTCACAAAACCACGAGCGGCGCCCGCGGAGCGGGGGCCGCGAGGCGTGGCGTAGTGGCCGGCAAGAAGCGATGTGGCAAACTCTGCAGCAACGACACTCCCAGGTAAGGCAGAGAGAGGCTCCCAAACAACACACGCTACACGAGATTTTATCAGCTGGAGGGGGCGGGAAGAGGACCAGCTGCGGCCGATCAGCGCCGCTGAGCAGGCTGGTCCTCGCAGTCCGGCCTCTGACCGTGTGTGTGGGGCAGATGGTCAGCAGCGAGGTCGTAGGTCCTTCAATGGCCAAGCGAGGTCCAATAACAGTGTCCCCAGCAAAGTTCACAAAACCACGAGCGGCGCCCGCGGAGCGGGGGCCGCGAGGCGTGGCGTAGTGGCCGGCAAGAAGCGATGTGGCAAACTCTGCAGCAACGACACTCCCAGGTAAGGCAGAGAGAGGCTCCCAAACAACACACGCTCCACGAGATTTTATCAGCTGGAGGGGGCGGGAAGAGGACCAGCTGCGGCCGATCAGCGTCGCTGAGCAGGCTGGTCCTCGCAGTCCCGCCTCTGACCGTGTGTGTGGGGCAGATGGTCAGCACCGAGGTCGTAGGTCCTTCAATGGCCAAGCGAGGTCCAATAACAATGTCCCCAGCAAAGTTCACAAAACCACGAGCGGCGCCCGCGGAGCGGGGGCCGCGAGGCGTGGCGTAGTGGCCGGCAAGAAGCGATGTGGAAAACTCTGCAGCAACGACACTCCCAGGTAAGGCAGAGAGAGGCTCCCAAACAACACACGCTCCACGAGATTTTATCAGCTGGAGGGGGCGGGAAGAGGACCAGCTGCGGCCGATCAGCGCCGCTGAGCAGGCTGGTCCTCGCAGTCCCGCCTCTGACCGTGTGTGTGGGGCAGATGGTCAGCAGCGAGGTCGTAGGTCCTTCAATGGCCAAGCGAGGTCCAATAACAATGTCCCCAGCAAAGTTCACAAAACCACGAGCGGCGCCCGCGGAGCGGGGGCCGCGAGGCGTGGCGTAGTGGCCGGCAAGAAGCGATGTGGCAAACTCTGCAGCAACGACACTCCCAGGTAAGGCAGAGAGAGGCTCCCAAACAACACACGCTCCACGAGATTTTATCAGCTGGAGGGGGCGGGAAGAGGACCAGCTGCGGCCGTACAGCGCCGCTGAGCAGGCTGGTCCTCGCAGTCCCGCCTCTGACCGTGTGTGTGGGGCAGATGGTCAGCAGCGAGGTCGTAGGTCCTTCAATGGCCAAGCGAGGTCCAATAACAATGTCCCCAGCAAAGTTCACAAAACCACGAGCGGCGCCCGCGGAGCGGGGGCCGCGAGGCGTGGCGTAGTGGCCGGCAAGAAGCGATGTGGCAAACTCTGCAGCAACGACACTCCCAGGTAAGGCAGAGAGAGGCTCCCAAACAACACACGCTCCACGAGATTTTATCAGCTGGAGGGGGCGGGAAGAGGACCAGCTGCGACCGTACAGCGCTGCTGAGCAGGCTGGTCCTCGCAGTCCCGCCTCTGACCGTGTGTGTGGGGCAGATGGTCAGCAGCGAGGTCGTAGGTCCTTCAATGGCCAAGCGAGGTCCAATAACAATGTCCCCAGCAAAGTTCACAAAACCACGAGCGGCGCCCGCGGAGCGGGGGCCGCGAGGCGTGGCGTAGTGGCCGGCAAGAAGCGATGTGGCAAACTCTGCAGCAACGACACTCCCAGGTAAGGCAGAGAGAGGCTCCCAAACAACGCACGCTCCACGAGATTTTATCAGCTGGAGGGGGCGGGAAGAGGACCAGCTGCGGCCGATCAGCGCCGCTGAGCAGGCTGGTCCTCGCAGTCCCGCCTCTGACCGTGTGTGTGGGGCAGATGGTCAGCAGCGAGGTCGTAGGTCCTTCAATGGCCAAGCGAGGTCCAATAACAATGTCCCCAGCAAAGTTCACAAAACCACGAGCGGCGCCCGCGGAGCGGGGGCCGCGAGGTGTGGCGTAGTGGCCGGCAAGAAGCGATGTGGCAAACTCTGCAGCAACGACACTCCCAGGTAAGGCAGAGAGAGGCTCCCCACTGCGGTCTGTTAGTGGAAAATCCACGTGGTGGCAATCCTGGGCTGCCTGCCTCCGCCTCCCACCGCTGACCCTCCAGACTCCCATTTACTGGACCAAACACGGCTGCCTCTCTCTCTGGTGCACGGAGTGTGGCTCCACCCACCCTCCGACATAATGCTTGTGAGTGGGAGAGAAGCGAGTGAAGGAAGAGGCGCTGTGCAGCGAGTGAAGTCGAGCGGGAACACTGCACAATGCAATGCACGCAAAGAGGCAGGCGGGCGAGTGAGGGGCACTGTACAGAGAGCCAAGGAGCACCGCACGCAGCGCCACGAATGACGGCGTCACGGCGCCCCCACCAGAGTCCAGGAGTCCTCTGCAGACTGCCAGGGGCGCTGTGCGGGCAGGAGCGCTCTGCAGACAGCAGGGAGAGCAGACGATGAGCCTACATTCCATCCCTGCTCCCTCGGGGTCCTCCATTTTCTCTGGGGGTCTACCGCAGGATTTCAAACTGCCACTTATGAAGTAATCCTAGGTGGATTGTGGCGCAGCACGGCAGGCCTACTTCACTTAATTGAACTAATCGAACTATTACACCTGCAATTAGAGGTACAGGACTGGAGGGTGTGTACTCATTAATTTTAATTATAACTTTCCCTAATATTAATGGTTAATATAATCCCTTCTGACTGCTCTTTGTAATAACTGGGTTATATTAGCAGAATTGTTTTCTGCTACTTAGTCGGCAAGCCGGCTCAACAGTGCTTAAAATGAGCGGGTACTGTCCAGTACCGAGTGCCTGCACCACTTTCATTTGAAAGGGAGAGCACATGCACTTCTCAGCACTGTTGCAATACACTCAAAGGGAGAGTACCAGCACTTCTCCGGGGCAGACAGGCACTCTGAGTTAGTAGCTGAACTTCTATATTTCCATTTGAAGTACTGAGGCTCAGTGAATTCATGATCAGCATGTCATCAATATGTCAGGGCCAATCCGTCCTTTCATGTTTAGAGGTCAAAACAATATTTACCATTCCATTGAGGTTTAATAGCACTTGCATTTACAGTGCTTAGAAGTTGACAAGGGGTTCATGGTGCACTATATCTAAATAAATAAAAAATAAAATACCACTGCGACTAGCCACGGCGATGCCAAAAGCTTGTTTAGCAAAGAAAAATCTGAGCTGGAGGTAGCCACTTTCTGAATTACTACAGATCAGCAACAATTCTTCCCAGCGACTCCACCTGCTGAGTAAAAGCAAAACCATTACTAGTGGTTTTTCACATCAAGAAAGCAGGTCGGAACAAACATTTGCCACGTACCTTACAAAAACTTGTTACATGTCTGGCACATGGAGTCCTTTACTCGGTGCTTAATTTTAACCAGTGGTTACAGGCAGTGGGTTCTCTGGCAGTCAATTTGAGGGACCAGGACTTATTTTTGATCATCAAGCTTTGACCAAGAGCAGAGAGCGAAAGGAAGAAAAAGGAGAATTAAGCAATACAGCGGCATCAGCAGTGTGTGTCTAATTAAAAAAAACTTTGTGCCCAAGCACTTCCTATTTTATTCTTACAAACTAAGCACTGATATTGATGATTTATCTTACCGACCACCCCTGAGATTTAGGCCACGCATACTGCACATTAGTGTTCTATACCAGATGGGCTGGACATGGGAACCAGAGCAGCCCTGTCAAAAATGCTCAAATCAGCCCCCTTCTTCCCTTCCTCTCTTCACTCTCTCCCCCTCCCTCCCTCTCTGCGGCAGTACAAAAGTACAGTGGGGACTGTAACATAGACACCAGCAGTGGCCTTGGGCTCCGAGGTCCTATGGCTCCAGCCCTCCGGGGAAATGCCCGATGGAGCAGAAGGCCAGTCCGGCCGTCCCACAACCCACGCACTTCACCTCATAGGGGTAACCCTGGCCATTTTAGTTGTGCCTTCAATGTAGCACGTTTACCTGTGGTCTGCAACTACTCTAATGAAAAATCCTCTAAGAACACTAGGTGGAGCTATCGACTTAGAGAAAGGCTTGTTAAAAACGCCTCCAGTAAGTTGGTTTGACATTAAAAGACACAAGACTCCTTCCTTTGAATTTGAATGTGTGTACTCACAGTGTTGCAAAGTGCTTGGCACTGATAAGCAACAAGGGATCAACAGGGACCCCATTTCAAAACATTTTTGATTGACGTTGTTACATGTTCTTGGTGTAAGTAAGGCAGGGGAGAGAACACCTCTCACCACTTGATTATGAAAGCACAATTATGGAAGTGGTAATGCGTGGCAACAGTATTTGTGCAGATCAGATATGTTTTTTTTAGGCTGATGAGTTTTTGTGCCTCATTGTGTTACTGTTGTGTTGTATTCAATTTTGACTGTTTATCTTGTGCACTGTTATGTTTTTGTTGTGTTATTAGTTTACTTTGTGTCTCTCATTGTGTTGTATTTTGTTCTGCTCTGTATGTCAACAACTCCAGCTATATTTTCGCCAAAAGCATCAAATTCCTTTAAACTGTCAGTGGCAATCATCCATTCACCACTATAGTTTGGTAAACTCCGGCTCCCTCATTATTAAGACACACATCAGTACAAAACTGTGGCTGAGGCGTGTCTTAAATTAGTACATCCATTACTCATGTTAGGCCATATTTATGCATGGGTTGCTTTGCTTTTGCACTATGCAACGTGTGCAGAATGCGTTGTATCAAGTCACACAAGGCCACTGCGCGTGGCTTGATAAATCCATAAAAATGCAACGCAGCCCAAATCGCTGCGTTGCGTTACTCTGCCCCAGGGAGGCGTTCTATGGGCATTGCGTGGGTGCTCCCACGCAAAACACATGGATTTACCATTATTAGTAGATCTGGGAATGCGCCAAAATGCTATGCTTTCCGAGGTGAGGCGTAACATAGAGAAAAATCGTTATTTCTCCTCGTTACTCCCTCTAGGTGTGCTGCATTCTACAGCACACATAGAAAGAGGAAAAATGCCTCAGGGGATTGTTTTTGTGCAGGAAGATGCTTCTTCCTGCACAACACCAATTCTTCATGCAACGCAGGCACCCCTTGCACAAACACCCTTACACTATTGTGCAAGGGATCCTCCGTAGGCGCTAGGCAGCCCATTGTGCATCCGCGCTGGGAAAAAGGCTGGAATGCACTAAATACGGCACATTCCTGCCCTTTTCCTGTAACACAGTGCAGCAAGGTGACTTGCTACGCTGTGCAGCATTATCTTTTGATAAATATGCCCCTTTGTGTGATACAGGCCCAGGAATTGAAAATAGAAGCACAACTAGGGGATGAGCTTGAAAGAGTTATAGGTGAAACTAAGAGTTGACTCAGAGGCAGTCAAAATGGGGCACTCCACTTTAATGACACAAGAACTTTTAACTGTGACAATGGGTTCCAATTTGCGTATTAAGGAAATACCAGATGACAAGATCAGTGTATTTTGTAAAGACATTGACATTTTAACCCTTTCTTGCTTACGCAAATTGCTGGGAAGTTACATTTGTTTGTTGGTTTAATTCTGCAGGTTTACCAATAAGTAATGGTTTCATTATACCCTCATAGGACCTTCTCGTCCCATTCATTACTAAGGGGCTGATGATGATGGCGGACGGACTGAAGTCCGTCTGCTATCGTCTCGGAGAGTGGGACTGCCTGCCTACAAGGCGGCTGTCCTGCAGGTGGTATTACGATGCTGCCGCCACCACGGTGGCCACAAGTGCCATACTTAACATTGCAAAAGAAACAATTGAGGGACAGAATGCTGGACAATGCAAACATTCACCCCAAGTCACAAGGATCTGGGTTTAATCCATTATTCTTTTGCTCACCACACCACCCTACTTTGGACCCAGCCATATGCAAATCAGTCTTGACCCTGTTCCTTATGGGAACAGTCCAGCCCGAACT
The DNA here is from genome assembly GCF_964261635.1 of Lissotriton helveticus. Lineage (NCBI taxonomy): Eukaryota > Metazoa > Chordata > Amphibia > Caudata > Salamandridae > Lissotriton > Lissotriton helveticus. The sequence continues at coordinate 825,028,235 of NC_136068.1, read as the reverse complement.
GCCAAGCCAGGTCCTCGCTGGACCAGAATCATGCATCCTGGGACCGGTTTCAGGGCATCACCCATCATCAGCCAGGCTAGCTTGAATCCAGTGGTGCAGTGAGAACAGGACCAACGTCTGGGCATACCCTTTCCACTTAAGGCGACAAATGCAAAAGAAACAATTGAGGGATGGAATGCTGGGCAATGCAAACATTCACCCCCAGTCACAAGGATCTGGGTTTAATCCATCATTTGTTTGCTCACCACACCACACCTGTTTGGACCCCGCCATATGCAAATCAGTCTTGACCCTGTTCCTTATAGGAACTGTCCAACCCGAACTACCAAGCCAGGTCCTCCCTGGACTGGAAACAAGCATCCTTGGACCGGTTTCAGGGCATCACCCTTTATCAGCCAGGCTAGCTTCAATCCAGTGGTGCTGTAAGCATGGGACCCAAGTCTTTGCATACCCTTCCCACTTAGGGCGACAAATGCAAAAGAAACAATTGAGGGATGGAATGCTGGACAATGCAAACATTCTTCACCCCCAGTCACAAGGACCTTGGTTTAATTCATCATTCTTTTTCTCACCACACCACCCCAGTTTGGACCCAGCCATATGCAAATCAGTCTTGACCCTGTTCCTTATGGGAACTGTCCAACCCGAACTGCCAAGTCAGGCCCTTCCTGGACCGGAAACAAGCATCCTGGGACCAGTTTCAGGGCATCACTCTTCATCAGCCAGGCAAGCTTGAATCCAGTGGTGCAGTGAGCACAGGATCCACGTCTGGGCATACCCTTCCCACTTAGGGTGACAAATGCAAAAGAAACAATTGAGGGATGGAATGCTGGACAATGCAAACATTCTTCACCCCCAGTCACAAAAATCTGGATTTAATCCATCATTCTTTTGCTCACCACACCACCCCAGTTTGGACCCAGCCATATGCAAATCAGTCTTGATCCTGTTCCTTATGGGAACAGTCTAGCCCGAACTGCCAAGCCAGGTCCTCCCTGGACAGGAAACAAGCATCCTTAACATTGCAGCGGGTGCTGCTGGCTGCACCACCCACCGCAATGTTATAAACGCACTTTTTACATTTCCCTGCACTACGTGGCAGGCACCATGTGGTGCCGTTCACGTGGTGCAGGGAAATGTAGGGGGGTACCATAGGTGCCCCCAACCCCAAAACCAAAGTGCCCAGGTGAAAGGGGGTCCCGCTACGGGCTCCCAAAGTTCATCCCTGTCAACCTTTCCATGGCGGGTGACCCGCAATGGAAAGGCTGGCGGGGATGGACCATCGTAATCCCAACAGCGGTGCCTGGTAGGCACAGCTGCCATTTATGGGAATATGAGGGCCTCCACAGAATTGGCGGGCTTAAGAAGTCCATCGGATGTGTGGCGGTTGGAGTTTCCGACCACCATGGTACCAACCGCCATTATAATATGGCGGGCGGGAAATGGTCTCATGATTGTGGTGAACCCGCCACCGACAACCTGTCGGTTGCGGGTTCATCGCCATTGCAATCAGCCCCTAAGTGAGGAAATCACAAGTAGCAAAAGAAAGATGTTTTGCACTGCTTCTTTGATGAGAATTCCTTCTTTTTTTATAAACAACAATTACTTCAGTGCTGTTTTGACAACCATAGCTCCAAAATTCTCTTAGCAGGAGTCCATTACATACTACCAGTCTACAGTGATTGATAAAAGTATGATGGGATGCCCAAGTGGCTGCCCTACGTATCTCTGGTATTGAGATTTTCACCAACCTCTGCCCAAGGTGCCAAGCATCCTAGTTGATCAACCCTGAATGAGAGATGGGGGAGTTTCACTACCACCTTATAAACTTGGCAAATATTCTGACAAACCCTTCTGCTTAAGTTGTAGAGGTAACATTTTTTCTTTTTCATTGACACTCACAAAAGAAAGAAAAAATGTGTTTGATATCATAAATTCTTTTGTTTGTTGTAAGTAAATTAATTATGTCCTTTTAACAACCAAGGAAGAAGGAATTTGCTCATGATCATCTTCCTGGAAAGTTGGAGGACTATATCTTACTTCAAATTAAATCTTGTGTTAATCTTAGGAAGGAATTTAGATTCTGGCTACAAATCACTTTATTTGGAACAATTTTAAAGCAGGGATACACCACCACATGTGGTCCTCACTCCCCCAGTCATCTAGCTGAAGCATGCACTATTAAGAATACTGTCTTAGCCGATAACCAAATCATTTTTGCAGTTTCAAGAGGCACAAATGGATCTTTCCGCAGCCCCCTCAAAACTGTAAGCAGATCCTAGGTAGGACCTGAGAAAATGGATTTCTTAAAAAAATATATTATATTTCTATTGGTATTTATTTCGCAGCAAGGTATACCATAACACTGAAGACATATCTCTTTCTATATTCACAAGCTTGCGGGTCACACAGTGATGGTAAACATACAGATTAGAGCCCACTTGATTGCCATCATGCAATTCCATATTACCTGAAGTTCCTAGCTACCGATCAAAGAGAGGGAGTTTGCCCGACCCAGTCTGACCGTTCTCTGATGGTTCGTGGGTGCAACACATCTGTTACCTTTTCCATTTCCAACACATAGTGTCTCTTCCAAGCGCTCCAAATTTTGTTGAATTTCTTGGGACACCCTCTGGCTTTATAGGCTACCTTTTCTGCAACAATATACAAGTCCATGTTTGTCTTCCATTCGTCGACGGTAGGACGGCCTGGAGCACCCCACTTCTTGGCTAGATCATTTTTAGCAACTATTAAGCCCAGGTTGCATAATATGAGTTTGGGGCGGGGAGGTCAACATCTGAGGGAATTCCCAGTAGAATGTACTTGGGGTCCATGGGTACTTGTGTCTCTATTACATTGACAGCTCTGTTATGATCTGTGACCAGTATTTTTAGGTCTTGCTTAGCGTCGCAACGCATGCGCTGTCGCACTGCAAGACCTATTGTCGTCAAGTCGACTTCGGAAGTGAGGTGGAAGTTTCGCCCATGCTTTACATTGACGTGCATCACACATTATGCGAAAGGCTCGCTTTCTATTGAAAGTGGGGCCTTTTTGTTCCCACCCTGTCTCCTTTAGGCCCCGCCCATCCTGACTCGTACATGAGCACCCTCGGCGCTTTCACGTGTCTTCTTTGATCTCCATAGCTCCATGACGCTTTCATTTTAACAAATGGCGGCGTCCTCTCCAACTGGTCTGTGCCTCTGGTCTGTGGGGACCTGTGCTGATCAGCGGGCGAGATTACGATGCTGGGCTCGCACCTGAGCATTTACCACCGCTGCCCCATGGTGGCGGAGATGCCTGCGAGCAGAGGTATGTGTGCATGCCTTTGGTTGCTCAGAGTCAGCTGCTGTCACTGCCTCTCGGGAGAGCAGGAAAACGCCCCTCTGTGGCGAGGTGCAGACAGGGCGTTTCCTGCTCTGCTCATGTGATGTCTCTCTCAAATGCAGGAACATATACTGAATCAATACGCTGGGGCTTTGCTTAGTTTTCAGTGTAGGACTGTCTCAGCCAAAGCCTTAATTCAGATGTTCAAAGCTATCAAATACTGGCGATAATAAGTCCGGTGTTGCTGTATGCAGGGCCGGCCTTTGGCATGGGCGAGTCGGGCCCAGGCTGCCAATCGTCAGAGAGGCGCAGAGCTGTTTGCATTATGATCATGCATACAACAGCATCCAGTGGCCTCAGTTATTCAGTTTTACGTTTTTGTAATCACTTGTTAAGGTGCCACAGGAGGTTTCTTAATGCCCCATCAGACCTTGCCCCCTGAGCTACCCACCCACCACTGCTGCCACACACACAAACACCACTCAAACAAACTACTTGTCACAATTGTAAAGACATGAGTTGTGAGTGATTCAGGTGAGGTGTTTGTCTTTCAACACCAGTCACTGCTGCAAAGTCATCAGTCAATAGCTGGCCTCTGATTACAAACGGTCCCCCTGCTGTCTCATTCAACAACAGCGGCGAGGGTGCCAAATTTATTTCTTCTCGGGGAGCTATTCCGTCAAAGGCCTGCTCTGGCTATATGCTTTCAGTCCCAGTTCAACCGCTGTCAGTGCAAGTTTGGAAATGGTTGTCTACCTACAGTGCTTTAGTGTCTTTGAGGTATTTTTATACAAAGAAACGTGCATGTACAAGATTCATTTTATATTTATTGAAAGGCTGCGTTGTTTGTTATTATTGTGAAGTTTTACATTTAAGCAAATGCACATCAAAACGCTTACAACACACTGATAAGGAGACAATGCAATAAAAGAACTCAAACAAAATCTAGTGTAAACAATAAGCAATAACACCCACAGAGCTCTGAGCCCATTACCACGTAAAGGTACTGATGAAGCAAAGCTTCGCATATTTTGCGACTTGCCGAATTCATGAACCTCGTCTATGTGTAACAAGATAATAATGTGTACGTTTTACTAACGTTTCCTTTATGTTTAAACGAGGTTTCCTGACGCTTGCATATGTGTTTTACTAAAATAATTTACTCGAGTCATTTAACATGGTTGCCGCTTGTATTTAGTTACTGCGCATGCGTCAGCCACACTCACGTGTCCTGACATGTCTGCAGAGTTGGAGGGAAATTTATGCGCATGCGTAATACATAGCTTTGCCAGTAACGTGGTACTGCTCGTGCCACTGCTCTTGTGTCTGTTTATATGTAGCTAACATTTAGGTTGCATAAGTATATTTTATAGTGATAAGTTGAAAGTACAAACCCTGTGATGTGTTTTCATAATGTTATTTCTATGTATTAATTTGTTCTCGCTTACTTTTCATGTACCGCGGGGAATGGGGGTCTGACTGAACTGAATGCCATCTTGGAGGGCCTTTCTACGCATGCTCCTCCATCTGGGGAACTGACAGCCTTGACTGGTGGAACTTGGCCAGCTGGCAGAGATGGGCAAGATGCTCCTGAGAACTGACCTGAAAACCCAGGAAAATGGAGCCATGTGTCCCTGCTCGGCAACAATGTTAATTGTCAATTGTATTTCTCTGCAGTTTCTCATGGGAACCCCAATCTTGCTAGGCGGTACCCAGAGATGCAAATTAGGCATCCAAATAGTGTGTTATGATTGGTGTGTTACCCAAAACCTACCTTAGGACCAATCCAAATTGAGGGATTCTGACACTTTGCAACATTGGGGGGTGGTACACCGTCCCCAAACTGTATATCTACCCTGGGTTCACCTAGGGAAATTGTCCGACTTGTCTGGTTTAGCTGACCTGTCACTGACCCATCGTACTCAATAGGTGACTGAAGATACAGAGCGCTGCAGAGCACTCTGTCCGAAATTGACCATAGACTAAGGTTCTACTGAACCTTAAAGTGCTGGCGAAGCACTTTGCTGGGAGTTCGCTGATCCAATCGGGGTCTTGATCGATAGCTGCAGAGAGGGTGGAGCGCAGGCGTTGCTTCCAAACTGCGGGTGCGGTCCTGTCCTGCGCGGTCCTGTCCTGAGGGTTTGCTGTCCTGTCCTGAGGGTCCTGTCCTGATTCCTAATCTGAGGGTATCCTGTCCTGTCCGGGTTGTCCATTCTGCACCTGCTGTCCTTTGAGGGGTATCCTTCCTTGAGGGTTTCCTGTCTTTAAACTGACCCGTGGCCAGGGTTTGGTTTTCACACCAGTCTAGGTAAATATTGCTCTGAAATCCTTTAAACTTGCACCTTTCTATTTTTCTGTCTTTGCTTCAATAAAGAGACACCTTTGCATATGTTGATTTTCCATGCTTTGCCGCAACTATTGAATCATAAAGTCAATTGCATTTTTCTTAAACTTGTTCCTATGTTATCCTACCTTTTAGAAATTATATTTTGCATTGCAGTTTGTCATTTTCTGATATGGTCTAGAACGGCCTTACTTAAATTTTCCAAAGAACTGTTGCCCTGAATGCATAGCGTTTCATGTTTCATATCATATTAGTATTTTCATGATTACCCTGACTTTATTTCTCTATAGTTATGTACTTTTCGTTATCTTGATTATTGATTGCCTCATTCTTGTAAACTTAATGCTCAACGAAAACGAACTTTAGATAAAGCTTTTAAAACTTCCAGTTGTCCGTGGTCATTTACAAACAGTATTGAATGTCATTTTGGGTTGGTATTTTGCTGCCTTTCCTTTACAGCTAGCTCCCTGATCCATTGAGGTCATAGGTACCCGTGTCGGTGGATGGTAAGTCGGGTACGCTGAGTAATAACAGTAGGGAAACACACACAAATTGGTAGAGCCCGTGAAGTCGCCCGATCAATGTATATGGTAAATTGAAAGTATATGGGCCCTGAAGCCGGAAACGGCGAAATTATTGGCTGGGTGACCTCGCGCGCTCTATCAGTACAATGTCCAATACGACCAAGGAATAGTCAGTAATAAAACGGAAGCATCCTGAACGTGTTGAAAATAAAAATGTCTTTGGCCCTAGGACCGGTCAAGGCAGTGAGGTAGGCTGTCGCGCTGCAAAAGAGTAACAATGCACGCACCATGGCAGTGCATCGGGATTGGCCTTGATGGGTCCTCATCTCTTGTATTTAACCCCTCGGGTGCCTGACCCACGGGCTGTGTTCTACGTCACAGCTTGACTTTAGCGGCCAGGCTGTCCACTACATTCCTCCCCACATTGGTTATTGTACACACCTGCTAGTCCACTTCTTGTAGTCGCTCCCAGGGGTGGCACAATCATAGTCGGAAGCGGCATAACTTGGAGTTTGGTTGTGTCACAGCTGATTCTGTTGACTTCTGGTTTGAAAGTCTTGCCTGTCTTGTTCTGCGTCCCGGCTTTCCCCACCCGCCCTGTGGGAGGTGTCTGTGGTCCGAGAGGTGGGGCACGGTGTCTTCTGAGGTAATCAGCCTGGGACAATGCCAGCCGCTTCTTTGTATACGTCTTGCATTTACAAGAGTATGAGCTATTGGCATTGTACATGAAAATGCCTTTTATTTATTTTAATTATCAAAACATATAAATAAAAGGCATTGTCGTTTACAATGGCATTAGCTTAAACTCTCGCAAAGGAGAGACCTATTGCACTGCAAATGCTTGTTTGACGAGGTCACAGTCCCAGATTGTGTATATAACTGTGCCTCTTTCTGTCTTACATCGAAGACAACTTGGTGTTTCTGCTCTCCCCATTGCATGTAAGCATGCCCTATCAAAATATGCTCTATGGAGAATCTTAAATTGAATCAGACCTAGTCGTAGCTTATGGCTACCTGTCTGGGGTGCATTAGCACCACCTCCCAGTCAATGTCTTCTAAAGCTCCAGTTGTGATTTCCCATTTGGATCGAAGTGCTGTCAGCCTATCTGGGATATTGTTGATCAGGGTTTTATATGTCCACGAGACAGCCTTTTCTGGTATTGCCTCTTGTAATAGCCTTCCCTCTAGTGGTACGAATTCAGGAATGCCGGAAGCATCTAGCTTTTCAGCCTTCCATGCAGGTTTTAACTGGAGGTATTTATATCTCTGGGTGTTACTCAGTTGATATTGTCTCTGGAGCAAGCTAAATGAGAACAGGGCATCTCCCTCTAGGAGGTCTCCCAGCTTAGAAATCCCAATTGGGTGCCATTGCCCGAAGCCCAGAAGTTTGTTCATTTCTGGCAATCTCGTTCCCTCTCATAGTGGGGTTTCTTGTGTGTTTCTTTTGTCCCATTTCATTTGCCTTTCTGCACCTTTCCATGCTTTAATTGTTCTCAGGGTGGCAGGTAATAGTTGCCGCAACCCCTTCCTCTCATAAATGTAGTGATGGTATGTGTGTGTCTGACATTATAGATTTTCTAGAGTATGAGTTGGATGGTCTCCAGACAAGTGTCTCCATTCATTGATTGTGATTAGGTGAGCCGCTCTGTAGTGAGAACGTATGTCTGGACGGAGCGCGTACCTCGCATTGCACGCCATAATAGGTCTGAAGCAGATAAACAGAGTTAAAAAAAGACTGATAAAATAAGAGTACAAAGGTGTGCATCTCACCACCATATATGTGCATTGTATGAAGTTTTCCGTCCAAAACGGAGGATTGCACCCACGGTCAAGGACATTGATGAACAGTAAAAGCAGGAAAATGGCAATAACAACCATAGTAAGGTTTCCCATCTACACAGGAGTGTTGGTTTCCAGATTGAAGCTACAAGAAACATGGGAATAACATCAAGACGCAAGAGACGTTTTGTGTTTTATATTGGGAGGGAGGATGTTTGGATTTAGCGTGAGAAATGACAGATGACACATTACCTGATTGTATTTTGGTTGCCCTCATTAGGAGCGTTCGGTTCAGTTCATATGTTTTAATTAATTATTATTTAACACTACATACCATCTAAGTGGGGAGAGAAAAAGTATAATGTTCTCGTGTTAGAGCACAGATACAGCATTCTGGGAATTGTAGTTCTACAGTTGATCTTTCATTAAAGGGAGATCGCAAAATTTCGATGTTTAAACTGTCAGTTAAGTGACTGCACACCTGAAGGCACGAGGAGGAGCTACACATGGTGGCGTGAGATTGCATTTGTTTAAAAAGCCACAGTGAATGAAGATGTGCAGAGGCACTCGCCATAACAATTTAGAAATGGATTGAACTCGGGTCTCAGACTGATGTTTTTAAAGTTATCCTTGTCACGGTAAGCGTGCTTGCAATTATTTTGTGTTACTAAAGCTTTAGGACTGACATGGGGTTAATGGGGTCAATGGCAGAAATCCAAGAATGTACAGAGATATGTTGTGTCTTTCTCTCAAAGAAGCAGTGAAATCGAATCGAGGCTTCAGCTTTTATTAACTTGTGAACCATGATGAAAGTTAAAGTCGAGTTTTCATGTGCATGCAGCGCTACTAATAGATAAATACAGTTCATTAGGTCATTGAGAAGCATCATGAAAGGCATTGTGTCTGTGCATAGATGTAAAGTGGCAAATATTTCAAAAACTAATGGTGCTGTGTTTATGGATTTTTTTTTAGGTACTCCTGACGAAGGGAAATCCTTTTTCCCGAAATGCATTGGGTGCATTTGTAAATAAAGTCGTGACATGTGGAAACAGCTCCTGTGTGTAATTATTCTTGAAGCAAATTTGGGCATGGATAAAATAAATCGATTAAAAATGGAAAAGGAAGAAAAGGAATAGAATTAAAGAGTACATAAATTGAAGAATATATATTGATAAACTTGATTTATTGGATTCATTGGAGCGACGGGCAAGGCTGTGCTGCGTGTAAAGGGATCTAACTGGGTCCCTGTGTATTCGTTTGGAAGAGCTATCCCGCCATTGTAATGGTGGTGCTGTAGTGTCTGAAGGCACACTCTCGGGTGTCCCCCCATCTCATAGCAATATTCGCAGATCGTCGTCAATTGCTTTAAAGATTGCCTCCTGTATTTTACAGATTGTGCTCTGCATAATATATAATAATTTTGGGAGTGTAATCATTTTATACATGGCTGCTCTACCTAGCAGCGTTAGAGAAAGACTCCTCCACCTTTCGGCATCTTCATGGGATTCTGTAAGTATCCATCTGATGTTGTGATTGATACTGGTTGCGTTATTAATGGTTATATATAAGCCTAGGTATCGGAATCCCTCTACTAAGACTCGTAGTTGCCCCGGAAGGTGTTGTGTCTCCAGGGTCCCTCCCACTGAGTAAATACTGGATTTATCCCAATTTATGTTGTATCCTGCATTCTCGCCATATTCTTTGAATGATTGTAGTATAACAGGGAGTGTCTTGATTGGTTCTGTAAAGTACAGGAGGATATCATTGGCATAGAGGGAAATCCTTCCCTTTTTCAACTGCCTCCGCCTCTCTGAAACCTCTAATGTCTGGGTGTGCTCGAATCATGCACACCAGTGGTTCTAATACTAACGAGAACAGCAGGGAGGACAGTGGACATCCTTGTCTGGTTCCCCTCTCTACCGGGAAATCTGATGACAGCACTCCATTCACTCGAACCCCTTGATTTAGGGGTAGTGCATAACATTCCACCCTGGATATGAAGGTGGGACCGAATCCACACCGTCTCAGGGCCTGGCGCATAAATGGCCAGTGTACAGCATCAAATGCCTTGTTGGCGTCTAAGGATAAAAACACATGTGGGATGGAACTATGCTTTTCTGTGTCTAGCCAATTAGCCAGCATGGGTAGATTATGTCTTGTCGCTCGCCTTGGCATAAAGCCCGATTGGTCTTGGTGTACAAGAGCTGTGATTACCCTTAAGAGGTGTATGGCCAAAACAGAGGCCAGGATCTTAGTTTCTATATGAAGTAGTTAGATTGGTCTATATAATCCACATTCTGTGGCATGTTTCCGGTGCTTGTGTATTACCACGATTATTGCACTGCACGAGTCGAGCGGGAGCCTCCCCTCTGTCCGCGCCGCAAGATACATATTCAGGGGATGTGGGCTCAATTGGGCAAAAAATTCTGCAGACAATCCATTGGAAACAGGAGTTTTCCCTGACTTTTCTTTACCAATTTCGTTGGTTACCTCTATCAGGGCGAGATCTGAGTCTAGGGCCAGTCTATCTTTGTCAGAGAGAGTGGGGGTGTCAATGGCGTAAACGTAATTGCCAATTTGAGGGTCTTCTACTAACTTCCTAGCTTTATAGAAGTCTGTTTAGTGTCGTGCAAATGCCTCAGCGATATGTTGAGATGTTGTGTATGTCTCTCCTCTTTCCTGTATCTCTACTACCCATCTTGTTTCTCTTTCTTTCTTCCTTACCCAGCCATGCTAACAACCTCCCTGCCCTGTCACTGGTCTCATAGAGATGGTGATGTGTGGTGAGAATCTGGGCTTTTGCCTCCTGGTTAGCCAATGTTCGGTATTCTGTGTGAGTAATTGCTATTTGATGGAGTACCAGCAGATGAGACATTTGGCCTATGTGACCTCCTAGATCTAATATTGTTTTGTTCCAGAGCCTCGATATCTTGTGTCTCTTTTCTTTTCTTGTAAGCTATGATGTTTTGTGCCCTATCTCAAAGCACCTTCTTATAGGTTTCCCAAAAGGAAATCGACCACAATACTGTGCTCTCGTTTTCGCGGAAGTACATCTCTGAGTCAGTTCGGATCGCCTTTGCCACCACATGGTCCCGTATGACCCAGGTGTGTAGCCTCCGGCCCTGGCGCTGTCCGAGTGATTCCTCTCCCACCGCCAACCAGATAAGCGAGTGCTCTGATAGTCCTCTAGCTAAATATTCTACCCTGTCTGCCCAACTCTATCTCTCCTGCCGGTGCTCCTGAGAAGAAGGAGTATGTGTGTTGCGATAGGTGTTGTCCATACCAGAGGTCAGAGAGTCCTATAGTGTGCAATAAGTCGGACAGTGTTATCTTCCCACATGGTCCATGTGCTTGTACGGTCTATCAGAGGGTTTACTATATTATTAAAGTCCCCCCCATATTATGTGCTGAGGGTCCGGACTCTAGGAGTATCCCTGCCACTTTGTCCAGAGTTTGTTTTTGAAATCTTGGGGGTGCGTATACACTAATCAACTTTAATTGTCTCCTCCATCCCCAGATTCCCTGTACTGCTACGTATGTCTTGTTTGGGTCTATCCAGGTTTTTTCAGTGCGGAATGGGGTTATTTTCTTTAATAATAATGCGGCCACTCTGACTCTGTATGAGAAACCTGCATGCGCAATAGTGTTGTAAGTGCCCCTTCCCCAAAAGGCACATGGTGTCCCTTTATGGTGCGTTTCTTGTAATAGGATAACATCAGGTTTAAGTCTTTTAAAATATCTAGCCATCAGCCCTCTCATAATTTTACTTCCAAGTCTGTTTACATTCCATGTCAGTACAGAGTATTTCCCCTCACCTGATTAATATAGCCAATGTCTGTGTGCTGATCTGTTCTGTCTTGTGTCGGATCCCGTGACCCATCTCATTGCTTTTGTCCTTAGTGTCCCTCTTTCCCCATTCCGATGATCTAAATACCTTTTGTTGATTAACCCCACATTTCTATTCCCAAAGCAAACCCCCCACACTCCACTCTCTCCCACCGCCCACGCTCTATGCTCAACTGGTCAACATGACAACTGTGATATAGGCCTAGTCTAAGAGGTCTGTGTCCCCATCCTCACCCTAGTTAGCTCCTACAATGATCCTTAAAAGTAAACGTTACTCTAAAGAGAGTACTAATGCAATGTAACTTATGAATGTCTCGGGGCACCTTGTGCTGTCTTACTGTCCCTCTGGCTGCCAGCAGTCCCACGCATCTCAGTCTTCTTCTCCGCCATATTGTTGTTCTTTTTCTGGTATTTCCACAGCGTCTTCTTCCGATGTTGGTTCTTCTATGTCTGTAATCATTTGGAGAAGTGGGTGATCGCTATCTGTTCCTGCTGAGGGTTGTTGTTGTGATGGGTCCGATGAGGGTTGGTCCCGAATCCTGGGTTGCCTCCGTCTTCTCATAGTTTGCGGAACTTCAGTCCGTATTGCCAGCCTTGGTTTCCAGATATGTCTCCCGTCTTAAAGGTGTTCCCTGGATCCTGTTACCTTGTTGGGTGTGACAGTGAATCCATTTTTCTCTCTGTTGCTTAGGCCTAGCATTCTTTGAGACCACTGAATGGGAGATCACTGTTAAATCCCGTCCCTTCTTCAGTGGTGGGTGCTCTTTGATCCATGCCCATGCTTCTTCTGCTGTCTGAAAGAACAGGGTTTTCCCCTCAAAAATCACTTTAAGTATGGCTGGGAAGAGTCACGCATTGACTCTACATGGCTCTCAGCTTTCTTTTGATGGAGTAGCCCAGAAACACTATTATTTTGGCATTAGCATGTCTGGTTCAACTTTCTGCTTCATGTTTCTAAGTATCAAATCACGGTCCTGGAAGTTAAGGAAGCGTGTAATGAGAGACCGCGGAGGAGCCTCAGGAGGTGAACCGATGAGAGGGTGTCTCTTAGCCATGTGGACAGGAAGCGTCCTGCAACTGAACCCTATGACCTCTCCAGGAAGCCAATGAAGCGTAAGTTGTTCCTACGGGCTCGATTTTCTGCATCATCATACTTCCGTGCAACTTCTCTCATGGCTGCCGTCATCCCCGAGACTTCTTTGCGTTGTGTATTCGACGTGTCTTCAACTTCAGATATACGATTTTCAGCTTGTGTTACTCTGAAACATTGCGTAGAACTTGACGCAGGAGAGTCACTTCTAAGCTTACATCTGTCATTTCATCCTCTAGTATCTCCCCCGAAGCATGAATCGCCTGCAGGAGGGCAGCATTATCTGGTGATGCTATTGCTTCTCCTTCTGTGCCCAAATTGGGGGTAACGTCTTTGTATATCTGTCCATCTTCCTTGGTTTAGGTTCTTTGTCTCTGGCCATGGTTAGTTGCTAAGGATCTGTGCCTTCCAGTGAAAATCTTAACTCAATTGTGTCTTGCGGCCGATGTCTCCACTGCCGCTAGTCTCATGCGGTGATTGTGATGTGTTCAACTGCCCTATATTGAATCTGTCAGTTTGGAGTGATTAGCCCTCCCAGAATGGTTGACAGGGTGGTTTTCTTCTAGCTCCTGCTCGTTCTCCCCTTCAGACCTGCTGCGTGGTGGGCAAGTTCTGTCTGTGATCCTTGCAGTTAACAGGAAGCCTTTTCAGACAAAGGGACCCCCCCATCACTGTCACAATTATTTTCAGTGGAGAAGTGGGGGGAGGTCGCCTCTATGACCAGGCCCCCTCTTGGCTCCCTTTCAGTTATAATCAGCCGTTTGTTCACCCCGGGGGTCCGGTGAATTGTCTTGCAGCGTGTCATGTGTGACCAGTAATCACCACTGGGAGGGTAAAGCCAAGTGACGCAGGTTAATGTGTCACTGTTCTTTTAACTTTGCCCTTTCCTTATCGATGAAAGTAACTCTGGCCTAAGTAGATCTCACTTGCAGTCTTGCTTGCTGTGTTCAGTAACCTCCCCTTCACTGCCACATTTAGGAGTGTGAAGGGGGTTTATCAAATTCCTCCTTATCGGCACTTGGGGACTCAGAGACCGCACCCCGACTATGATCACCACCTCCCAGGTGCTGTTTCTTCCAGTCCCAGTCGTCCCCAAGCTGCTCTGGGTGTGTCGGAGCTCTGGTCTTGGATTCACTTCCCCCACTGGGGTGTGAGAGGCCCCTTCATTTCCCTCCTTCACGGCTACCTCCAGTGGCCACCGATTCCTCCTCTGAGCGCAGCAGAGCCAATCACGTCTGGCCCTCCACCCCTCTTGCCTGCGCAGCCTGTTGTGGACTCCCCCCCCCTCTTGTATTCCGGTCCGCTGGGGTGTCGCAAAGCTTGGGCTCTTGAATCCGCAGCGCCATCTTGCGTCTCTCAGCTCAGCGTGCTCCGGTGCTATCACGCTTTTAGGTGTTCCTTCTGCCTTATTCTGGATCTCTGCAGCGTTTGTTGCGGCCGTACGTCTTCCTCCACCCGGATCTATGCTCGGAGTGTGGCTGAAGAGCAGGATTATATTCAGGATTTTGTGTGGGCTGCTGGAGCTCAGTGTAGATGCGGCTACCCAGCCATGTTGCTGGCCACGCACCCAGCGAATGATTTTCTTAAACAAAAACTCCTTAACAATCACATCACCAATGGAGATACATTAGTTAACTCTCCACTAGCACCCTTAAAAGAGTTAGTAGCTGCTAAAGTTTAAGGGGCCAAGTTTTTAAGGAAACTCTCGTTTAAAACTTAAGAATTTGGAATGGATTCCCCTGCAACTGGATCTAAACCTTTGAGTGAACACCAATTTGAAAAAACCTCCAATTATTCTTGTAAGAATAAAGAGTGGACTCCTTCTGAGATAACTGAATGTCCATTTCTACCTGGCTTGAGCAACCCAGTACTGTAAGGTTAATCTCGCAAGGTGCAAGCCGTTAGGATGAGATTTTGAAGTGGGCCCAATGACGATATCTGAAACTGGAGAGGGGAATGGGTTAACAGTAGCTTGAAGAATTTGCCCTTGAAAGAATCATTGGCTACTTTAGATGACGGCATGGCGGCACTAGCCCTGGTTCAGGTAGAGCTGTCGGGTTCACGTACTGAAACCGCGGCTTTACAAGCAAGAGTAGATAGGATGCAGCAAAATCCTTTTGACTTTGGTAACCCAACACAGCCCCAACCCAGTTCTATGGTGGTAGAAATCCCTACACCAATACCTCTTGCACCACCAGAGACATTCACGGGAGACATTCACAAGGTTCAGGTTTTTATAACTCAGATCCTCTTACATTTCAATTGTAAACCTAAGCTCTTCTCTACTAACCAGGCAAGAGTAGCTTTTCTCATTTCCTACCAAGCGGGTGATGCAGCTCAATGGGCAGTCGCTTTTGTTCGAAGCGAGGACCCTATGCTACATGATTGGGGCGCATTTAGGGAAGAGTTTGAAAAGACATTTGACCGCAGAGCGGATACCTTTTCAGCAGATCGGGAATTGCTCGAATTAAGACAAGGGAACAAAGACTTGCTAAGGTATTTGAACACCTTTCGAAGATTGGTAGCAGAAACACAATGGCCGAAGGCAAACAATCAACCATCTTTTATCAGGCCTTAGGGATGATCTCAAAGATGTGATTGCACAAATGGATCCCCAACCTCAGAAGTGTTCTGCTTTAATTGAGATGACAAGCGGTTGGACCATAGAATGAGGGAGAGAAGAGGAGAAGGCAGGAAAAAAGAGAGATCCCCGCAACGTTTTGAAAGACCAAGATCCCTGGAGAGTGGAGGGTCCGTTCCCGAACCGATGGAAATCGGATCGGTAAAAGCCTCTCTTACGGTAGACGAGAGAGATCATAGGAGAAAAAACGGATTATGTCTGTATTGTGGAAAAGGGGACATTATCTCAGAGAGTATCCCATAAAACCCAAGTTACATCGTACCCGCCTGGGATCATCTGTGGTGACCAGTACCAAGTCTTTGACGGAAAACTGATGAGCTCGACACGTATAGAAGGGGAGTCTTCGAGTAGAGTGTTTATCCCTTCTCTCAAACAAGAACCGGTTGCCATCAAGGAACATATTTTCATACCCTTGGTGATCTATATCGATAATAAACCCTGTACTACACAAGCTATGGTGGATTCCGGAGCTACAGGTTGTTTTATGGACACCAAAGAAGCCCACAGATTAGGGTTACAACTAATCTCCAAATCCATACCTAAGGTGGTATTTGCAGTAGACGGCAAACAACTCGAGTCTGGTCCCATATGTCAGGCCACCAAACCGTATATTGTGGAATGCATAAAAGGACATCAAGAGCTCTTATCCTTCAACATTATTCAAGCTCCCTTATACGGCACCATATTGGGGTTACCTTGGCTATATACCCACAACCCCACGATTGACTGGAACCGGAAAACATTGAGTCTGGATTCGGAGTCTTGCAAATCACATTGTTGGAAAGATACCAAAGCGCTGTCTCCCACCTGGGAAAACCAATTTTACATCGCCACCACTTCAGAGAAAGAGACGGAATTTCCTGCATGCTATCAACACTTTGAAGACTTGTTTGATGATCAGATGGCGAAGTGTTGCCCCCTCACCGGACCTACGATTGTAGGATCGACTTGAAACCTGGTTCAATAGTACCCTCTGGTAGGGTTTATGCACTAACAGAACCCGAAAATAAACACCTGCGTCAGTATTTAAACAAATACTTTGCCCTAGGATTTATACGTCCGTCCAGTTCACCTGCGGCTTCTCCGTTATTTTTTATTCTTAAAGGAAATGGAGAATTAAGGACTTGTATAGACTTTTGTGCCTTAAACACCATCACCATCTATAATCAGTACCCGCTTCCGTTAATATCGGTGTTATTGGAACAGGTTAAGGGAGCAGTCATTTTCACAAAACTGGATCTTCGTGGAGCCTACTATTTGGTAAGGATGCGTCCGGGAGACGAATGGAAGACTGCATTTAAGACTAGGTATGGAATGTACGAATACCTAGTCATGCCTTTCGGCTTATGCAATGCACCTGCCGCGGTCCAATTCTTCCTAAAGGATGTCTTTCGGGAATACCTGGACAGGATAGTCGTAGTATACATTGACAATATCTTGATTTATTCAAAGAAAACAGAGGACCACATCAGACATGTGAGTCTCATACTACAGGCCTTAAGGGAACACCATCTTTTTTGCAAACTCAGCAAATGTGAGTTTCAGGTTTCTACAGTTGAGTTTTTGGGTGTTGTACTCACTCCCTCAGGTCAGGAAATGGCAGGAACGTAAGGTGAGAGCTAATACCGAATGGCCGTGTCCTAAAGATGTTAAAGATATACAATGTTTCATGGGATTCGCCCATTTTTACAGGCGCTTTATTTCTCAATTTTCTAACAAAGAGGCCCCACTCACTAGCCTTACTAAGAAGGATGTACATTTCCAATGGACCCCGGAAACACAAACGGAGTTTGACATATTGAAGGAAGCATTCGTTACCGCTCCCATCCTGACACACACCGATCCCACCTTACCATTCATAGTAGAAGCAGACGCTTCAGATGTGGCGATAGGAGCAGTACTTTCCCAACGAGATACCACCACAGGACAAATGCATCCGGTTACTTTTATGTCTAAGAAATTAAACAGTGCGGAACAGAACTACACCATAACGGAACGGGAATTGCTTGCAATCAAGGAAGCGTTTGGTGAATGGAGACACTGGCTGTTAGGAGCTTAACATACAGTCACGGTATATACGGATCACCGTAATCTCTCAGTTTTTAAAAACTGCTTGTCAGCTCACGCCTTGGTTACTCAGATGGATGACCTTTTTTGAGGAGTAATACTTTATAGTAACGTTCCGCCCTGGAAGCATGAACAAAAAAGCTGATGCTTTGACTCGTCAGGATTCTGCCATGGTACCATTGATCAACCCCGAAAGAACCATCCTGGAACCTCAGAAGGTGATAGAAGTAGTACATAGTGACCATTTTCTACGAGGCGTCGTGAAAGGCCTTCAGACCTTCAAATGGAAGGATTGGTTGAAACACCATTCTGAATGGACAAAGAAGCAAGGTGTAGTCATGAAAGGGTCGCAAGTGCTTCTTCCCACTCTCAAATTGAGACAGCCCGTCTTACGATGGTGCCAAACGGATCCCAGTGCAGGACATCATGGCACTGATAAGACTTGTGAAAAGATTTTGCGACAGTTTTGGTGGCCTTCTCTCAGAAGAGACATTCCAGAATGGATAAAAGCCTGCGTTGTGTGTGCTCAAAACAAGGCCATTCCAGGAAAACCACAAGGGTTGTTGCAACCTCTCCCTACTCCAGACATCCCATGGGAAAGGTTTTCATTGGATTTTATAGTTGGGCTTCCATCTGACAAAGGACATACAGTTATTCTAGTCATCATTGACTATTTAATGAAGATGGGGCATTTTGCAGCCTGTAAAACGATTCCTAACTCAGGACCCTTGGCCACCCTCTTGATGGAAAAAGTAGTGAGGTTGCATGGCCTCCCAAAGGTGACTGTGTCATACCGTGGGGCCCAATTCACGGCCAAATTCTGGAACGTCTGGTGTTCTGCATTACACATCTCATCTGCCTTGGCTACTAGTTTTCACCCCCAAACCGACGGGCAAACGGAAAGATTGAATCGGACCCTGAAACAGTACTTACGTAGTTATGTTAAGAACAACACAGGCCCTTGGGTGGAGTGGTTATGGCTGGCTGAAATAGCATACAACAACGCCCAACACAGTTCCACGAAACACTCTCCCTTCTCTAGTACATATGGTTATCACCCTCGCTTTGTGCCCTTCATTACGCCTGGGAGGTGTGAGCGCATTCCAGAAGTACATGAGAGAATAGTGCAGATACAGAAGGTCTTGCAACACAATAAGAAACATCTAATGCATGCCAAGGTTTTGTATAAGAGACAAGCTGACAAACATCGCCGTCCAGGGCCCACTTACAAGAAAGGGGATTTAGTATGGCTCTCAACACGTAACATTTGTTTCAAACGATATAGTGTGTTCAGTCCCAGGTACATAGGTCCCTACAGGGTAGTGAAGATTAATAACCCAGTGGAAGTAAAGTTAGCTTTACCCTCTCATATGAGTATTCACCCTGTGTTCCATGTCTCTTTGTTGAAGCCTGCGTTTGGTCCGGTCCGAGCTAGGCCATCACCAGTGTAGATAGATCCAGAAGAGGAGTATGAAGTGGCTAGAATTTTTGATTCCAAGATCTGTCGTAACGCACTCTGGTTTTTGATTGCATGGAAGGGGTATGGTGCTGAGGAGAACTCTTGGGAGCCGGAGGCCTCGGTGAATGCTCCTGGACTGGTTGCTGCATTTTAGAAACATAGCCCTGACAAACCTTGCACCTGCCTGTGCTCTCCGGGAGGGGGATGTACTGTTAAGGGTCACAGCAGCGTCGCACACGCAGGCATTCGTTGAGGTAGGGGAAAGACTACATTTCCCAGCAGTCTCAACACACCACGTTACGTGACGCCACGTTTGCCACCGCGTCTCACATGATGCGGAAACAATAAATAGCAGGGCTGAGGGGAGAGATGCTGCCGATTATTATGTGGATTTCCGGATTGTCGCTGGCCATATTCCTGTGTTCCTAGTGGGGTATGGGTGCCTTGGGCACCGCTGGTTACATTACCCTTTCTGGTTTCATACAGCCTGCTCCCTCTGCTTTTTTTGCTCCTATGGTATCGGAGCATACTAATAGGTATATTCCCTATGTTGGTTGGGCTCATGCATTTCCTTGCTGAACTCTTGCGAGGGAATAGTTACCTTGTTCTCTATGGTGTTTTCTTGACTCTTTGCTGAGAAAGTTTGTGGCTGTGCTTTACTTTTCTAATTTCCCTTTTTTTGTCGAACTGTCCCCAGTTATGGGTCCTCACAGTTCATGCTGGGGGAAATCTTTGCATTTCATCGTCATTCCTGATATAGGGGATCCTAGTATCAGTTCCTTTGGGAGTGCTTTACAAGGGAGAGTGACGTAACTCTTCTTGTGTTTGAGAGATGATCAAATCTCTCCCGGGATACTATCTATGCTACAGTTGGAGTGCTATTAAGTGTTCCATTCATCGTGTGCATAACTTTGTTTATTGAGACAATCACTGCTGCTGCTCAACATTGTTTTGTTCCTTATTATTGTCCTCCACGGGGGTGTCATAGACAGAGGGTCTTTTGAGCCATCGAGTGTACCTCATTATCCGAGGTAGTACCCAATTGGGGCAAGGGAGGTAGTATGTGTTGATATAAGAAGGGTCTTGACCTAATAGAACCTTTTATGTCTTCTAGTCTATTATAAGGTGATTAAAAGGTGCAAGCTCAACACTCCTGTATTCCAGCAATCGTATTTTCCTTTACAGGTTAGTGGAAGTATGGGTGTTAAGGGAGATTTGAGTATAGAGAGAAGTGGTAATATCTAGTAGTAATTATCTCTCTTTTGTGTCTCATAACAGGTCTCCCTCCCTGCTGTCCCCATCCTTCCCTTCCCCCGCTTAACCACCCTTTAGTCTGTGTCTTACTATATCCAGACTTGGGGCTGTTGAGAGGTGGACCCCATAGAGCATCGGTACAATCCTGAGGATACGTTCAGGCCTGGGACACCGCTCTCAGGAGAAGGGGAATCGGTGGAAAGCATACTGTAGAACCTGATGCCAATACATTAATAGGGCACCCACTGCCCAAGCCTCCTGACAGTTCACCACTGTGCAAAAGATTGCAACCATTGCATTCAGTAGAGAGGCAAACATGTTGATCCCCAGAGTTCCAAGGAGATGAAAATTTGATTGAATAGCGAACAAGCTAGATCACAGGTCTTCAAACTGTGGGAAGCGCCCCCTTAGGGGTGCGTGGATGGGTCCCCAGGGGGGCGCAAAGGCCTTTGCAAGCACATGTAAATGAAGACGCCTGGAAGTGCAGTGATGTTTATTTGCTGCATTTCCAGGCTGTCTTCATTTAGGGCCCTGGGGCCAAAGGTCAGTGGGTGTGCTGCTGGGGGCTCCACTGGGCAGTGTCTGGAGTCTTATTAAGACTCTAGCACGCTGAGTGTTTCACAGGTCTTTAAGGATCATTTGCATAACCTTTGGAAACTGGTGAGGGAGGCTTCGTTTTCTTTTTCTCCCAGTAACCCCTGGGCCCCGACTCTGCCTATTCCTTACATCTGTATTTCATGAAAAGAAATATAAACAAGCATTTACAATGCAATGGTTTCACCTTTGGAAAAGTTAGAGCTATTGGCATTGTAAATGGCAAATTTTGTATTTATGTGTTGGTTTTGTAAACAGATAAATAAATGGCATTGCCATTTACATTGCCATTAGCTTAATCTCTCGCAAATGTGAGACCTATTGTACCCTACGGACGAGCTCAGCAGACAGCAATTACTACCACACACACACACACCCAGAGCCACACACACACACACACACCCAGAGCCACACACACACCCAGAGCCAGCCACACACACACCCAGAGCCACACACACACACATACCCAGAGCCACACACATACACACACCCAGAGCCACACACACACACACCCACACACACACACACACACACACACACACACACACACACACACACCCACACACACACACACACCCAGAGCCACACTCACACACACACACACCCAGAGCCACAAACACACACACACACCCAGAGCCACACACACACACCCAGAGCCACACACACACCCAGAGCCACAATACACACACACCCAGAGCCACACACACCCACCCAGAGCCACACACACCCACCCAGAGCCACGCACACCCACTTTGCTCTTCTGAAATGTTGGCATGTATGGTAGTGAGCTGTGTGTGGTGAGTGTGTCTCGTGAGCAGTGTGTGGTGAGCTGTGTGTGATGAGTTGTGTCTAGTGATCTATCAGTGTGTTGTGAGCTGTGATTGGGGTGAGCTGTATGTGGTGTGTGGGGATCAGTGTCTGTCCCCCGCGCTGCGCTAGTTTTGCCCCCCGGTCGGATCCTGCGCTGTGCGCATGCGCAGTGCCGGCTGCCGCTGCCCCTCGGAGGCTCTTTCATTGTCTCGCATCTCTCCCCGGCTCCCCCTTTCATCCACCGGACCTCAGCCCAGTCACCGGAGACAACTGGACCGTCATGGCAGGGACAGACCCTGCGGAGGTGAGGTGCCCTGTGCGGCTCTGCCACCCCCCGGGGGCGTCGGGGCTCCTCCTTTCACCCATGGACCCGCTCTGCCTTTCATCAGGGCCCGGGGACGGATCCTGCGGGGATGAGGGGCCCTGTGCAGCTCTGCCATTTCCCGGGGGAGGGGTATTGTGCTCTTCCTTTCGCCTTAGGACCCGCTCTGCCTTTCAGCCATGCCCGACGTCACTGCCAACACTGGGTGGTTTAAGGCGCTTCCTGCTGTTTCTTGACAATGATAGTTGTGAACCTCAGCGCTGCCGCTTCTCGGCGCTCCAGAGAACCGTGCA
This sequence comes from Lissotriton helveticus, assembly GCF_964261635.1. Taxonomy (NCBI): domain Eukaryota; kingdom Metazoa; phylum Chordata; class Amphibia; order Caudata; family Salamandridae; genus Lissotriton; species Lissotriton helveticus. The sequence goes on along the minus strand of NC_136068.1, from coordinate 825,005,888 downwards.
GTGACCAGGTCCATGTGGAGCACAAGACTGACACCCGAGGGCCCCGGGACCCGGGCTCAGCTGAACAATTAACATAAGGAGCATGAGTCAGACACTGAACAACTGTGGGAAAGCAGAATCGTGGGCTGCGAGGAATGATGTAAACTCCCCGAGGCTGGACAATACCGACAGTCGAGCTGAAAAGAGCCATAACAAGTGGGGCCGGAGACACGGACAGCGGGAGGGGGGGCGGGGGCGGGCACACGGACAGCGGGAGGGGGGGCGGGAACGGGCACACGGACAGCGGGAGGGGGGCGGGAACGGGTACACGGACAGGGGGAGGGGGGCGGGAACGGGATAAAAAAAGTAGTAAAAAATGCCGCTTACCTGCAAATCAAGGAAAGTGAAATCGCGCAGCCCACCCCTGCAAAGCGCATGTTGTAAATGAAACAAACATGCGAGACAAAAAAAAAAAACGCCCACCGCCGCATGACGTACTAAAAGGGGCGGGATGAGTAAAAATCGCCGGAACGCCCACGAATCTGCTCGGGCAATGACTGACAGATATCTCTTCCAATGGCTAGCCTCCATTTATGGAGCTAGCCAATGGAACAGAGAGGCGGGACAAAGCCCCATACTGCTTCTCAAAAGATTTCGCCTGCGCGAACGCTGCTGGGCAGCGAACGCCAGGTGAAACCTAAAAAGGGTTGCCAATAGAAAAATGGCAGTCATGTATGTTTAAAGAACCTGCAAAGACCTTGCTTTGACACTAAATAAGGTCTTAAATAAAAAAAGAATGTTTTCATTTTCAATTTGAATTTCTGTCTGTTCCTTTTATTTTCAGTCATGAAACATTCAGGCAGCCCTAGAACACATTTAAAAGAGCTTTATATTTGCTTTTAGAAGTACGCTCAGATAAGTGCTGAAAACAGGGCTTTAGGTGACTGTTTATTTTTGTACCGTCTGCAACATCAAAATAATGTGCTGGCAACCCTAATCATAAGATTGGAAGTTTGTTGCAGGATCAGTACATTATTTATTTTCTTCACCCTCGATTCCCTGATTAATTCCATAATAGCAAGAAGTTTAACTTATATGTGAAACCCTACGTCCCGTCAATAACACATGTTACCTCACAGTGGAAGGCCCTTTCTAAAGGTTGACTCGTCGCCTTTCTGTTGCGTATTGCTATATGCGGGTGTTAATGTGGTACTTATGAGGGGCAATAAAGGCCAGGACAATGTTAACAAGTGTAAAAATAGCAAAATATTGCAGTAATGCTATCACAAAATATGCAGCATAATTCACCTTTGCTTGCTGCAGAATTTAGTCAACCATGCTGCAGAATTTGGCCTTCTGCCGCATAATTTCAATGGTCCTGTTTATAGTGCTATGAGGTCCGAGTCTGTGGCAGAAAGCAGTGTGAATATGTGAGTCATTATTTTAAAACAGTATTTGCACACCCTAAGCTAGGCTGCTGCAAAATGATGCAGTGATTGAGATAAAACAAGTTATTACAAAACATACTTTTTAGTAATAAGTAATCAAACTGTATCTAATGCAGACATTTTTGTAAGTGTCTCCACTAATCCAGATCTCAGCTTATATCTCCTTTACATTACATCTTATAAAGAATAGATCTTTGCCACCATAAAGCTTTAAGCAGATCCACTGGAATTATTCAGCAGAAGAGGACAACATTATGCGGCAGGTTTGACTAAATTATTCAGCCAGAAAAGGTAAATTACGTGGCACAATGCGTCACATTTTGTGGTTAGCATGACTTCATTATTTTGTCATTTTAACTCACTGTAATGCTGTCAGGGGGAATATTTCACCTCATTAGTACCAGTGCAGCACCCAAATACAGCAGTAAGCAACTACAACATTACCAGTCAATTTTTGCAAAGGGCCTTCCACTGCTCTGGAATACTTTGTCACGCTTTAAGTAACTTTTGTTCCGTTTGAGCTAGAATCAAGTTTTTTTTTGTTGAAATCTGCAGATTATGTAGCGAATGCAGTAAACTGATAATTATGTGGAAAAAGCTGCTGCTGCAGAAACTCATAATTCCATGGTTTCTTTTTTAACTTTCTGCACTACCACCACACACTTCGATTTCAGGCAGCGGCATCTCAAAGTCAGCATTAACCATTCAGGGGCAGTTTTTTCATGAAAGGTGAGTCCATGGGTTGTCAGGGAGAAGGCCAGCAAGGTTGCATTCAAATGCAGATCCCCAATCCTCTCGATCCCTGGGGCCTCACAGTAATGGTCTAGGAGACAGAGGAAAGGAGCGAGATTCATAGATACTGTCAAAGAGAAGGCCCAGAATAGGGAGCACTGTATGCGGACTCATTTTTATGTTTACAAATGGCCAGAGACCGCTTCTTCAGAGAGATACCCCAAAGCAGGGGACAATATAAGTGTTTTGGGTTTTTTTAAATGGACATTCATTAGTGAAGCTGGTACTGCTGCCAAGTGTGTAAGTGGCCACTGCTGGTTATCATAAAGGAACAGATGCAGCAGGACTGGGGACCAAGGATTTGGGGTTCCACTACATCACAATTATGACTGTCTACCTTTAAAAAAGGGGCATCAGAGCTTATTGTCCTTTCAAGGATTAGGACAGAGGTGATGATCCATCATGGTGGGGAAGAGGTAAAAGAGGCAGAGGAGATACCCTGCTACTCAGGACTGCAGTTATCATTGGTGCAGCATGTATAGTTGCATCGGGGTCAAAGAGTGTGAGGGGCTCACAACACCCCAATTATGGGGAGCAGTTTCTTTGGGATATCTGTTTTTGTTTGATGCATTTGCTGTTTTATAAGTCTCATATTTGGTGCAGTTCATAAGCTATAGAAAATGTATTCCTGAGATCATCTCATAAGCCCCGCTCAATGCACGCAGCCATGTCCCTCTTGCTCCCCAATCCTTGCCATAAAGTTTTGGAGGGGGGCCCAACCTCAAAACATTTGGCTTAGGGGGGCTCAGAGTAAAAAAGTTTGAAGATATCTCCCGATATATACTGCCCTCAAAGATAAGAGATGAGTCTCTGCCCAGGAACATACCTGAGCCACTAATTGATTCGATTGAGCACTCTCAGGTCCTCCCTGGTGGGAACACTGTGCTACTTGATTGTCTGTATGAATGACAAGGTTCTTGCGTGGTAACTGGAGGTGGAAAAACAGGATTGCTTTCCAAACTGCCCCTTGGTCTCTCCATTTGGAGGAATTTACTCTGTCCTCTTTGGACCATTTTCCCTTGCTTGCCAGATCTCCCAGTGATGCTCCTCACCACCAAAGACTAGCATCTGTTGTTAGAAGCAGACGGGACAGGATCAGAAATGAAACTCCCTTTTCCAGATTGGCCTTTGTAGCAATCAACTCAGGACTTAAACTATCACAGGGGATAGTGGACCTGGACTTCATAATCACTGGAGGCCGGATGCAATGCCCTAATAGAGGTTTAACTAATGGCTCTTGGTGAAATTGGGCCCAGAGGATTACATCTCTCATTGTAACATAAACCCTTGGACCTTTAACCAAAAATTGGCTGGTCAAAGAGACAAGAGTTTGTATATTCAACTGAAGCATTTTGATCCTGTTCTTTGGAAGGGAGACACAACCCTTTCTTGTGTGGAAAATCACCCCCAGTATTATTTTTTTACATTTCTTTATTGATTCACAGAGCATGAGATAGAGAATAGTTCACTCTTGTCAGTAATTTATTCAACCATATTCATAGGCAGATGGTCATCTGGTTCCAGATTTGATTTTGGCGCATTCATTCTGAAGCCCATCTGATGAAGAAGATTGGTTGTCGTGCTCACAGCCTTTTGTGACTTAAGAGAAATATAAATTAATCAATCTTCAATGTACAGAAAAATGGAAACACCTCTAAGGTGCAACCACTTGAGCCAACACCTTGGTAAAAGTCCTCAGTGAATTTGAGAGGTCGAATGATAGTGCTTGAAATGGATTTGTGCCTCTCACCTACTGCGTTTCTGAGAAAACCGCTGGCTTTCTGGATGAATCAGGGCATGGAAATAAGCATCCTCCTAATCTAATGTTGCCAGGAGGTTGTCTTTTTTGATCAATTAAAGTACAAGTTACTTACCTTCTGTAACAATGAATCTGATAGAGGCGATTCTAGCCGCAGATTCCTTAACTTAGAATTATCCCCAGGAGTGAGATTGGATCCGGAAAATATTTATTTTCCCAGCATCTCTGCGCCGGGGGCGGTACCGCGTGACTCCGCCCTGACGCCGTCCACAGGCGTGACGTCAGCGAGGTCACATAAGCCCCACCCCGGCACGCTGACATCAGTTTCCTTCAGAGAACTTTTCCGCGCCACAACGCGAAGCCATCACAAACAAAAACTGTGAGAATATGGGAACAGTGTGCGAAACAGCAGATAAATAAAAAGGAAAGAAGTGAATGGAGGGGAACAGCCCATTCGGGTAAGTGCCACGCACCGTGGCACCGAAAGTCATAGAAGGGAAGAGCAGTCACAGCCATTGCAAAGCAAGCCTGCAAACAAATACAACATACTCCTTGGAGACAGGAAAAGCATATGAAAAACTGTGCAGCAGACGAAGGAAGTCTGCAACCACAGTCCATTAATAGTGAAAGACAGAAGAGTAACGACAATTTACCCCATGACAACACCACCAGGGAGAGTCCCGTCCCCTGGAAGGAGACATGTCTGAGGCCCAGCTAAGAGACCCCAACTCAGAGGAATGCACGAGTCAGAAACTCCAAACAAGGAAAAAGGAGGGGGAAATATGAGAAGGTCCCACACTGGAAACACCAGAGTGTAGGGACGCAGGAGCACCCATGAACCTACCAGTCAAGTACTAGAAAGGGGGAATAGATGCAAACCTATCAAACAAGCATCCCGCTAGGGAGGAACAAAATAGGCACCTGCAGGAGACAAAGCACCCAGAGGCAGGCGCGAGCGGAAGAGCAAGCTAAGGGCCCTCGCAGTACGGGGAGGAAGGGCTGGTTGTGAAGGAATCTGCAGCTAGAATCGTCTCTTCCAGATACATCATTACCGAAGGTAAGTAACTTGTACATCTGATTTGCGGCTACCAGCCACAGATTCCTTAACGTAGAATAGAAACCCTAGCCATACCCACGGGGAAGGAGGGTCTGCGAGAGGACACCACCAGCCTGGACATAACAGAGAGTCCCATAGGGGACGAGTCCGACGGACAGGGCGAGGAGCCCCGTCCCCCCAGGCAAGGGGAACTCCTACAGTCAGAACACCACCGATCCCAAGGGGGATGCAGAAAGAAGAAGAAAGGAAGAGGAAGCCTGTTCATACTCTGCAGAGAAAACAGGGGCAGGGCAAGAGGAGGCAGAAGCACCCCATGCCTACATCAGGCAACAAAAAACCTTCATCCTGGACCAAGGTTAGGAAGAGGAAGAAGATCAATCTAGAGACTCCAAGGAGACGAGGCATAAAGAAGGCAAGTCCCTCACCGGGTACACGTCCCGCAAAGAGGGCAGCTGATCCTACCACAGCTAGAAGTCAATAGACCAGACAGAACAGCGCCTACAGCAATACAGCAGGCAGAAGCAGAAAGAGAAGCCCGGGGGACATCCAGGAAGACTGGGCAGGGTGCACCTGAAAGAGGGAGGAACAGAAATCCATCTCAGCCCCCAAGACAGAGAAGGCGAAGAAGGCCCCGGACACACCTCAGGAAGGAGTCTGTACACATGACACAAAAAGACGTAGAACCAGAGCCATGACGCCAGGCCGCAGACGGCAGGGCAGACCAGGCTAACAGCGCAACGACCCCGGAGAAGGATACCCCAGGGCGCTGTCAAAGGCATTCCAACCACCGAGAAGGAAATTGCACCTGCAATGTACTTAAACGCCAGGGAGAGCAGAGGCCTGAAGGCGACCACAACTTCCAAGCACAGAACAAGCTATATAACAGCTACCACTACCCCACCTAGGGTATGTTCGTCCCAAGACATGGGAACCCTCTTAGGAAGAAACTTCCGCAGCCAGAAAGAACCACGGGGAAAAAGCCCCGCAGAAGGCTTGTCAACCAGCCAAAAAGCAAATGACAGAAGGCCTAATCTCAGGGCCAACCTGGTGCAGATAACCTAAGCAACAGACACACAGAAAAAAGGGCCGGCTAACAGAGCCACAGTCCCAATAAAAGAGGACTTGCAGGCACATGAATCACACAGATCACACAACTGGGGCTACCCGCCCCAACGAAAGAACAGCTCCCAAGAATCAGATCAACCCACCGGTCACTGAGGGGGATGAGAAGGAGAAGGAGGAGGAGGAGGATGAGGAGGAGGACGAGGAGGAGGAAGAGGAGGACGAAGCCCTGCCAAGACCCTCCGGATGGCCGAGTCTGCCGGGCGTGGAACAAAAGAGTGCCATCGAAGGTAAGATCCACCAGCCGTTCCCAAACATTTTCCTGGAACACACTGTCCCGAAGCCAAGCATGGCGGTGAAGGGCAACCGAAGACACCATGGCACAACCAAGCACCTCCGAGATGTCCTGAGAGGAGCGAAGAATAAACGCCGCCAGCTCCCGGCCATCTAATGCGTTGTGCCGCAAGTCAACACCAGCACCCTCCTGAGAAGCTGCAGATCCAATTGACTCCGCCGAGTCCCACAAGCAAGAGGTGGCCCTAGCCAACACACAAAGTGTTAAGGGCCCGCAGAGCCACACTGGTTGAAGCGAACATATTGAGCCCCCAAGAGTCCAGCCAACGGGCCTCTCTTGATGGTGGAGACAACAGCGACGGCAGGGGGGGAAAGGCAGTCTGCAAAAGGGGCCCACTGGCAGAGGGGTGGAGAGAAAGGCACACCGGATCACAAGGTCCTGGAAGGTGCCGGTGCAGAAGGTGTTGGGGCACCGGATACCCGAGGCAGGGCGCCCCCAAGCCCCCATCAGAGAAGAACGGAGCAAATCCTCAAATGGCAGCAGCAGCTCCATCCCACCAGAGGTGAAGAACCGCCAAAAGATGATCCGCGGGCAAATGAGATCCCCCGGATCACCCATGCGCAAAATTCCCACAGCTGTGGAAACAGCGTGAGCAAAGGCCGCACCCGCCTCTGTTGGGCCACGCGGTGGGGAAGGCAGCTCCTCTGTTGGCGACGGCTGAGTGCTAAGGTGGCCATCCCCTAAGCCAATTGGAGTGGGGAAGGGCCATATCCGGAAAGGAGAAAGAGGCGCCGAGGAGTGGGGGACCTGTGGTTCCTCTGGTGAAAACCGCGGCCGCGGTGACTGTGAGGAGCCGACCTTTGATGATGTCGGGGAAAAAGCCACGACGCGGCGGCCTATCTCCGGCGAGGACGACACCAGCAGGTGCCCAACCTCCGGGGAAGAGGGGACGTCCGAAGACGAGTCCACGACCTGACACCTGTCTGGTGCCGTAGAATCCGCAACCTGGAGCAGGGCGTTGTCGTCGTCCATCGCCACCGGAGACGCCGGACAGGCCTCTGCCACATCACACAGCGCCGGAGACCAGGGCGGGGCTGGAGCCAAGGCGGCTAAGTCGACGGTGTAGTTCCAGCGCCGGCTCGATTTCCAACGAGGCAGCCGCCGGCGTGAAGGGACGAGAGGCACCCGGGGAGTGGGAAGGAGCCCCGCCGCCAGCCTCGACCCATTAGTGGATGACAGGGGCCTGCTGCCCCCATGGCGGCGCCAGGGCCGACTTGACCTTCGGCGAGGCAACCGCCTGCGCGGAGGGATGAGAAGGACCCGGGGGGCGACGAGGGGTGCCCCGCCAGCCTCGACCCATGATGGGACGAGGGGGGTCTGCTAACACCTGTGGCGCCGCCAGGGCCAGCAGCTGCTGGCGCCATAGCGGTGTCACCTCGGCCTTAGGCAGGATCACCTTGTCAAAGGGCCGAGAGGGGCTCGGGGATGCGACCCGAGCCCCGGCGACCTCCTGCGACACCACAGGGACTCCCGCAGGAGTTTGCAGCGAAGCCGGTGTGCCATGGTCCGAAGGAGGGATCCCCGAAGGGCCGCACCCCAACGGCACCACATCCTCCAAGCCTGGCTCCGAACCAGTCGGTGCCGGGGCGGAGCCGCCAGCAACGCCGCAGAAAGCCCCGCACAGCGCAAAGGATCCACTGATGTCCCATAAGGGGAAGGAGGAGGAGCCAGCGAGGCCTGCAAAGCCGCCGCATATGTCTCCATCTGGGCTCTCGACACCCCCTTACTGGGAAACGGTGGATAGGGGGATGATACGCGGGACCGCATCACCCGTGGAGAGCCCACGACCCCAACAGGCCGGAAACCAGCCCTCGGGGAAAAACTGCAACACGTACCAACAGGGGAGCGACTCTCTTGCGGCACAGGAGAGGGATGAGGGCAACGACGATGATAGCTGCTTCAAAAACCTTCCGCAGAAGCTGATCGAGGTGACGAAGCCGACCTGGACATGCGAGCCGAGAGAAGTTTCATCCCGCCACGACTTCGGCTTCAACCGTTGGCACGCCTCACAATCAGTGGAGCCATGATCTTTCCCCAAACATCACATGCAAATGAAGTGAGGGTCCCGCACCGACATCAAGCGTCCACAAGACGGACACTTTTCAAAGCCCGAAGGTATCCGCACACTGTTCCCACAAAGCACACGCAATAGCGAAGGGAAAGGCCTAAACAGGCCCAGAGCACAAACCGGATCCACGTTGCATGCGGAAAAGGAAAAAACTGATGTCAGAGGGCCGGGGTGGGGCTTATGTGCCCTCGCTGATGTCATGCCCGCGGACCACATCAGGGCGGAGACACGCGGTACTGCCCTTCGGCACGCAGAGATGCTGGGAAAAGAAACATTTTCCGGATTCAGTCTTACACCTAGGGATAGTCCTACGTTAAGGAATCTGCGGCTAGTAGTCTCTATCAGATTAATTGTTTGGAGTGAATTCATTCGAAAAGGTTGCACCTTGAAGATCTTGTTCAGGGTTTTCTAGTTCAGTACTGGAGGGAAAGATCTGTCTTCTTTTAGCACCAAGAAGGAGGTCGAGTAGAACAAGGGGTTAAAGTGGCCAGGATCGGAAGGGCACAAAGTGCCCATACTTTTTTTAATTTAAGAAAAACAGCTCACCCTGCTTTTTGTGACAAGACAACAGTCCCGGATGATTAATTCCAAGAGTTGAAATGCTTCAGCTGAAATATAAGGCAGGGAGCCTCCTGTGCTGTGAAACCAAGGGAGGGGCAGACAGCTAAACAAGTCTTCTTGCCAGGGCGCATGCTTGCCTGAAAGAAATGTAAATGTGTAAAACTTGTTAATCTGCAGATGTAAAGGGTGCATGGAAGCCGGTATTTGCGTTAATTGATGGAATCACATGAAGCTTCCTAATGACACAGATTTATTTTGGATTATTCTTTTTGGTATTGCAAGGGAGTTATACAAAAGGGGATGATGGACGGAGCGTTTGAGCAAATCAAACACTCACCCCAGTCAACTGATCTGGGTTTAATCCATCACCATTCTTTAGCTCACTCAGCCACCCCAGTTCAGACATGGCCATATGCAAATCAGTCTGACCCTGTGCCTCATGGGAACAGTCCAGCCCGAACTGCCAAGCCATGTCTTCCCTGGACCGGAAACAAGCATCCTGGGACCGGTTTCGGATTCATAATCCTCATAAGCCAGGCTATCTTGAATCCAGTGGCCAAGTGAGCAAGGGACTCGCGTCTGAGCATACCCTGCCAACTTAGGGCGAACAAAGCGACACAAAAGGGGATGATGGACCGAGCGTTTGAGCAAATCAGACACTCACCCCCAGTCAACTGATCTGGGTTTAATCCATCACCATTCTTTAGCTCACTCAGCCATCCCAGTTCAGACATGGCCCTATGCAAATCAGTCTGACCCTGTGCCTCTTGGGAACAGTCCAGCCCGAACTGCCAAGCCATGTCTTCCCTGGACCGGGAACAAGCATCCTGGGACCGGTTTCGGATTCATAATCCTCATCAGCCAGGCTATCTTGAATCCAGTGGCCAAGTGAGCAAGGGACTCACGTCTGAGCATACCCTGCCAACTTAGGGCGAAGAAAGCTATACAAAAGGGGATGATGGACGGAGCGTTTGAGCAAATCAAACACTCACCCCCAGTCAACTGATCTAGGTTTAATCCATCACCATTCTTTAGCTCACTCAGCCACCCCAGTTCAGACATGGCCATATGCAAATCAGTCTGACCCTGTGCCTCATGGGAACAGTCCAGCCCGAACTGCCAAGCCATGTTTTCCCTGGACCGGAAACAAGCATCCTGGGACCGGTTTCGGATTCATAATCCTCATCAGCCAGGCTATCTTGAATCCAGTGGCCAAGTGAGCAAGGGACTCACGTCTGAGCATACCCTGCCAACTTAGGGCGAAGAAAGCGATACAAAAGGGGATGATGGACAGAGCGTTTGAGCAAATGAAACACTCACCCCCAGTCAACTGATCTGGGTTTAATCCATCACCATTCTTTAGCTCACTCAGCCACCCCAGTTCAGACATGGCCATATGCAAATCAGTCTGACCCTGTGCCTCATGGGAACAGTCCAGCCCGAACTGCCAAGCCATGTCTTCCCTGGACCGGAAACAAGCATCCTGGGACCGGTTTCGGATTCATAATCCTCATCAGCCAGGCTATCTTGAATCCAGTGGCCAAGTGAGCAAGGGACTCACGTCTGAGCATACCCTGCCAACTTAGGGCGAACAAGGGAGTTACCAGCTGAGCTGTGAAGTGTGTGCTTTTAAAGGACAGTTACGTAAAAATAATTGCACTAGGTACAATCTGGTTATTATTAAAATCTTTATTAAAAAAAACATTTTATCTTAAAGCTTTCTGCGCATTTTGTAGCGGCCTCTCTTATTCTGTGGGTAATGCAAGTTTAAAATAATGGCTTACATATCCACAGTGCTTTCTGTCACAGGCTGGGATCTTGCAGCACCAAAATTACACAAGTCCCTTTTGTCAACTTTACGAACCAAGATTCAGCTCTGTGGCTCTCTGGTTACAGCACAGACCTCTGCAGTGTATTAACTTATGGAGGTTTCATAATGCACTATAGTTTATTTCCCCTGATTAAATTAACTTGTATGTATTTTTCATTTAAGCTGCACCTTGTGTTATATGTACTTACCAGAAGGTTTAAGACGAAAAAAATTACAGAATATTTTCTTTTTTTAGCCACCCCTTTGAAGCCTTCCCCACCCTCACTACCACACCCCAATTTCATTCAGCATCACAGTTCCCATACCTTTTTCAGTGCACTTCGCCCGCGGATTTGAACCCTTTTTTTTCTGTTTGACAAGGAACTGGGATTACCGCCTACTAGATTATCCGTTTCTCTAACCCTGATAACATTGCCTTCCTTTTTACCTCATCCCTTGTTAATGGTGTAGGCCACAAAAAGACTTTTTGCAGAACATGTGTAAAAGGGATCTGATACCCATCTCGGTTAATGGATAGGACCTATTGGTCTGACACAGAGAATCTATTGTAGTAATAAAAACAAATGTTTTGCCACTACCTCCAAATAGTAATTTCTGACTTGATTGTAGACAGAATTGTCCTTTTGGTCAGAATTTGCTGCCAAATGCGTCTCCCAACCTGGAGCCTGGCCTTGGAAGGGACCTTTGTTGTCCTACTGTCCCTGTAGGTTTCCCTTAAAAATATATTTTAAAGGCTTTTTCTAATGTAACAACTCAAAGGGTATCAAGATCTTTTTTTCATCATCCGATCTCTGGATAGCCTCATTCAACTCTTCTCCATATAGTTTCAGACCAGAAAAAGAATGTTCTTGAACTAGACATTTTTTATTAGATTTGCGTTTCTTCTGTTTCATCCATGGAGTCCTGTGTCCAGCCACCAGTGCTCCTGCAGATCCTGCCGAAACCCATAAATTGTCAAACGTTACATCTGATAAGGACCTACATTTGTTCCAGGATGGCCATGGGATCACCACTTTCCTGCACACAATCATGTAATTTCTCAAAGTCCCTAAACAAATATGAAACATGAATTCAATCACTTTTTTGACGTAGATCCGATGCAAAATCCATTTTGGTATTTGAAAAGCAATGTAAGTGTAGATTTTCTTTTCTTTGCAAAAAGCAAAAAAGAAGCGCATTAAGCTAACTTGCGTTACTTTGCATCAGGGAAGCGTTCCATGGGTGGTAAATAGGCATTCTTGTGCATCCACTCATGGATTTTGATGCAGGTCCGTATTTACAAAGACCTGTAGACGTGGGTTTGAGCCATAATGGTGCACCTGTATGAGTCTGGCGTAACATGGAGAATTATCTTTATTTTTCCTCATTATTTCCTCTTGGCGTGTGTGCTACAAAATGCAGCACACATACAAAGAGGAAAAAGCCTCCTAGGATAGTTTTTGTGCAGGAAGAAACTCCTTCCTGCACAACATGTATCCTGATCATAATGCAGGCACGCTTGCACTATGACACAAAGTTTCAACCTGTGTTGGCGCTAGGCAGAACCAAAATGTGCCAGCGTAGGGAGAGATTAGAACTGCACCAGCTCTTTGAAAATATAGTGCAGTTCTGCTCTCTCCCTTTCAGGCAGCGCAGCAGTTTCACTTGCTGCTCTGCATTGCATGAAATGTTTGCAAATCCGGGACATGGTGAAGTTTAGGGTGTATTATGTAGTGGCCAGAATTTCTGGCTAAAATACCCCAATACCAACAGTGTGGAAGTGTCTGCTAATTCACCCTAAATAGCTCCTAGTTGCAGTATTTTCATTCTCTAAGGTTCCACCAGTTGCATTGGCTGCTGCAGTGATGAATGGAGAGTACCTTTCCACACACTGCTTCATATACGTGGCCAGGGCCGGTTCTAGGATTTTTGGGGCCCTGGGCAGAAAGGGAATGTGCGAGGCCCCTCTAAATTGCATAGACATGACGCATTCAGGTATGTTTGCATCTCAATAGGTGCCCCTGCTCCTGAAGCTGCAGGCCCTCCCTCTCAGTCACCTAACAAGCACCTCTTAACAGCTCATCAAGGGCTGAAGGTTGTCATCTCGCTGTGCCTCTGCATGGGTGGCGGGTGGAGGCCTAATTGCCGGATGTTGGACTTGGCCCTTTTTCCCAAAATGTTTCGCTTTTCACCCCCCTGTTTGAGGATGTCTACCCATGGTAGAGAAATGTATAGGCCATGTGTGGTGTGAGATGCCATGTTAAATGTGATGCAATGGTGTACGCACCTGTAATTCCCCCCATTATAAGAATGTGCCCTGGTAAAATGTCGCTTTTAAAATGGATGCCATGGCTGTGTGTGGTGCCACCTGATTGTGGTGGGTTAGCAGTCTAGTTGTTCGGTTCCCAGCCATCCCAGCTTTTGGAGGGAAAGCCTGGTACCCAGGGTACTCTACTCCTCCCCCTGAGCCAGTTAGAACCAGTTTCCCCAGACGCTTCTAGAAGCTTCTGGCACTGTCTGGTAGGTGGGGTGAGGGGCGTATAAGTAGGGGGGCTGTGCCACCATGTGCTCAGGCAGAGCGTGGACTTGAAGGTGAGGGGACCTGCTGCCAGGGGTACAGCCACATGGGCCTGTGTGCTGGACCCTGTGCCCAACTGTAACCCCTCTGCTGTCCACAGGGCTAGTGAGAGCCCCACTGCCGGAGTCAAGGCTACTGTATCAGGAGGAGTGCCACGCTACAGAGGAGGATGGTTTCTAGGACCTACCGCCCTGTCCTGATGAGTGCCCACTGACTGCTGACCTTGCCCAGTAGTGCCTGCTGCCTTTAGCAGGTGCCCACCCCACGTGTGTGCTGCCCAGAGGAGCGGGTGTCTGGAAAAAGAAGGCAGGAGGCCACCCTGCACTCCTGGAATGCTCGGGTACAAGCACATGTGAAGCACTGCTAAGGAACTCACCGACGCCCCCTGGGCACAAAAGGAACCGTCGCTGCTGTGCTCCCTGTTCACCGCTGCCGCCTGGTGACAACAGAAGGAGGGGCGCTCTGGTGGGAAGCGCCGCCGTGGCCCCCGAAGTCCAGGGAGGGCTGCCACGGCATTGCAGAGGCCCACGCTGGGCCTGTGAGGCCAGAACAGCCGTCATCACGTGACGGGGGCGTCGGCCGCGTCATTTGCCGCGCCCCCGTTCTGCCGCGCAGCTATTGGCTGTTGCTGCCGCACCCACAGCAAACCGCGATGTGGTTGGTGGTTGCGGGCGCACCCCCAAGAAGCCACGCTGGGATTGGCGTCAGCGGGAGCCTACCCCGACTCAGCACACCGGAAGTCCCAGGTCGCGCGAGGTGCAGCCCGGGGAAAGAGGAGAGACGCACCACCTCAGCGCTTGGAAGCCGGAGCGGGAGCCCACCCCGCCGGCTCGTGCCCCCGCTGTCGGGAGAAGCCGCCAGAGAGGTGCTGCTGCTGGCGGGGCTCCCCTGTGGAAGAGGAGAGCCCCGCACGCCCAGAGGAGACTGGCAAGGAGAGCGGGAGAGCCTGGAGTCGGGACGAGTCCCGGAGGAGACCCGGTGAGTGGGGCTGCGTGTCGGGCCCAAGGGTGGGGGGTTGGTCGAGGCACGGGGTCGGTGCCTTCTCCCAGTGGTCCCAGCCCTCGAGGAGGTGCTAGTCTTGTTTCTTCCAGCTGCCCCGACCAGCAGTGGGCAGCAGCAACGTACCACCATAATTGTTTGAAGCCCCTGGGGGGGGGCCCATCACGGACAGGGCCAGAGTGCCCCGGGAGCTACACAGCGATGCCACTGTTGTGGGTCGCTGCAACGTGAGGCATTTTTCTTTAAGCCTCAGGTCCCCGGAGGGGACCCCCCAACTGGCCAAAACTTAATGGGCCCCTTAATTTTTGATTGTAGAGTCCCAGGACAGGGGCTCCCAGGCCTGCTTTCTGAACACAGCTGCCCCGCAGGACAGTGGGCAGTTGCCACGTGTTGGGGCATTCAGGAGTCTAGAGACCCTTTCTGACTGTGCAGTGCGCCAGCAACTCACCTGCAGCATAGGGGGGCAGGACTGTAGGTGCTGATGCAAGCTGACTGCGATGATGTTTACGCTAATGGTTTATGCCCCCCAACTAATGTGTTTTAGGCTGAAGCAGTATGCCCCCATGTTGAATGTGTTCATGCTAAGGAAGGTTTTTAGCCCTGTGTTATGCCAAGTACCATGTGCCTGATGCCCCTACTGGTCCTAAAGTGATGTTGTCCACCTGTATCCCCCGGATGTTTTAGGGTGATGCCCACTGGTAAGGTGGCCTATGCTAGTGCGTGGCCTACTAGAATGTTTTAGTTTAGGCCTGATGCTCTTGGGTCTCAATATCATTCATGTTTATGGCCTCATGATTTATGCCTACGTCATTTCTATGCCGGATCTAATGTTTTACCCTTACAGCTTTCCTGCCTCAGGGGTTATTCACGTTGTCCATGCATATTGTTAGTTCTGCTCTGATGCCTCATGATAATGTCTCATGCTGAGGTCATGTTTTCGTTCTATGCCTAGCGACTGATTTCACGCCCTGATGTTTTCCTTGCAGGAATGAGACTGATAAACTTACCTTTGTTTCCCTTTGTCCTTTGCAATGGTTCTTTGAACGGTATCACCTTTCATACCGTAGTCTGACTGGCGCACTGGTGCTAGGCCCCAAGTTGGAGGGTAGACTACGGGACCCTGGGCAGCTGCCCACACTGCCCATGCCTAGCGCCGGCCCTGTACGTGGCACCAATCACAGCCTTTAGTGACGTTCTGTGAGAGCCTAAGAAGATATAAGGCTCTGTAAATCAGAACAGTATAGAATGTGTGCCCCATATAATGTGGTACTAGCTACATGAGGAACCTGCAGAACTGGCCTCCCATCAGTTGGCATTCCGAAAAGCGATGAGCGATTGTGCCGTGCAACTGTGAATAGGTGTGCACACAAGGGTGTGGATGGCCAAACACTTGTGGGACAATCACAAGTACAACTTGGGCCTTTTTGACCAAATATTAATATGCATTCTGGGAATGTGATGGAACATGTTACTGGAGATTATAAAACAAGCTCCCAAAGAGCCAAAGCTCCCCACCTATGTTACTTCACCTGGGACAGAATGCCCTAGGGCGTACGCCAATGAGTTGTACGCATTGCTGTAGAGATCAGATATAGCGCAATCTCCCCTAATTCCTAGGATGCAGCACACGAGTCACATTGTGCTAGCGTGGCTCTGTTATAAAGTTCAAGCAAGCACAGTGTACCACTTATTTTTTCCTGGATAACGTTCATATCACTGAGGTTGACTGATCATAAGAAGTATGACTGGGTGACTTCTCATCCCCTCCTTACCAAGAGATCTCCCTTCCCTTACCACAGATCCTCTGTCACACTGATGAAGAACTCCAGATAGACCCTTCTTCACTCTTACAAAGATGACAGGCAAATGTACAAGAGGGTAACCAGCGAAGAGGACAGATCCACCACTGTATCTTGCAATTTAAAGGAAATTTAAACCAGGATGAGCTAAAATACCTTCAAACTCATGAGCTCCACGAACGCGACTGAAATGTTAGTTTCAGGATCTCCTCACCTCATAGATCCACTCCTATCTTCTCTGGAGATATTCTGTACCAGTTCTGAACAGATCACCCGTCATTGAACACTAATATGTAATAGATGTGCAGCCTAGCAAAACTTCTACAAGGTACTCATTTGGTTCCTTTGGCTGGTAGGTGTCATTTAATTGGCTAGCTAGTGCTTCGTAAAGTTTATAAAGACACACGTATTTTATTGGTACCCACTTTTGGGCGAAGCGACCGGCGCCCCTGTGCCTGGTGCCAAGCTCAGAATGATGGGAGCTATTTGTAGGGGAGTACGGACAGTTCAGGCGAGAAAAGAGTAGCCTGCAGAGATCTCTACGTGCCCAGCAATTTTCAGAGGATAATAATGATAACTCTGATGGTTAAATATACTTCCCGGAGAGACTTGTATTTTGTCTTCATAGTTTTGACTTCTAAAGTAGCACAGGAGGTTAATGTGCCTGCTGCAAAGCAAATCGACTAGCTTGCAGCATCGCAGATTTACATTTGATGGAAAGAGTACTGTGGGTTACTGCTTTTGTTACCGAGATCCTTTCGTTACTTTCAGTTCCTAAACTACAATCCTTCTGGCATAGCACAGTGAGCCAAGGACGGTTCTAGAATGTTTGGGGCCCGTGCAGAAAGGGAATGTGCGAGGCCCCCCTAATTTGCATACAACGGGAGACATTCAGGGCTGTCTGCGATGTAGTGTCCTAGCATGGACACGTTCTAGTGTTCAAGTGTGATGTAACTTACTTTACACCCACCCACCACAGACGTCATGGTGTCACATGACGCTGCCAATAAATGGGGCCGAGCGCACGTGCTCGTAGCCATTCCTACTACCCTCATCTGGTGTCTGCGTCCGTCATTGCTGCTCCTAACATGCGGGCCTAGGGCCCTCCACTTCTAACTTTACAATGGCGACGAGGTCGGTAGTGCAGCCCATGCGTGCCACTACCCAGAGAAAAGAAAAAGGGGAAGAGAGCTGCCCCCTGCAGGGCACCCCCTGTAGCAGGGCGCAAAGCGCCGGAAAGCCGGTGGGCACGTCTGAGCCCCAGAGCCTGCAGCGACCGCGAGGCCCACCGCACCAGCCTTGAAGGACGAGCCGACCGGAGCCCACCCGCGTCGGCCGCCACCATCTAGTGACACGAGGAAAGAGCGGACCGCCCAGTGCCCACCTGAGACGGCCGCGAAGCAGTGACCCCACAGAGAGGTGCACCGGCCGGGCGGAGCCCACCCGCCACGACCGCGACAGGATCTGGCCCGTCGGCCGAAGGTGAGCCGGGAGCGGGAGGTGACTCCCCCGGATGTCTGTGCACCAAAGCGGAGCCCACCCGCTATAGACTTTAATTGACTATGCCCCACTATAAGCAGGACCAGCGGAGCCCACCCGCGGCCTGCCCGAGTCATCCCCTGCCCCCGCCGCGTGTGTGACTGGAAGCGTGGGGCCCAGAGACTAGAGACAGCGTGAGGGAAAGTGCGGCCGGACCCGCAACTAACTGAATCAACGAGGGGGAGGGAGCGGAGTAGCTAACCGCCTCCCGACCCCCCTCGCAACGTGATCCGGGCCAGCGGAGTCCACCCGCGGCCCGCCGGTAGCGCCCCCCCTCAAGGAAGACTCAGCAACGCCAGCGGAGCCCACCCGCGGCCTGCCGGCGGCACCCCAGCGTGTAAAGACACTGCAGAGCCAGCGGAGTCTACCCGCGGCCTGCGAGAAGCATGGCAGGTCTCCGCCGCGCAGCGTGAGCAAGGTGAAGCTGCTGCGGCGGGAGACCGGGGAAAAGTGAAGCCTGCCGTGCCGGAGAACTATTAACCTTTAAATAGGCAGAGCCGGCGGAGCCTACCCGCGGCCTGCCTCGAGCGCCCCTGCCCAGGGAGGAGTGACGGGAGCGACGCGCTCCCCCGCCTGAAGGAAGCATCAACACACAAACCCCCCCCCGCCCGCGTGAGGACTGCCGAGGCTGCCGCGGGCTGGGAGGGGAAAGCAGGAGAAGCAAGCGTCTGCACGCGGCCAGCGCCGCCGAGATCCATGAAAGGAACAAAGTGCCTGTAAGCGGCCAGCGCCACAATAATAATTTTGAACTGGACAAAAGTAACTTTAAAGTGTGTGCGAGAGCACGGACAACCAGCAAGACACTGAGCATGGTTCCCCCCCCCCCTGCACATAACCACTGAAGTACCTCGCCTCCATGCCTATGCCTCCTGCCCCCACCGGTAAATAAGAAAAGGGGACGGACTTACTAGGAGGGCAGCCCGGTGCCCAGCACCCAAGGACAGGGACTCAACAGGAAGGCAGTGTGAGGCCAGGTTCCCAGCAGTAGCTCCAACCCCAGCCCCCTGTGCACTGAGAGATTGAGACAGTAGAGTGCACATCAGGGGAAGACAAGTGCCACAAGACGGGCTGCTACCAAATCCAACATCACTGCCACCCAGTGGCCAAAAGGAAAAGCGCACCTGCCACCAGAAGAAATAAAACAAGCATTGCACAACACAAACTAAATTAGCAGCATCTAGAGGCAACAGACTGAGTAGCGCCCCCAGGGAAAGCATCTGAACTCCCGCAGCAAGAAAGTGCGCAACCACGCAGAAGACACCCACACACCAGCAAGGAGTCGGCAGCTGCCACTTCCAGCACGACGTGGGGAGAGGCGCGAACGCCTCACTAAGCATCCAAGCACTGAAAGAACGTCCAGGGAAAAGACTGCCGCGATCAGAAAACGGAGAGAGCAGTGACTCCTAGTGGCCACAGGTGTTCACCGCAGCATCAACTACTCCCGCCAACGGTCCAAAGCAGCAAGTACCCGACGTCAGCCAAAGCAGCAAGTACCCGACATCAGCCAAAGCAGCAAGTACCCGACGTCAGCCAAAGCAGCAAGTAACCGAGGGCAGCCAAAGCAGCAAGTACCCGACGTCAGCCAAAGCAGCAAGTACCCGACGGCAGCCAAAGCAGCAAGTACCCAAAGGCAGCCAAAGCAGCAAGTACCCAAAGACAGCCAAAGCAGCAAGTACTCGACGTCAGCCAAAGCAGCAAGTACCCAAAGACACGCAACAGGTGTCCAAGAGCCCTGAACAGTAAGTGCGCAGATAACGTGCCACGTGGCAACACACAGCCACCGCAAGGAGTAAGAAGAACGCAGGCAGCGCCACCGCGCAGAACAGTTATCGCGGATGACCACACAACGTGGCGCCTCCCAGAAGCTGATCCGCAAAATGATCGCCCATCAAGTGCTGACCCACGACGGGTCCCCAAACAAAGAAATTGTTAAAGCGCAAAGTCCGACAGGACGACCGAAGACAACCTGCCAGACATCGGCAGAAGTGGACCGCCAAATGGTCCAGGACGTTCAACCAAGACAAGGTCTACGGACGTGGACCCACGAACGTCACCAACCAGAATCAAGAGAAGAGAGTTCGCGTCACCAACTCTGGCTGCTGAGGAAGAAGGAGAAAGTGTCTCCGACGGGGACAAGACCAGGGGTACACGTGCAGCGGGCGCGCCCTGCATGGAGGAGCCAGGTCAGGAGAGAAGTTACAAGATCGGACCAAGTGATGTCGCGAAGCAGGAAGGAAGAAAAGGAGAGATCTGAGTGGCATGTCTGCCACCGCAAAAAGGAAGGAAGAAAAGGAGAGATCTGAGTGGCACGTCTGCCACCGCGAAAAGGAAGGAAGAAAAGGAGAGATCAGAGTGGCACGTCTGCCACTGCCAGAGTGGAAGGAAGTATACCCACGTTGGCCTGTTGCCACAGTTAAGAGTGGAAGGAGAAGTCAGTGCGAAGCAACGTCCCCACAGTGAACCAACCAAGGAAAGGGAAAGGAGTGCAGGAAGACCTCTCACACTCCCAAAGAGAAGGAAGGCGACAAGTGCCAGGACAACGGTGCGAGGAGCACAAGGCCGGAAGAACACCAGTGGCAAAGAAGACCAGGCTGGAAGAACACCAGTGGCAAAGACCAGCTGATCTGAACGACGATGTTTCCGCACACCCAGGATCTGCGGAGAGGAGCAAGCGAGACCGTTTGTGAGATCCACCTCTGGGGTCACACGGACACTGCACAATGCCAGCCGTGGTGGCCCAGGGGCAGAGGCCTCCGGGACAACAGTCCCCGCGACGAGAGATGGTCATCCAACGCCCATCCGAAAGGTCAGGGGAGGGCGAAGACATCGCAAGCAAAGACAGAAACCAACAGCTACCTTGGGACGAGGCTGCGGAATCTGAGGTGAGGCACATCGTCTCCTCCATACCCCCACTGACGGCGGCGTTAGAGCAACTGATGTGGCACATCCAGCCCAGCGCGAGTCTGAGAAAAGAGGACCTCAAGGATATCCCGTGGCAGGGGAACACCAACGAGAGAAGTCATCCTAGTGAGAGGGATGCCTTTCAACAGATCTGACTTTTGCTAAGTAAGACAAAGACCACAAGTGAAACCAAGGCAGAGACCGGTATGTGAATATCATTCCACGGCGAACAACAAGAACTCTAACTGCACCCGTTGCCACGGAAGTCAACAAAAGAAAGACTGTGAGGACAATTTGGTTGCAGAGTCGTCAACAGACTGTTTCCATCGAGCACCACAAACCGGTGCCACTGTGAACTGATGTTCCCCGCAACAGATTGAACATCATCTGTGATTCCAAGCAGCGGCGGATAGAAAGACACTGCGGAAGCTGAACACTTTACTGCATCCTGATACATGTTATTTTCCCCACAGGTTGATTTCTGAATGTGGGTCTTTGCAATTAAAAAATGGGAGGGATGTAGTGTCCTAGCATGGACACGTTCTAGTGTTCAAGTGTGATGTAACTTACTTTACAGCCACCCACCACAGACGTCATGGTGTCACATGACGCTGCCAATAAATGGGGCCGAGCGCACGTGCTCGTAGCCATTCCTACTACCCTCATCTGGTGTCTGCGTCCGTCATTGCTGCTCCTAACATGCGGGCCTAGGGCCCTCCACTTCTAACTTTACATGCATCTCAATCGATGTCCTTGCTCCAGGAGCTGCTGCAAACCCCCCTGGGCTGCAGCCCCTCCCAATCAGCCACCTTCAAGCCAATTACTTACAGATAGGGGGCTGAGGGTGTGAGACGGTTAATTCTTGCAGGGAACTAAACTGCAATAGGCTTCCCGCGGTGCCTCTGCGTCGGGCACGCCAGCAGAGGGCAGAGGTCCAGAGGAGCGAATTGCAGGACAAACCCGCATTTTTTAAAATTTATTTATGGGTTTTTATATAGCGCGGACTTTACCCGAAGGCGTCAGAGTGCTTCACAATAGGAACAGTAATGATACATGAGGAGAAAATTACAAGTGAGCAAATTACAAAAGCAAACGTTAAGTTACATGAGGCAAAAGTGACAATTGTGAGCAAACAAAATACATGAGGTATTCTATGGTCCCCCTTCCCTGGGCCCAGAAGCGAGACCTAGGGGAGGGGGTCCCCTCCCGTGGGTCCAATTGCAAAGATACTCGTTTCCTTCAACTGAAAAAGTCAGGAGGCAGGAGAGGGCTGGGGTGCACGCGTTTTAGCCTGGCTGAGTCGCACTGGTGCGGGCCTCCAAGTGGTGGGCCCTGGGCAGCTGCCCGCACTACCCATGCCTAGTGCTGGACCCGCAATGAGCAATGAACCAGCATCAGAGGGCGGGAGCAGAGCTGAGCGAAGGCTTGGCTGCCTTCAACGAGCCTATGCACAAGCCAAGCCAGGAAAATGTTGCTCATGTGATGTGCAAAAAACATCTCGTCAGAATATTATAACGGCTCGTCTAAATTCATATAAGTGTGGTTTTTAACGTGCGGAAACGTTTTGCCTTAGTTCGTCAGATTATATCCCTGCATTGAGAGAGGTTTATTGAAAGTGATAGCTTTTAAACATTAATTTAGAAAGGTTCCTGCCAATGCCATCCATTAGTGATCCAAGAGGCGACTCACCTGCCCCCTACACGTGGCCCGCATTCTTTGTACAGATGAAGCTACATTCTAATCTAATAAATCAAACACGAGGCGTTTGTACAGCGCACATTCTCAGCTCACGCTTTGAAGTTGTTGTCATATGTGATAATGAGGATAAAGGAAGCCTGGTTTGCCTTCAATCACACCGTTTGGTCAAATGTGTCTCTTTTATAGTCTATGCAGTGTGTGTCTCTGTGTGGTGTGTACTGTCGGTTTTACTTCACCATTTCAGTTCCAGCAAAGAACGGCCTGGGCTGTCCTAGCGGAGCTCCGCGCTCAGTGGCCGACAGCTGTACGACATTTATTGAACTGTGTCCCATCGTGACTGCAGCTACACCGCGCCGCGTCACCCACACAAACAGAGGCAAAAGGGAAGGCGGAAGGCCTGCTTAATTAATTGCTCGTTAGGGTTATCCTCCTGTGTAGCAGCACCGCCCGGCCATCCGCTAGGACATTAACACCCCCGTCTGGACTCACAATACCAGGCCGTCCATGGCTACTGGACTCACAATACCAGGCCGTTCATGGCCCGTGCACTCCCTCAGAGGCCCTGCGGCGTCTGCTCCACCGACACCAGGACATAAGGACACCTCCGATGCTTCGACTCCGGACATTGTAAAGGGATAAGGAGGTGCTTCGCGCATCTGATTGGCATAACACTCCGGGAAATGATCCCCCTCGGCCTCCTTTTCATGCGTAAAATAACCCTGAATTGAGACAACGGCCTCATGCATATATTTCTGGAATCACAGAGTAAAGCGCCTTGCTACCAGGGGTGATAACATCAGAGAGCTGCAGGGAAACCGGAAGGAAGGGGTTTAGGAAATTAGTTATTTTACTCAATCTTGATATTCTGAGATCGATATAAACAAGCATTTACAATGCAACGGTTTCGCCTTTGCAAAAGTTAGAGCTATTGGCATTGTAAATGACAACATTTTTATTTATGTGTTGGTTTTGAAAACAGATAAATAAATGGCATTGTCATTTACAATGCCAATAGCTTAATCTCTCGCAAATGCCACACACACACACAGAGAGCCCCCCCACACACACACAAAGAGCCCCCCCCACACACACAAAGAGCCCCCCACACACACACACCCACACAGAGCCCCCCCACACACACACAGAGCCCCCCACACACAGAGCCTCCCCCACACACCCACACAGAGCCCCCCACACAGAGCCCCCGCACCGTGCTTGCCTGCTCTATCCCTCATACAGAATAGCCAGGTACGCAGTGCTGGTGTTTCTACTGAAAGTGTAACAAATCAGCCCTACTGTGAAGTCAAAACCCATCTCTGTGATGCAAAATGCACCTTCTTGCGTTGTCTCATGCTAGCTCTCCCGAGATTCTTATGTAACTTCCACTGCTCGTGCACTGTGACAAATTACCTCGCACTAGCACTTCAGTTATACAAGAAAATTAGAGTTATTGTGATGTCATAACTTGCCCTCCATGTCGCCTTAGTTCACAATTGTGACATCATAATAGCCAGTGTAGGTACCGTGATGCCATGCTGCACTGCTGTGATGCCCATGCCCCCCATTCTACTGCACTGTGGCAAGCTACACCGCACTGGTGCGGCCACCCAGTAGGATGGTAGAGCTATTGTGATCTCAGATCGCGCATTTGTGACGTCACACGTGACCTTTTTGGAAGTCCAGATGCCAGGACCTGCGGGCCCTTATTCTAAGTACCCCCCCTGCACTCGGGCAAGCTACACTGCATCAGCACTTACGCTGAACATGAATGGTAGAGTTACTGTGATGTCACGGCTCACCATCTGCGACGTCAAAACCCAGTTAAGGTGATAGAATAATGGATTATGTACTCATTGACACCTTCCCCCAAAGAGAAATGAAAGTTACTGAGATGTCACTATCCACTTCCTATGACGTCATGATGACCCACCCTGTATCGCCCCATGCCCCTTGCACTCGACTTTGAGAACTGTCCAGCTTGCAAGTTTCCGAGCTCTCCGATACTCGTTCGTGACATCATTGTGCCCGACTTTGTGATGGCCAATGGCCGCACTGTGATTTTAGAATGCTGGAACTGTGGCGTCATCCTGCTCCCACTTTGATGTCATCATAACACCCCCTTCACGCAACCTGTTCTTGCGACTAGTGGCTCTTCTGACAGTGACAGTATCAGACATATTGAGTGTGTAACCAGTGACAGTTCAGAATGCCGGAGTCATCCTCCTACCCTCGTCCCGCGGTCCCCTCCCCTCTCTTACCTTTGCCGCTCCCTCCCTCCCGTTCCTTCCCACCTCTGCCACCTTGCGGCCCCGGCTCTCCACACAGGCGCTGCGACTAGAGAAAGACCCAGTTAATTCCAGCCTAAACAGCCGAGTGTGTGTATTTATAAAAGCCGATAAGCGCTCCCGGCCTGCTGCTGTCTGGGCGGGGGAGGCTCACTGGAAACCGATCAGTCTCACTCGGGCATTGGAGTGCTTATCCAGACCCGGGCCGGGAGGGCGGGGTGATGGAGAGTGGAGAGGGGCCTGCCGAAGATCCCGAGGTCTGTGCGCACGTCGGGGGAAAGCAGCCTTCGAGGGGAGGCAGTCAGACACCTACATTTGGAGGCCCCTTCCCACGGATCTTTGCGTAAGAAAGCGGCCTGATCAGGTGTCTACATAATACCCCATGCATTTATGAGTAAAAAGGGACGTGACTACCGTGAGACTGGTGAGGTCCCCTGACTTCTGGCTGTGAGGGTCCCGGTGCACACGGCAGGGTCTAGAAGACTCCTCGCTGCCTGGAACCCCCTGCAGTGGCATCCGTGCACGCCGAGGCCGGCCCAGAGCAGGGGGTTAGCGGGGGTAGGTGGTCTGGAAGGCCCTCGCAGGCTCGAAAGCCGTGCCGTGGCATCACTTCACGCCGAGTCGGGCCTCTACCAGACTCCTCTAAACCCTTTCCAAATACAAATTTCCTTCCGCACTGTTATCAGCTGGGCACCTGAAAACACTCAACGGAGAGTGAAAGGGGAGGGGGGCGGGAACGGGCACACTGGGAGGGGGGCAGAACGGACACATGGGGAGGGGGGCGGAACAGACACGGACAGCGGGAGGGGGGGGCGGGAAACAGAGCTCACGAGCCAACGAGCACACGACACGGCGGAACCGACAAATGAAACAAAAAAAAGAAATTATATAAAAAAAAAAAATGCTCCTTACCTGATCGCCTCGTGGGAACTCGAATCTTGCAGCCAACTCCAACAACAAACACTTGTAAAAAGACGAAAACGGGCCGACAAAAAAAAAAAAATAACACACCCACCGCCGCGATGACGATCCGAAGTGGGTGGAGAGCGAAAAAATCGCGGGAACGCCCCCGAATCTGGTCCGGCCTTGACGGACAGATCCGGCTCCCAATGGCTAGCCTCCATTTATGGAGCTAGCCAATGGGAGCAGGGGGCGAGTCCCTGTTCCCCACTGTAAGACATAAGGTTTTTCTAGCGCATGCGCACTTCGTGCGCATTTGCTAGGCAAAACCTAAAAAGGGTTCGGTTAGGTAGTAATACATTCCTATTAGTATACTCAACCCCGACCGTCGTGTTACGTTTTAGACCCTGAGCTTCCCCAGACCAAGCACTATGATGACACGTCACTGCGACACCTTGCAGCCCATATGGAACATTTCCTAAACATTTATTTATGCTACAGTGTGATTCATTGTCTGGTGTAATATGTGTGACAAAGCGCTCTGATATCTCTGGCTGGGATGAGTCGTGCTATACGAGGAGTTAAATACGTGTGTGAGGTACCATCACATTAAAACCCTCCATTGCTTTCACCTTACTTGACTAATATCCACCACTCAAATTACTTTCATATTTCACTATACTAATTCACCACAAATCCTTTATGGGTTCCAGAGTAGTGTGCTACTCGCCGAAAAAAGCGCTTTAACACCCCATCGGGGTAACAAGCACTATATAATGCAAACATGTTTCCCTCTTCTATCCCTCCGCTATCCTTCTGAATCCAAAATACTGACTAACCTATCCACCACTCAAATTACTTTCATATTTCACTATACTAACTCAACACTAATCCTTTATGGGTTTCGGAGTAGCATGCTACTCGCCGAAAAAGCACTTCGATAAATGCTATTATACTACAATCAATAACTAGTAACCAACAATAACTACTGGTGTAACCTCTAACATGGGTACTAGGATAGAATTCTGCTTGGCGTATGGCACTTTCATGCCTTGTCAGGGGTAATAAGCGCTATGTAAATGTAATTCTACGTACAATACTGTGGCGGGAGGAAGGGTGGTAGCGAGTGAATCTGCAGAGAAGGAAGTCATTGGGTGAGGGGGCACTAACAAACATTGTCCACTGGGCCGCAACAATGCTAAAAACCAGCCCCGTATTTTATTCTAGAGAAAACAACCAGTATATACCCATATTGGTCCAGGAAGCTACCCATGTGGCTTTCTGAACCAGTCAAATACCATTTTTAGGTTTCGCCTGCCGAAGGCTGCGCTCTGCGCAGCTTTTCGGCGCAGGCGAAATCTATTGTTTACCATATGTGCTTCAGGAACGTCCCCCGGTTCCCATTGGCTAGCTCCATAAATGAAGGCTAGCCATTGGGAGCCGGATCTGTCCGTCAAGGCCGGACCAGATTCGGGGGCGTTCCCGCGATTTTTTCGCTCTCCACCCACTTCGGATCGTCATCGCGGCGGTGGGTGTGTGTGTTTTTTTTTTTTTTTGAGTCGGCCTGTTTTCGTCTTTTTACA
Organism: Lissotriton helveticus; assembly: GCF_964261635.1. NCBI lineage: Eukaryota > Metazoa > Chordata > Amphibia > Caudata > Salamandridae > Lissotriton > Lissotriton helveticus. The sequence continues at coordinate 824,978,715 of NC_136068.1, read as the reverse complement.
AGTGTTTGTTGTTGGAGTTGGCTGCAAGATTCGAGTTCCCACGAGGCAATCAGGTAAGGAGCATTTTGTTTATAAATGTGTTGAGTGCTCCGTGTGTTCCCGCTGTCCTTTCCCGTTCCTGCTCCCCCCTCCCCCTGTTCTTGTCCCCGTTCCCGCCCCCTCCTGCAGTCCGTGTGCCTGCCCGCCCCCCTCCCGCTGTTTTTCAATCATCAGCCATGCTTCATCAAGCGCGTGAAAGCAAGCTGAGGGCTGCCATGGTGAGTTTGCTTTGCGCTCACTTCCTCCCCCGCGGGCATCTGGTTCCACGTAATTCCCCACAAATGCACGCACAAGGTACACATGCTTCAAACATTTGGAAAACTCATAGATTTCGCAAGTGACATATAGCAATGTTCTGTTTTATAGTTCTGGATAATACAGTGCTTTGGTTTTGCAGGCACGGGTATGGCGTCTCGCAACCTCTGTTCGAATGGAATAGAAAGTAAACCTGTACAAGAATGGCCGCCTTGTTTACCTCATCGGGAACACTGATGTTATTGTCTCGAGTCTCCACCTATAGCAGCGCCGGCCGCAGCCTCCACACAAGCATCGGATGGGTATGAGCTGCTGCTTGGGGAGAGCTGAGCAGACATGAGTGCGCCTTCCTTGCGAGTTTTGCTGGGATTTGGCAGGGGTATTCCAGCGGTATCGGTGAGCCCCCCCTTCCCCCCTCCCCCCCTGCCCCGCGCGCCAAGAAAGACAATCCGCGAGGAGGGGAGCAACTCCAAGGTGTTTACCTAGGAGCTGACCGGGGGCGGGGGAGGGGGGCAAATGCTTTTATTTGTGGGGCGCTGAAAGAAAGGCGGCACTGCGCTTCACCGAAAAAGAAAGGGCTTCTTGTTACTTCTACCACAAGAAAACACGGAGAGCCTAGGAGTGAAGTCATGACACGAGGTGACCGACGTCTGACTGGAAGTGACAATGAGGACTGGCCGTCAACAATGCAGGGGACCGAGCAGCCAATCTTTTCTTTATGTATTCTGCAAGACCAACATGTTGGGTGTTGTTCGCTTCTGAGTCTGACGCTGTAGTTTGTCGCCTCTCTGGTGTCATACGTTGCGCCCTCGCAATTAGAACATACTTTGTTTTTCAACTTCAACCTGTTGACATTCCGGGGCTCAAATGTGACACGAACGGAGCATATGCTGGGTGTGTGTTTAAAAGTATGACCCTTTGGGCTTTCACGTCATTCGGGGCATTAATTTAAATCAACGAAACTAGAATTACTGCATAAAAACGGGCAAATGTCCGGAAGGTTGGCCCATGAGAGGGTGAGGTGCTCATTCAGCATCTTTCTTCATTTTATCTTTTAAACACTATAATAGGTATTGTTCCCCCTGATACCAATTTTGCACAAAACTGATCTCCTGTGCGAGCCATGCCGAGACTTGTGGTTTATTTATTTTTTTTACTCCGCGACCGCGAATACAGTTTTGCATGTTGGGGCTTGGATGTCCCTATGTAGAAGGAGAACTGCAAAACTGCAAGTCCCAGAATGCAAAGTGTTGCTTGCTGAATAGGTAGAAGGGGTATATGGGCTACACATGACAAGGAAGTATTTTGCATATCTGCCACCTGCCTAGAAGGAATGCTGCTTTGCAGGTTCTCGTTCCAAATCAGCAGCAAATTCCAAAAGTTGTCCCAAATGCATTCTTTGAGGTGGCCATAATGTGTTTGTGCGCTAAGTTCTTGTAATGTAAAGTGAGACTGAGTGGACAAACTTCCTAAACAATTTTGTGTACCTGGAAACCTCCCACGCGCCTCGGAGCACGCGAATCAGCTGAAAGATCTCTTTAGAAATATATGTTAATAGGAGAAACATGGGGCGTAGTTACGTGTTTATTTCTTTAACCGTTCACCAAGTCTTTTCGAAAAGACCAACGTCTCCCAGTCTGTGGTTTCATCAAGTTTTAAATCTGTAAGGGTGAAGTGGCACTCTTCTTGTGAAGTTTTTCATCCGGACGTTATTATGGATAAGCGCCCAAAGCCAAGGCTGACAGAAGAGGTCATACATCATGGCACGCTTGCTTGTCCCTCTCTTTCCCCTCTCCTTGCCCTTCTCTCTCTCTCGCCCTGTGCTTGTAACGCATTAACTGGTTATTCTCAATGTATTTCTAAGCGACCCGCATTTTAGCAGCTACTAAATGGGAGGGAATGGATAAAAAGCAATCAGCCCAACATTGCAAAATATCGGTAAGTGGGAAAAGCAGAGGAGGAACTAAGTATTACTTTTTATGGGGTCGCGGTACTTTTAAAAATTGTACTGAAATGGTCTGCCGTGACTTCTACGTGCCCTCCAGCCACCTCCTACACAGCTGTTAGCCTCTAGCGGTGCAGACGCACACCTTGCCAGCTTACTGACTGCTCCTCCACCCTCCCCTCCTGCGCCCTCCCCTCTCTCCCCAAGCCCCACCTTCCCCGTGGGTGGGTTGGTATCTCCTCGTCAGCCTCGCTGAGCCCTGCGCGTGCAGTGGTAGCCCCTCCCGCATGAATATGGAATAGGCTGCACGAGGACAGCTATTGACATTATAAATGACAATGCCATTTATTTATCTGTTTTCAAAACCAACACATAAATAAACAATTTGTCAATTACAATGCCAATAGCTCTAACTTTGTCAAAGGCGAAACCGTTGCATTGTAAATGCTTGTTGCAATTGAATTCAACATCATTGTTTTGGGCTACTACTTGCCCTGACTTTAAATTTATTTAGTTGTTTCTTAGTAGAGCTTATTTCAGTTCTTTATTGAAGCCTTGCAGGAGGGCACAGGACTATATACTTTTCTTTAATTTGCATGTACATGCAGATTACAAATAACATACTTCGATCTCTGTGGAATAATCAATATCTGCTGGTGTTAACTATTTGGAAATAATGACTCAATTTTAATGAAAATATTAGGCTTTCTGGAAGTTGGGAATATGAAAGCTTTTGCTCAAAAAGGGTTATCCCGGAAAACGTGTAGGAAATCTTAATCAGTTTTGCTGGCTATAGACATTTGTGTAAATACAACCAGAGAGGAAGGGTACAAAGGGCTACTCTCCTACCCCTAAATCATAATTCTCATCAACAAAAGAGAGCCTATTATTGTGAATACCTCAAGACGTTATGTCCAAGTGACAAAGCACACAGTGAAATTAATTAATTAATTACAGTAGGTAGTCAAAAAACTAAAGAGACAGGAAAAAATTATTATTTTCTAAAAGAACCCTCACTCACCCTAGTGGTGACATGCTTCATCATGGGGTTCGTCACAGGGGGGCCAGGCTATCCCCCCCTGTGTGCTTCAACGCCTGCGATTGCAGCGGAGCAGGTATGTCAACAGTGAAGTATGTGGAAAACGTGAATGTGTGGTGACAATAAAAGATTCCAACTGATCCCCAACAACTTTATTTAAAGGACCAATTGTTCACAATAAAATAGTGTGATCACTGCAAGGTGAAAATTAAAACCTTGGTGACCTGGTGTAAGTGGTCAACATGTTTCTGCTGTATTGTGTGCTATCTTAGCTCAGCTTTCTTCAGGACCAATATTAGATAAGAAAAATACGCCCTCCGGGGGTCCACCCACGCTAAGGAGTGTCCACACCGTTAGGACGACAGAGGAATTAATCAAAAACTATTTAACTTTCCTCGGTTAACTCACGGTTTTACCCGTATTCGATAATCCTGCAATTTGCCTGGATACCATCTAGAACATAAAAATAAACACAAACATTTCAATTGTATGTATGTTAATTAAATCATGTCTCTATATCAAGTTTTGTGAACTGTTATCTCAAATCGTTTTTGACCTGTTGTCTCAAGTAGTTTTTAAGTTACAGGTTCATGACTCATATTTGGTCGTTTTATTTGTATAGGAAACAAAAACATTTCTCTTTAAAGTAATTATTTACACGCTTAAAAGTACCGGGTATTAAGCTCATTAAAATCCGGATCCCGACCGCCCCCTCTCGGGAGTTATCAGGGCCTCAGAAACAAAAAGGTAACAGAAGATCGAACAGTCAGTCTTAAAACACTCACTCAGTTTGAAGAGTTGGTGTGCCCCATGGACGCTCAGTCTGGCATTCTCTTCACGTCCCGTATTTATCTATTCAACCAACACAGAGCAAATTGTAATAGCAGTGTTTATTCCAAATAACCCAATGCATTTCAGACGAAGGGCACTGGGATGCCTGAAATGCATTGGGTTATTTGGAATAAACACTGCTATTGATGAACCCACGCTTTTGTCATGTTCTTAAAAGAGGCCATTGGGGCACAGTTTGAACAATAGAAGATTTGAAAAATGGCGTTTACTTCCTGATGGGGATTTACACCTGAAAGAAAATGATGAAATTATGGATACCGTACGAAAATAAAACAAGAAAACATTGGATTAATTATATGAAAATGATTGCCAACGTGGCATATTCGGCAGTGCGTTTGGTTGGGGCGACATGCGCCCCATTCCCCCTATTCAAAGCGTCATCTGTCACATGATCGTAAATAGGATTCGTATTTTTATTGTTAGGGTTCGATTTTACTATTTTAACATGTATCCGCAATTGTATCATAAAAACAAAGGTTTCCCAGTTTCTTGAATTTGCGAAATTCATCCCACCGACAGATCGGTGAATGGTAATTGCCACGCAATCGTAACACAAACGACCCTCACCCGGTAGTGCTCAATACTTCTCAGTTCACACTTCCTGTAGTGTCCTCCAGACTGCTAGACCGCTAACCTCGTGATTCGATTGATCACGATCATATAGTGGGTGTGAGGTTAAGTTTTAACCCACTGATGTTAATGTGCGATAACAGGGTGGGAAATGTTAAGCAGTGAATAGTACATAGCGACATGATTTTTTCTATTATTTACTTCTTATGAGTCCAAGGATCCATATTGCATATTGGACATCCTACTTCGTTTCGGTGCACTATTTTGGTCGCAAATACTGTAAAAGAGTATACAGAAATATTGAATTCCACAGTAGGGGCTCTATCTTCGTATATTACCCCAAGGGATATCATCATTGAGTCCCGTTCGGTTTGAAGATAGGCGATAAACCCACCTTTGTTCCAATTCAAATAATCTGTATTCATCGCTATGTTGAAGATGTTCAATCACTGTCCAGTGAATGTCATCCGGGGAATGTTTCTGCTCTAAAAAATGTGTCGTCATCTTCGTGTTGTTCTTACCACATCTTATACTGCTCCTGTGTTCACAAATGCGGAGTTTGACCATCCTTTTGGTCATTCCTACGTATCGCAAACCACAGGGGCAGGAAATTAAGTAAACGACATTGGTAGTGTTACAGTTAGTGTGGCTTCTCTGTTCCCAGGTCTTATTGGGTTCCAATGTTAAAGATTTTGAACTGGTGGTGAATGGACACACGCTACAACCTCCACAGGGGTAATGCCCTGTTACAGGCGGTAAACCCCAGGCATTCAAGACACATCTAGTGGACTCCTGTATCCTTCGAGGTCGAGTGTGGACCAGGGAATCCTTGAGACTCTTGGCCTTTTTATATGAAAAGAGAGGTTTTTCCCAGTTGCAATTATTGGAAGTTAGAATTCTCCAATGTTTATTAATGCAGCGACTCACTAAGTTGGACGCTGTGTTAAATGTAGTGACACATGTCAAAGGTGGCTCATTGTCATCATTGCGAGGATTTTCTTCTAACAAGGAGTCTCTATTCTGATTTCTCGCTCTTTTATAGCTCCTAGTTAATAGGTGTTGTGGGTAGCCCCGATTGTGCATCTTGGTGGTCAAGTCCCTCGCTTGTTCTTTATAATCCCCTACATCACTACAGTTTCTCCTAATACGGAGGTACTGTCCAAATGGTAAATTTTCCCTCAATGATTGAGGGTGAAAGCTGGTGTAGTGTAGAAGGTTATTTTTGCTGGTTGGTTTATAATAGGTTTTTGTCTTTAACTTATTTCCTACTCGTGTAATGGTCACATCCAAAAATACAACAGTAGATTCGTTGTATTCATAGGTGAATTTGAGGTTCGGATCGCAACCATTAACCCAGTTGAAAAAGGATTTTAGTGTCTCATCACTCCCTTTCCATATTAACAGCACATCGTCTATGTACCTTTGCCATAGAATGATGTTGTCAAAGAAGGGATTGTCAGGAGGTAGAATGTGTAGTCTCTCAAAGTTAAAAACATACAACCCCGCCACACTAGGGGCAAATGTACTGCCCATCGAGGTACCAGTAGCTTGTAAATATAACTGGTCTTCATATTGGAAAAAGTTCCTCTTAAGGGCTAAAGATGCACAGTTGGTCACAAAGGATTTTGATGTTTTATAATTCCACGTGGTGGTCTCTAGTGTGTCGGCTATTACATCAATAGTTGCATCTTGTGGGATGCAGGTATAGAGGCTCTCAATGTCTAATGTCGCCAGAAAACAATGATCCTCCGATAAAGTTACTGTCTCTAATAGAGCAAGCAAACGTTTTGTGTCTCTGATGTAGGTACTGGTAGTCTCTACTATAGGTCTTAAGAAAAAGTCACAATATTTGGACAACGGTTCAAGCAAGGAACCTAGACCCGAGACAATCGGTCTCCCTGGTGGTGGTGAGATACCTTTGTGTGTTTTAGGGAGGGTGTAAAAATACGGAATTTTACCCTCAGAAGTTGTTAGATAGTCAGCCTCATGTTTAGTAATCCATCCGTCCTGCTCTGCTGATGCTACAAGTTCAGTTATCTCTGATTTGAGATCCTCAGATGGATCCTCATTAAGCAGAACATAGTTGGTTGTATTACCCAACAACCGCCTGCATTCCTGATCATAGGCTTTCTTATGCTGGATAACTACTCCTCCCCCTTTGTCCGCACTCTTTATCACTAAATCAGAGTTCCTTTGTAGTGTCTGTATTGCCTTAAATTCGCCAGATGTCAGATTTTTGTAAGGACTTGGAGTCTGTATGGATTCAATTTCCTTGACCACAGCCTGTTCAAAAGCCAGTATTTCCGGCGGAACACTGTGTGGAGGAGGGGTGAATATAGACTTCGATCTAAAGTCTGTATCACCTTTTATCCTCTGCGTAGAATTTGTCACTTGTTTTTCAAAATAGCTCTTTAACCTAAGCTTTCTAAAAAAGTCTGAGAGTTCACAGCGTAATTTGAATACATCAAAACCGGGAGTCGGGACAAACCCTAACCCCTTTTCCAAAATCATTTTTTCATCTTTAGTCAGAATGACATTGGTCAAGTTAGTGATTAGACTCTCTGGTTGCTTGGGCCCGGTCTCTGTTCCGCGGTTTTGCTCCTCGTTTGGTCGCTGACTGCTTCGCCCTGTTCCCAGTGGACCTGGTTGGGTCCTTTTCGCTTTCCCCTGTTGCCCCGTCCCCTCCCTAAAAAAGGAGGTTGGAACATAGGGGGCTGGTAGAAAGGTGGCTGCATATGGCCAAATGGTTGATTCCAACCCATCATGGGAGGAAATGGAGTGGGGTATGGATTTTGAAAACCAGGCCCGTTCTGTTGGTATGGTTGCCAGTTAGTATTAAACGCCCCTCGTCCCCTACCTCTACCTTTATTTTTCTTACCAATACTACCAGTACTGGAACCACTAGACTGAGAGTCGTCAGAAGTATCAGACTGATAACCTGATTTAGTAGGAGGGACAAATTCAGGTGCTGAATAGGGATAAACCTTCTCATATGCCCACTTCTTGACAGACATTTGTGCACTTTACCCCTGCTGTCCAGAAGTAAAGTGCATGTGATTCCCCTGTAAACCCGATAGAATTGGCTTACTCCTAATTGGCACATTAAACTTGCCTACAAGTGCCTAGTCTATGGTACAAAGTGTACCAGGGGCCTGGAAGTTAAATACCCCTAGTGGACTGCATCACCTATTGTGCATCCAATACAGTGTTGGATAAAGAGGGCTACTGTGTGAAGCCTGACTACTTCAGAGTAAAACCTACACTACAACCTGCCAAAATAACAGTTTTTAAATATTGGTAAGTCACCCCTATGTAGGGCTTGCAACTCACAAGGTAGAGTGCATGGTATTTAAAAGTGGAACAGGTAGAAAACTAATATTACCACGTCTCTACAGCGACAAGGCCTTAAAAGCTATTTTCACTGTGGAAGACCTAGCTGTCCTATGTAGCAAACAAGCCTACAGATTAACATTCTAATATTGATAAATCAGGAGCAGAAACAGCAAGAATTTACAAACTCCTCACCCACAGCCTGAAGCTACACAGAGACCTAGAGGTTACTCAGTTCAAATAAAGCACTATATATATCTTGAAAGAAAATCCTACAGAAACATATTATCATGGAAAAAGCAAACAATCTTTGGGAATGCAAGAATAAGTAAAATACGTGAAATGTAAGTAGGAACTGTCTCACTGACATGGATTACCTGTAAAGGACATTATAGAGCCCAATAGGGACCCGTGTCAATGCCTGTTTTTAATTACTACCAGGTCTGAGACTCTGTGAGACCCACCCCACGTATGCATCCTATTAAAAACCTTAGAGTTGGGTAGTATATTTCGGAAAATGTAAACATTCTCTGAAAAGATTATGACTTAAATTAGTTTACTGAAAATATGTACGGGCAAACCGTTTGTAGGCATTTCTACTCAGTGAATATTTGAATTTGTATATTTAAATTAGCGGCACAAACTCCTATCAGTAATAAGTGTTTCATTTGTTTTTAGGTCTGGCTAGAAAAAACTTTAACAGTTTGGCAGAGCTCATGAAATCACAAAAAATAATTTTAGTATATAGAGAGGGTCTCTGGCTCAAACATTTATTAATCTTTTTTTTTTTTAAAACATTTATTTATTGGCATTTTTAGAAAAAGACATTTCCAAGTGTGTATGCCTGCATAGGTTACAGCAAATCTCCATTATACAGTATAATTTTTGTTTTATTAAACTTTTTATTAAACAAAAATATACAGACAAATACAGAAAATAACTCTCAGGTGAATGCCTTCGGTTCCGAAGCACAGGTTAATACGGTACATTTTGAGAATTAATACCCAACAGTCAATACTAGGGTCCAGCGGGATCCTGCGCTTCCAAATCCAGGCCTTCCATGGGCGGTTCACAGATTCCCCCACGGTGTATATTCCACACCACCCAAACATTGCCCCACTTCCTCGGGCAACCACGGGCCACATACACCGACCTTTCCCTAAACATACACCAATCAAGGTCTTCTGCCCATTTGTTGATTCGGGGCGGCTGGCTGGCACCCCAAAGTTGAGAAATATTGCATTTGGCCACCATATACGTTAATGTAACCCACTGTTTCTGGTACACACTTAGATCGAATGGCTCCCAAAAATTCAACAGACATCTCCGGGCTTCTGGCCTCACCTCCACCCCCAATACTTCTCTCAACTCATCATGAATCTTCGCCCAATACGTTTGTATCACATCACAATGCCAGAGGTATGCATCAAGGTGCCCACTGCTCCGCACTCCCTCTTACAAGCTCCACTCTCAGCACGCCCCATTCGTACCAGACGAGGCCCCGTAATGTAGGATCTATGCAGGATCTTCAGCTGCACTAATCAGAGACGCATCTGGATAGCAACTACCTTAGGGGAGGACACTGCCTCCACCCAATCCTCGTCGTCAAGTTCTAGCCCATCCGCACTCCACTGTGCTCTAACCTTCAACAAAGGGTTCTCGGAGTTATTAACCAATTTCCGATATATCAATGAAATGGTCCTCTCCGGAATATGCCCATCCAGTACACGGTCCTCCAGAGGGAATGTCTCCGGGAGATCCGTGCCCTTGGGGACATAAGTGGTGAGAGCATGCCTCACCTGCAAATATCGGAAGTACTCATTTTGGTGTAGACTATATTGCTCCACAAGGGACGCAAACGTATGCTTCGAGCCTTTCCCCCACACATCTTTTATCCGGGTGATTCCAATGAGGTCCCATCTGTCGAAGCCCCTAGTCTTCCACATACTGCCCAATTTCTCAGAATTAAATAGTGGGGTGGCCAGTGTCAGCCTACCCTCCCACCCGAGACTTTTGCTGGCTGCGTGCCACACCTGTATCGCATGTGCAGTCGGACCGGTCAGAGGAAACCTTCCAGGCCTAGAATACAGAGCTCTATCAATCATCCCACCGGGGGCTTGACCTCGGTCCATGGCATAGCCCGGGTCTCCTGGAAGCCCATAAACTATATGGTTTACTGCAGCCAACTGCGAGGCCCAGTAGTACTTACGCAAATCTGGAAGTCCGATCCCGCCATCGTATCACGGTAGGGTCAATTTATTAAAGGCAATACTGGCGCCCCGGTCCCAGAGGAGCTGTCTCTGGAGGGCTTCTATCTCCCTGAAATACGCGGCCATCAGCCACTAACAGTCTTATCTATCTTGACAATGGTTTTATTCGGGAGTTGCTTACAGGATGTATCCCCTTGCGTTTACTAAGGATAATTCAGTGGATATTATCACATGACGAAATATTAATCAGTCATGGAATGACCCAATGTTATAATAAACCAAGAAAGCCAATAAAACAACTGTGTAGTGCAAAAAAGCACTAGAGGTCAACTGGACCAGCACCATACTCATCTCGCTGTATGAATGGGATTATTGCACATGGAGTGGGGGGGGGGCTAAACCAATGGCATACCTCTTGGCTGTTGCTCCTGGATAGTGCAGCAGGTGTCTGCATCAGCTAGAATTACAGCTCCCGGTCTGTACTAAGAGGTGAAGGGACCTGCTCCCAATTGACAGCAGCTGTAGGTGGGTTAGCCTGGGTCACGGCTGCCACGTCCTCCCTCAGTTCTGATGGTCACTTCCCTTTCCCAGTACAACTCCCCTTGCATCTGCCTCCACTCCCACAGATGATACCACACTAGCCTCGGGCCCTTACCTAGATCATACTCAGGTTGCTCCGAGTTCACCATCACCTCAGTCCATGACTCGGATATAGGACAACTCCTCACTCCCCTAGCCTCTTCCCTGATCAATGCCCTCTACTCAGCCCTAGCCCATTGTGTCACATCAAACCTTCATATTTCCACCACTGGGCTAACCACTGATTTCCAGGTCATAGCTAACGCTGGGGCCATGTAGACAAACCGTCAGTCCACTTCTCTGGTCTTAGGTCTGTGGAATAACCCTAAAATGCAAGTTTCCAAATAACCGGGTAGGGAGCGCCCTAGTGTAGAGTTCAGTGCCACAATCACTGAGTCCCTAAATGAGCGCAAATGATAGCAACCACAAACCATGTGTATGAAGTCGGCGCCTAAATGCCCGCATCTTGGACAAGGGCGAAACTCACCCCAATTTACCATCAGGATCCTATGCGGTGTCCTATATGTCATGTGAACATAATTACATTGAGTACAGTTTAACCTCGTATTTCTAGAATTGTTTTGAGGAGAATTCAATGCCCTGCACCATTCAGGATCAGTAATCTCACGTTGGAAGATCCTTTCCCATCTACCCTGTAGGTAATGGGTTATTTTAAAAACAGATCGATAGAACCAGGTGTCACCCAATGAAACCAATAATTGAGGGACTGCATGAGTCTTGGGTTTGCCTAGTTCCCCTGCTCACAAGTTGTGAAACGCCCACGTCACCGCCTCGTAAATAAGAAATTGACCCAGTGGTATATCATACTGAGCAATCAAGTCTTCCAGTGGTAATAGTGTGCCCTGTTGGTAACAGTCCCCAGCTGTCACCCGCTCAGCCTTTGACCAGGCCGACAGTTGGCCGGCTGTGAAAAAAGAAAGAGGCTCACCTGGGAGGTCCCACTAATGGAAGCACAGGTGCATATAGTGTCGTCCATCCTGTCTCAGACATCTACTCCAGCATCTCAAAGCCACTGACAATAACACCCCAGGACACGTGATCGCCACTGCCTGGCACAGCAGTTTTACCAGTAGGGGTTCCCAATTGTGCTGATTGACCTATCATCTGGTTAATCTTCTTCTTTATGAGAATTTGATTGGGAAGATGTAGTCTTAGTCCATCTATTTAATTCCATTGTCAAAAGAGTCCCCATGCCCAATACAGTTGGAAGAGCATTTTGCACAGCATAACTCCAAGAAAATGCAGTGTAAAGGGGTTTTACACTGGGACACATACAAGAAACACAAAAATAAGGAGGTTTACATTATGAACTGTGTAACAAATACAATAGGAAGGGGTTGTACATTGTGAACTTGATAACCAATACAATAGGACAAGTTTTTACTTTGAGAAGTAGGAACAGCTTTGACTGTCTGGAAGAGCTTATGCAGTCAGTTTTTTTAAATATAGTATACAGAGAGGGGCTTTGGCTCCACCCCTTTGTTGACCATCTTCTTAATGGAGATTTGGTTGGGCAGAGGTTGTCTTAGTGATCCTATTAAGTAATTCCACTGCTCATAATTGATAGAGAGATTCTTAGAACAGGTCCCATGTGAAATCCAGTTGGAAGCTTTGCATGGTGTAACTCCAAGACAAATATAGTATAAAGACGTTTTACATCACGACTTCTATGGAAGGAGGTTTACCTTGTGAACTAGGTGACAAAGTATAACAGTTTTATTCATGTTGTGAACTCTGTCACAAACACCATATGAATGCACTTTACAATACAGAGACCTCAGACAGATCACTGGTTTTGAAGGAGATCGGGAGGTCTTGCTTTTATTTTCCACGTTTGTAATTTCATGTGAAGTAGTTAGTTGTACATGAATGAAAATACTTTTCTTTTTTTCTTTTTTAATAAGCTAGTAGACATTTACAAAAATAAAGACAGAATATGGCGAAATCAAAAGCAAATAATAAAAACATATGATATGTTCAACATGACAGAAAATGAAAAGCATATAAATACCATAGAGAAAGAGGCAGAGAATTAGGAGTATAAACACATTATACATACACATCTGTATACCATCATACACCAATGTACTCCTGAATGTACTATTATAATATACTATTTTAGCCCTCATATACGTCAGTCTATTTAACAACACTTCTGGGGTGCATGACCACCGACACATTATTTACATGATATTTACATCCATATTCCAGCTTATTTTACTGAAAATCCGGCATACTTGCCTTAGGGTAATAAAGAGCAATTGTTTTACACATTAAAGGAAAAAGAATAAGATCTATCCCTGCCGTGCAGTGTTAACTAATTTCTTGTTCTAGCGGTGACAGATAAACTGTTAAAAAACCCCAGATCTTCTCATCAAGTATGCGTTTCGTGGGCTTTTAATAGCATATAAACTAGTCTCAAGTTTGCAGATAGCAAAGAGCCTGCCTCTCCACATCTCAAATGTAGGGGGGCTCTTTCTGACGCCACACTGAGGCTATACACAATCTTGCTACTGCAACTGCAATATATATTAGATATCTATATGCATACATTCCTTGTGTGGGTGTTTCATCCTTTATAACCCCCAACAGCATAACTAATGGGGTTATTTCAATCCGTACGCCTGTCACCTCTGTTAGAAATATCTGCATCCTATCTATCAGTGTTTTCAAATATGGACATGTAGCAAACATGTGAACTATGTCTGCCTGTTCTCTCCCACATCGAGTGCATTTGCTCTCATTTGCACCGCCCCAACGTGCAATTTTAGCAGGTGTATAGTTTTGTAAATCAAAAAGTGCCTGATATATGATATCAATTTTGTCCCGAGCCATCACAGTTTCTATAAGCATGCTTTTTTTCAGCTAAACATACGATATCCCTCCTCTTACATAGAAAATCCTGGATCTGTGGGTATTTAAAAAAATCCAATTTGTGTAGACCATATATACTCATCAAAGAAGCATAAGTTTTAACGCCGTTGTTGTCTACCAGCAAGCCCAGGGTTGTAATACCTTTGCTTCTCCATCTATTCATGATACTATAAAAAAAAAAATAGGGGGGGGGCAGTGCTGCTGCATCAGTAGGTGCGTAGTAATTTTGTTTGCCAATATTTAGCTGTCTCTTAATTTGGCGCCAGACCTTATGAGCAGCCTGCAGCACCTTGAAGCGAGTCTCCTTATAATAGCTTGGCTCTAGAATTTAAAAAAAAGTTATTTCTGTCCTTGCACCCAATAGTAATTGATATATGTGAGGTACCTCACCTAAAGTTTCACCATTAGTTCTCACCAATAGTATTCCTATATGCTGTAGTAAGCAAGCCCAATAATAAAATTGAAAATTTGGTACTGCCCAGCCCACTCTATCCCGTGGTAGGGTCATACATTTCAGTGCTCGCCGGGGCTTCCCCTGTGCCCATAGAAAACTATTGCAGATCGATTGTAGTCTGTGCATTTGTTTTCTAGTAATTTCCAGTGTTACTGCCCTAAACAAATAGAGGACCTTTGGGAGCACATTCATTTTCAAGACATTACATCTTCCCAGCAGTGGCAGATGTAAGTTTTCCACCCTATCCAAATCTTTTTTAATCTTAATAAGCAGAGGTTCCCAATTAATTTTGACCATCTTATCTAGGCAAGCATTCAGATGTATTCCCAAATATAGGGCCTCCTTTAACACTCTCTGGTCTCTAAATTGTGTTTGCTCTGTACAGATTACTTGTGTCTTGGCTAAATTCAATTTGTAACCCACACTCCTCCCAAATGTTGCTGCGAGCTGTTCTTTTTGCTCCAACCTAATTGCGGGATCCAGTGACACTATTGCGGTATCATCTGCATGAGCAAATATATCAACCCGCTCCAACCTGGGGCCTAATAATTGTTCATTTAATCTATGCTCTAACAGATTTAGGAACGGGTTGATATATATCGCAAATAGCAGGTGGGAGCATGGGCAGCCTTGCCGGGTACCTCTTGTTATAATTAGTGGTTTTAATCCCAGCCCTAATGTACATATTCTTGCTTTTGGAGCTCTATACATTGCCCTGATTGCCTGGACGAACCCTGCACCAACATCATGCCCCCTAAGTGTGGTCCATGAAAATTCCCATGAGACACGGTCAAACGCCTTTTTCGCGTCTAATAATATCACCCCACATGGCATCTTACGTGTGTTGGCAATCACTAGCAGTGTTGTTACTCTGCTTATAGGGTTGACCGTGTCTCTATCTGGTATGAACCCGTGCTGGTGAATGATATTGGTCTAAAAGACCCTGGGAGAGTAGGTGGTTTTTCTTTTTTTAAAAACACAATAATGCTTGCCTCATCCCAAGATAGCGGAGCAGTCCTCTTTTGTGCCTCTCGACAAACCGCAAGCATATTCTGGCAGCAATAGTTTATATATTTCTAATGGGAGTCTGTCGGGCCCTGCAGCTTTTCCCATGGCTAATGCACCCACAGCATCTATCAACTCCTGCATTGATATTGGCTCCTCTAATGCCCTCTTATCTTCTTCCTCCAAGATTATCCTATAGGGGTCCTTATATGGTCCTTCCTTACCAACTATACTCTGATCATCCTCAGAATACAGCTTTTCATAAAATGTTCTAAACACCTCTAGAATACCCTCTGGTGTTTCTATTGTGTTCCCTGCAGAGTCCTCAATTGCCACTATAATGTTCTTCACCTCCTTACATCTAATCTTCTTCGCTAGGCACCTGCCGGTTGTTTCCCCGAACTCATAACAGTCTTTTCTAAAAAGGTGGTATTTTTTGGCAATATCTTTAGCTCATTCCTCATTGATCTTAGATTGACCCCAAGCCACCTCTGTTTGTGCCTGTGCAATGTCGGCTTTGTCGGCTTTGTCCCATATTACCTCCATTAGTCTACGTTCGTGGTGTAGCTCCTCATATAATTGCATTTGTTGTCTGAGTTGTTTCTGTATACGTAAGGAAAAGCTGAGTATCTGCCCCCTTAGTCCTGCTTTCATGGCATCCCAGACCATCCCTAATCCTGTGGAACCACAATTTATACCTAAAAATTCTGCCACCCATTTATGAATATGCACAACACACTCCTCATTTAGTAACAGTTTTTTATCAAAGGAAAATGTACTTCTAGGGCGCATTAACCCGGATACCGCTAGTTTCAGTATAACTGGATTATGATCCAAAGTTATACGAGGATAGATCAGCATTTGTGCGTCCCTTTGAAGTGTTTTAGCTGTGAAAAATTAATCTAATCTGGTGAGTTTTTGATGGGGGCATGAATAGTGCGTGTATCCTGGTTCGGGTTGATTTAGCCTGGGTCATACATCAGTTAAACCATGTTTAAAGAGGAGTTGTTGCAGGGCTCTATAAACGTTAGTTTTTTTCCCCCAACATATTTGTCACCTCCGGGCCCTTTAATGACATCTTCCAGCTGTATAATAAAATCATCAGTCAAAATCAGTGAAGTTGCCCAATTAACTAATTCCATATTGAGGTACGTAATAACTTGTTCCTCATCATTAGAGCCGTATACAGAACATATTGAACAATTCTTATTAGCCACCGTGCATTCCATCATGGCCCATCGCACATATTTATCTGCAGCTGTTTTAGTCACTTTTAAAAGACCCCTTTTAGCTAGTATAGCGACCCCACGGGTGGTGGTCGCTTGTGTAGTACAGACCAGCATCTCCAACCCCAACTCTCTCAAATAGTTATCTTTGTTCCAAGGGACATGTGTCTCTTTGATACAAACTATATCGGGTGACATATTCTTTATTTCATAGGCTACTCTTTGCTGTTTCCCCCTATCGTTGAGTCCCCCGCACATTAAATGTACAAACAGTTAGCCCTGCCATCACTTTGTTTTGGGTCAATATGCCATCTTCCAACCCTTCTTAAATGCCTCTTTCTCTTTTCTTCTCTTTCCATCCTTCCTTCATACCCCCACAAGTGTCTACTGACTTTCCCCCCCCAATTTTCCCCCCAAACACCCCTCCCTCTCTGGCATCCTCCCCCTCCCCCCTCTCCAGAACCTGCGCGCCTCCTCCCTCCCCTATCCTGCCTTCTCTGCCAGTAGAAGGCCCCCCTCTCCCCTTCCCCGATGTGTACGCGAATAGACCCCACGGTCTACAGTGATGGAGAGCCTCAGTGCCACCCTGCCCCCCGTGCCCCCCTGATGCATTCTACTTTGGCCATATGAAAATCAAAAAACAACACCCTTTAAGCAATACAATAAAGATAACATTTTACTTATAGTATCTGCATATAATCTTCAACACATTGCACATATTCTTGCCCTAATGCTTGATCTCTTGCACATACTCTTTCGCTTTTACTTCAGAGGAAAAAAATCTTGTTTTATCTTTATAAGTAACTTTTAGTTTGGCAGGAGCTAATAGAAATGCCTGTGCTCCTTCTCTTGAAAAGGCGCAATTAGCTGTCTAAATTGCCATCGTTTTCCCACAGTAGTGGGACAAAAATCGGGGCAAACAAAAAATTCTACCCCAGCAGCTTTCCTCTGCCTGTCTGGCCTAGCCAAATCAAATAGTGCCTGCCTTGCCAAATAGTTAGAAAGGCATATCAATATAACCCTGGGTCTTGCATTAGCCTGCTTGTGTTTTACTTGAAACGGGAATCTATGGGCCCGTTGTATCTCAGATTCCCATGACCATCGAGATAGCTCGGGAAGAGCCTCGGTAAAAAGTTTAACAACGAAACTACGGGGATCTGCCCCCTCGAACCCTTCAGGCACACCAAGAATTCTTAAATTGTTCCATCTCAGACGATTTTCCATGTCCTCGATCTTCCAGGATAGATCATCTCTATGCGTTGTTAATGCCTCAGTAGTTGTCCTCTGAGCCACCATCTCGTCCTCTAAAGTGGATATACGGGTCTCTGCCTCCGTTATTCTTTCTCCGATTTCTGAACACGTTTTAGTCATCTGACGTACAGAATTCTGTAATTTTCTACAGGCGCCTTGCGTTTTCAAGCTTTCTGCCCGGCTTTCTTCCCTATGGGCCATCATTGTCTCGTATATGAGAGTTAGGAAAATACTTTCTGACTGTTCTACAGCACTTCCCACAGAGTACTGACCAGGGACTATTTGGCTACTACTTTGGCTTGATATGTGTGGCGTTATTTTCTTATGTGTAGTCCCAGTAGCATGTACTCTATCCGCTCCTCTCGGGGTTTCTTCTTCCAAATATATACTACTAATCTCACCCCTGCGTCTATTTGACAGGTTAAGGAGTTCCTCGGATACCTGGAGAGACTCATCCTCCGAAGAGCTCGAATGATCTGACAGTGAGAAAAAGGGGCCCTCAACATCTGGGTCTTGTACTTTGGCAACCGGTAACGTCTCAGACACTGGCCTGACATTATAGCCTCCTCTCTGCTCCTGGGGCAGCCCATCCTCAACTGCTGTCACCACTCCATTTTCTGGGGGATCCAGATTCCCCGGGTCTCTTATTGTTGCCACGCTTAGCATTGTGCCCCCGCTCACCTCAGCAGAGCTCTGAATTTGGGTTCCTCCTTGTTTCGCCGCCACAAATATTGCCAGGGTGACTTTCTTTTGGGTTTCAGCATTGCCTGTCAAGCTTTCTTTTGTAGCCGATCCACCTCGTTGTTTATTTGGATAGTTTTGGTCACTTTCCTTTCCTTTGCTTCTTGCCGGTGTATACCCCCCGCGGCAGCGGCGGCTCGCGTTTTGCCTGCCCTGGAATTCTTGGGCGGCATCCTCTTGTGTATTCCGGTTACTGTGCACCTCCGCAGCACCAAGAAGTGCTGTAGGGCACACCAGACGCCTCGGGACCGGGACCACAACAATCGCAGAGAGCCGGCAACTACAAGATGCCGTAAGGTAAGGAGCGCCCACAGCATTCGCACAATGTCAGGAAGCCTCGCTCTTCTCTGCAGCCTGGCTACCACCTCTTTCAGCCTCTCTTCCGAAATAGCAGCGTGTCTGTATGTCGATCCGTTTTGCTTCAGGGATCAGACACGGGCGGCAGGCATCGAGAGCTCACTCGGCCGAGTGACCTGCCGCCATCTTGCACTTCTCTAAGTAAAACCATTGAACAGACATTGACGTAAGTGTGCTTTGCAGAGATATGACAATATCATCCTGATTAAGCCTTTTAGACATTAATTCAGACCAAGTGTCAAATACAGTTGGTAGGGTCTTTAAATTATGTAACCCTGTTACACATACACTAGAATGGGGTTTTACATTATGAACTCTCTGACACATGCAACTGGAAAGGGATTTACATACAAAACTATGTGATAAATGCAATATGAAGGGGTTTTCCATTGTTAATTCTCCAATACATGCAACCGGAGTTAGGAATACATGGTAACCTCTGAGAAAAACATCACAGGAAGGGCTTTTAAATTGTTTAATACTGACAGATTTTCTATCACAGATCTCTAGTTCATGAGAGAGTTCTTATTTTCATTGTGTACATTTTAAGTTTATGTGTTGTATTTAGTTTTCTGCGAACTAAAAGTAAAATCACTGTCTGGATATTGATTTATTATTTTGTGCTTTGCAGCCCTTCTGTGTCTTGCCATCCTCACCCTGAGTAAGTCTTGGCCTGCTCTGCATCACTTTGAAGTGGGTCAAATTATAAAAGGGTTTACTTGGTACTCATTGCGAGTCCAATACTAAAGTAGCCCCAGGACACCGGAGATCAAATACTCCAATCGTCCCAAATCAAGGTCAGTTGCCACGGATTGCCCTGGGGGAACACCAGAATTCGTTCGCACTTTCTCACATGAACTGAAATGGGGAAGCATTGTTGTTGCCTACTGCCTGTGAAGAACAAGCCTCGCAACTGTCCATCATCCTCAGAAGTCTCCACTTTTGCACCACAAGCAGTGCTGATCCCTACTCAAAAAGACAATAGACTGGTATGCCACATGTGCCAGCAGCAGCAGGTTCTATGCCACCACAGGCGGTGGTTCAACTCCTCTTGGATGAACTTCTGTTCTTCTAATTGTTGAGTGTATACTTCTGGAAGTTAAAGCAGGACAGGTTGGCCCACCACATCCTAACACCACTTTCCATTCGCTGAAAGTAAAAGATTACCTGTTTTTATGAGTGGCTCTTTGAGAGTACTTCTCCCTGTAACTATAGCCAGCAATTGTGAGCCAATCAGTCTGGAAAACTGTCTAAACATGAGATCAAACACTTGCTAAATAATTCTGCTCCTTATTTTCTTCCCCAATCGTTTTGCTTCCTTCCACTAGAACTCTTTCTACCTGGCTTGTATTGTTGAACACATTCTCAGAATCTACTTCCATAAAGGAAAGTTTCCTCACTTTTCACTGCCTTGCTTTATTTGTGGGTCCTGCTTGCTCACTCCACAGTTCTTAAAAAGTATTCACCACTGAAATGACTAGAGAAAGCACCTCTTCTTATTCACAAGTCTCGCCTCATGACCATGTAGGCACTCATACAAGATACTATTAAAGCACAAGATGCAGTATTTGCCACATTGTATATAATTTCAGTAAAAATTATAGATGGTTGCTTATAGGGCATTTATTTTTGCAAACCATCCTCCGATTGTTCACTGTAGTCCATCAAATCAACTAGCCAAAAGCACGCTGAGGTGCAAATTGACAACACACTAGCAATTACTTTGCTCGCCTGAGACGTAACTCATGAACAACAATTTCTAGCAGAAGCACTGCAACAGCAAGAGTCTGCTTCTTCTCCAGTCCAGTCTTGTGTAGAGAGTGAACAGAAACCAATAAGTGGGGTCTTTGTAGACCCAATCCAACATAGCTGCTAAGCTATCATGAGTTCTCTAACTCTCACCAAAGGTTTCTGCACTTCTGACAGGTAGCGTGGAAAAAGGACAAAATGCTTGTTTCCTTGGTAGGTCTTTTGGAGTTGTTCAGGCTTCAGCCATGTCTCTAGCCCGAGAGTTGGTCTTTGTTGATAACTTGCATAGTTTGCTTTGGGCTCTAACAGTCGGCTTGTCAGTTCTAAAGTTCTGGACATTCTTGGGGCCTTGGCTATTACTCCTGTAAGTGGACTGTACTCCTAAACTTTTACAGCTTAATAGCATATTCTGGAGTTGGGTGGGTCGGAGATAATTTAACCATAATTTCATGATGAATGAGGTGCCAGAGACAAGGTACAAAACAACATTTTAAAATAGTCAACAAAGAAAGGACTGACACAAAAAGTGAGTTCTAGAATGGAATATAGAAAAGCCATGAAGGCCTATTACAAAATGTAAAAGGGAACAATACAGATTTTTTTCTTTGCAGATGCAGTAAATCTCATTTAAATGCTGTTAGAAGGTGGTTCTGACACTATAGGCCGCCCGGATGTTTCGCTTTTTGAGCACCCAATTGTTGAGCTTTTACTGTGGGGGAGTCTCATAATCTGGGACTCACCCACAGTGAACTCATAATGACGGAGACTGCATGTAGATTTTACTGGTGTACTCCTGGCTTGACTAGGCCGCTGCGCAGCCAGTGAAGACTGCTCCCTGCAGAATGCACCCTCTTGGAGACCCGGAGGACAAAGGAGAGTGCTCCCAGTAGCTGGGGGACACCACCAGGAGCAAGAAGACGTGAAAATGGGCTAGATCGGACCCCCAGGGGCTGAGATATGGCCGCCGGAAGGTAGGTGACCTTTGACCCCTAAAGAAGACCTACGACGAAGCGCGTGGGGCTCCACCGCCAGTCTCAGAGATGGCCCCGGGGTGGGTCAGGTCCCGGGGGCTGCCCCAGGAGGAAGCAAAGCTGGGGAGCGCCGTCGCGCTCCCCGTGAAGAAGTCCACAGGGTGGGCTACTGGCCCCCGGTGATGTGAAGGAGGGGGGCGGGGGAGCGCCATAGCGCCCCCCCACCCATGAAAATTGCCCCCAGGGGGCACCAGGAGTCCACCCTGGCCCCCCTCCAAAGTGGGATGCGGGGGAGCACCGTTGCACCCCTCCGAAGATGTCCAGGGGCCCCTTCCCCGAAGTCATGGAGGGGGCCCGGGACCCCAACCCCAGGCCCCGAAGTGAGGTGGAGATGGGGTAGTGTTGCTGCAATATTCGGGGACCCGAGACCCCATCCCCGGGCCCTGACATGGAGGCGAAGGCCGGGGGAGTGCCGCCCCGTGGGCCGTGGAAGCCTTGTGCGTCTGCCCGCAGGAGCGGCCAGAATGGAGTGGCCGGCTCCCGAGGCAGCACGCGAGGCTGCTGGCCGGGCGGGGACAGCCGGGGGTGGGCTCCCAGGCTGCCCTCCAATGATTGGGCATGCAGGGGTCCCGACCGGGACGCCCAAGAAGAGCGAAAGAAGGTGCCAGGGGCCCGGTTGGGATCGGGCCCCAGAAAATCTGCAGATCGGCCGGGGGTGGGCTCAACGAGCCGAATGACTCTCCTGGGAGTCCGAGTGGGACCGGACCCTCCTGCGAACGTCCGAAGCGGCAAGGGGCACACATCGCGGCTCTCCCCTGCACAACAGGAGAGCCGCTCATCTCCTATGCGGGGAAATCGGCACAAAGCGCCCCAGAATGCCTTGCAAGGCGTTAGGAGATCCGCTGTTTTGGGTGCTGGTGGCCCCCAGAGGAGGGGGATCACCCTCAATTGTTGAAAGAGGGGCAGGGGGGGAGCTGAAGGAGCCACGCAGCCTCCCCAGCCCAAAGAAGAAAGGTCCCACCCTAGGTGTCCTGGGGACTAGAAGGAATAACCCCTCAAGGGCTAAGGTAGCATTTCAACATCTTCTAGGCTGGAACTTTTGTTCTACAGCTCAAGGTGTGCGGAGAACTGTGCCAATGGATGAAGGGCTGAGTTGGGGTGTCTAAAGAAGGGCACCCCCTGGAGGTGAAGAGGTGCAAGTGCATGAGAAGGATATTATTAATGCTACTTCTATGACATGCATTGTCTAATGTTTATTCTTGGTAAGGGGGATTGAAAGCCACACATGTAATGTGAAATTCATGTGTAAGATGGTGTCATAAGCAAAGTGGATTTAGGTGGCTAGACACTCCTACTAGGGTGTCTGACTGTATTTATAACAATCCTGTGATCATCTGTGATGCCTTTAGGGGCTGTAATTGCACTGCATTTTTAATGATATCCAAATGTGCTGAGTACCGTCATTCTAAAGTGTGCGTAAACATGTATTCTTGCTGCTGCGCTTAGGTGAAGACCCCAGACTATTAGCCCTTGAGATGTAGAGGTGCATACTGTATGGTCAGTAGGAGATGCTCAGTCAGGGTCATGTGTCACCAAGGCAGGTGTAGCATGTTTAATGCTTGTTGAGGTAATTGGTGTATAGTATTGAGTGTTGTGTGTGTTTAATAAATGTACTCTTACTTTTATAAAGCAAAGTACAGACTGGACAATCAATTATTGAGTGTTATTATTACGCACCTGCAAATGGCGATTACTAGCCCACACCACCTCCCTTGAATAAGCCTCAGACTGCTCTGCAACGCTACCCTCTGAGAGTCAGGCGCTGCCCTAGGGTGTTTGGTTCCCAGTGAAGCACAAATTTGTCATGTTATTTGTGCAGGCCTCACAGATGCTGCCTCGTTTTCCAACAAATGCATAAAAACATTGTCAGGAGTTTCTCAGTAATAGAAACAATGCAGAATATTAGGCAAAATCAGTAATAGGCTAAGTCGAAAATATTCAGCAAACTCAGTAAGAAATCTGACAGCATCCCTAGTAGAAAGGGAAAGGTCTGTGGCTCATCCCCAAATCCAAGGGTTTAAATTGCCATTTTCTCCCAAAAACTATAATAGGAGTGAAAAGTCGCCACAGTGTGAGAATTTTTTTTTTTAATTTTCAACAAATCAAATTACAGAACGTATAAAACAACACATATCCCCACCTTCTTAGCAGTAACTCACTACAGACTATTGGTTCAACCCCTCTGACCTAATGTCATCCAGTAGTGTCAGAACAAACTAGCTACATAAAGAACATTGAACCATTGTGAGCAGGCGGGCAACTAGAGCCAAATTTCGGGGGGGCTGAAAAATATTTCGGGGGGGGGGGGGGGGGCTAATTCTTTGAACCATAGACAGAGTGGCTGTAAAATGGGGTGAAAACACAACAAAAGCTTCATTTACAAGTAGATGGTCTTTTAAAGACCTGTTAAGTACTCGGGTGTGGCTGCAATTAGATTGTCGCCAGCCCCCGAAGCTGTCTCTGCGCGGGCTGACTCACACAACGGGGGGGGGCTGAAGCTCCGTGAGCCCAATGGGTGTTGCAAGCCTGATTGTGAGTGAATGCAATACCCCATGCAAGCGGAAGGTCATTGGAAAAGTGCTACAGTAGTCTACGGAACCTTTTTCTAGATCAGTGTCATTCAGTAATAAAAAAATCCATATCTTGCTTGACTACATGTAGCTGAATTAAATGCAAAATAAACATGATACCATGACGAAAAAGATGTCAGTGAGGCCTAATGTAGGCCTAGTTAGTATAGGCCAGGAAACAGAATTTAACAGGTCATAGCAAATGTGTTTCAACTGAAACACTTAAGTCAGTATAAACATGTAAATTCAAGTGTACACTACTTGCTCAGCTCTCTATTAATAAAGCACGTTTTGAATAAAATGCACAAAGAGTTATCACTCCTGTGTTTCTGCCTGCTGGCTCTGTAGTTGTTCCAGGGAGAGCATGTCTGCCTGTGCTGACTGACGTGTAACATAACTTTGACTTAAGCACACAGTCACTTCTTCTATCCCGAGCAACACCACCCTTCCATCCCAGTGGGCAATGTCAGCAGTGGGTGAGGACTATGCTAGTTTTTCCAGTTGTGAGTACGGGACTCTTTGCTACATAATATAAAGTGCAAAAAATGGTTGTCTTTACTGGTTTCGCCAGGTGAAAAGAGCCCCCCCCTCTCCCGAGCCCCCCCCCCTCTCCCCCCCGGAACACTTAGTACGCCTGCCATGTGCGTTTTGCTGTTCTACAATAAGGGCTTTAACAGCTCCTCTTGTGTTTTCATAAAGACCCTACTAGCTAAAGATTGTGTTTTTATGAACCGATGGATGGGTCTTAGTCTCCCTCCACTTGTGAGCCTTCACAGTCTGCTTTCCCTAATAGGACTAATTGGACTATCCAAAGATGGTGTAGGGCTACCTATTGCCCAAGCTGTACACTTATTTACTCTGGTAAACCCTTTCCCAGTTAACTCTGCTAGACATGCAGTACCTGCTGTCTTGCCATTGCTTGTTTTCTTTTTCGTCGAGGTCTATGAAATTATATTTTTTATAACATTTTGTTAAAAGATGGTGCTTTTCTCGTAAATCCTTCACCATAATGTTATACATGCGATTGTGTTTTAGACTTCATCAAAATTCTTCAAACGTTTAATTAAATTGATATATATCATTTTAATATTTGAACAGTATTTGTATTGTAATTGCATTTATATAGCGCTTACTACCCCTGATGCGCTTTTTCGGCAAGTAGCACGCTACTTCGGGACCCATAGAGGATTAGTGTTGAATTAGTATAGTGAAACATGCAAGTACATTTTAAGTGGTGGATAGGTTAGTCAGTTAATTGGATTTGGAATGATAGCAGAAGGATAGAGGAGGACAAACGTTTGTATTTATATAGCGCTTGACGCACGCTATTCAGGAAGCCTACAAAGGATTAGTGGTGAATTAATATGGTGAAATATGAAGTAATTTCAGTGGTGGTTATTAGTCAGTTACTTGGAGTGAGAAGGATAGCGGAGGGATAAAAGGGGAAGAAAGATATGCATTCATATAGCACTTGTTACCCCTGATGGGTGTTGCAGCGCTTTTCTGGCGAGTAGCGCGCCACTCCGGAACCCATTAAGGATTACTGTTGAAAATTAGTATAGTAAAAAAATATGAAGTAATTTGAGTAATGGATATGTTATTCAGTTATTTGGGGAGTATATTAGTATAGTTTAATATGGAATTTGAGAAGTGAGCATGTTAGTCTGTTAATTTCGATTGAAAAGGATAGTGGTGGGATAAAAGAGTGAAGGATTTAACAAAAATCTTTTTTTAGGTCTTAGTAGGAGGAGGCTTTTGGATGAGTAAAAAGGAGTTTTGGAGGGGAGGACTCAGAGGGAAGTGTTTAGAAAGGTTTGTTTTAGGGGATCGGTATAGTAAAAGAGGTGTCAGATGA
Source organism: Lissotriton helveticus (assembly GCF_964261635.1). Taxonomy (NCBI): domain Eukaryota; kingdom Metazoa; phylum Chordata; class Amphibia; order Caudata; family Salamandridae; genus Lissotriton; species Lissotriton helveticus. The sequence goes on along the minus strand of NC_136068.1, from coordinate 824,952,762 downwards.
TGCAAGGAGGGGTAGAGAAGGAGAGAGTCTAGAAAGGGTTATTTTGCCAATCATAGTAGTGGTATGGAGTTTGGGATAAATGAGAGTGGATGTAGAGGATATATTGATAGATGTATAGGATCAGAGATAGGGTAGTGCATTGGAAGGAGTAGTAGAAGAAGTTTGAGATGAGTCAGAAGGTTGGGCTAGAAGATATATTGAGCGAAGTATAGGCTGAGGAATAGGGTAGTGCATTGGAAATGCTAAATTAGAAGATCCATAATAACAATGAAAGTATATAGATACATAAAGGAGGTAAGTATATATAGATTAAATATATTGATAGAGGCACAGGATGAGAAATAGGGTAGTGCATTGGATATGCTTGTCAGGAGAAAAGTAACAGACACACAGATCCAAGTACATGGAAGGTACATAGACGCACAATGGAAGTATGTACATGTAGACCAAAGATGATTTTTATTTATTTATTTATTATTATTATTATTTTTTCTCTCAACAACCATTATTTTACATGTTTATACAAAGTAATACACAAAGATAGGTACATATCTATAGTGAAAAAAATGGTTGTATACAGAGGGATATGCTGTAAATTTCCGTTTGCGTATGGTGCTTATGTGGGGAAGAGCAAAATCTTGAGTAGTTTTCTGAAGATAAGGTGGTTGCCGGTGGACCTTATGTTGGAGGGTAAAGAGTTCCATAGTTTGGCTGCTTAAACAGAGAAGGATGTGCCACCCATGGTTTTTTTTCTTGTATGGTGGGATTTTGAGGAGAGATGCTCCTTTAGAGCGGAGGTTCCTTTGTTGAATACGTTGGGTGATTTTATTCCTGATGAAGAGTGGTCCCATTCCATGTATTGCTTTGTGGGTGATACAAAGCAGCTTGAACGTGGATCTTCTAGCAACCGGTAACCAATGCAGGGCTTTCAAGGCAGGGGAGATGTGGTCTCGCGGTTTGATATGCAAGACTAGTCTGGCAACCGAGTTCTGAATCCGTTGTAGTCTTTTCATGGTCGTTAAAGGTGATCCGTGGTAGAGGCTATTGGCGTAATCGAGTTTGGACAGAACAAGGGAGATGGTAGCTTGGACCTTGTGTGGAAATCCCAAATGAGGGAAAATTAGTCGCAGCGTTTTTATAGTAGCAAAGCTTGATCTTGCTAGTTTATCCACTTGGGCATTCATCGACAGGTTGGAGTCCATGGTCATTCCGAGGTTTCTTACTTCCTTCGATACTTTAGGTAGTGATCCCAGTTCATCAGGCCATGTGGCAAGTGGGTTGTAATGTTTCCAATTGCCACACATGAGTATTTCAGTTTTTGAAGCATTCAATTTGAGAGGGCTCCAGGTCATCCACTAATCCACGGCTCTGAGACAGCTGAAAATTGGTGATTTTCCGATGTCTTTGGGGCATTCCAGTTGAAGGAGTATTTGCGTGTCATCTGCATAGTTATAGCACGTAAGGTGAAATGTATTGATCAGTACTGGTAATGACTTCATGTAGATGTTGAAAAGCATGGGCGAGATGATAGAACCTTGAGGGACCCCTGCTTTTGTGGAGTACGGTTTGGAGGAGAAAGGTGGGGTATGGATGACATTAGTTCTGTTTCGAAGGTAGGACGCGATCCAGTCTAGAGCAGTTCCCTCTATGCCGGCTTCATAGAGTCTTTGTTTCAGAGTGTCATGGCCTACCGTGTCAAAGGCAGCTGAGAGGTAGTAGCAGCAACCCCGTTGCAGTCAACTGTATTCTTTAGGTCATCCCAGATGGTAAGGAGGGCAGATTCAGTGCCTCTTCCCCGACGGAATCCTGTTTGGAAGTCTGTCAGTGTTCAGCGGGTCCAAGTTTGTTTTCTTCAGTAAAGGGCGTATGTATGACTTTTTGAGTTCTTCTGGAAATATTCCAGTAGTTAAGGAATCGTTGATGATTCTTCTTACTGGAGTGGCAGCAGAGGTTGTTAAAAGAATTGTCTTGAAAGTTTGTGGTGGACAGGGGTCAGAAGGGCTGCCGGCAGGCCTGCTTGCTTTGACCAGGTCCATAAATTCATCGTGTGAGATGTGTTGGAAGGAATGGAGATGCTTGATTAGAGCATTCTTGGATTGTTGTTTTGTACAAGGGTTAGTGCTGGTGCTTTGTTTCTGTTTTAAGTACGATTCCAACGTGTCTGCTTTGTCCGTGTAATGATTTGCCACTGTGTCTGTGAAATCTTGAGTAACAGGATGAGTTCCTTCTAGGCAATTCGGTTTGCGAAATTCATTGAGTATTTTATAGAATTCTTTATTTGCACATTTAGCGTTTTGAAATTCTGTCTGAATAATACCTTTTCTTAGCTTTTTTGATAGCAGACTTGTATAATCTGTTAATTTTCTGTAGGTGAAGTTTGTCTTGTTTGGAGTTTGTTTTGAGCCAGGTACGTTGCAGCTTTCTAATTTGTTGTTTATGTCTTTTATTTCTATGTTTCTCCAAGGCGCTTTTTTTCTTTTGTTCTGTTGTGTGGTTTCGAGTGGTATCAGGGTGTCAAAAGCTTCCTGTAGCCACTCATATAGATTTTGAACAGAATTTATGGTTTCCAGATTTGTACTGGATGTTAGTTGTGTTTCAAAGTGTTCCAAATTGAGTTTGTTCCACGGGCGATAGCTGGATGGATGTTATGTTATGGAGATTTTTAAAGCGCGAGATTATCCGGAGGTGTCCTGGCGCTGGTTACTTCTTGTGCAGCAGAACTAGGAGGGAAGAATTATTTGTTAAAGAGCCAAATCTTCAACCCTTTCCTAAAAGTTAGATGGTTGGTAGCATTCCTTAAGTGGACTGGGAGACCATTTCAGGCTTTGGCTGCACCTAAAGAGAAGCTTCTGCCACCCCCGTGGGCCTTTTTTGAGGGTGGGACTACAACCAGTTTTGCTTCTGATGATCTCAGAGTTCTTACTGGTCTATACCACTGAAACTGGCGTCTCAAATTATCAGGTCCCTCCCCTTGCAGCACTTTAAAAACTATACACAGGGACTTAAACTGCACCAGATTCCTGACCGGGAGCCAGTGCAGTTTTTGTATTTCTTTGGAGATTGGGGAGAATTTGGGAGTATCCGTAAGAAGTCTGGCCACAGTGTTCTGAAGCAGCTGAAGTTTATACAAAAACGTTTGCTGAATATTTAGGTATAAGCTGTTACAGTAGTCCAGCCTCGATAAAACCAATGCTGTGACCACTGTTTTCCGGCATCCTAACGGAAGGAGCCGTATTACCTTCTTGACAATTCTCAAAAAGCGCTGTTTTTGAGACCACTGCATTGACCTGGGCTCCCAAGGTCAGTTTCTCATCCAACAAAACTCCCAGATTATTCACCTTGTTGGAGGGTGAGGGGAGTGAGCCCAGAGAGGTCGGCCACCATTTGGGAGCCCAAAAGTTGGGATCATTCCCGAACAACATCACTTCGGTTTTGTCCGAATTCAATTTTAGGCAGTTTTCTGCCATCCATCTTCCTACTGCTCCCATGCAGGACTGAAAACAGACATCTATTCCCAGTTCTTGGCCGGGTAATAGAGACACTACAATTTGTGTATTGTCTGCATAAGATGTGATCCCAAATTTAAAAGCCTTGATAACAGGGGCCAAAGATGAGACATACACATTAAAACGTGTTGGGCCAAAGGATGACCCCTGCAGCACACCGCATGGCAGTGTGAAGAGTTTTGACTGAAATTTCACCAGGGATATAAACTGCCCTCTGTCAGATAAGAAAGACTTGAGTAGATCCCAGGCTTTACCTCGAACCCCACACTCCCCGAGACGATCCATCAAAATCTCATGATGGACCGTATCAAATGCAGCAGAAAGATCCAATAAGATCAAGGCTGCCCTACCTCCCCGATCCACTGCTGCTGTAATCTCTTCTGTGGCCTTAATGAGAGCCAGCTACGTGCCGTGTCCCTCTCTAAAACCATACTGTGAGGGATCCAGAGCGTGAGCTTCCTTAAAAAAAGCACTGAGTTGACAATTCATAGGTTTCTCCACCATTTTGGCGGGGAGAGGAAGACGGGAGATAGGGCGACAGTTGTTTGGATCATTGGGGTCCAGTCTTGGCTTCTTCAAAAGGGAAAGTATTGAAGCCACCTTGCACTGCTTAGGAAACTGTCCAGTTTCAAACATGCCATTAAAAATGGCTGCAAGAGATAACGTGATTGGCCTGGGGCTAATTTTATAATCTTTACTGGACAAGGGTCAAAAGGTGAACCCGATTTAATTCCTACTAAGAGCTCCAGTTTCGTGCGCAGTCAGTGGTCTAAATTTATCCAGTACAAAGGGGGAGAACCGCTTATGTTCGGAGGCCTCCTTCACCATTTTTGAACCATCATTATTAGATCCTCTGAAGACTGAAAATATGCTCACGACTTTATTAAGAAAGAATTTAGTGATCTCCTCACATAGATCTAAGCTGGGTTGGACAATAGCTTGCCTCAGGGAAGCTAATTCGGAGACCATTCAGAAGAGCTCTTTAGATGAATTTTTTACCAGTTCAATTTGGGAGGAATACAATTTTTGTTTAGCAGAGAAAATGGCTTGCTTATAAATTTGGAGGCTTGATTTATACAATTTCTTCTCAGCATCCATGTAGCTTTTCCTCCAAATGCGTTCTAGGCGTCTACAATTACATTTGAGAGTCTTTATCTCCTCAGTATACCATGGGGCAGAGGGGTGAAGTCTTTTCGGAAGGATCATTTTGATTGGAGCTAATTTGTCACACACCTGTGCAAGCCATTTGGTGTAGGAGGCAGAGGCCTCCTCAACCTCATCCGTTAAATGACCTGCTGAGGAAGTTAAAAGCTCCTGAAAGGCAGTCCCATCTACTATATTCCAGGCTCTAGTCTCCATCATTTCTTTATGATAGCTACTATGTTGATCCGCCACATCGAGCTAAAAAAGAACAGCCACGTGGTTGGACCACACCAGTGGTAATAGGCCCGTCCATGACAAGCCTGGATGATTTGAAAATATACCATCCAGGGTGTGTCCAGCCACATGAGTTGGCCCTTTAACAAGTTGTTTAAGATCCACACTGTTCATCATATGCAGCAACTTATCTGTATCCGGGTCGTTCGGGAGTTCTAAATAAAAGTTAAAATCTCCCAAGATGGTATAAGTGTTACAACAAAGACCTTCTTCCAGCATGTTCCCCAGGGGACCAGTGAACGAGTATCTGGCCCCAGGAGGCCTATATAATAGCATGCCCTCAAAAGGATGATGGTTGGTTAATCTGAAATTGAAGGACATGGCTTCGCAAGCCGTTAAAGATACGGGCCTAAATACAGCCTGAATAGTGTTGTGATAAATAACTGCCAATCTACCTCCCAACCTATCTGGCCTATTTAATACCTGGCAAAAGAAGCCTGGCAGCGTAGCTATCACGAGATCAGGTCCGGACGCCTCGTCCGTCCATGTTTCTGTAATGAAAGCTATCTTTATGTTGTTATCCTCTATAAGCCTTGCTCTAGGCTGTGTTTAATCAAAGACCTTGCATTAAGTAACGTACATTTAAAAGTTTTATTATTATCGAGTCCGGCTGCAGCTGTCCTTTTAACCTCCTTGGGCCTAATCGGCTGATAAAAAATAACAGGTAACATTGTATTGCACTTAGGGCAGGCCCCTGAAGGAGTAATCGGCCGTAATTTAAAACAAGCATTTACAATGCAATAGGTCTCCCAGCTTTAAAGTTTGAGCTATTGGCATTGTATATTACAATGTGTTACATTAACTTGTTATCAAACTCTGAATTGTTGTATAAAGATGATTTGCAAACTGTCAAATGTTGCTGAATAGTAAGCAACGTTGTGAATAATATTGTTTGCTAGTCATCCTTGGGTACCAGAGTACTTCACTTGAGGCAGCTCACTACTCTGCACTCACTACTCTGCACTCACTACTCTGCACTCACTACTCTGCACTCACTACTCTGCACTCACTACTCTGCACTCACTGCTCACTACTCTGCACTCACTACTCACTACTCTGCACTCACTACTCACTACTCTGCACTCACTGCTCACTACTCTGCACTCACTACTCACTACTCTGCACTCACTACTCTGCACTCACTACTCACTACTCTGCACTCACTACTCTGCACTCACTGCTCACTACTCTGCACTCACTACTCACTACTCTGCACTCACTACTCTGCACTCACTACTCACTACTCTGCACTCACTGCTCACTACTCTGCACTCACTACTCACTACTCTGCACTCACTACTTTGCACTCACTACTCACTACTCACTACTCACTACTCACTACTCTGCACTCACTACTCACTACTCTGCACTCACTACTCGGCACTCACTACTCACTACTCTCCATTCACTACTCTGCATTCACTACTCTGCGCTCTCTGTAAGGTCACTGAAAAGTTTAGTTGTGCTATTGAATGGTCAAAGATCCTCTGTTCAATGGTACTCATTTTATCGACCTTAGAAGGATGAAAAGCCATGTAAACTCATGTGGAATCAAACAAGTGAACATGTGAGTATAGGAGAGCAAACACAGATCCTTGGAGTAGGCACATTAGCTCCTTTGGCCACCAGTGTAATACATAACTGTTACTATACCACATGACCCAGTAAGATAACGGTGTTCGGACAGTGTAGTGACACACACAGTAGTGTGTTTTACTGCTACTGCCTGTCTTCAGAGCAGCCTGTGACCGAAAAGGGGGCTCTCTGTAAGCTCACTGAAAGTTTAGTTGTGCTATTGAATGGTCAAAGATCCTCTGTTCAATGGTACTCATTTTATCGACCTTAGAAGGACGAAAAGCCATGTAAACTCATGTGGAATCAAACAAGTGAACATGTGAGTATAGGAGAGCAAACACAGATCCTTGGAGTAGGCACATTAGCTCCTTTGGCCACCAGTGTAATACATAACTGTTACCATACCACATGACCCAGTAAGATAACGGTGTTCGGACAGTGTACTGACACACACAGTAGTGTGTTTTACTGCTACTGCCTGTCTTCAGAGCAGCCTGTGACCGAAAAGGGGGCTCTCTGTAAGCTCACTGAAAGTTTAGTTGTGCTATTGAATGGTCAAAGATCCTCTGTTCAATGGTACTCATTTTATCGACCTTAGAAGGATGAAAAGCCATGTAAACTCATGTGGAATCAAACAAGTGAACATGTGAGTATAGGAGAGCAAACACAGATCCTTGGAGTAGGCACATTAGCTCCTTTGGCCACCAGTGTAATACATAACTGTTACCATACCACATGTCCCAGTAAGATAACGGTGTTCAAACAGTGTAGTGACACACACAGTGGTGTGTTTTACTGCTACTGCCTGTCTTCAGAGCAGCCTGTGACTGAAAAGGGGGCTCTCTGTAAGCTCACTGAAAAGTTTAGTTGTGCTATTGAATGGTCAAAGATCCTTTGTTCAATGGTACTCATTTTATCGACCTTAGAAGGATGAAAAGCCATGTAAACTCATGTGAAATCAAACAAGTGAACATGTGAGTATAGGAGAGCAAACACAGATCCTTGGAGTAGGCACATTAGCTCCTTTGGCCACCAGTGTAATACATAACTGTTACCATACCACATGTCCCAGTAAGATAACGGTGTTCGGACAGTGTAGTGACACACACAGTAGTGTGTTTTACTGCTACTGCCTGTCTTCAGAGCAGCCTGTGACCGAAAAGGGGGCTCTCTGTAAGCTCACTGACTCCTAGCAGTCACTGCAAACCATCCTGAGTGCTCGGTGGCAGCTATATAAGGTATATAAATATTCCATTGCCACCAGTTGACCCCGTGATACTCCGGTCCTAATGGAAGCAGCCCCTTTGAAAGTCAGCAGTATAGTATTATATTGATATAGCTCTCCCTGCCAGTGTACCTCCCTGAACCCGCGGCGCGCGCCGGTATATAGGAGTGCAGCTGACCTGCTGTGGCTGCTATTAATAAATACAATTGATGCTTCATCGTTCTGAGCTGCCTGTGCCCTCTGCCTTTAGTGAGCTGTGCAGCCGCTGCCTGGCTGCTTCTGCTCTGTTTTCAGCCTTGGCTGGCAGCGATGGGGTTAACGCTGCTCAAGCAGGAGTAGTGTTCGCCGCTGGATCTAGAAAGCGCATGCGTGCAATCACACGCATGCGCGCTAAACGGCCAGAAGTGGGATCACAGACCGGCAGAGACGGGCAGCGGGCAACGAGAGGAGAAACCGGCGGAATCCAAGGACTGCACGGAAGAGAACAGGACCGGACAACTTAGTTGTAGGAGGTAGGAGGGGGTATCGGTGCACGTGTGTGTGTGTGTGTGTGTGTGTATGCTCGTGTGTGTATGTATGTGTGCGACGGCGGGGGGGCCTCGGCGCACTCGTGTGTGTGTGTATGCATGGGAGAGTGTGTGTCTCTGTATGTATGTATGTATGTATGTATGTGCGTGCGTGCGTGCATGGGTGCTCGTGTGTGTGTCTGTGTCTGTGTGAATGCGCATGCGTGTAGGAGCTTCCCAGGAGACAGCAGCTGGCCACAGCGCTCGTTCGCGTGCGCGTGGCCAGCTCTAATCGCCTCCTCGGAGAGAAAATGCGCGCGCCAGGTGCCGTCTCCTGGGAAGCAGAGTCAGCGACAAAAGATCTCCTGGCGGACACAGCGCTGACGCGCTGTTAAACGCCAGGAGACCTAAAAAAGCATATACAATCTGCGGCCCTATGAACCCTATTGAGGTTTAACAGGGTAGTTCTGGAATATGTATAGACTCACCTGGTCCCAAATTGCCAGGTGTTTGGGCGCCGTGCGCGGCCAGAGCACGGACGGGCGCAGACGGGCTTGCCTTAGGCGCGCCTTCGGCGTGCCAGCTGCGCGCTCGCGCCAGTGTCAAATTAAATAGCTAATGTGAGACAAAGACTAGCCTGCTACCCCACGTCCTCCCAAGATGGCTGCCCCGCCTGACTCGAGCACGAGTCAAGCAGTGTCCAGGGTAACCCCCCGCAGAGTTTAGAAAATATTGGATGCACAGGTAAGCTTAAAACAATAAAAACAGACTATGTTTTAGGTGAGTCGCTTAGCGTTGTTTTATGTTGGAATGCAAGCAAGTGGTGGTCTGACCATGTGACTGGACTTATAGTTTGAAAGGTAACTAGTTCAGTAATAGAAAAAATGACATCTAGGATATGTCCAGCAATGTGTGTCGGATTGTGAACAATCTGATGCAGGTTCAATGCGTCTAGGCCGGTGATTATAGTTTTTGGATGGGTCATATTTGGTTTATCAAACCAAATGTTAAGGTCACCCAGAAAGCATAGGTTGGAGTGTATTGTTATCAGGTTTGAAACTGTGTCTAGAAGTGCGTCTGGGAATGTTGCCTTGCTAGGTGGAGGTCTGTAAAGGAGTAGGAAGACTGTGTAGGATTGCATCTTGTTAGAAGAGCCTCACAATTCTTTAGGTGATGTTGTCAATTTTAGTGATATGTATTGTTTGCCTGAATACAACAGCTAGACCACCTCCTTTATTGGCTATATGATTTTGGGTGATTATTTGATAGCTTAGAGGAATGGCTTCCTGCAGGACTGGAGCCATATCTTCTCCCAACCATGATTCGGTTATGAATAGTATGTCTGATTTTGCATCGGTGAGAAGGTCGAACATGTGATGCTTGTTTTTAGAGAGGGATCGAGCATTTATTAGTAGACAGTTTAGTGAGTGGCCTTTGGTGGTAGTGGGACTTTGTTTGGTAGAAGAGTGATCAGTATTGTGTGGGTTAGTAGCAGGTGTGTTTTTAGTGCTGGTATTAGCTGTATTAGGATAGCAATCGTGTAGCTGTTCTGTATCGTGTTCCTCATCCAGCATGTTAAGAAGGCATTTTGATGGGTCTGCATGTGTATGTGTTGGAGATGGTGTTAGAGAGTGAGTTGGAGTGCTGTATTGCTTTTGTGGTGTAATATTTTTGTGAAGTAGACTTGGGAAGCAAAGTTGTGAGGTGTGGCATGTTACTTATATTTTTTGCGTGTGTTTAAGGCGGAAGGTGTATGAGTCAGGGGAGGTGGTGCAGCATGTGGGTCATGTAGTAATGTTCTAAATTGCCCAATGGATGAGAGGCGGTTAGAAGGGAGGTGCTGTATTGCTGTATCTGTGTTAGGTGTGGTGGAAGAGTGAAAGCTTGGCATTGGAGTTTATTCTTAAGAGTTTTTAGAGGTTACAGTCCTTATGATACAGTGTTTTCCTTTCTGAAGGGGTTTACTCTCAAAAGGAATTGTTAATGTGTGCAAATTGTTTGCAGTCTCTTGTCCGTGAGAGTACATTTTTAAGTGACAGATGTATCAACCACCACCAGTGAGGTCTATTGTTGAGGGCTGTGTGATTTTTTTCCCTACAATACAATGTCACACGTACCGTTGTAAGTGGTTTGCTGCATAACCTTTTAAAACAATTTCACTGATGGTTAATATTATGAATAACTGCTTTAAGAAAATAATACATCATATCTCTAATCTAAAACGTTGTCTTTGAATATAAACATTAAAGAAGGATTGGGTGAGAAAGATACTTCATACAGCAGAGACAAAGTAAAAAAAAATGTGGAGTGAATATCCTGATCAATCTTGCCACCAAGGACGAACATACTTGGAGTCATTTACAAGGGTGATTAGTGCTTTCAAAACTACTTACGTGATAGAAGATGCCTCAATCTAAGCAAAGTTTCCGCTCATTCCATTCCTGAGCAGTGCATTGACTGAAGCGAGGAATGTACGCCTAGCCCTAGTGGTTGACTGGGTGATGGTGCTGGATGCCAGCCTGGAACTATCTAATAGTGCAAACATCCACCCATGCAAGAGCATGGAGGTCCTGAAAGACATTATTCTGAAGACTTTGATCTCATCAACACATGCATTTCACAACTGATTGATAACACATTTAACAGGCGTAAACAACACATTTAGAAACTAGATTATTACCTGATCTAGTGATCTTTATTTAACGTAGTAGTTTAATGTGACAAACCGCAAATGGGGAGTTCAGACCACTCTGCAGTGCTAGTAGAATTATCTCTCTATATCCAAAACCGACCTCCTCTAGATGAAGGAAAGATACCAGGTTTCTAAAACACCCAGCAGAGAAGGTGACACAAAGCCACATTAAAGAATTTCTAGAGATTAACAAGCACAAGGCTGAATCCCATGGAATGCTAAGGGCATCAACAGAGGTTCATATAAGAAGGTAACTCTTGTAAGCATCATCTGTTAGAAAGACACATTGCATTACAGAGCAATTATGTAAAGTATCATAGGACTTAAGAAATAAATATATTGTACTCAATCCCCGGATGCAGTCAAACATCTCACGAAGGCTCAGTATGCTCTTATGTGATCTTAACAATGCCTTCTGAAGAGAGTAGAATGGTCTCCCTTTGACATACAGACATTAGAACTAATGGGAAAAGCCTGAGGAATTATTTGCAGCTCATCTGTTGCAGAGAACACAGAATAGAAAGATAACACGGAATACTACAACTAACCCTAGATAAAACACAATAGCATTTGCTTCCATAGATGTCTCCTTGTACAGTATGGACAAGACTCTTGAAAGGATAAGGCGGAAACCAACAAGACTTACAGACCTCAACTGAGGCTGTGACGTCCTATGCAGTATCTGTTGTCCAGTCAGCCTTCCCAGCCCCTGTACTCCATCTCCGTGCACACGCATGGCAAATGATTCCTAGATGCCACTGGTGGTCAAGCACAGTGTGATAATATGCAGGGATGTGATGGACTGGGTTTCTAGGTATTATAGAATGTGCTATTTACTGGTGGGTGATGAGACAAAGGGGTGTCTTAAAGTAAACATTTGTAACAGTTGCTGAGTGACTCCCTGAGGTGGAAATTGGTAATAGGTTTATCGTGTTGGCCACCACCTTTGCAGCCTTTGGCGAGTTGAAGGATTTTTGTCACTAAAGGGATTGTTGCTGCAATTGTTGGATCTTTTACTTTAGGTTGCTGAAGATGCACTATCTTAGTGGTATATCATTATTTATGTGTCACTGTTTTTGTCAACCTGCTGAGTAACGATCAGTTGTACATGGGACATCATGCTACTTTTCAATGGGCCCCCCAAGTTCCTAAGGGAGCTTATTTGTGGGAGATGGCAAATGTTGGGGTATGGAGCACAGGGTTAGATGCGCGGGGCAGCCGAGAACGGATACGCCACTTCTGTGAAAGGTCCCTCGGCTTCGTAGGAATTGGGTTTACCTTGATGGAAACACTGCAGAGACGTAACATCACTTTGTGGTTTGAGGAAGGATTGTCTCAAGCTTTTGCCCATGATTAAGCCTTCAAACCAGGAGTTCGACAGTTGAAACCCGCAAACTGAGAGTGGTCCATCATTGGTATTCCCTTGAAAAGTTAGGAAATTAATTCCCCAGTGTATCATATTAAATGTCTGGATGGACACTTTACCTTGTTGTAGTCCTGATGAGGCCAGTAGCCATAGGCCAAAACATATCGACAGTCAACATTAGGAGCACGACCACCTTGAGATAAAACTATAGAAGACACACTATTGGAGGATAGAGGACCATTGTTCTTGGGTGTACATATACCTCCAGATTTGACCACATACCTAAATTAAAAAGTGGACACCTTGCAACAAAATAATACAACAAGGAGTACAGTGTTCCATGGCTTTTGGGAAGAGTGCAAAATATTTTTGAATTTTTTTAATAATATCTTGGTAGAGTAAGTGTTAATTTTTAATGTAATATAATATGGACTATGGATATTACTTTTATAAATGCAATGAGGGTTGTTAGTAAAGAATTGTGCGCAGTATTCTTGTGTAATTGGCCTCAGCCAATTAACATGGCATATTCAATACAATAATAGCACTTAACTACAAATAAACATTCATAATCTACCCCCACGGAGAACCCCCTGCCTTGTACTATAATTAGTACTCATTAGGCAGGTCATTCTGAAACCCCATAACTGGAGATTTTGTGAGGCAGAGTATCAGTACATAGGTGACATTGCAAAATCTGAGATAGGTCGCAAAAAGTCAGTGTACAGATTGTGAAAACATTTTGTGACCAGTCTTAGATAATCGGAGGCTTAGCCTTGTAAGTATTTACATTCATTCGCTATATCTTTGCAAATGAGTAGAGTAAGTTGTAGAGTGAATGATTGAAGAATTTTGAAGGAACTGGTGTTCCAGTGCTATACAAAGCTCTAATAAAATCCAATTGTTTTTCCTTCTGCAACTAAGCAACTTCAGACATGCAGGATGGCACAAACAAGAACTTTGCCTTAAGGATATCTCTAAAAGGGAAATCAATCTTATGCCATCCGTTAGAGACCATCAATATCTTAAAATTGAAAACTGAGAGTCATACAACTGGTCCATGTACTCCAAAAATAGAAATACCATTCGAAAAAACATAGGAACCAATGGCAATCTGCTAGATTCTACTGTGAGGACAAGAATAGCCACTTTAACGTATTTCTCACAATCCTTGGTGAACAAGTTACTTACCTTTGGTAACAATATATTTGTAAGAAACATTAGTTAGTTATAGATTCTTTACCTTAGAATTACCCCCAGGCGTCAGGCTGAATCCGAAAAGTTTTTTAGTCAGCAGTACCTCTCCGCGTCCGTCTTTGGTGGCGTGTCGCCGGGATGACGTCACAGTAACTACTTAGACGCTGCCCTTGCGCGCTGACATCAGTTCTGTACACGACTTTCCGCATCAGAAACGCAGAGCCATGGAAGACACTGACCACTGGTGCACAAAACTAGGGCCCTGAAAGGATAACCTTAACCCTAGAAATCAGTTTGAAGAACGGGGAGGATGGGTGGGGCGGTAAGGAATCTATAACTAACCTATGTTTCTTACAGATATATCGTTACCAAAGGTAAGTAACTTGTTCATCTGAAAGAAACACGTTAGTTATAGATTCCTTACCTTAGAATAGATACCCCTACAATACCAACCCCAGTGGTGAGTCTGCGAACCAAGATCACACCAGAAAGTCCTGGCGAACGGAACGGCCAAAGAAGCCGTCTCTCCTGACCTGACCGTCAAGACAGAAGTGTTTTGTAAATGTGTGCAGCGAGGCCCATGTAGCTGCCTGACAGATGTCATTTAGAGGAACGCCTCGCCCAAAGCAGAAGTCGCTGCCGTCGCCCTGGTAGAATGGGCGCATAGCCCCATTGGAGGCTCCTTCTTCACTAGAGAATAGCAGGCTTTGATACACAATCGACCCATTGGGAGATAGATTGTTTGTGTACGGCCCGACCTTTCTTTGCACCCACGTACCCAACAAAGAGCTGGTCATCCACCCTGAACTGTTTTGTGCGATCCAGATAGAAGGAAAGCACACATTTTGGGTCCAGACGGTGGAGCCTCTCCTCCTCTTTCAAAGGATGCAGAGGTTGAAAGAAGGTAGGCAAAGTGACGGTCTGCCAGATATGAAAGGAAGTAACAATCTTTGGCAAGAAGGATGGACGGTTTCCAAGAACTACTTTATCCGGATGGACCGTCAAGAAAGGAGGTTTTGATGAAAGAGCCTGGAGCTCACTCACTCTCCTGGCAGAGGTGATGGCAACCAGGAAGGTAGTCTTAAAGGTGAGAAGCCTTAAACGACAGTTGTGGAGCAACTCAAAGGGAGCACACATTAAAAAGCTCAAAACCAGATTCAAGTCCCACTGAGGCATAACGAAAGGAATAGGAGGAAAGGTGTGAGTTATGCCTTTAAGAAAACGATTTACAACCCAGGACTTGAAAAGAGAAGCAGAAGGAAGGCAAAGATGGCCGAGAGATAGCCCTTGATAGTGCCCAGAGCAGAGCCCTACCGGGCCAAAGAAAGGAGGAACAAAAGGACCTCAGAAAGAGGGGAAGAGAGGGGATCCACAGCCTTTACTCTGCACCATGTCACAAATTTATTCCACCGACAGGCGTATACCGTCTTAGTGGAGTGACGCTGGCTGCCAAAATCACATTGCAGACTTTAGGAGGCAGGTCAAATGACGTCAACTGCAGCCGCTCAATCCTCACGCAAGGAGGTGGAGGCTGAACAGGTTCGGGTTGTGGACCGTCCTCTGCTGCTGCCACAGTAGATCCTCCTGAAGAGGCAGTCGGATCGGAGGATTGATGGCCATGTTGAGCAGCTCAGGATACCAGACTCTTCGTGCCCAATCCAGAGCCACAAGAATGACTTGGGTCCGGTTGCACATGATCTTCTTCAGCAGTCTGGGCAAAAGTGGTATTGGCAGAAAGGCGTACAACAGACCGCAACTCCACTCGCGACAAAAAGCGTTGCCTAGTGAGTGCCGCTTTGAAAATGCCAAAGCACAGAATTGCTAACATTTCGCCTTCTAACCAAGATTTAATCAAGGTTCTCCCCACTGCTGAAAGAGACCTTGAACCACCTCTGAGTGAAGACGTCATTTGTGATCCTTCATGCACCTGTGGCTGAGTTTGTTCCCTCTGGCGTTCAGGGAACCTGCCAGGTGTTGAACTACCAGGAATATGCCCTGATGTTCCAGCCATGTCCAGAGGCGGAGAGCCTCCTGACATAAGGTCCACGACTCCACCCGCCATGTTTGTTGCAGTACCACATGGCAGTGGTGTTGTCCGTGAACACCTGCACTACTCTTCCACGGACAGAGGGAAGGAATGCTTTTAGTGCAAGACAAATCGCATGAAGCTTCAAAAAGGTGATGTGGAGCCTGGATTCCACCAGAGACCAGAGGCCTCTGATCTCCACCTCTCCCTTGTGGCCGCCCCATCCCAGAAGGAATGCGTCCGTCACCACTCTGTGGTCTGGTTGGGGAAGGGCGAGGGATCTGCCTTTGAGCCAATCCTGGTTTGTGAACCACCACTGCAGTTGTCGTGAAGTGCCCTTCGAGATCTGGACGCAATCGGAGAGATTCCCCTGATGCTGCACCCACTGGAACTTCAGGCCTCACTGCAGAGCCCGCATATGCCACCTGGCATGATCGACCAGCAGGATGCAGTAGGCCATGAGACCCAGCAGAATCAAAGTCATTCTGACCGAATCCCAGGGTAGAGGCTGAAAGATCAGAATCATAGCTTGAATACCCCGGACTCGCCGTTCAGGAGGATAGACCCGAAACCGTTTTGTGTCCAGAACCGCTCTGATGAAGAGGAGCTTCTGAGAGGGAATCAGGTGTGACTGACATATTGATTGAGAACCCCAGTGAATGCAGGAGGTCTGCCATAGTCTGGAGGTGGGAGACGACTGTTTGAGGCGAGCCCGCCTTTATAAAAAACCTTTATAAAAAATCAACGAGATAGGGGAAGACTAAAACCATTGATCAGCGCAGATGGGCTGTGACCACCGCCATCACTTTCGTGAACACCCGAGGGGCGCTGGTAAGGCCAAAGGGGAACACGGTAAACTGAAAATGCTCGTGGCCTACTGTGAACTGCAGGTAACGCCGGTGGGCCGGCAGGACAGGGATGTGAAAATAAGCATCCTGCAAGTCCAACGCTATCATCCAGTCTTGCGGGTCGAGGGCAGACAAGACCTGAGTAAGCGTCAAGATCTTGATCTTCTCCTTCCGGAGGAAGCGGTTGACGTTCCTGAGATCCAAGATAGGACGCAGGCCCTTGTCCTTCTTGGGGACCCGAAAATAACTACAACCTACTTTTGGGACAGGAAGGCGCTCAATGGCTCCATTGGCCAAGAGAGCTGCAACTTCCTGCTGGAGAAGGGCCAGGTGATCCTCCGACATGCGGTGGTATTGCAGTGGCATGGCTGGAGGGGTAGCCTCGAAGGGGAGGGAGTAGCCCCTTCGGACTATCTGCAATACCCACCTGTGCAACGAGATGGTGCACCAGTGGGGGAGGTGATGGCGAATCCTGCAGCCCACTGGCGTTTGATGGGCAGAAATGTCGGACTAGGAAGGTTTAGAGGCTGCTGCAGAAGCGGGGGTGGAGGTTGGTGGACGGGCCCGCCTACTTGACCCCGGAAACTACGATGGTTGTTCCCACATCCCCGGCGGCGCAAAGGTTGGGTAACTAGGTGGGGCCGGCGGCTCTGGGCGGGACGTAGCGGGGCACCCATATCGTGGCCACAAAAGGGGTGAAAAGCCGACTGCGCAGGGTGGGTGGAGAGACCCAAGGACTTGGCCGTAGCCCGCGAGGTCTTGAAATGCTCTAAAGCGTGTTCTGGACAAACCCAGAAAAGCCAGTCGATCTCATCCAGGCATAGCGTCGAAGCGCTACAGACGTTGAAATGGTCCTGCCCAGAGAGTCGGCAGTGTCCAACCAACAACGGATGGCAAACTTCGCTGCATCCCTCCTGGCGGCGACAGCCTGGGAGAGTACTGTCCGGGCCTCCCCCGGACACTAAGGCAGCACCTGCGCAACCGTATCCCACACAGAGTGGGAATAACAGCCCAAGAGATATGCGGTGTTTACTGACTGCAGTCCTAAACTGGCGGAAGGGAAAATCTTCTTCCCAAGATGGTCCAGCTTCTTGGATTCCCTTTCCGGTGGGCCGGTAGGGCACACGCTTTTGGAAGTAGAGGCTTAGACCACCAAGCTCTCAGGGGTGGGCTATTGGGAAAGGAAAGTGGGGTCACCCAGGGCTGGGCGGTGGTGTCGGGCCATCATCCTATCCACGGGAGCCCCCATGTTGGGCCTGGACCAAGTGCCCAAAAGGATGTCAGTGAGGGCCTAGTTCAACGGAAGCAGGGGCTCCGAAGAGCTTGCCGCCGGCTGAAGCACCTCTATCAGGAGCTTAGTCCTGACTGCCACGGTAGGGAGTTCGAGGTTGAGAGCCTCCGCTGCCTTATGCAACACCACTGCGTACCAAGCTCCCTTCGCCGTAGCCACGGTAGGAGGAGACAACAAGCCACGGCCAGGGAATGTGTCCAGACCACTGGCATCCCCAGTTCCTCTTTCCAATCCTGGTCCGATTCAACCTGATCAGCTAAATGGTCTCCTGACCCCTCCTAGTCCTCCTCCTCATCATTTGGGTGCCAATCTGGCTGGAAAGGGACCCCAGGAGGGAACAGGGCACAAAAACCCCTCTCGGCACCGGATCCAACGTCGGGCCGGCTCCGTGTCCATATCAGGATGGAGGCCGGGGTCGATGCCGGCCGGAGGGCCAACTGGCATCGAATGAGGTAATGGACCAGGAGGAAGCGGCGCTGGTGGAGGTGTAATGAGGTCAACCGGCACCGATCCGGATCCAGACCTGGATTCAAGGGGGGCCTGCAGCGCCGGAGCCATCGGCGGAGAAGGCCTAGGCTCACCAACCAGTTCTGCGGGGCACGAAGGTGCATCGGCGGGTCCGAGACGCCCAAAGATGCCATGCATGGCCTTACGAGGCCATACATGTACGAAGCTGGGCCGGAGATGCTCCTGGTCCCGGAAAGGGAGGGAAAGGGTGATTTATATGCTACGATGATGCGATTTGGCCTCAGCGCTGATTTTCTTGATTGGACGAAAGTACTCTATGCGTCGGCTGTGGCTAGGGTGCGTATTGGTTCGTTGATCTCCTCACAGTACCCGGTAAATCGGGGCACACGACAGGGATGTTCGTTATCACCCCTGTTGTTCGCCTTGGCTGTTGAGCCATTGGCGGTGAAGGTCAGATTGGGGGACCACTCTGGCGGTCTGTGGTGTAGAGAAGATCGGCAGTACATATCTTTGTATGCTGATGACCTATTGTTGTTCCTTGATAACACGGGTGAGGCGTTGACGAGAGCGGGGAACTTGCTATCGGATTTCGGTGATATCTCAGGACTGCGAGTGAATTGGTCGAAAACATGTCTTTTCCTGTTGAAGCAGGGAGAACCTCAACCAACTACCGATAGAGAGGTGAGGTGGGAGCCCAATTGTATGAGATATCTGGGGGTGCATGTATACCACACAGCAGTAGATATGGTGGAAGGCAATGTGGGTCGTGGCTTGCGGGCGTTGAAGAGCAGCATGGCCTTTTGGGCCATGCTCCCCCTGTCGGTGACGGGGCGCGTGGCGCTTTTGAAAATGGTGGCACTCCCTCGGCTACTTTATTTCTTTAGGACTCTTCCGGTGTGGATCCTGTGCTCGAAGTTTCGTTGAGATGCTTATAGTAGGTTTCCTGTGGGGAACGGGCAGACGACGGGTCGCGCTGGCGACGCTAAATAGACCCGAGGGTGGTCTGGTAGTCCCGGACTTTAGGTTGTACTATTTGGCGGCCCAGCTTCAGGTTTTAACGCAAGCGGTGGCAATAGAGTTCAGGGTCCCAGAACAGCGGAGAGGCAGGGGCATACCGCGCCATGTGCTCTCCTTTATAGTGCTGCAACAGAAACTGGATCTTAAGGGCCTATTTATGGAAGAAAAGACACTGCGCTTATGTTGGAATCGTTCGCAGCGCAGGGCGGGAGTATCACACCCATATGCGCCTGAGATCCCATTGGGAATGGTGACCGCGCTCCCGCACGGCGGTGATTGGACGTCTCTGCTGGAATGGGAGGATGCAGGGATCCATTTATTAGGAGACTTATATGAGGATGGGGCCTTGTTACCTTATCAGACGTTGCAGGAGAGGTTTGACCTGCCGAGAGGTGGGTTTTTGTTACACGCGGCGCTTATCAGAGCGCTCCAGGTACATTGGCGGGAGGGGCTCGCGGAACCCAAGACGACTTTGGCGTGCCAATATACCATGATGGCCGCCGAGACATTTAAGGCGGTCACATGCCTTTATTCCAGGATGATTAGTGAGAGTTTGGCGCCCTTGGATGTCTTGAGGGAGAGTTGGGAAGTTGATCTAGGAAAGCCTATCCCCGCCCCGGCTTGGTCTCAAATCATGCGCAGAGCTTGGAAGGGAACTAGAAACGCCAGATTCCAACTAGTACATTTTTACATTCTTCATAAGGCCTATTTGATGCCAGGAAAAATTCAAAAGTATTTCCAGGTACAGGAAGCAGCGTGCCCTCGCTGTGCAATGGCGGGTGCAGACCTGTTGCACATGCTGTGGTCTTGCCCCAGGATGGGGGATTATTGGAAAGAGGTGGGTGAGACGCTGAATGCTATCACGGAGCGACAATTGACCTTTGATGTAGCCGTTGGTGTCCTGCATTGGTTCCCATACACGCCAAAAACTAAAATTACTAGCACATTTATAGATATGGGGCTTTTACTGGCAAAACGTGAAATAACGAAACGATGGAAGGCGACGGTGGGACCAAGCAGCGGGAAGTGGAGAGCAGAGTTTGTAAAGTGGGCGGTTGGGCAGAGTACGCTTCGATATCGACAGGCCTGGAGGCAGAACAATGATAAAGCACTGGAGGCAGCCACGGCATGGGAGACACTGGTGCAGGCATTGCAGGATTATCAGGCAGGGGAAGAGTGAGGAGAGATTGCAGGAGTGGTGGGTCACCCGAACTTGGACAGGTATGGTTAGAAGAAATATAGAGGGCGACTCCTGTTCTTACACGATGGTAAGGCTCCGTAGTATAGTACACACCGGCGACATGGGGTGGAGGGGGGACTCACTGCACAGGGTGGGGCGAGTTGGGATTGCTAGTAGTATTGGGTTGTCTCTATTGTCGATAATAATAAGATGCAATGCGGATACCACGATGTCATGTACAGAGAATGATGGGGTTAATTTATGTAACCACGATGACACTAGACACCCAATTGGTGGAGATCATGTATATGTATGATGTGCATACAAAACCCAATAACCTACGTTAAAATAAAAAAAGGGAGGGAAAGGGTGGCGTTGACTCGTCAGGCTCTGCACACGGAGCAGCGGGAGGGGCAGCACCCACATCCCTCGTCAGTTTGGCCGATGTACGAGGGGAAGTCGAAGACCAAGGGTGCTTTTTTGACTGCTTCTTATGCTTCGACTTAAGTGACCCAGAATGCAAAGACTTGGACGAGTGGTGGTGGCTCCGTGACCGGTCCCTCGACCTCGCGATCGGGACCTCGAACAGAGCGGAGCAGACTGCCGGCGCTCAAAGCAGCTTTCGGTACTGCTCCCGCAAAGACTTCTGCGCCATCGCCCGGTAGTCGGAGCGCGACTTGGGGTCGTGGTCACGCTTCAGGCAAGAGGCACACGTGGAGCGGATTAGTCATCGACATCAGTCGGTTACAGGAACTGCATTCCTTGAAGCAGGGCATCCCTCATGCACCAGGAGTCGAAGACTCAAAAAGAAGTCGACAAAAGCCGACAAAAAGTCAGTCAAGAAGTGACTGGAGGTATCGCTCTTCCCAGATCTGCGCTGGCTGGCGCAGAAAAAGAACTGACGTCAGCGCTTAAGGGCGGTGTCTAAGTAGCTACCGCAACGTCATCCCTGCGACACGACGCAAATGACAGACGCGGAGCCGATCTACGCCATCTTCCGATGCGCAGAGGTACTGCTGACGAAAAAAACTTTCCGGATCCAGTCTGACGCCTGGGGGTAATTCTAAGGTAAGGAATCTATAACGTGTTTCTTTCAGATTGGCTCTGCGATATATCACCCTGGAAAAAAAAATCAATGTCTCATGACAGACTATCCATTCTTTTGCTCCAACGCTTTTGACCACAATGATAAAAAACAATACCCAAATCTTTTCTCTTCTGTAGGTTTTACAGTAATGTTATTCAAGCACTCTGACAAGAGACTAATTTGCTCTAATAAGCATGAGGAGGAAACCAACAAGACCCACAGACCTCAACTGAGGCGGCGACGTCCTACACAGTATCTGTGGTCCAGGCAGCGCCCCAGTCCACTGTACTCCATCTCAGTGCACACACATGACAAATGATTCCTGGATGCCACTGGTCGTGAAGCACAGTGTGATAATATGCAGGTATGAGACGGACTGGGTTTCTTGGCATTATAGAATACCAGGGTCTAGAGTGTCAGACAGGCTAGATCCTCCCACTCAAAGAAACCTACACTTGACCATGATGACCTCAGCAACTACCAGCCCATCACTCACCTGCTGTTCATTGTAAAGCAGTCTATGTTCAGCTCCAAGATCACATTAAGGCTAACCATCTACTGTATGAGTACCAGTCTGGGTCTAGATCACACTACATAGAGACAGCTAACTTAAACATTGTAGACAATGCCTTGTTGACCACAGATGAAGGTGATGCAAGCGATTTACAATAGAGCTCTTGGATATATAACCACACTTATTTATGTCTCAGGAAATTGTTATTGTGTGGTGCAACGATCAAAAGAAACAAGATCTCATAGTTTCTGAACTGTGAAAAAATTCACATCAACAACATATAAAAGAGATTGATCAGCACACACTAATAGTAATGAACAACTTCACGGAAATAATTTTTTATGAATGTTCCTTTATTCTTTATTTTTATTTTCTCCACAGTGTAGCCAACGTGTTTAGGGCTCATCCAAAATACTTTCAAGTGCACAAATGTATCTGCTCCACAGGTTCAATTAGAAACAAGAGGTTTCTTCTGAGGGCATTTGAAGCTTCTCTGAACCAGGTAAATGAGTATACGGTGTGACGGTATAACCTATCATAATAGCGATCCTTTACCTGCAAAGTGTTGGTCTTCAATAAACCATCTGCTCATCCCGTCATGGACAAAGGTCATCAATGCTTCGTTGACACAAGGCGAAATACCGGACTGCCTAAAAGCTAGGCAAGTCACTCCAATTTTTTTAAAACCAACAGAGAACCCCTCTGATCTTAACAATTTTAGACCAGTAACAAACATTCCCATGCTAGCCAAAGTCCTGTAAAAATGCGTGCAACAATTGAGCCATCATATTTCGGAAATTCAATCTGTTAAATGACTTCCAATCAGGAATCAGACCAAACCAAAGCACGGAAACAGCAATTCTGCACATCGTGGATGGCGCTTTACTTGCCCTTGACCATAACGAAACAGGTCTCCTAATCTTGCATGACCTTTCATCGGTTTTCGACGCGGTAAACCATGCCAAAATACTGGATTGAATGAAAAACAGAATGGGACTAGAGGGAACAGTCCTAAAATGGTTTACATAGGTCTTCAAACTGTGGGGCGCGCCCCCCTGGGGGGTGCAGCATCCCTTTAGGGGGGGGGGCGCACACTTCACCCCACCACTTCACCTTCGCGCGTGTGTCTCAGCCCAGGCTGCTGCAGCTCCAGCTGCTGCGGGCTCGGCTGAGAGTGTCTGGAGTCACAGGTCAGAGGACTGAGGCGCAACAGGGGTTAATTCTTCCAGCAATAGGAAGAGTAGACATTCAGGGGCTCAAAGAAGGGGTGAAAAAAACAAAGCCTCGTTAATGCGAAATGGTCTTTTAAAGACCTGTGAAGTACTCGGGTGCGGCTGTTTTAAAGTGCTAAATTCAATTGAACAGATGTAAATTACAATTTACGACTGTGTTAAATTATTACAGTAACTCGATCCTGGTGTATTTGGAAGCAAGTGCTTCATGGTGAAGTAGGTTGCAGTTAATATTTGTGTAGGTGGAATTGTAGTAAGGTTGAAACTTGGGTATCATATTTCGGAGTTTATTTTTCGGGAATAATGCTTTTGCCGTTTATGTTTCCGCATGCTACGAAGACCACTCCTCACTGATTAGGCCATGCAGCAATCTAGGTTCTGGCCCACCTTTGGATCATGACTTTAAATCCCAGTCACAAAGGTAGAACAGAATTTAATATCAGAGTAAAACTTTGCTTTTATGCTTTTACCAGACTTTCTCAAGATGAGGGGCACCATGACGGATAAGGATGGGAGAAGACCGGAATAATTAGCACAGGTAGATGTTGGGTACAGAATTTATTGAAATGGAGACTTTTAAATTATTTGCTTAGCTTGAGTAGATGGCTTTCTGTCTGACCTTGGGTCAGTCTTACTATAGGACCCTGTTCTTCACAAAGTGTGTGATAACAGTACATGCATGTGCCTTAGCAGGGTACAGCAGGATCTAAACAGCCTGTGCAAAATTTGTATAAACGCCGCTGCAATTTTATGCAACTTGAGTTATCAAGTGCATATTATCTAATTTCTGTTTCTCCTACGCTTACACTGATCTCGCAATTTACAATGGTAGGATACTTGTTTTGTGCAGAATATGTCTTGCGAGAAGTGTGCAGCTGCATGTCTGCTGCGTCCGCATGTTCTGTGCTGGTAATGTTCACAATGTGAATTTAAAATCTATACGGAAAACACATTAAGCAGGTTTCTCGGATGACTTCTGTACCGAATTAAATACCTCTGGGCATATTTATGAAATTAGTGGTGCAGGGCAATGCAGCAAGCCACCTTGCTGCGCTGCCCTGTGTCACTGGGAAAGTGCAGGAATGTGCAGTATTTATCCAGCATGGTGCATTTTTATCCTTTTCTGTGGTGCTGGTGCCAATTTGTCAGCCTAGTGCCAACACAGGTACCCATGTAAGGGGCACCTTCCTGCACAAAAACAATATTGAGAGACTTTTTCCTTTTTCTATATGTGCTGCAGAATTCAGCACATATAGAAAGAGGTCTCATCATGACGCCTCTCTGTGGGAGCATATTTTTGAATCATTACCATGTTTAGAAGTCCTTGTAAATCTGGGAATGTGTAAAAAAAACTTGAGAGCTGTGTGGGAACACTCACCGCAATGCCTATAGAACATAGCTCTTCAAACTGTGGGGCGCACCCCCTGGGGGGGCAGCATCCCTTCTGGGGGGCGCGCACTTCACCCCTCCACTTCACCTTTGCGAGCTGGGCTCGACTGAGTGTGTCTGGAGTCACAGGTCAGAGGCCAGAGGCGCAACAGTTAGGGAGGGGGGCTAATTCATCCAGCAATAGGAAGAGTGGACATTCAGGGGCTCTAAGAAGGGTTAAAAAAAGCAAAGCCTTGTTAACGCGAAATGGTCTTTTAAAGGCCTGTGAAGTACTCCGGTGCAGCTGGTATGCCCAAAACTGTCTGTGTGTGTGCCCGGGGAAGCTGTCTCATACCGGGCTGACACACGACAATGCCCTTTGGGCGTTGCACACCTGATGTAAAGGCATTTGTATCCCCCAGTCTTAGTCAGAAGCCCCTTTATGGGCGGCACCCTTATCTGGTCAATATTAACCACTGGGCCCAGCAGCTACCTCATCCCTCTGGTCTTCACAACTGAAACTTGTCAAAAGAGTATGCCTTTGTTCCGGATTTCTCTTATCTCTGATCCACACTTTGGGGACCCTACTGCACCCACAGGGTGTGTCCGAACTGCGACCCTTTGCAAGTCGAAACTGGTCAGAGAGGAGGTCCAGTATGTTTTTTAAGGCCTTTGACATGGCTGCCACCACCGATTCAGATACTGTCAATTCTCTGATAAAATCTGTGTCCATAACATATCTCACTGTTGTGACCTGCCTCATGTACCCATGCTCTTCAGCCATGTCTGCGTGGAGTTGAGTGACAAAGGGGGACTACGGATTATCAGTGTTTAGCAATGCAATCAGACCCCACGGCCCTAGCTGCTGTTAGAACTTGCAGGGAGGGCAGAGATTGAAATGGGACAGCTCACAGGGGAGACTGCCCACTGGAGCTCTCCTCAAGCCATCTGACGTCTAAAACCGGAAGCATGGCAACACCTGGCCGGACACCACATAATCAATTTTTCAATTGTGGCAGAAAGCATGTTATGTGGAACTTCTTTTTCTGATATCTTGTTTAGGGGCAAGGATGTGGCACAACAGCCAGAGCTTATAACTGTAGAGCTGGGAAACCATGTTCAATTCTTGATGTCTGCTCAACATCCTGTGATTTTGGGTAAATCACGTAATTTCCCTGTGCTTACAAAAAATGAATGTGTGCTTATGTAATGTAAAAGATGCTCCTGTAAAGTTCTCCAATACCTTTGGGTCATGTTTGCACTATATAAAACTGCAAAAAATATATTACAAAATGTTGTGAGCACTCCTGTTTCAAGGCACTGCTTAAGAGTGGAGCTCAACCCAAGTATGGCAGAAGCAAGAATCCATCCACACATTGTCTCTGTGGAGAAAAACATGCACTCCCACACCTGTGTTTTGGGAGTGTTTTTGCTAATCTATCCTAAATTTTGTGTTTTATGTGAAAAATAAAGCACCAATGTAATTTTTTGTGCTAATTTGTTTCTTGGAATCTTTTCATTTGAACTTTAGAATAAGCACATGGACTACCAAAACTTCAGTTTACTAAACACTCTACCTTTATTTAATATTATTTGCCCAATACGACCTGGGTTCTGCAGGAGGGAATGGCCATCAATGATGCAGAGTGCCAGCTTTCAGAACTTTTAAGTGACATGGTGGTAGCGGTGGGGGGGCTCAACGTGTAAAAAGGTTTAGATGGGGTGGCTCGGCCGACAAAAGTTTGAAGACCTCTGGTTTAGTTCCTTTCTAGAGAACAGATCGCAAAAATTCATAGTCAACCAAACATTGACAGGTTCAATCAGAAATACAATCGGAATTCCGCAAGGGTCAACACTATCCCCGGCGTTATTCAATCTGTACGTAGAACCACTCACTGAAACAATACAAAGAGCAAACATTTCTTACCACATGTACGCTGTTGACACTCAGCTGTACATCAAAGTCACATTGACAGAAGAGACAGAGATCATGAACCAGGCACTAATGAGAACCATCTATGGGCTAACCAGCAACCACCCGAAGCTTAACTAACATAAAACCGCATTCCTGCTGATCACACCCCAGAAAAGAACAACAAGTATATTAGAATGGACCAACCTCATCACGGCTTTAAAGTGTAATCCAAAGATTGTTGACCACCAAATCCTTGGGAATTATACTGGACAAAAATGTGAACATGCTAGAACATATTAACACAATAGCAAAATATGCCTGGTTCCATTTAAGCTACCTCAGAAAACTAAAACCGTTCTTAAATAAGTCAGATCTCAAAACAGCAGTTCAGGCACTTGTCATATCAAGGATAGAGCATGGATGCACAACGCTGGCCGGGCTCCCCAAGATCTCAACAGCCCCACTGAAAGCTTGTCCTAAAGCGGCCACAAGACATATCTGGATCCAAAAAAATCAACCATAACACCCCTCATTTGAAAGCACTCAACTAGTTGCCCTATGAAGCAAGAGTTCAATTCAAATTGGCATGTATCATTCACAAAGCGATACATTCTAAAACACCAGCGTACCTAGCCCAGAAACGCACTCTATCAGGAGGTTGCCAGGTCTCCAGGAGCCACGCAGATCTATTACTGAAACCGGCACGTTTTCGTAAGAAAATAACTTATGACCGAGCGTTCTCCGGTGCAGCTCCTAGAATCTGGAACGCTCCCCCTACTAACATTAGAAGAATCCCATCCATCGCTGCAGCCAAAAAGGAAGCAAAATCGTTCTATATGAGTAAATAGCTCCTATAATTTCAACAGACTCGCTTTTGTCAACGGTCCTCCATTATCATATTCTTGCTACCTCGCATCGAACATTAACTTTTTGTGGGCTTGTAAATATGTATATTAAGCTTAATGTTTAGTTCTAATCATTGTACAATAACTGATGACATGGTAACATAACTGGTTTTGGAAATACAAATGTAAAGCGCTCTGATACCCTACACAGGGTCATGTTCGCGCTACAGAAAACACCAAATAAATAAATAGACCATGATGCTATTGTCCTACTGAAAGATGTACTTGTGACAAGAATCCTATTCTTAGGGCGTTAGGCTCCAGAGTTCCGCTATTTAAATATTCGGTGAACTGTCATCATATTCCGGTTTTGTTGGTCAATGTCGACCTCCGCATCAATTCGATGGAATTCAGGGCATGTATCAGCATATCAGAAGAAGCCTCTTGTTTCTAATTGAACCTGTGGAGCACATACATTTGTGCACTTGAAAGAATTTTGGATGAGCCCTGAAGAAGTCCTATATAAGGACGAAATGCGTTGGCTACACTGTGGAGAAAATAAGAATAAAGAATAAAGGAACATTCATAAAAAACTTTCAGCGAAGTTGTTCATTACTATTAGTGTGTGTTGATCAAACTCTTTTATATTCAGAAGATGACCCCTGCCCCCTGATATTGCTGATCTCTCAGCTGCCTTTGACACAGTCGACCATTTTATCCTTAGGCATGTCCAGGAGTCTTGAATGGGATTCACTGACAATGTCCTTTACTGGCTCGCCTCTTATCTTTCCAACTGACACTTATGTTCACATGGGCACTCCAGGTCACAAAAGAATCCCTATCACTTGCAAAAGAATCCCTATCACTTGTGAAGACTCTCAGGGCTCCAAACAGTCTACTGTCACATTCAACCTATACATGAAGCTGCTTGGTGCTCTTCGCACAGAGAACATCATCAAACTTCACCAATATGTTAATGCTGCACAACTCTCCTCTGCTTCAGACAT